>NC_052533.1:127706156-128311156 GCF_016699485.2 Gallus gallus | reverse complement strand
TAGTGTGACCCTTCTCCAGAGGGCTGGGTAGTGGTGCTATATACCATGGAAAAAAGAGACTGTGGCCTGGGTTTGCAGTGATTGCAAGCTGTTTTGGATCAGGACTGTCATGCTTGGGGTTGAGCACTGTGATGATTTCTGTCCAGGAACTCATGCAGAACTAGTGAATTTTCCATATGCAGACGAGGTTTCAGAGAAGCTTCCATTTACAAGAGCTGGAAGGGCTTTCTGTGCTGGAGCTCAGTCTGCAGGAGGGTGAACAGTGTACTCAGTGGAAGGCCTCTGTCCTTGTGGGAAGGACTGCGTGGCAGACCAGTTGTGTCCATGCAGTGTGTTCTCCTGAGCTGCAGACACAGTGCATAGAGGGGCGATAACCAGCCAGCCAACCTGTTGGGAGCAGTAGGCCTTCATAGTTGTCCTCGAAAAATCAGACTTCAGTAGCCGTCCTGTGCTTGTGTAGTAGTAAGCCTTGCTTTTCTGTGAGCCCCACAACTGGATTAGGCGTGGGACACGAGGGACTGTAGGAAAGATAATAGCTGGAAGTGGGCTGCTGCCTTACGTAACTGCATTCTGAATTCTGTTCTGTTGGTGCGCCCGAATCCTGCCTGGCGTCTGCTCTGGGGGTGGGCTGTGAGCTGAGCTGGGTGTCCTCGTGGGCTGTGTGCGGGTGGAGCACTCCTACTGGAATCTGCTGCTCTGCTTCTCTGTGAAATAAGGCTTTTGTACCTTGTTTCTGTTCCTGGTAGACCTTGTAATGGCAGGTGGCAATGGTGTCAGCTTCCTTTGTGCTTCTGGGTCACGTAGAGTAGTGTCTTCTGGTGGAGACAGCTTTATGTATTTCCAAGAAGTATGTAGGTATGCCTAAAATCAGCTGAAAATTGCAAAGGGTGGTCACCTCTAAAAACAACCTTTGATAAAGAAGGATGATGCATCATTCTCAATTCCAAAGCAGATTACAAACAGGTACACCAGAAGACAGTGATACAGCTTGGGGAATAGTGATAATTTCCTTTTCTTGAAACCTATTGCAAGTTCCAGAAATAAGAATTGAGTGGCTTCGTTAAACATTTTTCAAATTTATGTGTTGAAGCTTTTTAAAGGAAGAAGCCATAGAATGGACTAGAGAACTCCTGTGTCTCTTTAGAAAACTACTGAAACCAGAAGGTCTTCACAAAGTAAGGAGCTTGAACAGATGCCTGTTGTGTATGAATTATGGGAGCTGTGGGTCAGAGTGCAAGGGCAGAGCACATGGCTACTTACATTCATAGTTATGACTTCTGAGTCAGCTAGCAGCAGTAGTTTCTCCCACTTGCAGACTAAATGTCTTCTTTCTGTTTGTAGATATGGCTCGTGGACAGCAGAAGATTCAGTCGCAGCAGAAAAATGCCAAAAAGCAAGCTGAGCAAAAAAAGAAGCAAGGACACGATCAGAAGGCTGCAGCCAAGGCTGCTTTGATATATACCTGCACTGTCTGTAGGGTAAGAAAAACTGAAGCCAAAGTATTATTGTACGCAGGTCTGTCTCTAGACTAATAATTGAGATATGGGAAATGGGGAGAGGCCATGTACTGATCTGTTTCACGTAGTTTTCTTGCCTTTTGAATTGCGAGGATCGATGGGCACTGTTAGTATGCTGTCTAAAGTGTAGAAGGTTTGAGAAGACTTCCTGATCAACCCCTAGGTAGGCCAGTTCCATCATACAGAAAAGATCTTTCTGTTTTAACATCCGTGGTTATCGATGTTAATGTAGAGAAGGAAAAGTGATACTACGTGGTGCCAAAAGCTTTAATGCAAGTTCAATATACACTAACTTCTGTTAGAATAGATGTCTGGAGTGCTGTTTGGGTTATACTTCCCATCTGGTTGTTTTTCCTGTGCACGTGCCCATTTTGGAGCTGAAGGATTAATTTGTCATTTTCACTTAAATGATCAGTTTTAGGATAGGTTAGGATAGATTTGTTACTTTGAGGGTCTTAGTTAGGGTTCCAAATTAGATTCACGAGTAAAATAAAACATGGGGGGATAACAGGTTTTGTACTATCCTGTAGCTCTTACACTGCACGTAAAGTTAAATGTCTCTCTTTAATCAGACACAAATGCCGGATCCCAAGACCTTCAAACAGCACTTTGAAAGCAAACATCCTAAGACTCCACTTCCTCCAGAACTGGCTGATGTTCAGGCGTAAAGATATCTACAGGTCATTACTTTTATCAGATAATCATTTAAAAATTAAGGTATATTATCACTTGTTTGGGTTTTTTCCTTCCCCCACTCACTTGGACTTGAAAGATGCCTTATTTTTAATATAAAAATTAAGTATAGGTTAAAGTTATGCCTCTGAACTGTTGTTACGTGGTTGAAATGGTTGTCATTGCATGGAAGATCTCTTGAAAGGAGGTATTAACATTATTTGCAATGCTCGTCCGTAGAGTTGTAGGAATACTTTATTCTTCAGTTACTGCTTTGAAATGTTTGCTTCCACAGTTCTTGCTTGGAACAAAATATTTATAATAAATGTGCCTGTTGTTAGAAACCATGTAATGAAAGCAGAATTGTTTAGCATATTTCTAACGATTCAGCCTTTTTTGTTCCTGAAGTTATGCAAGTGAATGCAGATTTTTTTTTCTGCATTCAAATAGAAAATGTAACCTCTATTTTCTCTCTAGAAGGTCTCTTAACAGCCAGTTGTTAGACTGTAACTGAAACAAGTTACAATTAAAGGCTGAAATAAGGTGAAAACCAGAGTCGCTGTATTTCTTTCACTCTAAAGTAAACAGCGTTGTGTAACAGTTCAGCTTAACTAAGTTATTCTTATTTTTTATAGGTGAAATCATGGCACCTATTGACTCTTCTACTGTCAGACCTTACATAACAAACCTGCAGCTGCTTTTCTAAAACTGTTGATCAGCAAAAATGAAGGGGCTACAGAAACATTCATATTTTTATGCTGTTCCCTCTTGGGCTTCATGCAAAGACAATTGTGTAAATGTACAGTTGTGCCCTCTTTGGAAATCCTGAAAAAAAATCAGTCCATACTTGTTATAAAAACAAAAATTTTTTTACAATTGTAATTATATTGATGTTCATATTGTGTAAAATAACTCATTTAATAAAGTAGTACTTTGATTTTACAATATCACAGATTAAATGCTTGTAGAAGTTCTGTTTTAACTTTCTGCATTATCTGCCTTATAAAACAATAAAAAGACAAAGTGGAATCTTCCCCATCCTGCTAAAACACGAGCAGTATCATTCCACTGAAAGTAATGTACATTACAGTAAATTAATTTTACCGCAAGAGGGAAGCTGCTCAGATTGACTGTTCAGTGTGGTGCCTGCTTGAGCTCAGTCACTCATTTCAAGTTACTGACTCGAGAGGCACAGCAAGCTCCCCAGAGGCTGCATAGTATCCTGAGACTTTGTTCTACGGTTTTGTCCTGTGCATTGGAGTCTATTACTACAAGCCATTTCAAATGGGATTCCTGTACTGTGAGGGCTCGAGCTAGTTCCTTAGAGTCTTGCACTGGAGAGACTCTGGTTAGCCTTGTGATCCTTAATAGTTGGTAGTTGGCCGAGGCAGCTGAGAGGTGGTAAAGTTTAATGCTTTTGGGTATGCTGGCTTAAAAAATGCTCTCAAACATTAGTTAAAAACAATTCTACTCGTAGTTGAGAAATTAATTTGAGAAGATTTGTGAAGTTACTTGAGCAGTCAGCCACAAGTGCTCACCCTCAAATGCATCTGGTCATTTTAGTAGCAGCTCTTCAAGAAATACGTAGAATAGCCAGCCATTAATAACCTTTCTTTGCAACGAGCCTAAAATAAGCCTGTTGGAAAACAGCCAAAGTAACTGAAATGATATGGCTAGCTTAAGAAATTGCATGTGATTAAAGTTGCATTGACAAGAAAAAGCTGGATAATAACTCTCCGGCCAAGAGCATTTGAGAAGCTAAACATAATTAGCCTTTAAGTGTTCTGGGCTCAGTTCTAATCCCAGATGTACGGTGCAGAAGTAGTGGAAAAACATCTGATTTGTTCTGGAGGATCTGCTGTACAAAAAAAAAGCAACCTATCTTTGGCATTTGGAGGGGGTTTATTTAAGAGCTTTCATTTAGAACTCGCAGTGAGAAACACCACTGGAATTGCTGTGATTTATTGCTGTTACAAGAGACGTAATAATCCTGGCAGTCCAAGTAACCCTTACTACACAGCAGGACTGTACATCTGACCCTCACATGGCTTCCTAAAGTCTAGGACCATAGTCTCAAAGACTCATTCACTTAAAAGAATGCACTTGGTATTTTATTATATAAAGTCAAAGCCTTTGTCTTCGTCCACTCATTTGCTTTTTAATGGTACTTCTGTGAGACTAGCTTCCTGTCCTCTTTGCTGTGACAGTTTCTGTGTAAATACTTACTTTGACATGAAGTTTCTCTGTATTATAGTCACTCCAGGATAACCTGAATACCACTTAACTTTTATAGATAACGTTGTTCTCCTCTGCGAGTAATCCACTACTGCACTTGTACACCTGACATCAGAATGTAACCCTTCATTTGGTTTTCTTTAATGTTATCAATAAGTATATCCCGACAACCTGGTTCCCACAGAGTAAGAGATCTGCTGTATGGAGGAGAGGTACTTAAATGTTCTGATGCTGTAGTTTGTCTAAAATACACTGAGTGCAAATGGATAAAGGTGTTTCTTGCACTGACCGGTAATCAGTAATCTGGTTTTACTCTGGAAAATGTTCTGGGATGTATCCCTGTAGTTTGGTCTCGAGGTGACGTATATGTTCTATTCTTTCAATTCAGATTGTGTAGCATTAAATAAAAAGATTTTGTTTCGTAAACACTCTCTCTCAATGAGCATTGAAGAGCTGGAAAGCTGCATCAGTAGCAGGATGGTGAAGTTAGAATTGTATTCTCAAGACTGTACGATGCTCAGTTAGAAAACACCATATGAACTGATGTTTTTTCTGTGTAGCTTGTAGAAGGCAAGAGTGATCCTTGGGTCATTAAGGCCCCTCGTTACAGTAGCTGCAATCTCAAATACAGGAACAAGTGAAATCTATGACTGAACTGTTTTAAAGGCTTTATGAGTGTAGTGGGGATGCTCTACTAAATGAGGGAATAGTTCTTATTTAGGATATCTGTGATACTCCTTTTACCTAAAAGGTCAGACGAAGGGCTGGGAGTCCTTCACCTCTTCCCGATCTGAAGAACGACACCCTGTTATCTGGCTAAAGACACAGTTGTGCATTGTAACGTGTCTGATTAAAGAAAGATAATAAAAATCAAATGTAAAATGTCATATTTTCTGCCTGCTTTTAAAAACAACTATTACTGCACTTACCAAATGAATGTCTTAGCTGTGGACAGTCCTGGGGCTTGAAGCCATCTACCTTTAAAAGAAAGGAAAATCGACATGCAAAGTTTCCCATGCTCCCATGAGAAAGATTCATCTTCGCGTAGCCACGGTTTTTAGGTGAAGTATTGTATTGGTATGGATGCCAGCTGTCGTGGGTGCTTGTGGAACAACGTTAACAAACGACTGGGGATTTTCAAAAGCCTGCCTCTCTTTTGGGAATCTCTGAATTGCATCTGAAATGAAATTTTTAGCAGGGCTTACGATGTTTTTAAAAAATTCTGTCTATTCCCTGCGAGTGTGGTAGTGTGTGGAGTAGCAGTGAGGTCAGCTCGGGGTCTCACAGTAATCAATATCAGCAGCTTTGCAATTTGCATTGCCCACACTTACAGAGGTAACGCACAGACGCTCGGATTTAGCCTCTCTAAGAGATTCAGGTTTCTTGCTGTCAAAATGCTGTGTGAAAAATCTGAAATAGAAGGGGAAGGCGGTTGCTATGTATCCTTAAGGAGAGAGCTGGCTTTATGCAGTGCTCTTGGAACGTCCCTGGAGACTGTTCCCTGTGGTTATTTGCTCTTAAGCTGAAAACACTTCAGCTCAAGTAAAGCTAATGACCAGGGGCTGTTTGCAAACCACATAGTAATGAAGGAATGTGTAGCATTTCTGTAAACTGTGTTGAAGTATTTTCCTATCTTGATAAAATGAGGTAATGGATGGAATTTCTTTTATCGTCAGTCACCGACAGGCTTGAGATCTGTTTTGTTTCCCGTTTTCACAGAAGAAAGTTGGGGGGTATCTGGCTTTCCTAAAAGGACAGTCTGGAGGCTGACCGGTGAGGTCAATCAGACTTCACAAAGTAGAGGCCAGCTTGTGCTTCTGTCTGCTCAGCCCTGTTCTGCTGTACGTAAGGCTGCAGCCTTCATTTACCTATTTAGAATCTGGTAGGTTTTGCAGTGGACTTGGAATTCAGCCCCAAAAATCAGCTTTGAATGTGTATACGGTGTGTGATTTTCCATAGAGTCATCAGAGATGCTGCTGTAGTCCGGCACAGTGGAAAGGTGTGAAGTTCTGCCTAGAATTTTCCTATTTTTTGAAGATTATTTGGAAATTGGCGCATTCTCTACTGCCTTTTTCACATGGTCGAGGTACAGTAGACACAACGTGAGGGAGCTGTGTTATCACGGTAGTTTTCAAAGGTAGAGTAGGTTGGAAATACATTTTCTACAGTTCTCTGATGCATCTCTTAGCAAAGGGGTTTCTGGGGAAGGATGAATCAGCATTTGTCCCAACATCATTATCCAGCACAAGTCCATTCAAACAGTCTCAAGTTTTCCAGGAAATACAGCACAGCTGTCCTCTGAAAAATACTGTCCATAGCATGGATGGAGATCAGTACAGCACCGATGGTGTGGTGAAAATATTTGTGTGTTCCCTGTGCTTAACTGTAACTAAACTGCAAACAGTGCAAATACAGTAAGTATACAAATGTATAGTGTGCAAATACAGAGAAGTAAGGGCTAAGGGAAATCTCTAAAAGATACGTAGTCCATCTCCTTGCTCTGAGGTTGGGTCAGTTGTGCTGACTCTAGAACAATTCCTTTTCTTTCTTGTTCTTAAACGCTTCCAATGAAAGGGATCCCATGACTGTGTAAGCAGTGTGTACCACTGTTGAACCCCCACAACTGGAGGCTCTTGCAGTAAAAGTTTATCCCTGCTAGTTTGGTGAATTATTTACTGGTACTGGCCATAGATGTGATGAATAGTGTCCTCATTTGAGCACCACTGTTATGCCCTTATAGTCTTAGCAGTAAACCCAGGTAATTCATGCTCTTCATAGTACATCTTTTAAGTCTAGAGATGGTGCTCTCCTCTGGGTCCTTCAGTCTGGCCATGTTAAGTCATGTTGTCCAAAATGTGACCCAAAGTGTTGACAGAGGCCAGTGCAGTGTAGAAATGGGACTTGAAGACATCAGTTCTTTCAACACACTGGAACTGTATTTGCCTTCTTCCAAGAGCATCACACTGGGGCCACCCTAATAATCCCCACTTTCTGTCTATGTATTTAATGCATACTTACCTGTCTTTAGTCGGTCTCAGACAAATCTACCACGGCAGCAGCATCCCAGTCCTTTCTCCTGTACTGTTTGTAGCTCATCCAAGTATGGTTTCACTAGGAGGTCTTGCAGAGGTCCTCTTTCACTCTGCAGTCTGAATTGTGTGTGGACATGTAGAATGGGATAGATCCAACACAGAGACCTTCCATTTCCTGCTTGAGTATATTCCCAGGCTCCCAGCAAGCCTTTGTACTGACTCTCCAAGAGCACTGGTGGTCAGTATGGATCGGAGCTTACTGCTTCACCTGTGAGGACTTCACCCAATGACCGTTTCAGAGGCTGTGCATCTATGGCACCAGGCCTGTTTTCACATGAGATGGATGTCAGCAAGGTGCGGCATACCTTGTTCCTGACAAATCTGGGTTGGCAGACTCTTGCCTACTTCAGTTGACTGGCAGAGTTCCTTGTTTCTTCTTATATCCCTTGTGTTTATCCTTCTGCTGTCTTTCTCCGTGCTCTGTGTTCTCAGAGTGGAACATGAATGGTCCACGCTCATGTGGGTCACAGCTGGAGTATTGTATGTCAGGTGAGTCACCTATTGCCAACACGAATACCATCTAAATCCTCTAAATACTTTAAGCCACTCTTTCCATTTCTTAGCATGCTTTGTTTAGTTAGCTTTTGTGTGCGTGTGGACTTAAGTCAAAAATGCTCTTTATTGCTTATTAGTAAAGCTTATCTTTCATTTTCTTCCCTTCCCTATCAAGTCATGCACCTCATCTTAACTTCATCTGGATATTTATAGACTGTTTGTAGCTGCCTTTTATAACCTTGGCTGTTTTTTTTCACTCTGATGATGAAGCTCTTTGCCAGCCACTGAGCTGCCTACAGACAGCAGCTCTACCCACCTGCCTGTTGGAATGCACGGAGACTGTAGGACACCCAGGTCTTTGAAAGCACTTCTCAGTACCTCTTGGCCTTTTGTGTGCTGGTAATGGGGCAAAACCCAAACCTTCTTTGTGTCCCACCTGGTGCTTGCAAAATTAAAGTGTGCCTGGAGAAGAAATGGACATTAATTACACTTCATATTCTCAGGCCTACCAGATGGGCCTTAACTTAGCTTCTGCCTTTTGTGCCTTCAAGTTCAGGCAGCCATTACCTGCTGATCATTTTAACTCTCTTTTGATACACGTATTTGCTTTAGTTGTAAACAGTCACTGCATATTTTGCAATGAAATGGTGCTTTATTTTGAAATATTGTGGGTCTTCCCAAATGAAAGAATAACCGCAGATTGATGTCTTCTCGCAAGGGTGGTTTAAAGTGTTTGTGTATGTCCTGCTGGTATGGGAGCTCTCCTCACAGTCATAACTGTCTGCTACAGTCATGCTTAACACAATGGTTCTTCCTGATTTTGAAAGCCATGCAGTTCAGATTTTGTGCCATAGGACTGTGCATGGTGCAGGAACTGACCCGAATAACTGCCTGTGCCATAGAGCTCCTCTCCCTCCACACAGGAACAGACTGAAAAAATAAGTTAGGTTGGTGACTGGGTTCTGCTTGCTGGTTTTTAGTTTGAGTTTAGACAGCAAGTTTGGATTATGGTGTACAAAAACTGCTTAACGCTTCTGAAATACATTTTCCAAAGGGCGTCTGCTGCTGTGGTTGGCTCGCACCAAACCAGTGCTGAAAGGTAACGTTTCTCTTGAGGGCTAAGAAATACTGCTATTCAGGACCATGTTAAGAAATGGTACATAGCTGCTTGGTGCTGCTGCAATAAGTCACTCAATGAATTTGCTATTATGCATCTGAAAGACTGTGACGCTGTTTGGTTCATAACTTTGCCACTTACTAACGAGGAAAACTTTCCTCGTTAGTAGGAAAAGCAGCTTTTAGGCTGCTTTTGAAGTGGACAAAGCACGCCTATGTTTTCCTCAATTCCGTGTGCTGAAGTTGGTAGGAACCTAGTTTTGTTATCTGATAGACGTTCATAAGCGTGCGCAGAAGCCGACTAACTTGATGCCTTACTGGGGTCAGTTTCACTCACCTCCTGACCAACAGGGCAACACAGTTTTTGTGTGTATAGGAGATGCACCAGGCTAATGTAGGCATCACGTACAGTGCAAGTGCTGGGTACGACAGGCTTCACACACCATCATTCCTAAAACCATAAGATGTTTTCGGGCTGCAGTCCCTCGGCCCTCAAAATGTCATCTGCTCTTCCCTGCTGTTCTGTCAAGGCGGTGTGGGCAATGTGACGGTGCAGACCTCACAGATGCTGGTGCCCCATGGACAGAGATTTGGAAACCGCTGTCTGAGGCACTTACGAAATTAATTGTCCCTCTTGCCTGCTGTGTGGCTCCGGGGGTTTTCTCAGGGCTCAAACATCTCTGTGTCACTCCTCCCATTTCCCAGCTGGGGTGAGTGAATGGGGAGGAGTGCAGTCCTGTCACAATGAAACTGTCCAGCGTGAAGCTACTGTCTGCTAATGGGGGTTTGATTGCACTGCCTATTTTTAGCTGTTGGTGGCCTGACTTCACCTTTCACTGCTGTGATGGGATAAAAGCAACCTGACATTTGCAGACATGCTTTCCTCTTGAAACGAGGCTCACACAATGTCCTGCTTTCCCTAGACTAGACCCTGACTTTTAAGCCCTGAATACAGCCAAATCTGGCAAGAAGGGAAGTATTGCAAAGGCAACTCTGTGCTGTGAGCTATGTGAAAACAGGCAGATGGACAGAGGAAGTGCTATGTCATTACTGGAGGGAGCGGTGGGTTAGAGCTGCACAATAGCATCCCACAATGCTGGGCACCAAACACTTGAGAAACACCAAAACCACAAGCAGTATTTCCACCGACGCTTACGCTTCTTGAGTCAAGAAAGAGAACACAGGTCTGTGCACCTGGTTCCAAGTGCCTGCACCAAATGTGCTCAGTGTCAGAGCTTTGGCCTCCCTCTTCTGCTGCCGGCTGTGCGCCCTGCCATCACCTTTGACCCAAATAGGGTATTTGCTGGCACTTCCATGGGACAGCTCAAGCTGGCAGTCCGACAGAAAATGATCCCATTGACTTTGCTGGGCAAGCGAGATAAGTCAGCCCTGGCCAGAGCCTGCCAAGTCCTGGTGCAGGGGAAGCAGGGTGAGCTTGGCTGGTAGTGTGAGATAGGAGATGAAGAGCCTTTCCTCTTCACCCTGGCATGTGGACTGTGACTGAGGGGTCCCACATCTTATACTGAATGTCCCTGTATTGTATCTTGAGCTACTTGAGCTTTGACTGCTTCCCAGGGACTCTGTATTTCTGTACAAGATCAGCAAAGAAAACCAGCTTTTCCTTGATAGCTGCTCTGTGTGAAGGGAGGAACAGAGGGAGAGGTTGGATCTCAGCAAGGCTGCAAGAGCAATTCACTCAGCCTTTGCTTACATGGGATGTTTGAACACTTGAGGCTGGCTCAGGATTGATTGATTGTTAATGATGGTCAAGGTCCATTTAAAGGCAATAAGCTAACAATGTCTGGAAGGGATTGTGCTTTATATGGCACCTGCAGCAGATATTCAGCAATCACTGACACATCATCCCCCTAGCTAATGTGGTAATGAATGTGCCAAATCCTTGATGGATTCCTTTTCCTTTTCCATCCCTCCTTGTTGTGAGTTTGCCTACACCAGACCTCCACACACTGTGCTGACGCTTACCCAGGTACTCATCTATCCACATACTCCTGAGTGGACTTATTTAGAATTGGTGTCTCAGGAAGGGAAAAAGCTGGACGGAAATTTAAACAAAGCTGATGCCGAGACTTCATTGTCAGCAGGGATGTTTATGAACTGCCTTTGACCAGAATTTGACTTCAGCAGGTCAGATACTGGAGAGCTGGCAGGGAGAGAAAGGAAGTCCTTCCATTTCCAGTGAGCTCCAAGGGAGGAAACGAGCAGAAAAACTCAATGAAGCAGTCATAGCTCAAGAGGAGACTAGAAGAGAGGAGCTGGAACAGCAAAGAGTACCATCAAAAAATGAAGGAGAGCCATGAACCCAACAGCCGAAAAGAGTGCTGCATCCCAGAATTTCTTTACAAACGGCTGTGATTCTCAAGCAGCTACCAATCTTTACCAACAACTCATTGGCTTAATTGCTAAAACTGATCATGATCAAACGCTGAAATGTCATTCTGAAGGTTATTCTGCATCCAGTTTCTTAAAACAAATGAAACCATTAATGTACTCCTGGAGACTGAATGCAAGACCTGGTGGTTCCTCCATCCTTGTTTCCATCTTTCCAGCCAGTTTTCTAGGAGAGCTGTACAAGTCTTTCCTCTTCAAAAACATGACCCAGCTACTGCTTTTGCTCCCAGTAAATCCTCTGTCTACCACTTAGCTGTGGAATAAATTGCAGTCTTGCTCTCTTCCATTTCCATTTGCATGTCTAGCCCTGCTAGCATGTAACATCATCAGCTCCTGGGCCAAGGCTCACCACACCACGCTCACCCCAGGTGAACCCTGCCCTGCTGACACCCTGCAGGTCTGCCTTGCTGAATTTCTAGCACCTCCTGCCTAACCTGTTTGCTTCTCCCTTTTCCTTGGGCTTCAACTCATTTGGCTTTCATTTAATGTCCTGTCTAGAAAAAAGCAAGTCTGCGACCTGCCTTCCTCCTCCTTGGCACAGTGCAAATGAGGACACCTCTGTATGAGTGGCCATGTACCCAGCAAATACCCAACAAGCTGGGGAGCAGCGCTGTCCAGGTCACCCCTGGGCTTTGTCCATCAGGGCAAGAAGCTCATCTCCATTTTGCAGCCCTCACCCTTGTCTTTTGTGGCAGCACACAGCAGCCTCTCATGTATTTAATGCGCTGTGCTCCTCTATTCCTGTCATTGTAATAGGAGAGCTTTCCAAAGGTTTTGCTTGCATTTACGTTCTGCTTTCTCCTTTGTTTACCAGAGTACTTTTTGTGCATGAACAACTGGGTGCTACACTTGCTCAACTTGTTTGTGGCTCTGCATAACCACAATTCACATACTCTTTGTTATGGGGCCATGAGTAGTCAGCAGTGCAGGCTAGGTGCTGATTCAGCTCAGCCGGAGCAGGATGAGCCCCAAACACAGAGCTTCCTCTGCAGGTGGCATCTCTTCCTGTACAGATCCCTTCCCTTAAAAAAAAATCACAGGCTGCTCACGATCACAATTTATAAAGCAATGTTTTCAGCTTCAGGCTCTTGCCATTTGGGCAGAGCTGCAGGGATACTCCTCCAAGAGGCTCTCAGGGTATTCCCCTTCTATGCTGATGTACATTAGCCCAACAATAACCTATTGAGTAATGAAAACACCCACAAAAATCGGAACACAAAGCTTCCTGTTTCAATCTGCGTTAAGCCAATTCACCAGAGTGGCACAATTAAAATCTTTGGGCCAAATCCTCCTTGTTCTCTTCATGTACGCAACGCTTTTGAGAGTAAAGGGATGAGTGAGAGCAGCGTTTAAGCTGTACATTAATAATGTATGTCCTTCGGATGGCAGGGAAGGGGCTGGCAGAACAAATGGAAGCACCCTGGGGTAAGAGGAAGAAAGCTTCAGCTCTGTGCTACCAACTGCACAGGCATTAAAGTACGTTTTGTTCTGCTATTAAGTACAGAGATTTGGGGTATAATACCGTCTCCTTCCATTTTCTCCTCGTGGCAGAGATGAAACTGTCCGCGGCCAGAATTGTTCTATCTGGCTCTCACATGCCGGGAGCATTCATCATGACCTGCAGCATCCACTCCTCCCTGGTGGTCCCCTCTGGAGCTGCCCTGACAGTAAGCAGATGTTTGTCTCCGCTTTGTATCTTGTGGGGTTTTGCTTTTCCTTGGTCTGGATGTGCTGCTCTCTCTGTGTTTATTGTTTTTACATGAGGAATTCTAGACAGATGTTATCCAGTGAATGCAATAACACACGAGTTCCAGCTGCAAATTACCTCAGATTCTGCACAGTGTAATAACGCTGCACTTGTAGCATCCTTCCAGTCATTTGGTAGTGATTGCTGTAGTTAAAACAAATTCATTATGTTCTCGTCTAGCTTCTTCCAAGCACTCCTCCTTATTCATTACAGGGCTGTTTCTCTGGATGGTTTTTGTAATCTTATCATACCTGGTGCTTTTTGTGTCTCCAGAATGAAGCCAGAAACTCCTATGTTAGTGCTGAAGGTTGTCACAGGCAGGTGAGTCGTCTGCTCACCTCCACTTGTCAAAGTAAGGCTCAGACGGGAGCCAAGAGCTGCTAACTGTGATCAGCACCTGGCCAGTCCCTTGGTTTCCAGCACCTGATAGTGGTTGCCACACTAAAATACAGCAGGTGTGGGGGTTTCCATCTCTACACAAGCCCTGGGCAATGCTAAGGGACTCCACACCTTGGAGTCCCTCCACACCAAGGTGTGGAGTCCCTTAGCATTGCCCCTTTGGCCCCCTCCAGGTCCTTTGGCCTCCTCCAGATGTGGCAGGGGATAGGGAATGGCTGAGATAAAGAAAAGAAGGTGACAGTGGATGAGGAAAGGGGTGATGGCTTTACTTAAGTGACGCCTTGTCGGATGCACTTCATTTCTAAAAGCAACGCTGCTGAACAGGGGGGCTCCTGGGTGCTGTGGGGCCATGGGGAGGCAGTGCCCAGCCCCACACAGTGGTACAGGGTTGGGGACATCTCATGGCTGTGTCTGGGGTAGGAAGAGGCTGCGCTTGTGGCTGATTCACTAGCAGGCACAGCTGGGTTAATTTGTTCCTGCTGTAATGTTTGCTTCCAGTGATGCTGGATGCATTACACTTACACTCTTGAAAGATTAATTTTCAGGGTACCAAGAGCTTTCTGCTCTTACTACTAACCAAATCCAACTCTGTAGAGTCACTTTTCTGGACCTTACCACTCTAAGATTTGGCCAGATTCTTCGAATCTCACAGCCCTGCGGTGAGTAGCATTATGCTGGCATTCTGGCCTTCTTCCCTGTGCTTCCTTCTTCCTCAGCTCCCTCCCCTGCTGGGGAAGCCCTCATCATCCCATTCCCTCTGGGCTATCTCACCTTTCTGCCCACAGGCTGCTCAGAACCAACTCTTCTTCTCTCCCCCACACACCCCTTGTGCCATGGATGCTCCTGAGCTGCCCCAGCACCCTCCTGCACAGGCCTGCCTGTTTCCCTTTCTCTCTGTGCCCCAGGTGTCCAGGAAATTCCCCTTGATGAAATGTGTGCCCCAAACCCCCCTCCTCTTCCTTTTGAAAACCACTGGGGTTAGCCTTGGCCTGTGGTGCCACACAGCACTTCCTGCAGCGGCAGCAGCCCTAAAGCAGTGCAGCTCTGCACTGCAGAAGGGAAGCAAGGAAAGGGCTCCACTGAGCCAGAACAGTGAGAGGAGCCTGCACAGGAAAAGTGATTCAGCTGCATGCAGCTCCCTGCCATTACCCATAAAGTATGGCTGGGTGCTGGAGTTCATGTCTACCTCTGTGAAAAGTGCCACAGGCATTTTATGGAAATTTCCCATCATGAAGACACTGAGAAAGCCCCACTGAGGTACTACAAGGGATGCAAAGGTGACTTTAAAGCCAGCAGAGCATAACTGAGCATTATTTCCTCGCTTTCCAGCTTGCTGAGCCGTCCCCAGGAAGAAGTGGCTCAAAATGTCACAGGACCAGGCATGAACCCACCACACTGCTCCTGTGTGGGGTTTGGTGGCTCTCTTCAGCTCCAGCTGTAAGCACAAAGAGGTTTATTTGGGTTTGCATTACTACTGCTGAGCGAGGAGGCTACCAGTGGAGCTGGGACTCCTCAAAATTCATCCCCAGAAGCACCAGGACACTTTACTCCTGGCTTCCCTGCCCCAAGTGACAGCCCCTGTGGCTGCTGGGGATGTGGGCTGGGGGACTTTGTGAGGGCAGTGCATAGGGGCATCACACCCTGACAGAAAATACAGTGGCTCCCCAGAGGGCTGCCAGGCTGCAGCATCCGCACCAGGCAGCCACACGTACACTTGTTGCTGCAAATGTCACCATAGAAACTCCTTCTCCAGGGCTGGAGATGCACACATTGCGCTGGGCTGCGTTCCCACCTCCAGCACACACCTCCCCGGGCCTCTCTGTTGTTTGGTGGGGCAGGATTGTTTGGCAGGGAATTATTTAGCCTAATGCAGCCCCTTGCATATCTGAAATTGTCTAGAATTTAAAATGCTACATCAACAGAATCGTTTTAGAAGTGTAAATGCTGTAGTTATGTAGGATAAGAGGATAAGAGTCTGCCTGCTGCAGTGTTTCCAGGCTGCAGTTATCACAGAGCCACAGAATGGTTTGGGTTGGAAGGAACCTTAAATCCACCCAGTTCCAATACTTTGCCATGGGGAGAGACACCACCCACCACATCAGGCTGCCCAGTGCCCATCCAGCCTGGCCTTAACGCCTCCAGGAATGGGCATCCACAGCTCCTCTGGGCTCAGGGCCCAGAGGGCATCATCACCCTCTGAGTGAAGAATTTCTTCCATATATCCAATCTACATCTGCACGCTTTCAGTTTACAGCTGCTGCCCCTGATCTTGTCACTAGAGATCCTGGTAAAAAGTCTTCCTGCACCTTTCTCATACACTCCTTTCACATACTGGAAGGCCACAATGAGGTCTCTCCAGAGCCTTCTCTTCTCCAGGCTGAACATCCCAAGCTGCCTCAGCCTTTCTTCACGAAAGAGGTGCTCCAGCCCTCTGATCATCCCTGTGGCTTCCTCTGGACCCGCACCAACAGCTCCATGTCTTTCTTGTGCTGGAGGCCCAGGTCTGGACGCAGTACTGCCCATGGGTCCTCACAAGGGGAGAGCAGAGGGGAGAATTGACACTTGCATGGCTGAATTCCCAGCCAGTCCTTGGGCAATGTGGTGTCCCACGCTTCCAGGATGGCCCCAGTTGCAGAAGTCAGTGTGATCAAAGTGCCTTGACTTCTGAGTGACCCAGCCAACAGGCAAGAGAATACGTAAAGTGAAGGCAGACAGGTAGAAGTGAACATGCTTGCCCTGTGGAGAGGAAAAGAACAGAGCCTGTGGGGCAGTACCCATGTCAGCACCACGCTCTCATCCCAGGCTGCACTTGCACGACAGCTTTAATATGGCTGTCACATGACAGCCCTGAAGTGACCCTTTAATTCTGCCTCCCTCTGTTTAATTATTTTTCTTTATCTCTGGATCATAACAGCTCTGAGGCCTTCACTTCCATGCCATGTTCCTCCCATGCCATCTCTGCCTGCCCCCCGGCACAGCCAGCCCCTCCCCGTGGGAGTGCTCAGTTAAAATACAGCAATAAATCATCTAGCAATGAGCCTGGGCCTCGCTCCAGTGCCCGTCGTAGGTCAGAAGCTTGGCATCTGGCACAGCCAGCATCCCTTGTGCTCACCGTGTCCCCATGTCCCTGCCAGCGTGGGGCAGGGTGCTGGATGGGGCTGTTTCTATTTTGGTTCCTCACCATTCCCTTGTTTTCAGCTTTCCCTCTGATCAGTATGGACCTACAGAGCATAAATTCAGCCTGGCTGGGCCTCATCCTCCTCTGCCATAGGTCATGGACCGCAAGGCTTCCCAGGCTGTCCCTTGGGATGTCTGAGCATGAGCATCTGCACCCCCAGCAGAGGCTGCACCTGGTCCCTGGCCTTCCCGCAGGGCCCTGCTGGGTCCAGCCCTGACAGAGCAGCTGCAGGGGATGAGCCACCCCTCTTGATGAGCCACATGGATGTTGGCATCCCTGCACGTACACTGTGTTGCACATAGAAGTATCTGTGCACCTAGCTTCCCTCTCATCGGGTACTAATGAGGTTTCTGTATGTAGGCACGGTGCCTTGTGTGGCAGATGGTGCTGGGTTAGATTTGCATTATTCCTGTTCTGCTGATTCATCTCTCAAATGTGCAAACTCATGTGCTGCCTGGCTGCGCTCACTGCAGGGACCCCACACGGACACTTTCAAAACAAACCTCCCTGGCTGTTGTCTGGGGGCTGCAGCTTTGTCTGAAATTCAGGGCGAGACCTTCTGCTCGTCCTGAAAATCAATATTCAGCCCAAGCGCTCCCTGAGCAATGAGGCAATTGGAACATATTGATTTTCATTTCTGACTAAATGGAACGGGCTTCTGTTGTACCTTGTAATTCCTTGTCTGGAGACCAGTGCCAAGGTTGGGATGCCAGCAGTGGACCAGCGATGGGACTGGGGCAAGCAAAAGGGCACGGGTAGAGCACAGAGCTGTGGGTCCTACAGAAACACTTCACGATCCCTTGGTTTAGGGTTTGTTGCAAGGGATCATGGTGTGCTTCTGTAGCAGCTTCAGTTCTGTGCTCTACCTGTGCCCTAGGGAATTCTGACTTGCCTTTCTCTGTTGCCATTAAATGGAAAGAAAAATCATCCTTTAGCAGCCTGCTCTAGCGTGTTCCCTCAATGACAATCTCAATGTCACCACAGGAAGGAAATCAACTTTTTACATGGGTAAATAGCGATAGAACAAGGGGAAATGGCTTTAAATTGAGGAGGGGAGATTTAGATTAGTTGTCAGGGGGAAGTTCTTCAGAGTGTGGTGAGGCCCTGGCACAGGCTGCCCAGAGCAGCTGTGGATGCCCCATCCCCTGAGGTGTTCAAGGCCAGGTTGGATGAGGCCCTGGGCAGCCTGAGGCAGTGCTTGATCTAGCAGTTGGCAGCCCTGCCCACTGCAGCGGGTTGCATCTAGATGTTCCTTGTGGTCCTTTCCTAGCCAAGCCCTTTTATGGTTCTACGATCTTGCTTTGCTCCCCCAAGAGAAAACACTCAGCACACGTGACAAGGCCGACCCACATGTGGTGGCACTGCCACCACATCTCACTCTGCTTCATTCCCAAGCGCCCTGGCACTTCAACCCACGTGCAGGACCCCATCTGACAGCCCATGAGGAGCTTGCTGGGGGCTGTGATTGCAAGTCAAGGAACAACATGATGGTGCAGGGGAACCCAGTCCTGTCAGAGCAGGAAAACCACGTGCATGCTGCGAGTAGGCCATGCCTGCTCATCATTGGCAGGCCAGACCCATCAGAGGGACATGAGGATGTACCCTATGCGCAGTCTGCAAGATCTAGTTGCCTTCTGGACCAGCTTGAATCAAAGTGGAGTGGCCAGAAACCACTTAAAACATTAAAGAAGGGAGGGGGGAAGGTTACCAAAAAAGGGCTTGTAGGGTTTTCCTGGTCATGGAGGGGAGAGGAGATGGCACCTGTATTCTGCAGCATTGATGTCCTGCAGCCACACAGGCCCTTCTGGTCCCTATAGATTGACATCGAGGAGTCTGAAAAAAGCATGGAAACCACTAAAATGAAGCCTTCTTCCTCCAGCCATGGCCATGGATCTGATACTGGCTCCTGTCTCTCCCCTAATGCTGGATGGCCCTTGGGCTTCCCCCAGGATAGAAGAGGAAAGCATCACTCTGTGCCCTAAGAATCGTAGAATCATTTAGTTTGGAAAAGATCAGTAAGATCATTTAGTCCCACCATGAGCCCATCCCCACCATGCCCACTAACCCATGTCCCTCACTGCCATATCTACACGTCTCTTGATCATTGGAGAGGGATAGTGGCTCCACCACATCCCTGGACAACCTGTTCCAGTACCTCATCACTCTTTCTGAGAATAAATTTTTTCCTAATATCCAGCCTGAACCTCTCATGGTGTAACATAATGTGTTACCTCTTGTCCTACTGTCCTTCCAGTGCAGGGAATTGTCCCAAGGTCAGCCATCCACAGCCTCAGTGCTCTTGCTGATGCTGAAGGGTCTTACTACCCTGCCCATGGATCCAGGACAACATTTCATCCTCCAAGGCCATCAATCCCTGCTGCAGCATAGTTGCAGCAGGGCCTATCTTATGTCCTGTCCCTGCCTCCTGGAGGGACCCCAGACCTATGCTGTCCCTTGTTTCCTGCCCTGTCCCTGTCTCCATCCTTTTGCTCCCTGGCAGGCCCAGGCCCTGGTTCATCGCTTGATTCATCACACCCTTGTGTCACAGCCCTTGTTTTGTTGCTGCTGCTGCTGCTGACTTGGAGGAGGGCGTAATCAGCCTTGCAGACCTCATCTAACCAAGCTGTCCCAGAGCTACAGCGTACTGCAATTAATTAATTAATGCTTGAGTAGCGGCAACACTCACAGGCATCAGTCTTGTAAATAGTGCATAAAAATAGCATTTTCCCAGTCTAGCACCAATGAGGATATTTGAACTCTAACTCGTATTTTCTCAGGGCCTATTGAAACTGTACTGTAAATTGATGGGTGCCCTTCAGGACCTGGGAACCACTACAGAAGGGTCTTTTACTGAAAACTTGTTGGAAGCACGTACTTATCCTTCCCTTAGACTCTCCTTTGTTTTCAGCTTGAATATTGATGGGTAAAGGTGTGATAGATTGTGAGCTTTGGGTGCTATTCAAGCAGGCTCAGCACAACATGCAAGATATAGATGCTAACTGCAGGAAGAGCTGAGCACCTTCCATATGCTGTAAGTGGACTGTCTCTCACCACTCATTTCCCTGCCTGTGACCCCCTGGTGATGATGTGCCTTGTAAAGACACCAACCATGCTGCCAGCATTCAGCCCATCTCTCTGCTGAGGTGGCAGCTCTTCTGCAGGCCACACAAGAGACACCAAGCTCCCTGCAGAGCATCATTACCCCAAGATGCTGGTGGTTGTGCTAGGTTTGAAGTGGAGACCCAGATGCCTCAGACGTAACACTCACCATGAATCTTCTCAGCTTTTCCTCCCTTCCTCTCTCCTCCACTCCCCTTCTCTCCCTTCTCCCCACCTCCTCTTCCTTCCCCTCCCCTCCCCTCCCCTCCCCTCCCCTCCCTTTCCCTCCCTTTCCCTCCCCTCCACTCCCTCCCCTCCCCTCCCCTCCCCTCCCCTCCCTTCCCCTCCCTTCCCCTCTCCTCTCCTCTCCTCTCCTCTCCTCTCCTCTCCTCTCCTCTCCTCTCCTCTCCTCTCCTCTCCTCTCCTCTCCTCTCCTCTCCTCTCCTCTCCTCTCCTCTCCTCTCCTCTCCTCTCCTCTCCTCTCCTCTCCCCTCCTCTCCCCTCCTCTCCCCTCCCCTCCCCTCCCCTCCCCTCCTCTCTTCTCCTCTCCTCTCCTCTCCTCTCCTCTCCTCTCCTCTCCTCTCCTCTCCTCTCCTCTCCTCTCCTCTCCTCTCCTCTCCTCTCCTCTCCTCTCCTCTCCTCTCCTCTCCTCTCCTCTCCTCTCCTCTCCTCTCCTCTCCTCTCCTCTCCTCTCCTCTCCTCTCCTCTCCTCTCCTCTCCTCTCCTCTCCTCTCCTCTCCCCTCCCCTCCCCTCCCCTCCCCTCCCCTCCCCTCCCCTCCCCTCCCCTCCCCTCCCCTCCCCTCCCCTCCCCTCCCCTCCCCTCCCCTTCCCTTCCCTTCCCTTCCCTTCCCTTCCCTTCCCTTCCCTTCCCTTCCCTTCCCTTCCCTTCCCTTCCCTTCCCTTCCCTTCCCTTCCCTTCCCTTCCCTTCCCTTCCCTTCCCTTCCCTTCCCTTCCCTTCCCTTCCCTTCCCTTCCCTTCCCTTCCCTTCCCTTCCCTTCCACCTCTTTTGAAAGCCTCATTTTGGCTCCTGGCACAGCATCTCACAGTCATTTCAAGATAAGCATCCATGTGTTATCATTCACACCAGGTGGCTCACTCTGAGAGGGAGGACAAACTTCTCCTCCATCAGTCAAGAGAGACTCTGATGCTTGAGTCACGTGCCTTGAAAGCCAAGTCTTCTTCTGTGAGAAGAACTCAAACGTCATTTGAGACTGCTTGACTTGGATTGCCTAAGTCACTGCCACTTTGAAAACAAGTAGATGTGCCCATTTAAAAGGAAAGTTTTCCTAAATATATATTTTTAAAAAGTAAGCTGTAGCTGGAATAAAGCAAGGTACAGATGCTTCAGAGCTCTAGAAAGTCTCCATGGACACTGTGTATGTACTATACCCATGTCCCCGAGATTATTAGCAGTTTTTCAGGCTGAGCAGCAAGATAAGAGGCAATCTTAATGGAGTGCTGGGATGAATTGCAGATGGACATCAAGGAAAATCTCCATGGGCATCCTGCATCCAGCAGCCTCTTCCTCCTGCCTGAGAGCCAGCCCCTTCCTTCTCCCTGTAGGACACGGAATTTAATTGCTGCCCATCTAAGCTGAGTGAAGGCAGCCTGTACAAGTGCTGGCTTCAGCCATTGCAGAGCCAGCAACACACGCTGCTGTGTGCAGATGTAAACCAAAGGCAGAAGCCCTTGCCCCAGCTTTGATCCCAGCAGGAATTTTGCCAAGCACCTCCTAAAACATTCACTGATTGCACCCAGTACAGCTCTGCAGGTAATTCACATCAGGATGAAGCTGAACTGAAAAACAGGTAAAACTCAGCAGTTGAGACTGAAGAGAAAATGGAACTTGGGAGGGAAATGCAAAAGAGAACAGACAGCAATAAGTACAGGCAGATGTTGTCGTGATGAATCCCACATGGCTGTAACAAAGTGGTCCTGAGGTTGTTGTGTTCGTGCTTTAACAGCCCAAGGGGATGTGGAGGAGGGCTGCGTTCTCCCCAACACACCTGGGGACACACATAAAATTTCTTCTCATTCAAACAAAGATAGATAACTTCATCCCGGTTTGAGTATGGAAAACTGCATCTCTCCCTCTGCCAGGATGAGGACAGCACAGTTTGTTGCACAATCCCTGGTGACTGAGCCAGACACTCCAGGAATTAAACTTGCCAATGTCCTGGAAAGCCGGACTGTAGGGAGCTCACACCCAGTCCTGAGAGACACACACAGGACTCCAGGCTGTGACTTTCATGTTTAGTTCTGCTGTTTCCAGGACTGTTGCTGCATGTAGATTACTTGTGCTTGAGACTGGCCACCATCCAGCATGTCCAGGGCACCATGAGTGGGGAGGCGGGCCATGAAAGTGAGGTTGCTAATTACAGCTCGGGGTTAAAGCTATGCCTTTAACACACTTGTTTTAAACAGCCACTGAGCACAAAAGTTACAGCTCTGAGTATTAGAGGCCTGTGAAGCCATAAGCATCTCCTGCAGGAATGACTGTGCTGTTCAGAAGAGGTGTTGTTTTCATACAGAGGGTGGTGACACACTGGAACAGGTTGCCCAAGGAGGTTGTGGATGCCCCATCCCTGGAGGCATTCAAGGCCAGGCTGGATGTGGCTCTGGGCAGCCTGGTCTGGTGGTTGGCGACCCTGCACATAGCAGGGGGGTTGGAACTCGATGATCACTGCGGTCCTTTTCAACCCAGGCCATTCTATGATTCTCTGATTCTGTGGTGTTGAAGCAGCTCAAATATGGGGTGTCTGTGGGACAAATATTGACTTGTACGCTGGTGATCTGCCCACCTCCCTGAATGCTGATCAAGACTGTGTCCGTAGTTAATTATTCCTCCACCCTACTATCATATAAGGAGGACAAGTGGCATCCTGTTTCCCTCCTAAAGCTTGACAGCTGCTGTGTCAGCATGGTCCACGTGTTGCCATCCATGTCTGACTGTGGAGCTGGGGAATAGGATTGGGACCCTGCGGTGGCCAGGTGGAACAGAGTGGAGCTGGTGTACCAGAGCACAGCATGGTGCCCACACCAGCACCCAGAGATGGGGCTGCCCTGGGCCGCAAGGCTAGATATTAGGAAAAACTATTCTCAGCAAGAGTGGTGAGGCATTGGCACAGGCTGCCCAAGGAGGTGGTCGGATCACCATCCCTGGAGGTGTTCAAGAGGCTCCGAGGGATGTGGTCAGTGGGCATGGTGGGGATGGGTCAGTGGTTGGACTAGATGATCATACTGGTCTTTTCCAAACCAAGTAATTCTATGATTCTATGAATAAAATCTCTGCTTTTCCAGTGAAAACTCAGCTGCCAGTGATACCAGAAGAAGCTAAGGCTAGCAATTCTGCACACACGTACACATACATATATTTACCACCTTTTTCCCCTTTTTGCACTGTTATCCCATCTGTACAATAAGGGAGAAATGGATGGAACGTTCATGCTTGACTACCAGGCAAGCTAACCTGAGATTCCAAGGTGTTAACCACAGCTTGTCAGTTCTCTGGAGGCTAATTCCTTTCTTTAATCCTGTGTCATCCCAATGGATTTGCCAGTGTGCCCTCTGAAAGCTGCAAAGTAGAAGGCTAACGTTAGGGTCTATAAAATAAATCAGATGGGAAAGCTTTTATAACAGACGTGGCCATGATGAGCATTTCAATAGTGTTGAATTCCTCTTTGTTTTATTATAAAAAAAATAATCTTGTGAAATGACCAATTTTGGATGCAGTAATTCCATGCTTATTTTCTTAGTAAGTTCTTCTTTTGCATGTAACGCTTCTGCATAACTAAATGCTTCCAGACTCCCTTCTCCCTCTCTGTTTCCTATGGACTTGATGCAGTAAAATAGTTTGTATCCATAACCAGTGTCATTCCATCTGCCCTTAACATCCCAGGGATATTGTTATATGGAGACAGGTTCTTCCCATGGAAAAAAAATATATATATATACTTGAATATATATATATATATATATATATAATTTGAATTGCTATTTCCATGACCACATTTGAGGTCATCTTCTCAAAAGACCATACAACTGAGGAGCAGAATATCTCGTGGTGTTTGGGTAAATGAAGAAAAAATACAGCAAAAAAAAAGCATCAAAAACCCAACCGGCAGATGCAGTAGTTGTGCTGTGACAGCTGAGTAGAACAGGGCCAAAGGGGAGGTGAAGGAGAGGTGCTGATGGAGAAGGTGTGCCGAGGGATGGGTTTGGGGACAGGGTTGGGGAAAGCCTTGCAGGAAGGCACAACTGGCTCTCATTGCATGGTGAGGAGCAGGCAGCTGAGGTCAGGAGGCAAACATGCAGGAACCTCCATTGCTTTAATTCGTTTTCCTTGCTGCTCTGCAACTTGTATGCTTTGATAACTCTAGGTTTTATTCACCAAGCTTAGAGATGCTGGTCAGGATGGGGAGGGCAGTCACCTTCCTTGGATGGCCACTGTCCCACTGTTGTCAACATGGCTTCCAGGATTCTAACAGCCATGATTCAGACAGTTGTCTGGGGGTTTGATGCCGAAGAGTGTGCTGCTTTTCACTTCACGGAG
This sequence comes from Gallus gallus, assembly GCF_016699485.2. Taxonomy (NCBI): domain Eukaryota; kingdom Metazoa; phylum Chordata; class Aves; order Galliformes; family Phasianidae; genus Gallus; species Gallus gallus. The sequence goes on along the minus strand of NC_052533.1, from coordinate 128,286,643 downwards.
ACAGCAGGGATCACAGCTGGCACCCATCAACTCAGTCATGTATCTCAAGAACCTCAAATTCTGGCTCTGGCTGAGCAGTGGCTGGGACAGCCCAGTGTAGGTGCCAAACTCAGGCCCCTAACTGTCTTGATCTTGCAGCAGGATTTGCCTGTGATTTCCCTTAGCTGACAGTGATTTTATAAATCGGTTGGCTCTCCTGGGCACCTTCTTCCCTTGTGGCAGCTTCCAAGGCTATTCTCCCCAGCCATTCTGCAAACAAGCTGAAGTACCAAAGCACAGAGTCCTGACTGCTGCTTGTCTGCCTGGTCTCCATCCAGAGCCTGAATACGGTCATCTTGGGATGAGGAGGCAACCCCATGGTCTCAGCTGTGAGCTCCCACGCCGTTAATGAGATTTCTTTCCTATTACCACTACAGCGTTTAGATGTAGACCTGCATTAACGTTCTGCATTTCAGTGCTAAGAGAAGAGGTCCCTTTCTGGGCGCTTAGCAATGCACGCACACGAGTGGTTGTATAACGCTTTACGTCATCAGCATACCAACTGCAGCAATCAGAGGTACAATGCTAACAACTGCCACAAAATGTAAAAGTCCTGGAGTGACTGGGCAAGCAAACAAGCCATCATTACAAAGGGTTTGAATAGAGGTGAGTAGTGTGCTTCAGCAGTCCTCTCCTGGGTCCCTGCTGGGGTTAGGGCCTAGGGACAGTGCCAGCTGACTCACTGCACAGCCTGGAGGGGAAATAAAGCCCCAACCCCACCTCAGCTCCCTCCTTGCAAAGCAGAGACTGTGTGTACAGCTGTGGCATCCACTCATGGGTTTTCATCACCTTCCTTGTCTTTCCTGCCACTTTACACCAGGGTAAATTTGGACAGTCTTTGTTTATGTAACTAGCTATCCCCTGTGAATGAGAAATAAGCTGGGTTTTACCTAGACCTCCTGCCTGAGTGCCTAGCCACAAACTGCTCTTGCAGACCTCTAGAAAGAGGCTTTTAGGTGATGCCATGCTCCAACAAGCTCTTCCTCTGCCTGGCTTACATAGCGCTGTTTCTGGACGCCCAGCCTGCAGTTAGAGCCCCAGCTCTGCAATCACTGGCAATCAGTTGTCCTAAATATCTACTGCCACTTGCTGAAGCAGGTGTCTGAACCTGAGGGATGCAGCTGACAGCTGTTCTCCCTGGAGACTAATGGCCAGGGACAGCACATGTGGAAGTCCATATGACTTCCCCACAGGCAACCATTGCAGTGTAAGTGAAAAGAGAGGAGAGGTGATGAGAGGTGTCAGAAAGGCAGGCAGCCCTCTGCCTCCAAGGGAAAAGGTCTTCCCCAGAAGGATGGCAACACCTGGGGCAAAGGGGAGGTGACTTCTTGCTAAAAACCTTCCAGATGGCAGCAAGCAGGCTGGCCCGTGAATGTGCCTGGAGGATGAGAGGTGCAAGCTTGAGCACTAGGCACAGTCGTGCCCCCTTTTCTTCTCATGTCTGTTAGGCCAGGGAGTGCTTGTTTATTCCTTGTAAAATGGGAGCTTTGGCACTGATTGTCCCTGTGTGGCAACTGCGTGGCCTAGGAACTTCTGTGATGTTGACTCTGAGGATTTCGGTAGCTTCCCAGCTGGAGTCATTGCTGGAGTGAAGGGGCTGCTGGTTCTTCATACAAGTCAGAAGAAATTGCCTCCAGCAAGGTGAAGCAAATGCACCTCCACTCAGTCTGCTCTCAGTGTCCCATTACAACACACAGCCCACTCAGAGGGTCAGTGTTCCACCCCGGGTCCCACAAAGGGGATTGCCCCGGTGCAGCCCTGCAGAAGTTGTGCCAGCATGAAAGCAGGTGAGCTGGAATTATAAAGAAGTACTATGAATTCAGAGCATGGGATCCGAGCTTATCCACACCCTTCCAGACTGGGAGCAGGATCCCATGGTATCACGCGCCTCACTTTTTGACAGTGAGATAGGAGCACAGAAGTGCAGAATCACAGAATGGTTTTGTTTGGAAGGGACCTCAAACGTCATCCAGTTCCAACCCACCACCATGGGCAGGGCTGCCAACCACCAGACAAGGCTGCCCAGGATCCCATCCATCCTGGCCTTGAATACCTGCAGGGATGGGGCACCCACAGCCTGTGCCAGGGCCTCACCGCCCTCTAAGTAAAAAAGTTCCTCCTAACATCCAGCCTAAACCTCCCCTCTTTTAATGTAAGACCCTTCACCCTTTTCCTATCGCTATCTGCTCTTTCCCAAGAAGGAAATCCCAATCCTCTCTCTGAGTCCCATTTTTTTGCTTTCTGTGTCCTGTGCAGGCCCAGCAGTTCCACTGGCAGCAGCCCAGGCAGACTGGGGAAGCAGTGCATGTTCACAACAAAAAATCCTTATGCTGTGGTTACTTATTAAGCTATTCCAATTTACTTCATCCTGGTCTTTACATCAGCAGCTTCTGTACAGGACTGCAGACTTTCTGATGATCCAAATCTGTGAGTGACGCTGATGGTTGCACTAGGATGGGCACGCAATGTAATGTAATTGAAGCACAAATTGTCTGAAATTATGAAAAGCATTTTGTAGTTTTAGCCTTCTGTGTGCAAAAGGCCTTAAAAATACATTAAGTCCCACATGATATTGTGCATTTATCCAAAAGTCCTAGGTCATAAGAATATGCAAGAGAACAGAGAAGGTAATATATTGTCTTGTAAGACAAGAGTTCTTTTTCTTCCCATAGCCATCTGAAAGGCAGGTGGATGATTTCTGCTTTGATCTAGGAGCCTGTGAGCCTCCGTGGAGAGGACCACCCCAAGGATGAGTCATCCCTCCTACTCCAGACACCTCGCTGAGGAGGCAGTGAGTCACCCATGAGTGCCTCTCTCTCTCCATTGATTGCAGGGGAGATAGAGACAGCTGACACACAGCAGCCTCTGGGTGACTGGGGCTAGGTGAATTCTGCCCCTGTGGAACAGGGTTTGATTTCACCTTGTCTGCGGTTTACTGTGTGGGGTGATAAAGGCAGCCCCAACTGCTGGAATGAGGTCCAGAGTCACCTTAACTCAGGTGAAGCTTACACTTAGGCATCCTTTCCTGTCCTTTGCAGAGAGGGCATGACACTTGCAGTCTCTCAGTTACCACCTCCCATCAGAAACGGGCCATTCTGCCTTTAAACCAGGGTGGCTGGCACAGCGATTAATGAGATCTGAATTTCATGGTAGCACAGAGGCTGAAACGGTTCCTCAGTGAACCTCTTCTCTGTGCTGAACTCCTGCTCACAAGTCAGATGTGTACAGATGTGAGCCCCTTCACTTCACACGGCCTGCTGGAGTTTGGTTCAGGAGAAGAGAGCTGCGGTAGCATTTGTCAAGCTGAAAGCATTTACTGGAGAGACCTGCTCTCTACTGGAGCCTCGAAAGCCCTCTCTAAACTGCAGATGCCTACTGAGAACACAGAGGGAGCCTTCGTGTGGGACCACAGTACCTTGTTCATCCTGGCTCGCATCGCTCTCAGTGAGGTTTGTTTGGGGGCTGGCAGGGGACACATTACCATGTGGCAACCACATTCTGCCCACATGTAGACACTTTTCATTTACATCTTGCTTATTTGGCCTCTGCCGAGAGCCAGCATCATGCCCACAGGTCTTTATGGGCTCAGTAGGTTCATTTAGTTCCCTGTAATGTGTGGTAGGCCCTGATTTTTCCTTTTAAGAAGTACTTTCCTATGGCCTCATGTTGCCCTTCAGCTAGCTTGCTTTTGATTCTTCAGACCTCTTCACTCCTGTGGTCACAATTTTACTTACTTGAATACCTTCTTGACCTCTATGGATATACTTACTGGACTTTTATCATCCATCAATCACCAAAAAGAAAAAAGTCTATGTTTCAGGAAACCTGGCTGCACAAATGACAGAATGCTTCACGTTCTGTGTGGATAATATGGATACTGCCTTCCAACTATACTAATAATTTTCTTACGCTGATCCCCTAATTCAGGCCCAGTTAATTCTGTCATACAGCTTACCAGGGCTTGTGCACAGCGTTGTACCTTGTGGACCAGCAGATACCATCCGGAGGTTCACATTGCTTTGCGCTAAAGCCTCTTAAGGAGGCTTATTTTCTTTTTCAGGATCTTTAAAGAAAGGGGGACTGAAATGAACATTTCCCCTTGGCATCCACGTCTCCATTTGGACATGCTCTTATGTTGACTGAAAGGTCGTGTTTAACCTTCAAAATCGCTGCTCAGAATTATAGTATTTTCTAGATAGACATTAATGTTGTAAGTATAATTCTCATTCAGGAACGGAAGATAAAACAGAATTCTGAGTTCTTTGTATTCATATATTCATTTTAAGGTTTGTTTTGTTCAAGGATGGCACGTGCTTGTTAGAGTGGTAATTTGCACTGGACCGTAATCCAGTAATCAGATGGTTAATTGTTGCACTTCTGTGCAAGAATTAATTGGAGCGCCAGGTGCTTGCTGAGCACCCATTAGGTAGAAGATGCTGAGAATGAGATGCTTCTGTGTGATTGCTGTTCTAGCCCCAGACTGTGTTAAATTCATTAGGCTGGAAACAGAGTGGTACGGAGAGCGTTTGAGAGGGTGAGAAGACGATTGGCCTCCGGGCTGCTCAGTTGTTGCTGTGAGCTGTAAGGGTGTCTCCCCTTCTTCTCCCCTCTGTTCAAATAAGTGTGAAACATCTGTGAAACATTCTCTACAGTGTGCCAGGAGTTTTTAAACAAGTCTTTCACGTATCAAAGCTGTGTCCTATCCATTATTTCCTCCGAACCCTCCCTTGTATACCTCAACAGCCAAATGCCAATTACACAAAGGGAAGCTACCTGATTCATCATTAAGCCTTTCGTTTTCTGACAAGGCCAGCAAGTGCTGGCGTATTTTCCAATAACCTCCTCATTCCTAAATGCTGTTCAAGGTATTCATACGGCTTCCAGTGCCCGTGAAATCAGGAGCTATAAAAAATAACCAGAAATCATGCTAGTATCTGTCACTTGCTATTCTTCTGTTTTATAAGCCTGTCATCCCGTTAGGGAACATAAGATACTCTGTGCGATGAGTCCAATACCAGAAACAGACAGCAACTTGTCAAAATGAACATTTGCAGACAACCCACAGCACAAAAATGTGTTTTTTTTTTCTTTTCTGAAGTGTTTGAGAACACTTACAAATAACAATTACATTCAGGAAAGCCTGAGAGTAGCATTCAAACCGACCAAGCCTAAACATGTATTTTTGACTCAGTGAGCATGATTTCATATTCCAAGTGTGATGCGTGCATGTTTACGTATAGCATTAACCATACAACTTCTTCACCTATCAGTGTAGTCAATTAAAATATCAGCCTCTCAAATAACAGTGCTTATACTGTGCGTTTTATTTTCTCTGTTTCTCTGGTAGTGTAGGATCTGGGGTGACCTTTATACGTGTATGTCAGGTGCTCTCTGAACCGACCTCAGGCACGGATGCTGGCCCAGTTTAATGGCCATTAAACTCCACCTTCTCAACAGAACAGTCTTTCAGGAAAGGTCCCAGGCCTGTATCTATATTCCTGAACTATGCCTGGGAAGTTTTTTGGAGAGTGCTTGCTCCAAGCCCCTCCATGCTCAGGTGTATTCAAACAGACAAACAGCAGAGACCATCCAGTTCCAAGGCCCAGGACATCCCTTGCATTAGCTCTCATGGCTAAATGGCTCAGAAACCCATATCTTACAAATACCCCAATAAAGAATTTGCTGTGGAGCTTCCCCCATAGAGAAGTGAGGCATAAGGAGCTGAGTCTAGCTCAGGGCAGGAGGAGCATAATTTCCATTTGGGCAGGGCAGAAAGCCAGGCCGTTCTAAGGTGCCAGTTCTCTGGGTGGCAAAACAACATCTGAAACTCTTCCTGAAGCTTGCCCCTCTGTCACGGTGGGTTAGCAAGACCTGCATGCCTTTAACCCCAGGATTTGCTGTGGAATGCAGGGCATTTGAAAGAACTGAGTGCAGACATTTTGCTGAACGTTGTACATGCAGCCAGGTGCATATCAGTGACAAGAATCACTGCCAGCAGGTTGAGGCTGAGGGAGGAGATTCTCCCCCGCTACTCCACTTTGACGAGGCCCCACTTGCAGTGCTGCCTTCAGCTCCGGGGCCCCCAGCACAGGAAGGATGTGGAGCTGTTGGAGCGGGTCCAGAGGAGGGCCATGAAGTTGCTGAGAGAGCTGGAGCACCTCACCTACAAATCAAAAAAGTTCGATTTCATCACGTATGGAGTCAGGCCACAAAGATGGGATCCAAAAGCTTCGCTTCCAGATGCACTTTTGTTGCTATCTCCCCTAAGGGGATAAACATCTTCCTGTCTGTCAGACTGTGGTTATGTTAAATGCTTTAAAACCATGTCTCGTAATGAGAGCATCAGCTCTGTACAGCAGATGGCTGCAGAACAGAGAAATGCAGGGGATGGTCCTGAGCTGTGCTTTCATACTACCTGCCTTCAGCTGACTCCAGAATGCCCAATGCATCATTTTGACACCGAAGATGTTCTGCCTTCTTGAGATTTAAAGTTTGGAACCATGATTTCACTCCTCATACATGAAGTAGCTATTTTGCAGCTGTAAGAATACATTCTGCACTTCTCATGACAATCTTTTTAGTCAGTATAATTGAGAAGGCCTCCTTTCTGGGCATCCCAAAACCTAAAGATGGGACAAAATCATCTGTCTTTCAGTGGGACACAAAATGAGCACTGTTTCAGAGCTGGTTCATAATATTCATGGAGGGCTCAATTCCACCTCCGTTAGTCATGCTGAGTAGCTTCTTATTCCACAAGTAGCCTATTCATCTCTCTTAGATTAGTCACAGCACAAGGAAAGCAGAACTGGACTCTGAATAATTGCAATTAATTTTCTGCTGTTAAAGAAAAAAAAAAAGGACTATCAATTAATATTTCCCATTTCCTCAGCACTTGGCAAATATGTTTTAACTATGCATAGATCTTACTCATTTTGTACATTTTCTTCCTATAAAACATGTCTCGATGCTTTGGCAGGTTCCACTTAGCTCTTTGGTATAGTTTTTTGTCTAGGCATCATTCACTGTATAAACTGCAGGGAAGTGTCAGCCCAGAGCAGGCATAGCTTTACTCTGCTATAGTTCAGAGCACTTGCAATTAGGGCCTCATTTCTAATGTACAGAATTACATGACTGATCTACTGACATTTAATGATATCTATGTAGGAGAGTGTGGAGTTCTTTAATACTGTCTTATCTGTGCCGGGTGCCAAGTTCTGTTTACTCCTTATGGTTGAATACAATGCGGTTTTGCAATTGGTAGATCAAAACTCTCCTCCACTCTTTCATGCTGTGTTGGTTCTACTTCCTTGTAGGCCGTGGCTCCTTCTGTTATATACATTGCTGGTAAATACATCACAGTGTACTGACATACATGTGTTGCTAAGTATGGGTGAGGGGGGGTTTGTGGAGAGACTAAAGCATACTTGATGGCATCGGGATCAGAGGGGATGACTTTGCTTCGGCCATTGACTGAAGGAGGGACCTGTTCTTTTGGGTAGAGGATGGAGTCCATTGGCTGGGGGTAGTTCTTCCCAGAGTACAAGTGCAGCAGGCATTGGCCTCAAAAAACAAGGCAGGAGGTTGTTCCTGAGTTTAGCCCTCCTAGTTCCGTGGCAAGATAAGGATGTAAAGGGCTCAGAATCAGAGCCCATCATAAGGAACAGTGTAACCAGCTCAGTGAAAGGTTCAGTATACATTTCCAGAGGGAAATGGAGGGACATTCATCTACCGCCATCAGTGTCTGAGGGGACTGAAGAGGCTGAGGCACCCAGGTGAAATCTGAGTTTGAAGTCCACCAGCTGCTCAACTGCTCCAGCCTGGCAGAGGCACTCCTGAGCCACTTCTAAAGACGGATCCGTTGTGTGACTCAGGAAGGAAGGGCACTCTGTTTGCCTGACCTGCCAGGCACACTCCAGGCCTTACTGGCACTGAAACAGGTTTCTAGTAGCAGTTATCTTTAGCTGATGAACATTTCTGGCTATCCTCTAAGGGAGGCTTCTGTGAGAACCTCTGGAAACATCTGAACAAGTTCCATCTGCTGGCCCCTGTACCCACAGTGCTTTCAGGTGGTGTTTGATGCAGTCCAAGTCTGCGCTCATGTCTAAGATCTTGCCTTTAACAGGCAACAAGTGAGCTATAAAGGTTAGGGGAAAATCTGAACAGGGAGCATCTGCATCTGTCCGTACAGGATGCTTAGGCAGTTCTCTGCTTTACTTCTCCTGCGGAAGAGTGCACTTGTTTGCCTTACTCAGAACACCAATTCTGTTCCCAGTACAAATGCTCCCAGACACGCAGTCATTCCCTCTCATACAAGCAGCTGATCTCTGTGAGGTTACCTGGAAATTAAGGAAAAAGATCAAAAAATGACAAAGCAGACAGATGCCTCACCTCTGTTCATTGCTCTGGGTATTAGGGTGTGTTGGACCTTAGTCACTCCGAGCACAGAAAGCAAGCAAAAGGAAAAGGGTTCGGTATGCAAAAGAGGTACATTTGATTCATGATACTGCACTGAGTTACGCAGATGACTTTACAAAGGAGTGGCTTTTGGGAAAAAAATGTCAGCATCCTTGAACACTGGAAATTTGAAATCCATGAGCACAGAAGCTAAAGAGATGATCAGACCTTTTCAACCAGTCATCCAGAATGCAGTATTAATTTGCTGCTCTACCAAACCCTGAAATGCCATCCTTAATAGATAGGGAGTGATTTGCTAAGTTTGGTGTTGTTTGCCTCTGGGATTTATAGAAATAACAGCAAGATGAGATAGAAGTAACACTTGAACCTCTGATGCCTTTTCTCTCTGAGCATTTGAAAGCACTTTACAAATAACAGTGATCTTTCACTGATGCACGGTATGCCAAGAACAAGATCAGCTCAGGAAGATGGACAAAGAACCACTGCTGCTCTCCTGCTCAGCACATGCAATAGGGATGAAACAAGAACGACCCCTTCAATGACTGCTTTTCTTCGTGAGTATTTGTTTTAGAGCACTTCCTGTAAAACGATTAAGAATAAATGATGCACAGAGATACTATTTTTCCTTACCATAGAAAAGATCTTCCCGTTGGGCCAGTAATGGCACACTACAACAGCAATACTTCTTTCTCTAATCCCCAAAGCTGCATTTTTGAGTTGCTGACACTGAGCAGCAGATCTGATTTGTTTCACGTAACAAAGACAGTATAATTTAAGTTGCCATGTGAATCGAGAACGAATCCCACACACCAAGAGATATGCAATACCTTTTATTTAGCTTTGTGCACTGGAAGTGTTCACAACACTGAAAGCTACCAGCGAAGAAAAGATACATATTGTGCCATTTCTTTGAACACCAAAGACATTCCTTTAGGCTGTGATTTTCAGAATGGGTGAGTCCATATACAATACATATGCTTATTTTTATAGGTTTAAAGAAAACATCTGCAATGTGGCTGCATTTTTACGTCTTTTATCTTATTTGGCATTCACACAACTGTAGGGGTTAATGAATATCCAGTCTGCTGATGTACCTCAGGAGAAGCATTCTACTGTATCAGTGGAACCTCAGCAGATATCTCAGTCACCTGTGGGCACACACTTGCAAGACTGAAGATTTCTATGCTGACTCATACAAGGGCTGCCTTTAGAAGACCTTCATTTGGGCACGGGTTAACCGGCATTTCTGAATGACCCAGTTCCTTCCTGAGGGATGATTACTGAAATCACTTCATGCAGAGGCAGTGATCCTTACATCTTTAAAAACACTTTGAAAAGAACACCGAATTCAGTACTGAATTTATCTGGCCAGATTTTCTGTGCTGGCTCAGAAATGCCATACACTGAAGAGAAAGTTCATTCCTGGCATGTCCAATCAAATAAGAGTTGGTGACTTTTATGTTGGAAAAAATATCTAACAGGCAGCTTCAAAAGTCCTTCCACCATTCCATTCCTTGCCCATTTTTGCTTTAGGAATATTGGCCTTTGCCCACCCTCCCCACTGGCAGCAAGGGGAGGCAGCAGGGAATCTCACAATGAGGACAGCCTGGTTGGATTGCCTTTTTCTTGCTCTCCTTTGAGCAAAACCCCCTCTGAACCCATAGGTGGACAGGCTCCTTAGATGTTCTGATAGCTTCACTACATCACTTCCTCTCCTGGAGCAGTGCCAGTGTTTCCCTTTATGCTTTCTTGAAAAGATATTCCCTGTGTCTAGCCCCCCATGAGGGAGGTGCTGGTGGCTGTGCTGGGTGGGGAACAGCGTGGCAGTGGTCACATTCACAGCCATAACCTTCTGCATAGGCGCCCACAGCACCCTGCAGTGTCACAGGGAGCTTTTGTGGGGTGCAAATCCTCCCTAAATCCTGGTTACTTTGCACGGAGGTTTGCAGAGAAGGAGCCCTCTGCCCCCTCATCGTGCATAGACGCTCTGACTCACTGGACTCAGGATTCCCATCTGGATGTCTCTTTGAGAGATGGGTCCAAGCCAAGGAGTTAGTCTATTCTTAGCCCTATCTCCTATAAAGATAGCTTTCCCCATACAAATCTTCTTTCTTTCAGGCATCTCAGAGAACACCTGTCTCCAAGCAAATAGAGCAGCAGGAGCAGTGTGAATCCTCTTCCCTTCTCATTTTAATGAGGTGTTAATATCAGAGGCTGATAGAGATTATGTAAGTGCTAACATTGCTAAGGAAAACCGTGGAAGAAACAAAAATAAATGGAAGTCAAATAAAGTGAACCCTATCACCACGCAGTGCCAGCTGCAGGAGCAGGAACGGCACTCGGAGGCAGAAAAGCATTCTTGCACTTACTGTGCCCCAGAAGTGATGCCAGCTGCTCGCCAGCTTTCCGACCAGCACCCTTCCATCTCCACCCCCACGGCACGGCCTGGTGACGGAGCCACAGAGCCACACCGCTGCCACCTCCTCTGCACCCCTGTCCCCTGATTCCTGCAGGAGGTTGGCGCCTGGCAGCAGCAGAGAAGCAGCAAAGAGGGAAGCCAGAGGGGGCAGTGTATATTAAAAAACAGCCGCAGCGCCTCTGAAGCATTCCGGAACAAGATTGTGCAATCAGTGGCTTGTGCACCCATGTGATCTTGTCGCTGCGAGCCAAGGTTTTCAGAGGGAACTGAAAGGAATGAAACACCCACTAGATTCTGCTGCGGATCATCTGAAAAGCTCAGCTGTTTCCCTCAGCCTCTTCGCTTCATATTTTACATTTGCTCATCGTGCTGTTTCTCCCCGGTGCTCGTGGGAGGCCAGGCTCATTGCCAGATCTGTTTGTACACAGTCCCAGGGTAGGCTTGGGTTACTGGCCAGCTTCCTTGTGTCCTGGCGTTCCCTGCATCTTGGGGTAGTGAGCTTCCAGCAAAAGGCTGCTATGGCCAGGCAGGATCAAGCAAGCACAGGTGGGATCAGCTCTGGCTGTAAATGTCTCTGCAGGCTGCTATCCTTGCAGGGTGATGGGGAGCACCTGGAGAGGTGATGTTCTGCAGTTCCGTAGGGTGGACAAAATGTGGAGGCTGAAAGAGGAGTGAAAAAGGAAGGAGAAATCTTCCCCACAAGGTGGTTAAGACAAAGAAAAATAAGTCTATACAAATAGGGGGAAATCACAGCAATACGTACCTGTGTGTCTAGTGGTTCCTGTGCTGGGCTTATGGGTAAGAACATCCAGGTTCACTGAGCTTCTGGTCTCTTGGATCTCCATGACAAATACCCGAGTCTTTCCTTTTTCTACAGGTGTACCTTACAGCTTTCTCCAGCTTATGATGGGATCTCTGGTTGCAGTGCTGTGTGTCAGCCAGGGTTATCCTGAGGGGCTGTTTGCCACCCACGTGCACTTCCTGTGGAAGCAGCAGTCAGTCGAGGTGAAGGAGCAGAAGGTTGCAGTGCTGGGGCAGCAGCTCCAAAGCAAAGCGACGGACTCCTGGAGAGAAATCAGCTCTTCCAGAACCTGATTCTTCTTGTCCTTCTGCAGATGTCTCAAAATCAGGTAAAAAAATGAGCCTTCTTCTCTCTGGCTACAGAGGGAGCCCAGCTGGCTATCTGAGACAAGAGAGGTGGTAAGCACTGAAGTGAGGTGAAATTAATCCCTTTGCATCTTTAGAAGTGAGGACAGTTCCACACAGGGTAGTGACATAGGGCCCTTACATGTGGAGACAGCTCTGTGTGAGACACCTGTGTGTGCAACTTCATACCAATGTGCATGTGAATGTGTCATCCTTGAGATGATGTGAACAGCTCCATTAATCGCACAGTGGGATAGCTGTAACACCATATCATTTTAGTACCTAAAACTGAGTGAAAACACCAGAGTCCCCTTCAGTATTCGCCAGGATAATGCCCAGAATACTTCGGGAGGAGCTGCAGAGCCCATGTGTGACACAAGGCCTCTTCTAGAAGTCACGCATGTGCCACAGTTTCTTGTCTCCTTTTTAGCACAAACTGCCCTTGATTAGTCATCGACCTGGTTTAGAAATTGCACCACTACCATACAGGCAGGGTGTAAGGATTTAAATATAATAGGCTGCTATCATTTTAAAACTGGCCTAGATCTAAGCCCACAGGGGGCAATAACTAATTTGATGGAAGTTGTAGCTTCTAAATAGATCTAGCTGTGACCTCGCCAGAGTTCAGCTCTGGGCTTCACTGTTCCAGCACTGAACCTGAGCTGAGTACCCTGACTGCCTCACAGTCCTTTGCGACAAACCAAGGCCCATGTAGGGTACAGCAGAGCAGAGCTTCCCAATGGGCATCCTTGCCCATGGGAACCACGAAGCACATAACGGGGGGCAAGGAATTATGGTTTCAACTCCAAAATCATTGAAAAACTGCATTTTTTGCACAATTTGGAGTCAAAACCATATGCGGCTCCATGGTTTTGGCTGTGTTCTGCCTTGGGTTTTTTCCAGCTAATTTCAACAGTCGCTGATCCAAAAGGTAGGAGTAAGTAAAGTCACCGCATGTTTTAAACCTTCTATAATGGAATATCTTGTGCAGAATGCGAGTCCTGTTTTTAATGTCAGAAGTGCTTCCCACCTGATCTTTTCACTTCTTCAGCTTTGACAAAGTACATCTGCACACTCAGGACTAAATCAGGCCTTTTATCAGCAAACGCAGTATTGTCGAGCAAATAGATATGTGTATCCATAGTGAGTTTGTTTGCATTAGCGGATACTACTAATTCTTCACATTAGCTGGTACTCCTGCGGCCTCTCAACCGGGAGATCACAGGTGCTGTCTCTGTATAAATATTGAACAAAACTTTGGCTGATGGTTGGTGGCACTTAGGTGCTGCTGAACTGAAAGTGTCACTGTTCAGATGGTACCAGAGCTGAGATTCCCTTGCCCATCTCTGATATCTGCTGAAGTGGAAATCAGTCACTGCCTCGGGCTCTTTTTCAGATTTCATCTCCTTCAAATCTCATCTCTTTCCTCTCCAAAAAAGCTTCTAATGAAAGCTTTGAGTGAGGGTGTTATAGCTGCTGCATTTGCCTCCAAAATCACATTGTCATTTCTACATCATACTGTAAGTGCTATGAAACAATGATAAAAGGAACAGTACAGCAAGTGCCAGTGGTGATGAATTCTAGGATCATCTTTATTCATCACAGGCAAGAATACGGCATTCACTCTGAATCCAGTGCTATACAACTGACTGAACACCCAAGTGTAGGTGAGGCTCACCTGTAAAAACGCAGTAAATATCAAGTATAACCTATTTGTTAACCACCTTTCTTCCATCAAATGAAAGCAAACATTTATTATTCCATGCCTCTTCCTCACAGCACAGCCAGAGTTGCGGTCTGCAATCATTATCATAGAATGATGATCATCATATCATAATGATATCATCATTATTCATAATGAATTCCACATTCCCCTAGACCCCGCTCATTAGAACTGTATCATGCTCTATCTTGCCTGGAGGATAGGAATAACGTTCAAATCTTGAACATTTCCCCCAGGATTGGAGAGCAGGAGGGATGTGGCTCACTTTGCGTGCAGATAGGGTTAATTTTTTCCTCCTTCCTGCATTCTTTTGTGCAGTCATCCCAAGGGGAAGTGTCATATTACCTCACCTCTCATTCCTAGGTTTCTAAGTTAGACCTGGATTTGAATTTCTCTGGCTTTAGAGGAGTCACATTCAGTATTCTGGTTTGGGTACATCTTGCAATGGAAGGTGGTATGTTCATAGGACGTGAGTTTGATTTGCTTATTCCAGTTTCAGCCCATCTCATTTTGAACAAATCCTGATGTTTAGTCTCCCCCCTTTTGTGCAGCTGTGGAATATACTGAGACGAATCACTGCCTTAAAGAGGAAATAAAGCATTGCCTTCCCATGGGAGGATTTCTGAAGACAGAAAGACAGGGTAGCTAGCACTGCAGCCTTGCCCTGGCTTGTCTACACATGAAAGTTGTTTTAGAATAAGCTGAGGGTTGAATGTAAAGCAGGATAGGCATTCCACAACTGCTGCGTGTGTTGCTGAGATCTCAGTAGGAGCAAAGAGTCAGGGTAGCTGCATGATGAATCAGTGGGACTGCCCTGAGCCTTCCTTAGCTATATCCAACAGAAAGTAACAGGCAAGGCTTTTGAGGACTTTGTATGCAGGATAATAGACACAAAAGCAGAAGTAAATTATTTCAGACTAGTCAGAATTAAATAAATAATTGGGTTGTTTGGTGTTTTTTCTTTTTTTTTTTCCTGACCATAAAATTGAAGCAATGAGATGTCTCCAGGACTTCTTTCCTTCACCTTTCAAGTCCTTGGATTGGAATAATATGAGACAGCAAAGAGGAGAAAAGGCAGCTTCAGACCACTTTGTTCTCCCCTGGATCACACCAAAAAATAGCTTAATTTCCCCTTCTTCCCCTCCATCCCTCTCTGCTGTCCGCTGCAGAACAGGAGCTAGGCAGCCACATGGACACAAACCCCATGTTGACGGTGCTGGCTCCTGGCCTTTCCCAGTGCCACCTCTGCCTTTTGCAGCAGTGGGCATCTTTTGATTTTGGTAAGCAGTTGGACTGCCTGAACCGTGAGACTCCCACTAACACATCTGATCGGGTGATGGTAACACCCAAACATAATGCTCCTTCCTGTACCCTTGGTTGCTCGCTTTAGCTAAAACTCTCATCTGTGTTAACATTGTTCTGCTGCACATCACTGAAGCAACACATGGAAGTGACACCTGCTGGCCTTATTTGGCATTAATCAAAGCCATAGGGGCAGAATGGGCCTTAGGTACTGGGACTGTGAGGGGAAGAGCAGGGACTCCTCATGGCCTCTGCAC
Source organism: Gallus gallus (assembly GCF_016699485.2). Taxonomy (NCBI): domain Eukaryota; kingdom Metazoa; phylum Chordata; class Aves; order Galliformes; family Phasianidae; genus Gallus; species Gallus gallus. The sequence goes on along the minus strand of NC_052533.1, from coordinate 128,271,342 downwards.
ATTGCTGCCGTGCAAACACGAAACCAGCATCCCTGCAGTAACGTGATGGACACTGTCTGGGTGGGCGGTTGCCATGACCTGGGTTTGCCACAGCCCCATGCTCCTTGAATGGAATGGTTTTCCTCAATTACCTCCTATCCAGAGATTGCTAGGAAACGTCATGTACTTCCATAGGGAGAGGGCAACACCAGTAATACCTCATGGGGCAGGTGAAACGGGAAGGAACACACATCCCTCTAGCACTTAAACTGATCTTATTTGAGTGTATGACAGCAATCTGAAAGCACTGGTTTCACCCTGTGTAACTCCTGTAATGAGCTACAAAGGACAGGTCCTCACATGTACCAAGGTCACTGCTCAGTGCCCTTCTCCTCCTGAAAACAACATGGCCATCACCTCCCTCACCTCCTCCCCTCCCATGTCAATGCTCTGCTCACCAGCCTAGCCTGCCATATCCTGGTGCCCACCAGCTGCACCAGCTCCTTGTGCTGCCCTTGGTTGGTGGCAGGCCCTGATCTTCCCAGTTCAAGGCTGGGGAAGATTCTGGAAGGCCAGGAGGCTGCAATGGCAACCAGAGCCACTTGCACCCTACCAGGCGTCACACTCTTCCAGGCCAGCCCTGAGCATGACATTGTACTTCATGACTCAGGCTGCCAATTAACCCAATTAATTGGCACCCCATGGAGGTGTTAATGGGAGCTCCCCAAGCCCTTGTCTGATGGTGTGCTCTGTGCTTCTGTGAGGGAAGCGGTGTTGCCTGCCCACAGTGGGTGAACACCCTTGGTTCTGCCCAACTTCACAAATTACTGAGTTCTTGCTTTCACCCAATGGATGAAGAGCCAGAAGGTCTGTGGCTGCTCTGGACTGAGAGCTTTTTTAATCTTCATGGTAAAAGTGAAAGCCAGCAAAGAAACAAAACATGGGAGCTGGCACAATGGCAAGAGGCGTGTTTTATTTTGGGGAGATAAGCTGATTTTCACTAAAATAAGTGTAGGTAAAACTTGAAAGGAAAGGGTTTTTCATGTGGAAAAAAAAAAAAAGGGTTTCATTTTGAATGTGTTGAAATACAGTGTTTTCAGAAAGGTGGCTGCTGAAACTAATAAAATTCAGTGCATTTAGCATAGACTTAAATATGTTTTTAACAACCCCGCCATGCTGTGCTGGCTCCTGCAGTGTGATGGACTCCCCATCTGGCTGAAGTAAACTCGACTTATACCTCAAAATTTAGGAAATAGGAAATATTTCCCTTGAAAAGGATGTACTGCTTTGTCTTCCCTAGAATATGATCAGAGTCTAATGAACAAATAATACCTTAGAAGGGTTTTTGATATGCTCTTTTATTCTGAGATGATGGAGTCCAAGTCTATGTCTTTACTGTGAAAAAATATGTCTTAATACAGCCATAAGATTCAAGTTCAGACAGGCTTTCCTGCTGTTCTGCCACAAACTGACTAACGAAGCAGAGGTTGTGTTCAATTTTTACGGAGTCTTTGCAGAAAAGCATTTAAACACTATTTTGGGCTTCCAGGGAGAAGCTGCATTGTATTACCTGGGGCTCCTTGAGTGAAGCATCTCCGGTAGTGAGCAACAGAGTGAAAACTGTATTTAAACAGACATAACATCTTTGGAGGGAGACGAAATAAAAGCACGATAAATCACATCAGGTTGTTAAGTGTGAACAACAAACACTCCCAACACCTCTCGCTCAGTATGCTGGCAGTTGTCCTGATATGTTCTCTTCTAGACAGCAGTTCTTTCTGCAGCAGGCTGCTCCTCATCTCTCCTCTCACTGCTTTCCCAGGTACTTTTCCTCCACTCAGGGGAATGCAGCCATTGAACATGCTGATATCTTGCTTCTGTTTTCTGCAGGAAGAATGCAATTCTTTAATCAAACACATTGATTCGGTAGAGGTAAAGCTTCAAAAAACAGACATACACACAGTGCTCCAGCGAAGAGTTACCATCTGCCTTCCCTTCTCGTCCTCCTCCTCAAAGGAAGGAAGAAAGAAATTCTGCAGGAGCTTAGCTCTTCGTTACCTGCTAGCTCTGACATTCATGAGATTCCCTGCAGGAATTTTCTTGCTATCCAGGCACGATGAACACCCACAAAAATTGGCAAGGAGATGACTTCTAACTTGTTTTCAAAAGCTGGCTCTATTTCAAATAGACAGTGTCTCTCTGGTATCAAACCAGGTTTGGTTTTGCTTTCTCCTGAAAAATAGAAAAGGCAAGTAGCTATCCTACTGGTTGCCTTGAAAACTAGCAAAAATACGATGTTTCAGGGATCAAAAGGAAGACAATTTTACCTGTCAAAGCCTGAGGATGAAGTTCTGTGTTTGCCTGATAACATCATCTAGCTGAGCATCCTGAAAACCTAAGGCAGAGTTTGCTTTCTGTATAGTCTGCTTCCCTGCCTCTACTCCAGAAACACAGGCTGCCTACAGCAGGGAACACCCAAATGTCAAATTCAGAGCTCGGCCATTGTGCCAGGAGAGAGCTGATATTGCTACATCAGTCGTTAGTGTGCAGAGTTAAACATCCATATTATGTTTTCATGCTGGAAAAAGTTGAGTCCGGGTGCAGAAGAAAAAAACAACACAACAGTAATTTAGCTGGAGTAGTTTTTTTTTAGATTGAGAAAAGTTATACCAATTCCCATGGGGGAGAAAAAAGAAAGAAAAAAAGGAAAAGACTCCACTTTCCTTCAGCCAGTGTACGCTGAGTGAGGGAATTTACTTGCTTTGCAGAACTGTACAAGCAGTACAAGCCAAGACTTGAGATAGACTTGACAGATGACTGAGAGAAGAGAAGCAGCTGGGAAAGAAAGGACTGCCATAGAAGTGTGACTGAAGAGTTACTCAGCATAGGAAGGTACGCGTATTCTCTGCCAGTATTAATGTCAACAAGTTTTCATTTATCAGTTTAGGGTATTGACATTACCAAGAGGTGCACAGTCTTGGAAGGGTTACTTTTGGGCTTTGAGTTGTAACTCAACAGAGATGAATTTTGGAGAGCAGTGAGGTTCTGTGTTGGCACATAGGAAATAGTATGTTTGGGAAACCTCAACCCAGATCTACTTGAACCACGTGGAAAAACAAAACTTGCTGTACAGTTCATGCACTGCTGATAGGGAATTTGTTTCGTTAGCATGGCCCCTGTCGCAAGCTCAGCAAGCAAAACACGGGGAGGAACTTGCACCCAACAGAAGTACATGGCTGGGGCTTTTATTGCTTACTGCAAGTTTTCCACAGCTTGAAGAAACAGTTGCAGCCTATTGCATCAATAGGAGTGCAATTTACATTGAAAAGTAAGAATACAATGTATATTCCGGGGAATTATCTTGATGCCACTTACCACCTTGAAGGTGAAGAGCAATATCACTGCCTTCTAGTCATAAGCAATAATTAGCAGCGGCTCATCAACTTTGATACCTCCCATGGCAGACAGGAAAGCTGTGGCTGTAATCTCTACTGTCTGCAAGTATAGAACACAAATAAAGTCCTGAATATTGGCAACAGTGGAAGGGAGAGAAGTCTGATGTTTCCACAAATATATGCTTTCCAGTGCAGTGCAGGAACCAGTTACCTTCCACCACCCTGTCCTGATGAAGATTTCTTATGGGCCACCCATGAGATTTTTACTTACATTAGAAAATTATGCATTTTGACAATCTTTACTTCAGATTCAAGATGGATTAAAAGTGGCTTCTCACCACTCCTGGACTGGATGTGGTCTGTCAGCAGGAAGAGACTCCTTCACTTTCATTCACCTACTATGAAGTGTTGGACCCAAACTCCAAATCTACCTACACCTCTAACTGCAAAAACCTGCATTTCAGCACCTGCTGAGAATCCGTGTAGAACGGCAGAAGTTTTCCTAATAGCTGTGCACGTGAATTCCCTGCTGGATGGAGAAACATTCCACACCAGCAAATGGAGACCTGCTGCCGATACAACTGAACCATCTTTTTAAAACTTGGGAGCTATCTGGCCATAAGGCTCTCTTGCTTGTATATGTTGTGTCTACCTTGGCTGTGGGTTCCAGGAGAGGTGCCAGCAAATCTGTGTCAGTGAGAGAACTGATTTTCCTGCTCCCGAGCCAGTGGGGCTGCGGCAGGAAAACTTGGTGCTCAAGTCCTGCCTACCATGGCCTCAGTCCACTTCCACTGCTCTCAGAGAGGGCTTTTCAATGAGTGATGTGCAGTGTCTCACCTCAGGCAACTCATCAAAGCTTCCCTCAGATCGATGGAGCCGCTGGGAAAACCAGTATTCTGCAAATTAGACACCTACTGTAAGGAACAGTGTTCCTCAGTAACAGACATGATGAATGCTATGAGTAATGACAGATCCATGTGTTAGCAGTACCTGGTGTCAGCCACCTACTGGCTCGTTTCTTCTTCTGATAGAGGCTTTTCTCCTGTGGTTATGTATGAGACGTACATTTCACATGTGAAGGTGAATGTCTCTGCAGAAGCAAAAGGAGCCAAGCGTAGAAGCTCTAGGGTCCTGACTGCAACTGTGAAACAGACTTGGCATTGACCATCAAGCTCTTTGCCTCAGTTTCCCCATCCAGAGTATGAATAACGTCTATGTTGCAATCATGCTGCTAGGCAGAGTTCATTCTCGCATGGTGGTGCTTTGGAGATGCCAAGCACCCCAGCAGATACCGCTACCATCAGCGTACCAACGTATCTACACAGTGAACAAAAGCAGGCACAGATGCTAGCATAATGTTATGTATTTTGGTACAAAATGAAATACAAATCTTGCCTTCTGTCCCTAGATTTCTTGTCAAACATTCATTGCTTCACATGCTGAAGCAGTTAGCAATACAAAGCATATTTCTATCCTACTTTATTTTATTCTTTGAACAGAACTCCACATAAAAAAAAGTGAAGAGCCATGATTGAATCTTAATACAAAAAAAAAAGGGCTTAAGTTACATTCTCCTGGGATCATCTGTAGCAAAGCATAATAAGTTTCTCAATATCTGACCTAATTATATCTGTCCTTCTAAGTTTTGTTTCCCATAAGAGCTGAATGTCTATGGTTAAAAATAACGTCTGAAACTCCTCCAAGTTCCAACAGAACTTTTTCAGCCTCTCTCAAATTTAATATCTATTTTAAATTTGGTTTAATTTTTCACCCAACATTAAAAGTTACAATTTTGAGGCTGGCGTTCTACTCTGTTATCCAGCTCCTAAAAATGCTTTGGTTAGATAAACTCAAGAGCTGGAGAAAAGAAATAATTATGTTACACATGTTTATTTCATCGTGTTGGAGAAACACTGCCACTGTTGAAACAAGTGACACGGAGGCGTGGAAGGAAGGATGACTCTGTGATTGAAACGAGATTGGCTGCGCTACAAATACATCTCCTGGGTCACACTGAGGTCTCTGCCACACAGCGCTGGGCGATTCTGTGATGGCTGTCGGCTTGGTTTGTCCCTGTGCAGGAATGACCAAGGGTGACGCAGGGCCAGGCCCCTGCAGCCCACCAGTTCTGCTTGGAGCTCCCTATATCCAAGTGAAATCTGCTGAAATTGGGATGTTAGAATCCTTTGCACACTTCTTTTTCTGCTGGCCCTGTTACTGGGGGGCTGGTATGGACCCAGGGCTGAGAGTGTCCAGAGTTAGGATCCACCTTAGGGGACAGCCAGACAACCCGGGGGTACCAAGAGCCCAGAGGCAGAGCATTCACCCTGCTGACCAGCACCACAAGGCCGAATTCCTAGCATCTGCCAGGGGCGGTGAAATCAGGTGCAACGTGTTTAAGAATACAGGCAAAAATTATAACTAATCCTGCTGCATTCCCAGTGGGTTGTTAATAAATAACGTTACACAGCAGCTTTCCACGTGAAGAGGCCAGGAAGGTAAGCAGCCAGCAAACAGAGATCCAGGCAGGATTTTTGCATGGGAGAGTCAAGTTCTGTTTTCTCTGTTAGAAGGCTTTTTTGGTTTGCAAGGATGTGGAAGGAGAATCTGGAGATGAGAGTGAGCACCGCAGTCCCAGGCCTTGCCTGATGGTAGGAGTTCTACACCCATCACCCTGCACTGGCCAGAAAGCCTCATCCCAGGGCTTCATACATGGCAGTGCCTGGCCATGGAACTGTTGGAAGAAACAGAGCAATGCGAGGCTCAATGTGGTTTCAAAGATACGCGAGCCCGGTGTTTTCCCTAGTTTGTAATGCAGGTTCAAGGCCGGGGCAGGCTGCCTGAATCCCCAGAAGAGGCAGTTTGCTGTGTGAGGGCCGTGTGGAGGGGCAGCAGCTCCTCAGCACATCCTGCAGTGAGGAGGCCCAGTCCTGTGAGCTGGTAGTGAAACCCCCATGGGCTGAGTGGGGCTGAGCACTCCAGTCTCACCGACCTTGCTGTAACCAAGAGGCCCATCTGCATGTGGGGAATCCAGCTTCAAGCTCGGCATCCTAATTTAGCAGAAGCATCTGACTTTTCCCTGAGAACTCAGAAGATAGACAGGGCCATACCTTTGCTGTGCACTGCCTGAGGACAGTGTGTGGCTGTGAATCCCCAGCATCAGGAGCCACCCACCTTCTGCCATGGGGAACTGGGGCAGAGCCACCTCCAGGCTCTCAGGAGAACGGGCAGCACTGAAAGTTGCTAACTGGAGGACAAGGAGCCAGGCTCAGGCAGCTCCTGCCACAGGAAAGGGGAAGGAAGGGCAGCAGTGAGGTGGAAAACCAGGCCTGCTGCCTGTGCTGCAGATAGGAAGGGAGAAGGCAGAAGTACTGCCGTGGGATGGGGCCCTGCTTTTGCCCCACACAGCAGCTGCTGCCAGGGCTGTCAGCATTCCTCCTCCAGCAAAACCATGGTGTTACTGCTGAGGGCCCAGCTGACATCATGGAGTTCTCCTGCTCTTCCCAGAGGTAGGATCCCATGGTGTTTGTCCCTGGAACAGACGAGGGGAGAAAGGCATGCAGCAGAGAGAGGAGACCCTGACATGGGGTGGCAGCTACTGAAGTTTGGGGCCAGAACATGTCAGTAATGCAAGGGAGAGACTCTGCAGGTGTAGTAAACTCAAAGTGTCTCCACTATCTGTTTTCTAGCTGTTCTCCGTGGGCAAGGTGTTAAACTGAGTTTTTTGACTTTTACTCATCTCTTTGGTTTGAAGAGTAAAGCAGAAATTAAGGATCCCAGGCACTTCTTAAAGTCTAAATAGCCTTGATTTTGTAAAACTGTTCTTTTTCACATAGATGTTTTCTGATAAAAGGGTGGTTTGTGAGCACTGAGCACAAGGCATTCTTTGATGATATATCACAACCACATAGGGAAGCAGTAGATGCGAGAACTGCTATTATGGAAAAGCCAATATAGATCTATCTTGATATAAGAGGGCTACAGTTTTACTGATATTGGGCATCCCATATTGAGAAGGAACTGAGGAGAAGGGCATTTTTTCCCATAGAATTTTGACATTTCCAAAAGCAGGACAGTCTTACGTGACAGCGCTGATCTGCAGCAATAGGTGCACACAAACGTTCACTTGCTCCTAGCAGGAATGTCAGAAGCTCATTTCTAAATTGGGAACTTGCACCTGCATGTGTAATATTCCAAACATAGTAGGCGCTTCTGCCTGTTTTCCTATGTTTGACTTTGAAAATCTGTTCCTCTCTCGATTGAACTCATTACTTCCCAAATATCCTCTTAAATCAAGTTTTCTTGTGATGTTCATCCAGGATTTCTGAAGGATCAGTTCCATTGTTATGTTTTCCAATGTTATTTGTTTTAATTGTCCCATAACATTTTTTCTGTCCCCCCTTTCATTTCTATCTGATCCCCCAGTAAACTTCTATAATCCTGAGATGCTCTTCTCATAGTTTCTCCAACAATCTCTTTGAAGAGACCAGACAAGTTAGACCATCCCTGGAGTGATGTAAAATATTTCCCTAATGTGGACATTACAAGTGCCAAGAAATTCCTGCCTTAGTGTGAGCATTTCCATCCTGCATTCACGTACGTCAGCGGCAGTCAGGGAGCAGTCTGCCCTCACTGGAGACCCCTCACTCCTGGAGAGGCATTCTTGGCCCTCGAGGTCACGGCATCTGCCTCTGCCAGTCCCAGCAAAGGGCTCTCCACCCCCACATGTCACCTGCCAAGAGCCCATCACAACAGATTCTTTTCAGCAACCTATGAAACAATCGAGATAGCCGCTCTTGGTTTATGTTTGAGGCTAAATAGTGTCCAGATGCCTCTCTTCAAAGAATGGCATTCTTTTTCCTTTTCTTTGGTGTCTAGAGAACCCAAGCAAGACCAAAGCAAAGAAGGTCTAAGCAGAGAGACATAGAAATAGGATCCTCTCCCATGGCAATTCTGGATTTCTAGCAGAGCTGCTCCTCAGATGCTATAATAGCCCTTACACAATTGCTGCTCCTCTGCTCCACCCTCTCAGGAGATCGCAGCCACCTGAGCTCAGCACCCTGCCTCCCTCATGCGCAAGGGCTGCGCACAGAGCAAAGGGCTGGTGCTGTGCCATGGGAATAGGGAAAACCCTACAGAGCCCCTTCCTGGGCAGGCAGCCCTTTTCCTTCCCTCTCAAGGGGAGAGGAGAAGAGAGTGCATCAGGCAGGGCACACTGCAGTGGTGTCTCTGCACACAGACAAGGTGCAAAGGCAGGCATAAGGCCTTGCAGCCCACCACGCAGCTGGCTGGGAGACAGGGGTCTGCCCACGGTGCCCTTTGCAGCCCACCGACCCTATGCAGAACAGGGGTCCTCCTGTTTCCAGCTGCTGTGGGTTTGCTGAAGGGAATGAAGATTTGCTCTCCTACCTCTATTTGTGAGAGCGTTCAAACACAAAAGTTAAAGCCAGGCTTATCCTCTCTTTTCTTTACATAAAAGCTCCCACTCAAAGCAGACATGTTCTGCAAACTATTATCTCCTATATTGTTCAGAGTGGTTCTAATTTTTCCCACGTTGCTCAAAGCTCTATCCTCAGGTGACTGTTCTCTGAGCTTCTGCAGCTCTGCTTTACTTTTCAAATAAGATTTATCCATTAAAAAACAATTCCACCGCTTTTTGCAGCTATCATTTTGTCACATATGGATTTATTCAATAAATGCTTTTAATAGCAACATTTCTAGGCTTTGTTTGTTGAGAGCTGTCAGGCTTTTACGAGCCAGGGTTGGCACAGGAGCTGAATAGCCTCTTTGTACCCAGGAGAGTTCCCTGCTGGTCATGACAGAGGTCCTGCACACACAACTAAATGAAAGGAAATTAAAAATATGAGTATCTACATAATTCACAGCCAGTAAATGGTGCAGAATATCAGGCTTCCAGCAACACCCAGACCTCGGCAAATCTTTTCATAAAAGCTGAGATGTGGGATTTTAATCCGCAGTTCCAAGATTCGCCCAAAGATCTAAAAGCCTAACAGAAGTATGGGGAGGGGGGAACTATATAAAGGCCGCGAGGAAGAGCAAATTCAGCCTATCCAAGGGCACTGGGAAATAACAGCTGACAGGACAGAAAGGAGAGGTCAAGACCACTATGCCAAAAATCTTGGGTTCCTGGGTCAGCCCGGAGTCAGGCAGCGCTGCTCCTGTCCGTCTGCCGCCTGCTCGGAGCACGGGTCTGCAGCACTCTGCTCTCAGTGCGCGTGGCACCCACCCCGCAGGAGCTCGCTCACGTGTCTGCTGAGGAGCCGTAAGAGAAGGAGGTGGCTGTGAAAGGGAGCCGGTCTCTTCCTTTGTTCTGTTTTCCCCATCCCTTGGTTGTTGTTTTTTTCTGAGTTCTTCAGATGTCCGTCGCTGAATCCTTGGCCCAAATTCTCCTCCTTGAAAGTGGTGCAGCACTTCAGTTTCGCTACGTACGGTGAAATCGAAAGAGAAAAGAGAATGTGTTGCCTAACGCTCTTTGGTAGGTTTCCAAAAATTAGAAACTGCTTTTGGTGCCTTCCTTCGTAACACATTCAGACATCAGGAGGATCTCTTTTTGCTCCTCGTCCTCCACAGTCCCCCCCAGTCCCACAAGGAATCACTAATAACATTCTCTCGGTACCCTGTTATCTCCCTCTGACCATCTCTGTCTTCTGTGCTGCAGCTTGTGTACATTGTCGAGAGGAATCAGAGAGAGCAAAGAACCAAATAAAAAGATCCCTCCAGGAATACAGTGTTCGATTATACAAAAGAAAACCCACAGTCATATTGCTCATCCTTATTTCCCAGAGGATGCCTCCAATGTCTTTTGTTCCTCGGCTTTTTAAAAAGAATTTCCTTTTCTGGTAAAATCATTTTACCTGTGAACTTCAGGCCGGGCTTTTGGTCACATTTACCCACTCTCCCATTACAGCTGTCACACTTCGCTCTGCCTCCAACAAAAAGCTTAAGGCTGCTTTGTGCCCAGGTTCCAGGACCTTCCTTCCATCAGCTCTGGGGTTCCGGGGGGAGCCCAGCTTCACACAGCAGGTTTTTCTCACCGATGACAAAGTGCCATAAATGCATTCCTGCTGATAAAAGTGATGATGAGATCCCCAGAGAGGTCAGGAAAGGAACGAGCACGGGGCCCAAAGTCCCCTCTCGTCTCTCACAGTGCTCTACCTGCTTCAGGGACAAAGAGCACCTTCTGCTCCCAGGGTTCAGCTGGAGCCATCCTCCTCAGTGCCAAAGTTACTATAAATAACTAACTGCATAACTCTCAAACATACAAATGAGAAGTACAGTAGCATATATAATGCATTACAAACTGCTTCCCTGAAATCCACAATTCCTATCACTCACATTATGTTATATGTGTTTTGATATGGATTCTGCTTTCATGTAAAAGCTGTAAAATGGAGGTGAAAAATCCATCTACCCTTACACTTTTTGCTGGGAATCTGATCTTACCTCTGGTTTGCTGTCCTCCCAGCTGTCTGGGAATTGTACCGTTTATGTTGGAGCTCCTCCAAGATTAATGGCATCATCTGTACAGTTTTAAAAGCCTAATCTTGCTAAATCTCTTTGTTTTGAGACTTGATTGTGCCCGATCTTCATTATTTTAATTGTTTAATGTATTATAATTAAGGCTCAATTAGACCCAACAGATCCCAATTCAGCTCTCCATCCGTCACATCCATCTGCAAGCTGTGGGAAGCACAAGAGAAGAAGGGTCGATCCCATGCTGGTTGTTCATTCCAGAGACCAGGTACTATTTTTTGCCACTGACTTATGTTTAACTGCAGGCAAGTCATCTGTCTTTCTGCTTCTCCAGGGGCCTCCAGCTTGCTGTGCTGACAGCCTAACTGGGTCTCAGTACAGGCTGACATCTTTACACACAGTGTTATGGCAATAACAATGACAACCCACAGCCCTCCCCATATGCAGCTGCCAGCTAACTGGAGCAGGCTCCTGTTTATGTGCAGTACAGGAAGAAAGACCCCAGACACGGAAGCTTCTAAGTATGCATGTAGCCTCAGCATTAAGCACGAACACTTCCCTTCCCTTCCCTTCCCTTCCCTTCCCTTCCCTTCCCTTCCCTTCCCTTCCCTTCCCTTCCCTTCCCTTCCCTTCCCTTCCCTTCCCTTCCCTTCCCTTCCCACCCACCTCTTATAAAGTTCTGGAAAGATTTTGGTGCAGGCACGTGTAGACAGATCCCTTCTGTCTTCCATGCATGATGCAGCCCCACCAGAGCCATGCCAGCCATATCCTGAGCATGCTACTGCTGCCAGGTCTCCTGCACAAAGTCAGCGGGGCAGCCTCAGTCCTGCCTGCAACCTGGCACCAGGGAGAGAGCCCCTCTTTGCCTGGAGTTAAGAGCCAGATACTCCTTCTGGAGTGAGCTGGAAGAGCAAGTGGGTGTCACATTTTCCTTTCAAACGGTGAAGGAATTCCGTAGAATCATAGATTCATAGAATGGCTGAGGTTGGAAGGGACTTAAAGACCCTCCAGTTCCAACCTCCTGCTGTGGGCAGGGTTGCCACCCACTAGATGAGGTTGCCCAGGGCCCCAGCCAACCTGGCCTTGAATGCCTTTAGAAAGTTGTCTATCTTCTCTTCCCCCATTACCTTAATTCAGCTCTTCAATGAAGTGAGCATTTACCCAGGATGTGGAAGACCCAGATTCAATTCACTCCGTCTTACAGAAGAGAAATCCATTTTCACAGGGTACACTCTTGTTACTGGGCCCCACAAGGAGACCTTTAGCTAAAATTTCATAGGACAGTGGTTTCTGGCCTCAAGTTGTGACAGGGGAGGTTCAGGTTGGATATCAGGAAAAACTATTCTTAGAAAAAGTGGTGAGACATTGGCACAGGCTGCCCGGGGAGGTGGTGGAGTAGTCATCCCTTGAGGTGTTCAAGAGACACGGAGATGTGGCACTGAGGGATGTGGTCAGTGGGCAGGGTGGGAATGGGTCAGTGGTTGGATGAGATGACCTTACTCATCTTTTCCAAGCCAAATGATTCTATGATTCTATATTTGTACAAAAATGAACAGCAGAATATTGATGCTGAGAGCAATGATAGATGCTGGCCAGGGTTACAGCCATGTGGTGTCTTATCCAGCAAATACTACTGTGCAAATCAAATAAGCTCTGGTTAGCTTTCCAAGGAATATCAGCATTCCCTAGCACCTTCCTAGAAGCAGTAAACAGTATGGAGAAAGACCAAAACCAACACACAGATAACAAATCAAACCTTAATTCATCATAAAAACAAGATGGAAAGAAACAAAGAGGTGCAGAAATCTGCCATTTTCACCTCCACACAAAAAACAGACATGGTAGTGCCCCCCAAGCCTGATAAAAGGCGTTCCCTTTAGCACCTGCAGCCAGCACAATGTGTGAGGCCGCTCGCTTGACATTAAGGAACGTGTGCTCCAGAGAAGATGCAAGAGGTGTGATGCTGGAGGAGGACGTGCACTCGATTCAGAAAAAGGCACGCATCGAATGAATGGGTGAGTTACAGAACGAGCACCCGCTAGCTCCGCACTGCTCACAGGCCCTGTTTTTGCAGTATCAGTGCAGACTCATCAGTCAGCCTTCCCTGAAAACATTTCAGAGAGATTCACTGAAGATTCTTCCCTCAAAATGCAAACAAAAAGAGCAGCTTCCCTAGGAAGCCCTTTGAATAAAACAACAGAAAAGAAAGATTTCTAGCAAACATGGAGGTACGATTTCTATTTTAAGGCTCTAGGAGCAAAATAAATGAATGAATTAATAAACATATGTGCCTTCTTTATCCTAAATCCTTTCAAACATTTACAGATCTGTAAAAATAGCCTATTAGAACAACGCAATCAAAATAATATACTGCCTATATTCGTAGCCTCATTTGGGGATTCTTTTCTATTCCCCAAATATTACACAGGGTCATTTTTTTTTTTTTAGGTAGGGAAATATTTGTATTTTTGTAACTTATTTTTTTTTCTCCGAAGAAAAGGCAGTTTTAAATTACACGCAGGACAGCCTCCTAAATTTGGACTGGTTTTCAGAACTGCAAAATATAATGGGAGAGTTTGCAGCGGTGAAGCCAGCAATTCACACATCCAGCCCCCCTCACAGCCAGCCCCAGCACAGGCCCGCCGATGAGTTGCTCTTTGTTCTGCTGTCGGCACGGCTGCTCAGCATTTCTGACTCAGGTGGGCAGAACGCCGCACACCCCAGTAGCCATGACCACAGACTGGGAGGGACCCAGCGGGAGCTATTGTTGCCAAGGGAGAATTTGTCAGAGCAAGAAGCTGGCTGGGGAAGGGAGGAGCAGCCCAGAAGCACCAGCGAGGCTCGTCTGTGGGAGGAAGATCACAAGGGGGGGGTTTGGTAGGTGCATAAACACCAAGGCATAGAAAAAGGGAGCTGAACGCCGCATATAGCCAAATGAATGCCTTGCAGAGCTCTCTGAACATCCCCCTTGAGTTGGTGTTTCTTAGGTGAGGTCACCTTGGAGAGGTGACACGCCAGAGATGTAAATTGTTCTGTGAATGCAGGGGTGGTGCCAGGGGCTGTGTGAGGAAGGCACGGCTAGCAAACTCCCAAATCTCACACTGCACAAGTGGCAGTAAAGGCCCTCAACTGACAGCCGAGGATGGCAGCCTATTTTCTCCCCAAGAATCTGGAGGAAAAGCCTTCCACAACTTTGTACCTGTCCGCTTCAGGGGAAGGTCTGGCATTGCAGACCAAGTACATGTGCACCAAGAGCTTAAATCTTTCAGAAGAAATCAAACTCTTTTCAGAAGAAATCAAACTCTAACCATATTTGCTTCATCACCACCTATATCTGTAGGAGACAGAATAAACAGCCTGGAGAGCTTCTTGTTTTGTCATACAATCACAGAACCCTTAGAGTTGGAAGGGACCTCTGAAGGCCATCTAGTTCAACTCCCCTGCAATGAACAGGGACACCGCAGCTAGATCAGGTTGCCCAGGCCCTGATCCAGCCTCACCTTGAAAGTCTCCAGGGATGGGGCATCAACCACATCACTGGGCAACCTGTTCCAGTGCCTCACCACCCTCACCGTAAGAAATTTTTTCCTTATATCTAGCCTAAATCTACCCTCCTTGAGCTTGAAACCATTTCCCCTTGTTCTATCATCACAGACCTTGCTATGACTTGGTGCTAATAGCTGTATGTTTGGTGCTAAATAGCTGTTATACAGCTAACAGCTGTTATGTTTGGTGCTAAATAGCTGTAGCATAGACAGCACTGACTCATGGATTCAAGCATGCTCCACAGAGCACAGAACCTCCTGCCTGAACAGCAGCCATAGCTCTTCCGAATATCTACCCTGTCTTATGATCTGTTTATTAACTCCCCCATGTGTGTCTGCTTTCTGGTAGTCACAGGATGCAGTACAGCTCTTTCCATCCTCTAAGACCATCTACGGAGTTCATCCGTAGTTGTGATTTTTACTACTTCTTTTTACACAGCTGAATTCTGAAGCTAGAAATGCTTCAGCCTTCTTTTACTACCCTCCTTCCTTTTTGTTTTCACAACAGGTGGAACATTTCCTATGCTGTGTTTTGGGGGGTTTAGATCCTGTCCCCAAATCTTGTCCCTCCACTTGTCATTGCACATTGGCAAAAATGTCCAGATTTTCCTTATCAGAGCACCCAACCCCCAGTTATGAGCTTTCCTGGTGCAAAGCACCATCTCTGAAAACTGGCACTGGTGAGCACCTCAGTGCCCAGCCTAGCGAGTCTTTCTGTTCCTGTCTCCATGTGGCTTTTTGCCACAGGTCTCCAAGTCTGTTCATGTCTCCATGTGGCTTTTTGCATTTGCAGGCATGGGCCTGCAGAAGTATCGCCAGCCATGGTGATACTTTCCCTGCGAATGAAGTACGAGGAAAACAAGATTGTAAAATCTGGAGCTGATCAATACACTTGGTGAACTTGGTGAGGTATTCACAGCATTCTGAAGTTCTTGTACAGCTACTATTGCTGCTTGCTTGCTGCTTATCATATCGTAGAGATCATTTGATTACAGCCTAGCTGCTCTCTTAATTAGCCTAGCCAGAGGCCTACCAAGTTCGAAAAAAATGAATGTTTAACTGAGAAGAGAGGCATTAACTATTTGGGAGGTAAAGCACCCATAAACTTGTTAGTCTCCTTCAGCAGTTTAACTTACTTCACATAAAAACCTCAGTAAAACAAGAGAATCCAGAAGTTAGGGGAGAAAAAAAAGTCTCCCTTTGAGACCTTATGCTGGGAGTTTTGACTTCAATTTTTTCCCCCAAAGCTTATGGCTCAGTCTGTGCTGGATAAATGATGAGAAAGATTGGTTTGGTAGCTCTGAACATGGCCTGCAAGAAACGGAGTGGGATCTCAGCCCCTTCTTCAGTCCGGGGTGTCTTCTATACGGCCAAAGGCATTTGCCTGAGAGCTTTGTCCCTGCAGAACCTCATTCTGCAGGACTGGGTGTAAATGTTGATTTGCTGCTGACCTTTAAACAACTGTAAAAGGTTAATGTGGCCACACTGCAAGCACTTCCACTAATTTTATACTTCCTGGGGTTCTACTATTATGTAAAAGCAGGCAGGTTTCACAAGATGGGACACTACGCAGAAGAGCAGCTTTTATCACAGGACTATGTGTGTACATATTCTGTTTTGACGTCAACTCACTTGTGTTGTCCCTTTAAGATAACAGCCCACAACAGAACTACTAAAACTTTCTTGTCTAGAAAAGGTATCCATCTTGAGGAAAAGACCAAAAGGAGACAAGCAGTTTCTCTTTGTTGCTGAGCTAAACTCATTTGTAAATACAACTCTCACATTGTTTTATAGAACACTAAAGACCCTATGAGACAGTCTTAAGCCTCTATACTATACATGAATATGCTAAAAAATGTTGGGTTGGATATACTATTTGACTTGTGAGTGCAGATTTCGAAGAAAGGAAAGGAAAAGCGCATTTGCTTAACTCTAGTTAACTTCCTCTAAATCAGATTCTCTATACCCACCACACAACTGGATCTTTAAAATGTTGGGTAGCTGGCAGTGGGCACAATAAGAATCCACAAATATTTAATGAGTATGTATACCAGAGCAGGAGATTCTCCAGTCAAGATGGAAAGGGGTCAGTACCAATTAGTTTTGATACAGCTCTTGACATGAGCACAGCTTAACTGCCCAGCTGAACTTTTTGGATGAAGAAACAGCTATTAACTGGCTCCCAACAGGATATATCTGAGACCTCATTACTAAATCAGACAAAATCCGTATGCCTGTTAAGTTACAGGAGTTGACACTGAGCCAGGAGATCAAGGGGGAATACGAAGATAGTAACAGACTCTGGAGATTCTGGGAGGAAAGAAGGTGTTCAGGGAGGGAAGGAGGAAGAAGAGGAAAGACAAGACAGCCGAGTTGCTCTGCAAGAAATAAACCAAATGAAGTTTGATTGGGTTTGATTTATTGTTTTCATGGACTTGTATTCTTTGTCTCCTAAAATCTCCTTTGCCATAATAACCTTTCAGTGACTTGGTTTAGTAGCATAGTGGGTAGTAATGGTGATAAGAGGACGGTTGGACTAGATGATCTTGTAGGTCCTTTCCAACCTTGTGATCCTATGATTCTAACCTCAGGTTCTCTTCTGAAACCCTCCCTCCATGTAGGGCACGTGCTATGCTCAATCAAAATCATGGAGCATACTCCGGCTGGCTGGCTGGCTGCTCTCAACTGCTATATAAAGGCTAGCTTCCACCTGCCTTTCCAGTGCCGGCATTTAATTATGCTCCTTGTCCTCTGTACAGCTGTAGTTTTTCACAAACCTTATTTATCTTGAGATTGCAGCTCATCTTTTAAATTTGTTGAAATTGAGTACCAAAGTGTTTAAGGGGAATTGCTGAATGTACAGAGAGATAAACAACACAATCTCATAAACTTAATTTCAAAGGCAACCAGGCTAAAAACTGCCGGGTTTTAATTTCTGATCCTGTTCATGCCAAATGTTGTCTAACATTTCAGCAGCAATCTGTGGCCCTGAGAGCCTCTTTCAATACCCTATCAAGAATATAAAATAAATTGTGATAAATGTAGTCAGTATAAAGCGAAATGAGTTGAAATTGGTTGCTGGGATGCAAAACTGAAGTTGACAGGCAGTTGAGAGGAAACTTGCATGAAAATGCTTATTTCATGTATTTCTTTGGGGTTTAGCAGCCTGGAGCTGTCAAGATGGTTTTGCACATGCTCAGCAGCAAAAACAAGGGAACAAAGAGATTCTACCAGAGAAAAATGTAAATTCCTACAGTATTAAGCAAACCTTCAAGGTTAGAAATGCTATTAATGCCTGTAACTTGAATAAAGTTCCTTAAATACACACTTAGGGGCCCAAGCATCCCTTGTCGAACCGCATTCTGAATTTCTACACTAGTCTGTTATGATGATTTTACCAAAGGGTTGTAAAAATCTAAATAAAAGGTATCAGCAATTTCTCCTTTATCCATACCTCCGAGTCTTTTCTACTCTAGAAACTGTAGGTCACAAAATGATCTTTGAGGTGCCATATCATTCAATTTTTAGTATAATTATAAACAAATATACAATTTGCCGTATCAGTAATTCCTTGGATTGCCTTTTAAAAACACAGGTTCAACACTTGGCCTGTTGATCCTTTCAAGATAACATGTTTTCATTAAGAGTGCATGCGTTTAGTGAGAGTTTGCATACATCACATAGCAGCTCCACTACTTCATTCTCAAGTTCCTTTAGAGATCCTCAAGCAGTACCCTATGAAACTGGCAACTTACATTTTTATGAATTGCAAGCACATCAGCATTTTTTTCTGATGCCTTCAACTCTAGCAGCCATCGTATATTTCAGAAGAATGTAAATAAAATAAATAATTTATCACTTAAAAATATCAGATAAACTAACTCAGAATAAATGCATACAAGACAAGAATGACTGCAATTAAGTGACAGAACAGACACGAAACAAGACAGTATGGAGCCTCCTTCCTGACAATCAGCGTTAAAATAACATTAGCTAGTAAGCTCAAATAAATAAAAAATAAGACCAAAAATAAATCAAAGAAAGTATAATAGAATGATGTTCGTCTAAAGTTTGCTTCAAGACATCCTGTCTCTTCTGGTAACACTTTTTAAGTATTATCTTGCTCACTCAAGAACAGTTACACATAAAGGAAATGAATACATGCTAAAGAGGGTTCCAAGTTCCCAAATCTCAATGCCTATTGTTTGCAAAAAGCAAAGAACTGTTTTCAGTTGTAAACCAACAGAATTGCTCAGGATTTGGTAACTCAGGGTGTAACTCGTGTAGAGGACAAGACCGATGTGCAGTGAATTCATCAATTCTGTATCACACTCTCTTGAACTCACACCTTTGGCCCCAGAGAACCCAGGTCCAGTCAGTGCTCCCAGCACATCACAGAACCAAGTGATGTTTCTTTCGTTTCAACACCATCCATCTTGAAATGGAGAAGGAAATCTATGTGATACTCTCTTTCAATATATCTTTGGAAGACACAAAAACCTCAGCATTAGCCAATCATTTAAAAATGAGAACATAATAACATCATGGTGTATAAACCATATACATTTCACTTGTAGGCCTCTGATGAGCCAAGTGGTTTCAAACACTCACACCAAACCCTTTTGTTGTCGTTGGTTGCAGATATTGATTTGATTTCTTCACAGTTCTGATAAGCGCAGCAGCATCCCTAAAACAGTCCTTAGTTACATCTCAAAATAGTCTGATTAATCAATCTTATTCAAGAGCGTTGTACTTTATTCTTCTGTGTAGCTTTTTGCTTTGCATTTAATGTTGCAAAATCAAGCCAGGTACAACACAGGAACAAGCTGAATTTTCCATGGGAAAGTGAATACACCTGCACCAAGATGTCTGTTCTGAAAATAAGTTCTTAGAGATTCGAGGATTTGTGATTTTTAGGTGCACAAATGCCACAGGCACACTCACACGCCCATGGAGCTACACTTTACACACAAGAGCCTTGGTCAGCCAGGCCTCTCACATTAACTCCCAGCTAACTGGAAGGACACTCGCAATCATGCACTAACTGTAGGCACATATACATCAGTCCATATCCAAAAGTGTTTGAAGATTTAAATCCAGTGTACAAGATTATGGAACGAGGACTTTGATTCTTCAGCTAGATGCATCATTGTTAATAAAAATGGACTATAGATGGAGAGGTGAGGAGTTTAGAGAAGGTTTTCAGCACGTCGTTGGTGAAGCAGAGGGAGAGAGCACGTGAGACCCAGCAGCTTTAACTGCTTTCCATTTGGTGATGGAAAATAGCAGCCTTATCCACAATGTATGTTTTTTATCACTGGCACCTGACACAGAGTCAGAATCTGACTCACTTGAGACCATCAAGGAAAGAAAAAAAAAAAAAAAAGGGAACAAAATGAAAAGTCTAAAATTCATCCTTCCTTCAGTAAAGTCTCTGTTTGGTCAATCTAGAAGAATGCCCTGAGGACAAAGCGCATCAGTTGATTCAAGAGCCCAAACAGACTACACAAGAGAGGAATGAAGCATCTCATCTACTAATGCCATCAGTAAAGCTTAAAGTTTGACTTGTAAATCACAGGCTTTGGATATGGAAACAAATGAAGGTACCTAGGACAGATTCCTAAAAATTTTGATGTAAGCTTTATTCCAGAGAGGCGGTAATGCTCTGAAGATTTTGCTTTTGCTAACTGGAGGACAAGAAGCTGAAAGCCCTACAGAAGCTAAAAAAGATGGCAAAAGGATACTCCTGTATACAACAAAATAACCTGAGAATCGGCCATGAAAGCATGTAACAAATTCACAACAGCAAAGATATTGAGCAGCAGCTGTTAGAAAAGTGGCTCAAGACAGAAGGACCCCACAAAGCAGAGCTGCCATCTCTCCTTCCCACCCCCACTAGAGGCCATAGATCTGTAGGATCACCTCTCGCTCTCCAGAGAAGTGCCCTTTGCTAGGCTGCCTTTCCTCATGTCCCCGTTCCCAGGAAAAAAACAGTCAGTCAGAACATCTCCATTTTCTGAAGCAGCAGCAGCTGCCTCCTCGCACCAGATCCAGCAGCACCGTGCCTCCCAGCCCAGCAGCATTCACCAACTTGTAGGAGCTATTCCAGCAGATTTCCTGGCCGGAGTGAGGGGAACCTCCCCCAAAATCCCCGCTCTACTGAGCAGATAACCCTCCCTTGCTACTCATCCACTTTTAATCAGACCCAGTTAAGCACGGAGGAGAATGACTAAACACTTCCAGGGAAAAACGATGACAGGGAAGAAGAAAGAACCGAACGCTGTGCTCCAGGGAGAAGGAAAGATATCTGGGGCTGTTTTCATTTTTTCCCACTCCATTTCTTCCTCTCTTGTAAGAAGAAAGTAAAGCGAGAAGCGCTGTAAATAAGCGTACACATATATACTTTTATATGCTAATGTGTCTAACTCCACAAATGAGTTCTAGCTCCCAGCTGCTGACAAGTCTGCCTGACAGCCTGAGATAGTGAAAGTGCAAGTCACCGAACAAAGAGCCGTGTGGAAGGCAGCGCAGAAAATGCTGCTGAAGAAAAGGGAAACTGCTTAAAGCGTTTCTTGTTAAGAGGCTGAATTCCTCGGTCAAAACGGCAGCAAGAAGACAAAATGTAGCATTCCACACCGGGGGGAAAGTGCAGGAAATGTAAGAATAGCAGACAGCAGGAGGGTGTCTGTTTGAGAGGCAGCATATGCAAAGGTGGGTAATGCCTGATTCCTTGGATCGGTTTCAGATGGCAGTGCTCGTGAAACCCAGAGAAGTGGAAATGGTGCTTGGCAAAAATAGCTCACTTAAAGGTGAATGAGTGCAGAGCCTATCGACCTATGGGGCTGTTAGCAAACAGAACTACGGTTAGTGGCTGTGAGGGGTGTTGCAGGCAACGTTCCATTCACTCCAGAAGCAGAAATAATGGAACGAAGTGAATGGAAAGGCCGATGTTTGCCTGCTGCAAAACTACTAATGCTGCCTCCAGTGCTGCAGCTGCTTCACAGGGGGTTCTCCTGTACCTCCTGGAGATACCAAAAAGAGGTGTGTACCTGTGCTTCATCCGCCATGCGATCCAGCAAGCATTTTTAATGCACTTCTAAGAATTATTATTTTCCCAGTATCAGTTATTTTTTTTTTATCATGTTACCGCAAAACATTCAAGTACCTCCAAAAGTGTATATTCTATATTTGGGTGGTTGCCATTTCTATGAGAATTTTCTACAAAATAAAGGTTTAAAGCTTATGTTAAAAATGAACTCGCAAACATAACTTGAAGCAAGTTGCAGCAAACGCTGTGCTATCATACCATCTGTGTTCAGGCACAGCTCTCCTCCTATTGCTTCCTAAAGCAATAAGGATAAAAAATAAAAACAGATATGATGGAGAAGCACCGTGTGTTGGAATACACCATGAGCCTGAGCCTTACCATGCTTGTTACGGAAACGGCCTCCTCTGTAGCTGCATACTGCAACAAAGCATCCCCAGGGAAATAAAAATGAAGGTTACATTCTCCTTTCATGTTTAGATCAGTGATCTCCTCACCTGTCCCGGCCAGCAAAGCCTGGTGAGCCCTGCTCTGCCCCATACCGTTCTGAACACTGCTTTGTTCAGCTCCTTTCTCAAACATCCCAGCAACGTTCCACGTGCAAGTGAGTGAAATTCTTTAAATGTTGGAGTAGATGGAAGGCACCAGAACAGTT
This sequence comes from Gallus gallus, assembly GCF_016699485.2. Classification (NCBI taxonomy): domain Eukaryota; kingdom Metazoa; phylum Chordata; class Aves; order Galliformes; family Phasianidae; genus Gallus; species Gallus gallus. Next base: position 128,249,229 of record NC_052533.1, on the reverse strand, counting down.
GGGGGGGGGATAACCCCAGTGTTAAATCAGCATCTAAGGACAAAACAGGGATGAAAATGCACCCCGTGACAAACCTCAGCGTGTATCTTAGGCCAGTAAGAGGTCCATGAGCCAGCGCTATAGGTAAAACTTCACTGTATGAACGTAAGAGTCCTCTACATTGCACAATTTTAAAGGTCAATGAAAGTCCTATTGTTAAGGAATCAATTGTGTAATGCAGAGCTTAATACAGAGCCTTTCTGACATTTAGTCGAAATGCAGGACCGTTGTTTTTAAGATTCAGAAAGAAAATCCCCATCCTGGCCACTCGGTCATACTTTCGGTCTGCAGAACTCCGCCAGTGCAGAGGGAAAGGAACGGAGCAGCGTGCCAACGGCAGGCAGGGAACCCGCACACACTGCACTCCAGTAGAGCTCCAGCCCAGCCCTGTCCAGCTACTTGTCGAGAACACAAGCATGCTCACAACTTCCTCTTGCTTTCCGAGAATCACCTCGCTCCTCCTATGCTATTCCCACACGCTGCCCTACCGAGAGATTTTGTGGACTCTGCCTACATAAACACACGTCTGTCCCGCACCGGTCGTTCGCGTGTCCAGTGAAGCACACGCCTGTGAGCCAGGCAGGGGCAGCGGGGAGAGCTCCACAGCTGAGATGCGGCAATCGCCCACGTGACGGCCGTGTAAGGCTCCGTGTCACATCTTGCACTGAGAAGGAGTAGGGTGGAGTGCTCGCTGGAATCTCCATAAATATGAGAGCCTGGAGGGAGATCATGAGAGGGAACCTCTCTCTTCGAGCGGAGGTACTTCTGCGCCGTGACGGCTTCAGTGCGGCTCTCTGAGGGGAAACCTCCCCGACCCCTCCATTGTCACCGACCACGCTGTGGAAGCAGACGGGGAGGCTCTCCCCACAGCACCGCGGCCTGCCGGCCTCGCACCCCGCGCCGCTCCCCGCACGGCCGGCCCGGCCCGGCCCGCCCCGCGCTCTCCGCGTCACCGGTAGTGCTGCGCGGCGCGGCTCGGCCCGCCGCCCCGTGGGAAGGCAGCGAGGGCCGAGGGCGCAGCGCACGGGATGAAGCAGCCAAGCGAACGGGGACTTCCAGCACCTCGATGAAAAATAAAAACGCGTTTGCAGCACGGGCAGCGTTCGGCATTCCAACGCCCCTCCTCCTCCCCCTCGGCGCCCGCGCGCTGCAGGCCCCACGGCCCGCCGGCCTCCCCGCGCCGCAGCCCACCCCACCCCGGCGGGATCTGCCCCCTCCGCTGCGGGCACGGCGGGGCCGTCGTGACTTCGCGACTCGCGCTAAGCTCGGGCCGGGTGGGAAACACAAAGGCGGCACAGAGAGGGAAGGAAACGAGGGGGTCGGCGGGAGGGGGGGGGGGGGGAATAGGGGGAGGGATGGCCACACGCGCCGCAGTCCCGGGGACGGCTCCGGGCCGGGGGCGCTCTCTCCGCCGTGGCGGAGTGACAGCGGCCGGGGCGAAGGGGCGGGGCGCGGCCCCGCGGCGGGGGAAGCGGCGGGGGCGGCCGGGGGAGGGGGACGCGCGTTCCCGCGGGCGGGGCCGCGGCGGGCCCAGGCTCGGCCTCCGCCCTGAGCGCCGCGCGCCGGGGGAGGCGCGGGCTCGTGCTCGCGCCCTCGGCGTTGCCATGGCGCCGCTTGACGTCACGGGCGGTGCGCTGCCCGTGCGGTAGCGGCGCGGTGATTGGCGGAGACGCCGTGTGTGGCGCTGGGAAAGAGGCTGCAGCGCAGCGAGCCGCGAGACAGGCACAGTCCGCGCCGGCCGCCCGCCCCGAGACACCGCGCCTCGCTCCCGCCTCGCGCAGGTAACGGGGCCCGCGCCCGCCCGCCGCCCCGATCTCCGGGCCGAGGCGAGGCGACCGGCCGGCTGGCGGGCAGCGCCGAGCTCCTACCCCTCCTTTCGGGCGGCTCCCGGCGGGGAGGGAGCGGGGCGGGGGGGGCTCGCTGCGGGGGGCGGCGGCGGCGGCAGGTGAGGGTGGCGGGGGCACCGCGGAGGGGAGACGGCCGGCTCGGCGGGGCGGGGGCCGCGGGGTGTGGCTGCGGGGAGCGCGGGGGCCCTCGGCGCGGCCCCGCGGGGAGAAGCTCGCCGGCCTCCCCCCCCCCTCCCCCTTCCCGCTGCCTCCCGCCGCCTCAGGGCCGGGCCCGCGGGTCGCCCCGCGCTCGAGGCGGGGAGGCGGCATCCTCCTCCTCATCCTACTGCTGCCGCTCCGCCGCCCCCGGCGCTGGGCGGAGGTGAGCGGGATTAAGGCGCACAGAAGTGGGCAGGGCTGCGGCGCCCAGCCGCCATGACAAAGGCGCGGGCGCGGCGCTCGGTGGCTCGGCGGCGGGCGGATGCGGCGGGCGCGGCGCGGGGAGGGGCCGCCCTGAGGCGGGGGCCGCCCGCTGCCCTCCCCGCCGCCCGCGGCTCCATCTTACGGCGGCGCGCGGCCCTCCCGCAGCCGCGGCGCTCGGCGGCTGGCCGCCCGCGGCGGCGCGGGCCTCGGCGCTCCTTAAAATGGCTCCTGAGCGCTGGGCGGATCGCCGAGCGGCGCTCCGGACTCGTGCCCGGGTGCCGGGGAAGGGGCTGCCGAAAGCGCCGGGTGCCCGAAGGGCTGTAACGCGCTCGGTTTTTGCCGTCTGCGGGAGGCAGCGCGGCCGTCGTTGGTGGTTTCTTGGTGTAAAATGACAAAAGCCTACCGGGTAAGGTGTGGGGTTTTGTAAGTGGAAGGCGTGGGAACGCATAAAGCATCCTGACCAAACTGGCTTATGATTAGATGAGCTTTAAAGGATGATAGATCCCAAAGCGCGTTGCCAGGGCCTCAGAGAGAACCGTGCCGGGTACATAAGAAGGTGGGGGGTGAGGAAGGATTGTTCTCCCCGCCCCCCTACCGAATAGGCACCAGGGTCTCTATCAGCAGACCAAGCTTTGACTGGATCCAGGTTATGAAGCATCCCCAGCAGCTCATGCTAGTAAAACACTGACACTGTTGTAATATTTCTTCCCAATTGTAGAAAAACTTCTTTTTATCTCTGAAAAATAACCCCTCCGGCCCGGGAGCTGTATCTGGGTCAGAAGGCCAGCGTAGCCCAACTGGAGAAGGGAGGTTCACACTGCTGGAGGTGCCATCCTTCGAGCTTAGGGATCTGCTCTGCTCTGACTTCAGAGCATCGGATGTGGGGTTTGATTGGCAGATCCTTCTTCCAGTCCTTTCTGGATGGAGCAGTAAGATTCTGTTAAGGCACAGAGTTGCGTGCTACTGCTTGCCTAGCCTTCTTTCTGTCTGTTCTTGTGATAAAAATACTGTTGGCTATTTTCTTTATCAATTTAGTTGCATTCACAATTAGGTGCAGTTGACACCACAGCTTGAATGTGTTCTTAAGAGAGGGTGATGGCAAGGAACCGGGATCGTGTGTGCACTTAAGATGGAAATTATTTGCTTCTGATTTCTTTGGATGCTTTTGTTTGCATTTCAGAAATAACTTAAACCATTTAACAGTGCTTTTTTAGAAAGAAGCAATGACTTTAAGCTTTCAGTTTGTGTGTTTGAGTGCTTGTGTGTCTTGCATTCCAGATTTCAGCTGTACTTCTTACAGTTCCAGGCTACTTAGAGGATGGCTGCTCTGCTTGTGAAGTTGAAACGTCTTTGTCCTTAACCAATGCCTTAATAATGCCTCACTATTTTTCTTCTTTAGAAATATCAGCATGGATAAAAATGAGCTAGTGCAAAAGGCCAAACTGGCTGAGCAGGCTGAAAGATACGATGACATGGCGAGTTGCATGAAGTCCGTGACCGAGCAAGGAGCCGAGCTGTCCAATGAAGAGAGGAATCTTCTCTCTGTTGCCTATAAAAATGTTGTAGGAGCCCGTAGGTCATCTTGGAGAGTCGTCTCAAGTATCGAACAAAAGACGGAAGGCGCTGAGAAAAAACAGCAGATGGCTCGAGAATACAGAGAGAAAATTGAGACTGAGCTAAGAGACATCTGCAATGATGTGCTGGTGAGAAATAATGAAACTGTTGATCTGTTTTAACTTAGAGTCTCGGGGTGAATGGTGCTGGGTCCTGCTAGGGCTGCCTCTGTCTGGCCTTTAATTAAAGCTGTGCTGTCCTATGCCATTTCTGAAGGACAAGATCTGAAAGCTGTCTAACTCTTCTTTCTCTCTAATGTATCGATTCTTTTATATGGAAATATCGTTACCAATGCTAATGTATTTGGAGACATTCTGAAACCTTATGTTAACTTCTCGTAACTACTCCTTTATATGCAGTATTTATTTGAGACTGAAACGGGTAAGGTTTGGTGTAGGGTTTTCTCCTCCAGCCCTCCCACACACGGTATTTGTGTCCCAGATCACACTGATTTCTGTGACTTTAAGATGCTGCACTAGTTGTAAGAACTACCTCTTACTCTACGGAAATTGTGCCCCTCCCTGGGTAAGATGATGTAATGTTAGTTATGACTCAGCCATGCAGAAAGCAGTCTGCAGAAAGAGACAGTAGCAATGCTATGATAGCCTCTTAAACTTCAGGTTTCCAGGAGTAAACAAAAAAGGGGGGGTTCAAAGCTAAGCATTTTCTGTGACTTTTAATTATGTTCAAGTCTACATACGCTGTTGCTTGGTAGATATATATTTTTTTTTTCAGTGGGAAATGGCTTCATAAAATCTGAGCCTCTTCCAGATGCTTATTCCACATTGTCTGTTTTTCCTACTGCCAGCACTGGTAGTGCTCCAGCGAGCACATGAGCAGAGGGTGTCCTGTCCTGCTGTCAGCTGGACATGGACCCTGCTGGTGTGTCATCCTGTGACCAGGTCGCATACCTGGACGTGACAGCAGCGTGAGATAGGGGGGATGTCTTAAGTAGCTGAGCATGCACTTGAAGACCTGATGTCGATGAGTAGCATAAACTTCACGTGTTGTGTAGGATAACTAAATACCACAGGTGCTGATTGCCTCTAGGAGGCTGGTTCTCTGAGGGCTTGTGGAAGTCAATGTGCATAACTTTTGAGCCTTGGCTTCCAGCTTAGGTTGGCTTCCATGGTTCTGGTAATGCCCCCTGTATGTAGGTTTCCTTATGTTGTGAGGATAACTTTTAAACTTCCTCTGTGAAAATGGAAGTGCCAAACTTGCTTATAGGGGGAAAAAGCTGGCTTAGTGCCTGTTGTGTGAAGTGGTAGCTTGTCTAAGTCTGGAAAACAGAGATTTTAATCTGATGTAAGTCCTTATTTCTTCTCAGTTTTTATTAATTTACTTTATTATTGGAGAAAGTCCTTGAGGGTGGGTGCTTCAGAAGGATCCAAGTTTCTTTTGTAAACTACACTTGTGTTGAAGGAATAATTTCTATTATGCCGTTGGGCTTAGAAACCCTTTTTAGCAGAACTTAACAAAGTGTTTGCAATTAGATTTTTTTTTTCTGATAATGGAAACCAGATGGAGGCAAATCTAGCTTGCTTTTGTTGTGCATGCTAAATACCAGACAAAAACAAAACCTAGTTGTTGAGTCTGCTGCAGTAGCTGAAGTATCTGGGAGAGGGGGATGCAGGAGGGGAGTCTTGTTTAAATCTGTTGCATCTCAAAAAGATATGAATTTCTCTCTCTGTGTGTGTGTGTGTGTGTGTGTGTGTGTTTAACAAGAGAAGTGTAAAGCATTCAAAGAAACGAATATCCTTTGACTTGTTCCTACTTCTAGACAGCTAATGTCTTACTCATTTTCAGTGTTGTCAGTCCAGTTTTTCTTAATAGATCAAGGGCAAACTGCTGTCCAGATGAAGCGGTGCCTCAGGCAGTGATTTACAGTAACTAAACCTAAATTGAAGGAGTCATTTTAAAATGGGGGGGGGGGGGGGGGGGAGAAGGGGTGAAATGTGGTATTCAAGTGATAGAAATGTAAAAATGCTTACAAACAGCATGCACCAAATTTGAGGATTGCAGTCAGGGATTAGATTTTATATATAAAAGATGTACTTGTTTCTTGGTTGAATTGTCCTATTCGCATGCATTTTTACTTGCCCAGAAATGTGACTGACTGTATTGCTTCGCCTGAAATCCACTTTGCTTTACTGGAGGGGCAAAAGAAAAAAGTGAAGTACCTTTTTTTCCATGAACAGGAGTGTGCATGTTGCCATATGCAAATGAAGAAGTAGGATTTTTTGTTTTTTAGAAGGTTCTCTAACTTTTGCATAGTGTAGTCTGGTGTGTAACAGCTCATAGAAGTGAAGAATAATGCTTAGCAAATTACGGTTTTTACAAAGTATGCCATTAACATAACCAGAAGTGTTAAATTTTCAGTTTTCAGTCACGAAGCCTATCCATTTCGGCACAAACACAGCTTGAAAACTTTTGTATCCTTTATTAAGACTGTGTATCTGTTTGAGCTGTTGTCTTCAATCCCTTATTGGGCTCTTAAGTAACATTTAATGCCCTGGAGTGTTACATCATGGCTGAGTGTGGAAGTGACTGCTGTTCAAACTTCTGTGTTGAGGGGAGGAGGAAAGCAATTAAGAGACTGTGACTGGTGAGATGCAGGCAGGGCTGGCCCTTCTGCAGCTCCTCGCCCTTCCCTCATTTGTTGGAATCAAACCACCAGTGGGTTGGAAGAAGCAGCCCTTCTAACCCACTTGGTGCAGAGTATATACCGAACTGTGGGTTCTGTTTCTATCTCTGCCACTAATTTAGGGGGTGAATAAATAAGAGTGGTTAATGCGGGACTTCTTTCTTGGTTTGTAACTATGAGATGGAGTGATTAAAAAATATTGGCGGTTACATGGGTTGATCCAGCTGTTTGTCTTTATGCTGATCTTGCTACAAAAAGTCAGCATCTGTGTCTTTGCCACTTCTTAAATGTTCCTTTCCTTGAGCTTGATGTGGAGAGCCCTTACAGCTCTCTAAGCAGGTGAACTCATCCTCCTGTTTGCTGCTGCAGTGACATCAGAACTGTTGATCCAGCATCGATTCTGTCAGATGTGTGCTGTAGTACATTCAGGCATATTACAACCAACTCCAATTTTTCAGTTGGCTTGGTAGCACTGATAAACTGCAAATAACTGTGACCTTGTGTGTCATGGAGACTGAATGTCCAAATACTTCAAGAGTAGTGGGGGGGAAAAATCTCTATAGATGATGCTTGAGTATGGCAATGCACAGTGTATTTACTAGAGTATTACAGAAAATTTCCAGCCTCAGTAATTTCATATTGATACAGGAAATTAAACTCTTAGCTAGCATGAGGAAAATTACTTAACTGTGTGCTTCACATCCTGTTTCACTTTCTGCAGTAGAAAATGTCTGAAATATGTCTGTATAATAACCTTTTATTTGTCATTTCCATATTAAAAAAAAAAACAACAGATGTTAATCAACAGGTGTGGATTTTCTTCAAAATGCTTTTTTTTGCAGTTAGTGGGAAGCAACTGTAGCTGAAGTGATTTGCATTACACTTACAGTAAGGTGAGTTTTCCAGCTAATGAGGATTCTGAAATACAACGACTGTGTAGAGAGGTCTTTGCACGGCTGGTATTTGATATGTCTTGCTGCTTGCATGTTGGTTTTCAGGAGGTCTGAAATACTATAGGCTTTCAGGCAGTTTCTGATATGAGTTAAATGTAAATGAAAAACTTAAAACATGACCAGCATTTTTTGATTTGCTGTGAATGCAGTTCTAAATGGCTGCCTTCTGTTCATACAGTGGTAGTCCCTTGCATTTCTTCCAAAATGTCTGGTGAGATTTGTCTTGTTTGTTCCCCATACCCAGTCTCTTGGGTCATCTGTCTTCCTCCCCCAGGTTCCCTATAGTTGCACCTTAAGTGGATCTTTGTTTGCTGTGAACAACTGCTCTTTCACTATTTCTTTTCTCTTTGGGTCCTTCCTCTTACTGTCTGAAGTGTCTTCCTGAAACTCTGGCTCCATAGGTGCAATATGACATCCCCCCTCCCTGCCAGAGAGACTTAAGGATAATGGTGCTGTTCAGGACCCTCTAAATAAGATTGTTTGCTTTATTGCCAGGTTATTATTTCATAGATTTTTATTTGAGTTGGAAGGGACCCTTAAAGATCATCTGGTCCAACTCTCCTGCAGTGAGCAGGGACACCTACAGCTAGAGCAGGTGCTCAGAACCCCATCCAGCCTGACCTTGAATGTCTCTGGAGATGAGGCATCCACCTCCTCTCTAGGCAGCCTGTTCCAGTGCCTCACTACTCTACTATAATAATAATAATAAAAACCCTTCTTCCTTACGTCTAGTCTAAATCTCCCTTATTTTAATTTGAAACCATTTCCCCTTGTTCTTCTTCCTAACGTCATGCCCTAAAGCATAAGGTGGTGCTCCTTGTGTGCCTATTTGGATTTCTTTATGTATTCTAAGTAGAGTATCCATAATGGTGGTTATTCTTGTGAGAAGAGAAAGTGAAGTTAAATCTCAGCTAAATGACTTTAGGTGTGCAATTCTTTCATATGTACTTCTTTTTCAGGGTAGGCTGGGGGAAGGCTTAAGTAACCGCTTTATGGCACTGCAGTTCACTGGGGGCTGAGAGCAAAATTCCATTCAGAATGCATCTAAATGGCTTCTTAAAGAACATAGCACAGAATTAATGCTTGTTGCTGTCGTACTGACAAATTCCTCAGAGACCATTTTCTAGATGCCAGCAAACACCTAGTATGTTACTGTTTTAGCATCAATAAAACCTGCTTCTGTGCAGAGTAAGGAGTGTCCTCCCTCCTGCGGGCAGCCATATGCTTTTTGATGCTTGCAGGCAAGTGTGTACATGCGGGCCATTCCTAAAGCTCACAGTGTCCTCCTGATGGTCAGGGAGTGTGGCAAGCCTACAGAGTAGGCTAGGGGTAGACTAAGCAGAGGGGTAGACTGATTGTATTACACAAACTTCAGGTGCTTTCATGACATATTTTTGTTAGCACCTCTGCGATACTGTCTAAACTAACATGTTTAGTTTAGTGACTCCTTCAGGCTTATTTATTTATTATTTTTGACTACACTTTTTTTTTTGTCTTTGAGAGACCTGTGCTGTGTAACTGATCTGTCTTGGGGGGGTGTGGAGGGGGACAAATTTGGAAAGTTCAACTCTGCTCAAAACAGGTATGCTTTGATCATTTGTCAGTCTTGTCCAATCAAATTTGGAATATATTTTGAGGGTGGAGATTACAATAGGACGTCCAGAGAGGTTCTGCAGTGTTTGGTTACATTTACAGTTAAAACAAAGCCATATCCATCTGTAAAATCAGAACTCGTGTTCCAGCTCACCTGCTGCCTCTTGCACTGCAGACCTTCAGGGATAGTCTGGCTCCATCTTTAGGCAGCTGTCCTGTCCACTGCAATAAACTCTGTTGGTATTCTCCAGGCTGAGCAAAGCCAGCTCTCAGCCTTTCCCCACGTCATGTGCCCCAGCCCCATAATCATTGTGGTGGTCCCCACTGGGCTCGTCTCAGCATGTCTGCCTTGCACTGTGGAGCTCAAACCTAGGCGTAGAACTCCAAATGTCCTCTCCTGTTTCTAAACTGAGCATTGAAAAACGTTAATTGGTAACATGTTAGCGATGTTTGTGGAAAATAAGTCAGTATTTCTTTCAAAAATTGCTTATCTGAATGATTATTTTTAAGATTCTGCAATACAGAACATGGCTAGGGTTTTGCCCTTCCCAGGATGATCAAAGCTTTTAATCAACTCTCCAAGTCCAGGTTTTTAAGTTCAGGTTCTTCTGATATAATTGCTCAAGCACATTGAAGTTAAGAGGCTGAGATGATTTGTATCAACATTATGATTTCACTTTGTTAATCCTTTTGATCACTTTCCTGGCTGTAGCTACACCCCTTCAGGTGTTTCTGGTTTTGTTGTCTTTTTTCTTTGCAGTGCAATTTCTTTTGTGCTTTTTCTCTTCTTGAAGCACAGGTGGTGTATTGTATTGTCCCTGCCTACAGCAGGGGGTTGGAACTATGTGATCTTACAGGTCGCTTCCAACCCAAACTATTCTATGATTGAAACTGTTGGAAAGCCGTTGAATCAGAATTAAAGCACCCATGGGTTGGTTCAAAGGAAACTGATTCTTAGATATCAATCATGCAAAATTAATCTGTTGGTTTCTGTTCGTTTCATGTTGTTTGTATAACTATCTGCTCTAAATGCATGGAACTTCAGCTCACATTTGAGAGGATTTTTCAATTCCAGCTTATGTAAGTACCTTACTGGTGGATGGGTCCTGAGAGTAAAGGTGAGACTGTACTGAGTAGTCTTAGCGAGAAACATGTCTATAATGTTGTGGTTTTGTAGTGCACCCATTTATCATAAAATTGGATAAGTTGCTTTGCACAAATGCTAACAAGGACTTAAATGTGGTATTATTTCTGATACCTGTATTTGCTATACGTGTGTATACATGTTTGTCCTCCGTATCTTCTTGGATTGGTTGGATGTAGAGCAAATCTTAATGATAAACAGCAGCCTGTTGTACTCACTTTGCTTTATGTTAATGCTTAATAGTTTACGTTAATGCTTAATAACTGGCTTTGATTTCCTTAAAAAAAAAAGGCAAAACCTAAGAACTATACATAGAGCTGGTCCTGTTCACTAGCTTCCAGTTAACAGCTGATGTACTTGAAAGCAATCTTGAGTGTTCATATACTTTAAGGTGATACAGTAATAAGCAGTAAAATAAAAATTGATCATGTTTTCTAAACTTGTTTTTTACTGAATGCTCTTGTGTAATTGCTTACTTTTCATTGGAGTCTGACAGAAGACTTGCAGTGCCTGTTCTAATCAGCAGTACTAAGCCATGCTGCTGCTGAAGAAACCAGCACATCTTTAAAATCAGATTTAATGCAGATCAAATGAAGTAGCCGGGTTTGTTTCTGGATCATCATAGAATGGCCTGGTTGAAAAGGACCACAATGATAATCAAGTATCAACCCCCCTGCTGTGTGCAGGGTTGCCAACCACCAGACCAGGCTGCCCAGAGCCACATCCAGCCTGGCCTTGAATGCCTCCAGGGATGGGGCATCCACAACCTCCTTGGGCAACCTGTTCCAGTGACGTTATGATGTTATGGATGTTATTACCCCTTTTAATTATGCAGGTAAAGAAATATTTAACAGCAGGAATTCCAGTTCTTCAGACTGTAATTGATCAGATCTTCAGTCTCTAATTGATCTTCCTAGGGCAGAGCAGGCTTACATCACTGCAATGGTATTTTGGTAGTAAAGTGCTTCTATTAGCATTGTATGCTATAAAGAACTCCTCGTAGATACATTGCTTAGTGCAGTATACTGCAGGTTTCAGGTGTCCTCAGATCAAGTTACTAAGTATAAGTTGTTCTTCTTTCTTAGCAAGGACAAAGTGTTACATCATGTTTCTAGGGCTTTTTAATGGTTTCTCTTCAGAGACCAGAACTGCAGAGTCTTCTGGCAGCTCCAACAGTGTTCCAGTTTGCAATACAGCCATAGTAGTTTTTGTAGACGTACCTGGCTAGCAGAAATTCTCATCCAACTTGAGTGCTTCCCATTCTGGATTATCGCAAGTTTCTTAGAAGGAGTTCTGTGGCTTTTTGATTATTTGTTTATTGAAGAACAGATATGTGCTTTTGGCACCTTGCTGCTTTACTGCAAGTCCATAGCATTCAAGAAGTCACAGTGCTGGCAAAAGCACAGAGAAATGCTGTAATTGGTTTTGCTTCTTGTTGAGTATTAATGCCTATAGCAATGCCTAATAAAACCTTAAAAAATAATTAGGATTAAAGTAAATTCCTTATTGGCTGCTGCCTTACATATGTATTTTCTCAGATTCCACTAAGTTGGAAAGGTGTTTTCACTTAGGAATCAGAATTCAGTTCCTTCACTGTCACGTGTTCTTCAGTGTGCCTTGGTAAAAGCCTGTAGCAATTAGTATGGGTGTGTTAGTCTTCTGAATAACCTCTAAGAATATCTCGTGATATTAAGTACATCTGTTTCCTGTGCCATCAATTCTAACTGGAAGACAGTGGTGGAAGGAAGGAGCTGGTGGCAGGCATGAAGCTTGAGCTGGGGAAGGCAGGTCTGCAACGAGAGCTCCATGTTTGGCAGTGGAAGCCTGGTGTGAAAGATGCTGCTCCTCATTGCTGTAGTTCTTATGCCTTCCCTTCACTGCAGATGGGTAACATGGCCATAAGTGCTGGATCTTGGCACTGAACACCCCCTAGGTGTTTTAGGGCATACACCTACTTACTGACTTAGTTCTAGCCCCCGGCGCACGTGTGAGCACGAGGATGATTTTTCTGGGTGTCCTACTTATTTCTTCCATGTCTTCCTCCGCTTGCCCATATGTGACACTGCTTTTGTTCTCTTTTTACAGAAACATATTTAGACTGTTTTAGCAGGATCTTCTGCGTGAGCTAAAATGTACTGCTGCTCTTTCTGCTACACAGGAGTCCTTTTTTTTTCTTCATTAGTCTTTAGTTTTTTTTTCCCCCCTTTATTGTCTTATTACTCAGGCTTTGTTTCTGTGATGTTTCCCCTTCTAGTTCTTCATCAGATAAGCAGCTGCTTTGCCATAATCAAGTGTACCTTTTTCCTCCTCACCAATGCCAGGTGTCCCTATGTATGTTGCATATCCCATGGTTGCATGAACTCTGCAGCTGAATCCCTGCCTATGGGATGGTCTGCGCTTTGTCCCATCATCCCAAAATCTGAATTCTTCCCCTGCTCAGGCTCGTCATTCTCACCTCATCTTTTCTCTCCTTGCCTGATTCAAGCTGCTGCTTGCTTCCTGTGTGGGCAGCCAGTTTGATAGGAGGAAGGGATAATGGGTACTGAGAACAGGCAGCAGGCTTGTTTTTTCAGCTGTTCCATCAGAGATCTCCAGTGCAATAGCAGCTAGTGGTATTTGTCAGACTTTCTCATATACCTGTTCTGCTGAGTGAATGAGTGGGTAAAAAAAAAAAAAATCTTCAGCTGGCTTTAAATAAGAGACTGCTTTTGGCCATAGTAGAAGGCTGGCAGCAGAACGATCCTCTTGTGGTGTTTGTGGGTTGTTTCCCTCCCCTTCCCCAAGAGAGTTGGAGGCCATCCACGAGGCAGCAGTCCCAGAGCCCTGATCCTCAACTCTCAGTAGAACTGTCATCAAAAGCATCCTAATAGGCTGTTTGAAAACTACTTGGGAAGGGACTGTTTGAAAACATCCCTCTCAAAAATAACTGTTATTTTCATCTGATGGCTCAGATAGGTGTGTTGAAATAAAAGTCCTGCTGGCCACAGATGGCTTGGTCAAACCCTTTGTAGTGAGTATGCAAATCTGTGCAGTGTAGCTAATTGCACATAACATTCCATGGCCTGTGTAACTTCCCTGGCTGTGGTGCTGACAGAAAACATGCATGGAAAGCCAAACACTAGCTTATTATGGGAACCATAGGTGTCTTGAACTTGTCCAACACACGTGATCTCCTTTGAGTCTGTCGTCTAAATAGGAGCATGTAAGGAAACAAGTGCAGAAAATCTTTGTAAGCTACACTACTATTCTAGTTAGGTAGTTGGATCTGCTCTAAGTACACGTAGTTCTTGTGGTGCGTGTACCTGAAATGTTGATCCCAATCAGTATTTTGAGTGTTTGCCTGTTTATATCAGATACTTTATAGCTCTTGAAAATACTTGAGCTCAGCTGTGCAGGTAAGGCATAATACACCAAGCCAACGTTGTACAAACATTCTGAATAGCTTTGTGCCTCAAACTACAAAAGAATAGCTGTTTCCCTGGGAGTACTGGAACAGTAGAGGGGCTTGGTACTCTTTGGGTATCAGCTGGTAAGTGTATCAATACATCTGAAAAGCTAAATCATAAGATTCACTGAGCTTCAGTTGGCTGTTATTGTGTTGCTTATTCTACCCAGTTCTTCAGCTGTATGTTGCTCTTCTTAACAGCCATCCCATCTTTCTTCTTTCCCTCCTCACCTTCTTTTTGTAGAATGCAAAGTAAATAGCTATCTGGATGTGCAGCGAGGGCTTTTGATTCTTGCTTGAAAATGGTAACTTCAGATCACCTGAAGAGTTTATCTAGTGGTCTTTTGAGGAGAGGGGAAGAAAAGAAAGGCAGACTTGAGCACTGGAGCTGAGCTTTTCATTAAATTGAAATTGGGAAGTACATTTAAGAAAAGTAATGCTTCCTCATGCCCAGATAGTTGGGTATCTGCAGCTTCTTTGACATAATATACTGCAGCCACTTGTGCAGAATATAGACCTCGTGAAGGTTCTTACACTCTTTGAAACCACACTTGGCTCAGAAAGTCCCTACACATGGATGTAGGCCAACAGCAGCATGCTATTTTTCTAATGGAGGCTTCTCTGAGGCATCGTTAGAGGTGAAGTAGTAGGTAGAATAGTCCTGTCAGCCAGTACAATCACACTGGTGTTCTTGTCATGTCCTGAAAAAAGATAATGGCATGTGGCCTGCATCATGAAAATAGTAGGCCACTGTCGGTTAATGTGCAATGTCAAAGAAATGGGTTTTCAGGCTGAGCTTAAAGATATGCAGTTTTTTCATGCCTTCTGGGTAACTTAAGAAAAAAAAATCTCTTCCCTATGTCCCATAGCACAAATTGATGACAAGTAATTAAAATTCAGCAAATGTTCCTGCTTAGTTTATCTCCAGAAGTAGAAGTAATGGTATAACTGTCGCATGGCTTTTGATATGACTGGAAAACAGAAGTCCTGCCGTGTTATCGGTTTTGCTCAGAAATAACCATTTAAATTGGCTAATACTTCTGAATGCATTCCTTTCAGTTTTTACAGGCAAATAATTTATTTTCTTTGCTCTTTTTAGAATTTTTTTACTCAACTACCTGTCTCACTGAAAGTTAATTCTTGGTAATTAGAGAGTTGCTTGTACTCAGTACTTAAACTGTAAGTTACCTGCTCATTTACAACTGCATTACTGTAGAATCAGGTGATTTTTATTGTTATGACTTGTTTGTCAGGAGGGGGATATTTCAAATGGAGAACTGAGCTGTTGAAATCTTCAGGCACTTCAGTAATTATGTAAAGTTCCCAGGCAATAACACTGCTGAAACTGAGCTTTTAATAAAGGGAAATATGCACAGAACTATAAGTAATGGGATGAAATTGAGGTATTGGGTTTTTTCTAATGCTTGTATAGTGGATTTGGGAATAGTCTTCTGGGCCCAAACAAGTCATATGCCTGAGATACAGACAAACCCTTTCAAAAGGGTATTTTGAGGCTGTAAGGAAAAAAAGTCTATTCAAGTCTCTATGGGTTGGCTTCCTGTCTTCAACAGAAGTTCTCACCACAGCTTGAGAAACTGAAGCATGTATGTAGGTTGCTCTGGAAATAATGGCTCCTATTTGTTTCCAAAGAAGATCCAGCAGATGCGAAGAGCACAATAACACTGCCTGACTGAGCAGATTTTCAGCTGCAAAACAATATTTTTCAACATAGTCAGTGTTGTTACCCAGCTCACCTGGGTGAACTGATGGAGCTGCTCTTCATTTTGTGGTGAGACAGCTGTGCACAGCCATCCAGAACATGGCTTATCTTTCATGTTGCTGCTGCTGAAATGTACCACCCACCACCTCACTGTGCTGACATCCGCTGCTGGGTCTCCATGAACGTTGAGCAAGTGTTGGTGAATGTCATTGTGTGCCATTTCTTCTCCATGGAGGAGGAATTCAGTAATATGCCTTTGCTCCATACACACTTCCATGTCAGATGCTGTTCTGTCAGACAGCAACAACATCTAACACTGCTGGTGGGAAGGTTCAGCCTCTACTGCCATAGTACCAACATCTGCTGCTGATGTCGTGGGCCAACATAATAAAATGGGAAGCATTTGTTCTGGAGCATTCATGTTTACAGTAAAAGCTGTTGAGCTTTTTGTAGAGGGTGTTGGGTTTTTTGGTTTTGATTGTTTTTAAAGACTGAATTGCTGCTGTTGTGCTTCTCTGATACTGAGCCTAATTCTTAAGACTGGCTTGCAAAACTGCAGGAACAAGTCCATAGAGGTTTCCATCAAAATAGGCTCAAAACTCATTGTGCTTATGGTTAATGTCATTGAATATGCCCTGCTCTAGCTAAAGAACTTAATTAAGAAAGTAGGAAAGTGAACGCTTTCTAATTTAGTGTTTAATATAAGCCAGAGTTGAAGTTCACTGGTGGAATAACAAAATTGTGCTGATGCAGTCTGTTGCATCTTTTGAGACAAAGGCTTTCTCTGCTGCATACTTAGTGGGGGAACGCACTGCATTTGTGAGATTGCTTATCTGTGGTATGTGTGAGCATAGCTGGCATCTCTGAGCCTGAAAGCACTGTCTGTCCCAGTCCAGCATAACAAAACCTCTTATCCACAATTGTGATTGCTACTGGTTGGGAAGCATTGAAGCTTGAGCTTTTCATTGCTAGCATAAGGATAAGAGTTGATATTAAACTTAATGCATGTATGTTTAACAGATAGGAGGAAAAAAAAGTAATTTTTCATTGAAAATCTCCTTGGAAAGAGTGCTTTCAACTTTGCCATGAAAAGTATTTGAAGCACTTGTACAGGCTGTTGCAGGTTTTAGCTGCTCTGAGATGCTGCATCTATCTACTTGACTGCAATGCCACGGTTTGCTTTACAGCGGTTAACTTTTGCTGTCATATTAAAAGCTCTGGCAATTACAGTTGAGGAATCATGGGTTTGGAAGAGGGCTGGCTTTTCCTTGAGCAGGTGTTCCTGCTAGATTGTTGTTTTGGTGTTGTAGCTGCCCATGGCATTGTAGTTACTGCATACTAATACATGTATCAGAAATGGGTAGGATCTTGGCACAATAGCTGGAATGTCTTAAATGAGCATGAGAGCCTGGGTACATAGCATGTAGGTGTAACATACCCTTCCTGTATGGACTTCCTTTAGTGGTTGGGATGCCACGTGCATTGTGGTGATGTGGCTTACCTAACAAGCTTCTTAGTTACAGATGAGCATGTTGGACTTGTTGTGGACTGGTTGTTACCACATCAGTGGCCCACACGGTGATCAACTCTGCTGATAAACGATGTCATATCAACTCGTAAGGGAGAAAGAAGGTAGCCATGTATTAGAACTGTTGAGTACTGCATTGGTAGCACTGTTGAATCAGTTCTTGTCTTATCTGTAGGAATCTTATTTTTGGACAAATACTGAGATACGGGTCCCTGCGGGGGGGGGGAAAAAGTTGCATCTTACAGATCAACCTTGCAGTTACATTTTCTTTTAAGACAAAATTCCCCAGAAGCTGAAGGGGGAACACCATTAAATAATGTCAGATTTGTTTTTTACCCCCTCTAGTTTTATGGTGTATTCTGTAACTGGATTCTAAAAGGTCACTTATTTTATTGGTCTCGTGTGTGACTTTCAGTAGCCACACTGTGCAGATCGCTGCTGTCACTGCAGCTTTGGGATGCTCTGAATCTTCATGCTAAATTTAAAGGTGTTCTGCGTTCACAACTTCATGCCAGTAAAGGGGAGTATGTCCTGAGATGAAGAGATCGGTACACGTAAGAGAAATTGAATATGTAGTACTAAATGTTATTAGATAAAAAGTAGGAGAAAGATCTTTCAGTGATTTTTGTATTCAGCATAAATGAAATACTCATGAAGATATGTGACCTACCAGTCCTACCTGGTATCTAGGTAGAAAAGACTTCCTTCATCCAGATAGGAGTGAGCTACCTGTGCAGTCCAGGAGTTAGACTTGATGTAGGTTATGCTGTGTGAATGAACAACTGTTCAAAGGGATTTTCCTAGGTCATCAGTCTTCAACGTTGGCTTAGAACACTTTTTGCTATGATTCTTACTCTCCAAGCAGCTATTGCCCTGCTAACATCTACCTGATAATTAAGGCTTAGTTGATAGCCTTTTCTCCTCCATGTCTGCTTGTATGATTAACCCATTGAGTTAACTCACTTGAGACTTAAGTGAAGTTCAGGTCTGGAAACTTGGTTGCTGCAGTGGGAGCTGAGCAGAGCTGTACTCTTCAGTCAGCTTCCTTTACAAGTGGAGAATTTATTTCTTGATCACTGCAAATGCCTTGGTTAGGACAATTAATGGAGTGTACAGAAGGAGGACAACTCCCCACAGTGCTGGGGGGGGGGGGGGGTGCAGTCTGCACCTGCCTTAATTGCAGTCCTAAAGAGACAGCCTAATAATAATAAGCCTTACTCCCAGTAGTTAAGAACCTTCAGTTGTCACTGATGTCACTGTCTTGGCAAGGATGAGAAGCATCATAGCTATGAATGCTGAAGTTTCTTAAGGGTAAGAGCAGAGCTGTAAGTAGTTACAGAGAGCCAACGTGTGCCCTGTGTACCTGGCAGCCCTCTGCTTGTGCCGGTAGTGCTGTGGCAGCAGTGGCACTGAGCCCTCCCGGTGTAGTTTGTGCCCTCCAGAAGGATGATCCTCTGGCAGCTTGGCAGCCTGTTTGGCTCTGTAACTGTGCTTCTGCTGCCTTGCTCGTGTTACATTCCCTTTGCTGCCAAAGGATCATCTCTGCTGTCATTCTAACAGAAAGCGAGAGCGCAGTATTTCTTGATGTATCCTTGCATTGTTATCAAGTGAGGTTATAGACCAGCCTTGGCCATGCTGGAAATAGCAATTAGTAAAGATGACTCTTTCCCCCGTTATGCTGAAACAAATGAAGCCCTCTTAGTGTGGGTTATTTTAATCTAACTGGAGCATAAGCATGGCTGAACCTTTTCTAACTTCTGTTTCTGGCAGCCTGGCTTCTTCATTACCCTGTCTGCTGACAGAGATCTACTGTAATAGGTCACTTCACTTTGACAGTTTTCACACGAGTTTGAGTCTACTAGGCTAAATATTCATGATCTGTATAAATAAATTAGCAGTACTTAAACTTGTTCACTCTTGTTCTTCCTGTCTCTGACAAGATTTTCTGTAGCTTGATGTCAGCTGGCTTATTGACCAAAGCAGTGCCGCAGGTGCCATCGGGGCACAGTGGTTACAGCCTGCTGTATTCCTGTTGTGCCTATCCCCAGAGCCTTTCACAAGAGACATGCAGTTAACACACAGGTTGCTATCTGCAAGGAAGTACTGTATGGTAGCCATGATTCTGTGGGCTTGAACATCACCCATTTCTGTGGTGTCATTGGAAAGATGAGCCAAGAACAGTAAAGGAAAACTGAAATGTCATTCATCTAATTGAAAGTGGGGGGTGAGGGGGAAGACATCCAAAAATTCTTGGAGAAAAATAAAACATTAAATTGTTACATAGCCTTAGCAAAGTTTATGTAACAGCTTCTGATTTCATTTTTGAGTACTCGGCAGCGCTTCTGCACTTATTCTGGTTTTTAAATAACTGGCTTTTCTTTCAAAGTCTGACTTCAAGCACTCACTATCAAGAAGTTTGACAGGCTTGTGCCTTAATTTGACTAAATGTGTTGGAGCCAGTGATTTTTTTCTTCTTTTCATCATAATAGAACTCCTGCTAAATTACATGACTGCCTCAGCTGGTAACTTGCGATGTTAATTTAATAAGCAGTTAGAACAATCTAGAAAAAAAGACTGGTCTTAACTGGTGGCCTGTAGGGGAGATTTGGTGGGGTGACTCCAGAGAGCTGCTGTTGCTCTGGAAGGGATGGATGGGTGGCTCCTGTTAGGGCACCATGTAGTCACATAGCTGAACTGCTGCTGATTCAGCTGTCTAGAAAGGCAGGAATCCAGATTCACTGTGCAGTTTCTCTTCGTTGATTCTAGTGTAGAGTTCCACTTAATGCTAATTAAAAAGAAACCTCATTAGCCTGGCCTAGTTACCACTGCCTGTGTATGTAAGATGTTTGGGTCTCCGATTTGGCAGCTGATATTTTGAATCCTTTTATCATCTGTGGATGTCGACATGATTCCATTGTGTACGCTCTGCCCCGACTCTTTGGATTATATTATTTTCGTCAGGACCTACAGAAACCCTTCCTTTCACTCTTCAGCTTTCATCTGCTAAAGGAACAGACTTCTTTCCTATTCTCCCTATAGAGTCACAGCATGGAACGTTCCTTTTAGTACCCAGAATTGTGATCCAGAACACGCTTTTTCCTTAGCTGAATATGCTATGTAGGATGTGACAAAAATAGGCAGAAGTAAAGCTGTCTTGACTTTGAAATAGATGGTAGCATAATCAAACTGTTGGTTCAAAAGCTATGAAAGTATGCATGTTCAAAACGCTGTTCTTTGCTTCTGTTTTAGTCTCTGTTGGAAAAGTTCTTGATCCCTAATGCTTCGCAAGCAGAAAGCAAAGTTTTCTATTTGAAAATGAAAGGTGACTATTACCGTTACTTGGCCGAGGTTGCTGCTGGAGATGACAAGAAAGGTATTGTATGTCAATTGTCACTAAATTTTTGTTAAACTGTATTGCTTTTAGTGGACAGCAACACTGCTGTAACTTTTGGAATGCTTCTTTTTCAGATGTAAATTTCTTTAGTAATAACCTTCCTGTTTTCTAAAACAAAATCGTAGGCTGCTGGCTTTCAGATAAGTTATGAGGGTTTGTGTACCTCTGCAGATTGAAGCAGGAAGCAGATGTGCAGTCTGCAGTCACAAAACCTTGAAATCAGATCCAGTGTATGCATACAAGAACGTGCCTTATCACTGAAGTACCAGTTCATCCTTTTTTTCCTGGATATCTGAGCATTGTTTTTACCTCTTTGCAGGGGGTCACTGTAGCTTTGTGAAGTGTTTTTCGTGCTAGTTCTCCTGTGTTTCTGCAGCATGCAAGAAAGTCTGCATAGGTTCAGTGAGCAGAGAGACTAGAATACACCTGGGGAAGAAAAGGATTAATAAAACAGATGTTACTGTTAAGTAAATTTCTTCCATAACCATGGTAGTTTGATTTCTAAATGGCTCTTATTTCCTAAATTTCTTATGTAGCTTGTCCTAATAGCAGGTAAGTTGCCTTTACTCAAGTTTGGTAAGTAAAGTTAAAATAATGTACTGAACTGCAGCAGTTAAGCCACGTAGTGCATTGAAGAGGCACCTAAATAACACCTTGTCTTTGTGTGGTCACCCTCAATTCAGGAGAATATATTACATTTAGATAGCACTGTCCACAACAAACTCCAAGCTGTTTCCTGGAGCCATTCCCCACAGTATGCTAGATAATAAAGTTATAAAGAATAGTAAGATAAGACTTAGTAAACTAGGATTTGATTTGACTTCTGTTGTTTGCTGCACGCAAGCTGACCTAGTCTTGGTGACTGCAGAATCACATGCGTAACAAATACATTTGTTACTGTGTACCATAGCAGACCTATTTTGATTCAGTATTCTCTCATTTACAAACTAGAAGGTATGTTCTCATGAGGGTAGTTGCTGACTATAAAGTTAGACTGAAAATCTTTGTTTAACGTAACTTTAAACTTCACTTTTATTCAGCTCGGTATCCAAGCTCAGCACTTCCCAGTGGGTTTGACTTGCCAGATGAAGAAAAAACTTGGAAAGTCCATCTGGCTCTTAGTTGCTATGGCTCCTCAAGTATTTCATCGTGGAGGTTTTTTTCTGCGTGCTATCTGTGATGCCTAACCTTGAAAAGGAGCAACTGATAATGACTGTAGCCGTTTAGTTAAGCAGATTTTTTTTTTACAGCATCCATAAAAAGCTCTCAGTTAGAGGAATTGGATTTTTGCCTTCATAAATCAGCTTATTACATTGACCAGAGTTTTCTTACGGCAATCTGGTGGGCAGGAATGTCAAACAAGTAGCCTCACCCTGCTGCTTCAGCCTTCAACCTGTGAGCTGTACGATGCTATCTGAGGAGGACAAGGTTGAAAATCCTGCAGATTTCTTACACTGGATGACTCACTTCAAAATAAACAAAATACCTAATTTTGCTATAAATTCCATGAATCAGTGCTCAAAAGGTAATCCTTACCTTGTCAAGTAAGGAAAAAAGCACGCTTTTTGGGAGCTTTTCCTCAAACATAAACATCTAAAATGAAATGCTGAAGTTAATTGAAGCTGCTTATTTTTCATGCTGCTTGTTTTGGCTTTCATAAGCAGCACCATTTTCTAAGACTTTCCCATTATGGAAATAGTAAAACACCTCCCACCGTTTCTAAATTTAACTTCCTGTAAAACCAGTTCTTCTCAACCGTAGTGTACAGAGTGCTGGTCGTTTTCAGGGCACTACAGCAGTTGTCTGACTTCTCTGAAGTGCTCACGTGATTGCAGTGAATTAAGAGGGCCAGACCCCTCCACGTTGAGGAGAACAATTGGATGCTTTAATGTCTATAAGTCTTCAAAGCTGAAGCAATAGACGTTGTGTATCAGAAGTACACCAAATCTGAAAACAAATACTGATATTTTTGAGTACTTAACCTAAAGATTTTTCTCTTTGTTTCTGAATACATGAGACTGGCACTTAGAAATCACTCTGGAAGTATTTCTGGTTTGATCCAGAAACATCAGGATGTGAATCCTTTTTTGTCTGAATCGAATTACTTCCTGCCCACCTCTTTCTAGATGGTATAACAGTCTTTGAGAGTGCAGAATAATGGTCCCTTTGTTCTGAGTGTCTACCTCCTGTGGTCATCAAGAGCACAGTCCAACTTCTGAGCCGTGCTGGGCCATATTTACTTCAGGTTTATGTATGCTACACACTATCTTTGCCAAGCAATTTGAATGAGGAATCGCAGGTGACTGTTAAGGAAAGGATTCAACAGGATAGGCAAAGGTCATTGGGACTTTCTATGACTCATGTGCATCTGTAATGCTTTGCAGTATTTGAAGACATGGAAATTGCATTGCATCAAACCTGTGTGTAGTTAAACCTTCAACATTGTACCTCTTTCCTGTAGACTGCGGGCTTTGTTTGTGAAACACTGTCAAAGTGTTGTAAATATCTCACCTGTTAATACAGGCAGTCACAGGGTAGCAGAGATGCTTGAATCTGTGACGTAGTCAATGATAACTTATTAATTTTTAGATGATTAGAAAAAGTGGAATGTTTATAAGGTAACTTAAATGCTCGTTAACAAGTGTTCACTCTTAACATAATTTATTCACACAACTGTGAACTGATTGTATGTCAGAATACAGTATTTGAATTACTTACTTGCTGTGGGTTTGTTTGTTTTATCCTAAAGGGATTGTGGAGCAATCACAACAGGCGTATCAAGAAGCTTTTGAAATCAGTAAAAAGGAGATGCAGCCAACACATCCGATCAGATTAGGTCTGGCTCTAAACTTCTCTGTGTTTTATTATGAGATTCTCAATTCCCCAGAGAAGGCCTGTTCCCTTGCAAAAACGGTAGGTCTGCAGGGGGTGGAGGGGGGGGGAATTCCACTGGTTTTATTTGCATAACCTTTTGTTGCATGGCTAATGAGCTTTGGGTGTCTCTTTCATCTCTAGGCTTTTGATGAAGCAATTGCTGAACTTGATACATTAAGCGAAGAGTCATACAAAGACAGCACGCTAATAATGCAGTTACTGAGAGACAACTTGACAGTGAGTATGGTTGAATTTTACGGACTGTGCATAGCAGAAGTGGTCCTTACAGCAATCAGGGTTGTTGGGTTCATCCCCAGCTGCGGAATTGTCTGTCACTTGCAGATGAGTTCACGTTGTGTTTGAGTGTACATCTTCTCCTGTATCTATAGGCCAACTGCCATATTTTTCTAACAGAAAACAATTTGACCAAATGTTTCAGTCTTTTTATTTGAGTAATTTAGCATGTTCAAATGATGTGGTTTGGAAACAAAACAGCTACCTTTTTATTGTAACAGCATTAGCAAACACGGGGTTGCATTTGCTGCTTTGAAACGTCAGTCACATTTCCTATAGCTTGTTTTATGTGCTTGCACCTATAAGAGACTATATGAAGACTTCATAGCAAATCCATTTAGGGTCCTGTTGTTGTCAATTTCTGGCTAGTTTTTACCTTTAGCAAAGCTGAAATTGGAATTGTTGCAAGTCAGGCTATTTGCAGGGCAGTCATAGGATGGTCTTATTCCTTTTTAGTTGGGCTCAGCTATCTGTGGTGTAAGATGGGGACTGTCACTCTGTCAGAGTAAACAGAATCTTCATCTTGTAGTTTTTTAACCTACCTTGAACTGTAAAAAAAAAAAAAAAGGCAAAGATAAATATCTAAACGAAACAGTAAACTTAAGCAAGCGTGCGGTGCTGTAATTAATGACATAGTTCACTTCCTGGTCATCTTGTGGAGAAAAGGGAGAACTACAAGCAAGAGTAGAAAAATAAGCTTTTCTTTTGTTGCCAGATAGAACTCCTTGTTCATATGTTAGGTGCATCTGATGTTGGAGACCTTTGCAAATACCTGGACTTTCCTTAATGTAACCGAAGTGAAGTTGTTCAGTTACATAAAACTGGAGCTGCCATATTTTCTGTTTGTAAGGCTTTATTTGCCTGTTTCTTGGAACCTTTTCCACTAGAATGGCAACATAATATATTTCTGGAGAACTACTTGCAATAGTTCCAGCTGTTGCTTACAGTACAAATGGCAGAGATTTCTCAATGTCTTCAGGGGAGACAGAGCGTTGGCTTCACTCTGTGTGTGCTGTCCCTTGGGTGAGGTTGCTCAAGAGCTGTCCCTTGAATGATGGATCAACTGAAATAGACAATAGAAGCGACTTTAACTGCCAGCTTCCTAGTGAAAATAACATACAGCTTGCCATAGCACTGTGAGAGAGCTTTGCCTCATCCTGGAGCAAAAGTTGGACTGAACTACCACTGTGTATGTGTTACCTTAGCAGGGCCTGAGAGTTGATGTCAGGTTTCTATTGTAAGGGAGATTTTTCTAGATAGCTGCGAGGTTCCATATGCCTGTCAGATGGCTACATCCTGTCTTATATGCTTAGTGTGATCTGCATGAGTATTGCTCTTAGGTTAATTCCATGTTTTTTCCACAACTTTTGATGTGACTTCTGACAAAGACTGCAATGAATATCTTCAGTGTAGACGGGCCTGGTCTGCTAGTTGGGCAAGTCTCTTGTCTTTTAGATGCAGGCTTTTGATAGTGATTTGGCATGCTGATCGCTTATGTGTAGTAGCAGCTTTCTCAGTTGTTAATTCTTTCTAGATTGAGTTTCATCTGTCTGAAGAAGTCTATTGAGGACTGAAGGCAGAGAAGTGTTCAGAGGATTTTTTTAATATATCAGATCAAAATCTGTTTTACTGGGATTGCTAGATAGTTCATCTTTGAGTTATGAAATTGTCTTGTGTGTTTGTTTCTGGGGAATGGGGAATATCTTTGCCCATTACCTGTTCCCCTGAAGGCTTTTCTTCCCAGCTGTTTAAATAAACTCTGCTCTCTCAATTGGCAATCCCTATGCCAGGCAAGCTCTTCTTAGCGAGTAAAGGTATGTACGTATCTTTAGATATTCTAGAGTTCAAGTTTTAGAAATGAAGCATCTGATAAATTGCTGACAAACTCTTCTTCCTGCATTTATCAGAAATGCATGGAGTGGTGCTGAAATAGAGAGTAATGGATTTGAATGCGGTGTAGGGATTAGAAACAGACAAGTGTGTTGCGGTCCCAAGTAGACTAACTTGTGGCTTAATATCTTTAGTAAGGAGTGTTCAGTGCAGCTACTGTATGTTATTTGTAGTAAGAACAAGGCTATTAGGCTTGCACAAGATTCTCTATTGTCCTGTAACTTTTGAAAAGATGAAGTGGTTCTGGTGCTAATATTTTTTAGCATCATATGGGACCTTCAAAAAGGTAGATCCCAAACCATGCTAGAATGTGAGTAGACAAAAAATTAAGTTATTCTTGGGTTTTACTGCTTACTACCATGGAGCATGAAGGACTCAGTTAAGGCTGCTAAAGCTCCAGAGATTACAAACAGCATTAGGCTGGTAATGGTTTCACATAATAATAATTCCTTTGCTCCAGGTGTTGCCTTGGAACTGATGCTTAGTTTCCTAAGTGATGCTGAACTTTGATATATGGCTCCTTAACATGTTTTATGGAGCTGAAAATAGGATTTGGTGCATACAACATATTTAGCCAGATCTTTCTTCCCTCCTTTCCCTTCCCTCCGGGTTTGGAAGCACTACGGGCTTCTCTTTAAGCAACTGTTTGTATCTGTAGCCAAGGGATAGTGATTTTAGTGAAATGTTCTGTTTGTTTTTTTTAATAAAAAACAAAACAGGCAAAGCTTTTAGATGCCTATTCTGAAGAAAAGGTAGCATTCACTGTTCTGTTGGGCACGGTGAGAGACTTTCACTAAAACTTTTCCTTCAGAAAGATGCATAAATCTGACTTGGAAGTCTCAAGGAAACAAATTTTGTTAGTTCCTTATTTGTATGCAGCTGTTCTGTATCTGACTCCTGCCTGCTTGTGGTTACAACATAGCGAACCACGTGAATATGAAACCTTGGGTTTGGCTGGTCATGAACTTCCTTGTTAAAAGCAGTGCAGGGTTAGGTCATCTAGGACCAGATCTACATTTCCATGTAAAAGTGATAGCTATTTACCTTTCCTGCTGTCTGCAAAGGGCAATATGTGGATGTGTTTTTTTTTCCCATGGCACTTAGTATAAACTCTTAGAATATTATTAACAAGAAAGCTAGCTTACCAAATAATGATTGCTTGTTGTAAGTATTAATATGTTACGTATTTCATTCTTTTCTTTCCCAAACAGTTGTGGACATCGGATACCCAAGGAGATGAAGCTGAAGCAGGAGAAGGAGGGGAGAATTAACCAGCCTTCCAACTTCCGTCTGCCTCATTCTGAAATTTACACAGTAAACCATTTGTCATCCATGCTGTCCCACAAATAGTTTTTGTTTACGATTTGACAGGTTTATGTTACTTCTATTTGGATTTCTATATTTCCCATGTGGTTTTGTTTAATATTAGGGGAATAGAGCCAGTTAACATTGGGGGAATTTATCTGTCTTCATCTGAGGTGGCCAATATAGGGTTGTGAAATTTTTATACGAGTTTTACATGTTTGGCATAGTACTTTTGGTACATTGTGGCTTCCACAAGGCCAGTGTTAAAACAGCTTTCTGTGTCAAGCGAGGAAGACTGCTTGCATATTGGTCTGTCGTGGTGGAAAAAAGGGATAATCGGTTGCAGCCACAGGTGTAGTTAGCATGAATAATCAAGCTGGAGCACACATGGCTGTGAATAAACTGATGTCCCATAGATATTGCATGTCGAGTAAACATGTGAAATCTGTGGAATATACCAATCAAGTGTACATCTCTGATCGCAGCTGAAGTGTTCCTTAAGACAGTTTGATAACCCAGTCAACTTTCTCTAGAGAAGGACAGAGAAACGGTTCACATTCCATTATTTGTAAAGTTACCTGCTGTTGCTTTCATTATTTTTGCTACACATTTTATTTGTATTTAAATGGTTTAAGCAACCTAAGAACAAATGTACAAGTAAAGATGCAGTACAAATGAATTGCTTGATATCCATAATGACACTGTATATCGAGCACAGCAGTAAAACAAAAACCCATGTATTTAACTTTTTTAGGTTTTTTGCTTTTGTGATTTTTTTTTGATACTTGCCTAACATGCATGTGCTGTAAAAATAGTTAACAGGGAAATAACTTGATGATGGCTAGCTTTGTTTAATGTCTTATGAAATTTTCATGAACAATCCAAGCATAACTGTTCAGAACATGTGTATTAAGTTGATGTAAGTGGAATAAAAGTTTTATGAATGGACTTTTCAACTACCTTTGTAGATTTCATGTGATCTCTTTCCACTCTTCTTAAAGTAGTAGCACTATTATTATACATGGATTAAATGCGGAAGTAGTTCTGCTAAGGAGAATCTTAACGCGTGCTTGAGCGTGTAGTGAACTTCATGGAAATCAAATACTTCACATCAGATTTTTGGTTGCTCTAATTCATAGCTTTTTAGGTGGCTGTTGCTGGCTGGCTGGTACTCTGGAGAGGTCTTACAGTCTCCATACTTCGGGCCAAATGCATGTGCAGTTATTAAAGAGCTGACCTTTTGAATCAGTTCTAGTCAGTGGAGAGCTTCCAGCTTCCCTTTCTGAGTTCTTCAGAGTACAGCTGAGGAGGAGCCTCCATGGCATTCAGGAGGTTTGGACTTCCTAGCTCAGCCAATAGAAAGGCTCCATGGAGTAACGGTGTTCTTCCTTTCCTTGTCCCTGCTGATGTCTGTGCCGATGTTACTCACAGAATAACTATGGTGTTAAAGGATATTTAGTTTAAAGCTGAAAAAATAACAGGAAAGTAGACTATTTTCAAATCATATCACACCTGTCGGGAACTGAGACTGTTAAGAAATGGTTAAACTTTGTTAAAATCTTCCTGTTGTGAAGTATTTATGTAATCACCGTAAAGAGAGCTTGGGTGAGTTTTTGTTGCTTTTATTTTCTTGACTGAGCTGCTCACGTAAGCAGAGATGTAGGTATTTTGTAATGTTAGGTACCTTATATTTGGGTGGAAAGGTACCTCAGTGTCACCAGGTTCATCTTGCTCCTGGGAGGAATGAGATGGACCAAGCTGCTGAAAGGGAACAGCATTGCCTTAACCGTTTGTGCGTAGGCGTGGTCTTAAGATACAGGTCAGACTTCTTAGAAGTTCAGTGCAGGCTTTTTCCTGCTTTTGTTTTTTTTATAGTAAAAGATTACAACACTTCTGATAAAACATTTTTGATCATTGCAGTCAGTGTGTGATGCTCTGTTCATGGAAATAGCTGAGGCTTTTATCCCAGAATTTAAGTATTGAGATTAGTAGAAGGGGGGGGGGGGGGGGGGAGTTAGGCTCTAAAATAAAGGTAAGGTAAAGCTTTAAAATAAAGGTAATTAGGGACAA
Source organism: Gallus gallus (assembly GCF_016699485.2). Classification (NCBI taxonomy): domain Eukaryota; kingdom Metazoa; phylum Chordata; class Aves; order Galliformes; family Phasianidae; genus Gallus; species Gallus gallus. Next base: position 128,220,473 of record NC_052533.1, on the reverse strand, counting down.
TAGTAACCATTCCCAGAATGGAAAGTTAATGAACTATCTATTACAGGTAACAAAAAGTAGAATCTGTTGAGGAACAGGAAGAAAGAATATGGAGGGTAAAGGTTAATGAGGGTTTATAGGGGTGAATTTCTCTATTCCTCAATTACTATTGTTTCTTGTCAGTTCCCCCTCCTTCCCCCCCAAAATGATTACCTTAATATGTAAAAGTATCTGTTGAGAGGAAAAAAGCAGTAATTGATTACATTGACAAAACAAAGGGCTGCATTCCAGTGTGGAAGCAAGGCGAGCTGGAAGTCCATGGCTAAGAAGCCCTTTGGGGATGCTGAAGATACTGAATGCACTATTAGAAAGGAAGACCCATTGTTTCCTCTATAGCAAATGTGGGTTATGTTTCTTAGGAAGTCCTTCATGGAGATGTTGCCTGCTGAAAGCACTTCCAAGCTGCATGGTGATCTACTTTAAACATCTAAGTTATACAGAATAGCTTGACCTGAAATAGCTGCTTTTTTTCTTAAACCTTTATCCCCTGTTGAAGAATGTTCTGAGTTAATGGGGTTCTGTGCAATTATTCCATGTGTCTGCAGAAACCAAAATCTTACTAAAAATTAAAAAGCATGCAACTAAATGGGCACCGGTGGAACATAGCAAAAGTGTTTTTCTCTTTTGTATCTTTAATCACTAAATATGAAGGAGCCTTTACATAAAAGGTCACTGGATCTCTGTATTTTGAAAGCCTTTTCTTACTGGAGTGTCTAAGCTGATCTTTTAAATATCATGAAAGGTTCTTCCTTGAATCTTTATCTCCTACGTTCCACTGCTAGAAAGTGGTCCGCAGTATTTGATAATGGGAATAATTCCCTGTGTGAACAATTAGCCACCTCCTATGGCAAGCAGATTTTCATATATTTTTAGTCAGTGTTCTGACACTGAGGGCTTTCTTGAAATGTGGTGGTGTTGCTTCGTGTGGTGTTTCCTGCTCTGAAACAGCCTTTGAGCAGAAAAGATTTAGAGTCCATCCAGCCTTTAGTGCAGTACTGGCACTGCACACGGTTAAAATACTAAAAAGCTGCTGATGCAGGAACTGTGGTGCTTCCAAACTGCAGTCCAGACAGCTCAGATTAAACAGTGAAAAGTTGAAGTGCTTAAAACAGAGCCACGTGTTGCACTAAGGACAGCAAATCGTCCACCTCCTGTGGTGCCTTTCTGGAGGGAGGTGCTTCCAGAATGACAGTGTGGGCACGTGGAAGCTTCACCCAAAGGAAAGAGATATAAGTTGGAGACACTGCAGAAGCGATCTCTGATAGCCCAATTAGCTACCTGTTATTTATCATCCCTCTTCCTTCTGGTCCTTTTGGGTGGTAGGTAGCTGAGCTAGCCACATCCTGCCTTGGTAAGGCCTGTGTGTTGCTGGCAGTGTGACTGGGTGTGCTTCCTTATTTCTGGTAGTTTACATCTCATCGAGATCCTGGCGAGCCGATGCTTCCAGATTTCTAAATGGAAGAGGGAAGAGCAGCCCTGTGGCTAAGAAAATGTGTTGGAAATGGAGATTTAGCCTCTGTTCTCCACCCTTTCTTAGGATTTCTTATGGTAAGTTGCTTTACTTTCTTTGGTGATGCAGTTAAAAGTTGTTGGATGACTCAAGGTACCAGCTTTCTGAAAATGGTTACTCCAAGTACACTTTCAGAGAGGGGAAGCTGTTTGCTGGTGGAAGAGCTTTAAGTGCCTCAAAATTCACGTAAGGAATCTATTGAAAGTGAGAGCTGTTCTAAGCAGCTGTAGCCTTTAAGCTGCATTCACAGGTCTTGCATTAATCTTGTGGATATGATTGAGAATAATTTCTGCCCTCCTCACCTTTAGAAAAAGTAGTGCCACCTGGAGTAAAATTAGTGCTCAGCTGGAGGAGGAGGAGCTGCTCATTGTGGTGAGTAACATCCAAGCTTTTCCACTCCTTGAATGGTGCAGTAAAGGTTGTGTGATCAGTTTATTCTTCTGTTTTTAATGTAACGAAAGTACTTTCCTTAAGCAATCTTTTCCTACCCTTGTGTAGCCTAGTCTGAAATTCAAGCTAAAAGAAAAATTATTCCAAAGCTGTCAAGTGCTAATTGCCCCAGCATCTATCTGCTTTTTAAGAAATGCAGAAACATTCATGACAAAAGATGGTTTCAATGTGAGCCCAGGAAATGAAGCTCAATTCTGTGGCCTTTACATGGTGCTCCAGTGTCACCTAACTCTACTTTTGAGAGATGGGTGACAGGAAAGTGCTCCAAAAGCTTCTCACCCCCATAGTTCAGTCTACAACTGAAAGTGGGAGGTGCCCTCATGCTTGGCAGTCAGTAATGTGGTCTCAGGGTGAGAGATGTTGGGTTGGTGTGATTGTCGTTGGAGTCAGCACTTTGCATTAGCGCTGGCTGGGGGAGTTGTGATTGATATCCAAGTTTGGCTCGGAGCTTGAGTAGGTGCAAAACCACTAACTTCAAATGAGTGCTTCATATAGTATTAATTGTAGAGGTGTAGGTTCTTTTTGAAGAAGAGTGGGGATGTAAGGACATGCTGGCCATCCCGTTGGCCCTGACTGGTGTGGGAGGACCCTTGGGTCACAGGGCGAGGGTGTTGCTGCACATCCCCTTACCACCACCATTTAGATTGAGTGCGTTTGCAAATAGCCTGGAGATGTCCCAGGGGACCAGTGGCAGTTTATCAGTGTGTGTAGAATTGCAAAGCCAAGTCCCACGCTGCTGGGAACTGCAAGAACCTTGAAGAAAGAATTACTAGAATATAAATCTTTATCATGGTTAAAATACCTTTTTAAATAAATGGATATCAAATTCAATTCCGTTGGATTTCAGAGGTTTAATGTTCATTGTTGAGACACGCTGTGATCTGGGCTGAGGCTGCATAGCCGCACAGCAGGGAGGAAGACTGATCCCCAACCCGGTGTGTAATATGGTGCTCGTCCATTGCACTGAGTGTTCTTAAAAGGCTCGCCATAGTTAAACCTTCTGGTACAGGGTAGCTAAGCTGTTCTGCTGCTAATGTTAAGCCGTTTAGCATCAGCATGTTTAAATTCCACCCCCACTGCCTTGAGGAGCTGGAGAACCCTTCTAGATCAGTTAAGGTTGTCTCTGGAATGCCCACAAGCAGCGTTTTAATCAGGGACAGTTTCTCTTACCAAAGACGCTGATGTACCATTGTCCCTGGTTGCTTATTGTGTCCTTGGCTGTCCAGAGGTAGCAGCGCTGTGTGCTTCAGACAGAAAACACCAGACCTCAGCAAAACGTCCGTATGCATGGTTTTTTGAGACCCAACACTTCCTTTACTTGGTTTCACAGTAATGTTCAAAGTAGGGAAAAGTTTGATTCTGAATGAGATGTCAGCCAGACTGGGAGACATAAAGTACTTCTGTGTGAACCCAGACCATTCTGCTCTGATGTTCTCATCCTGCCATATGTCTGTGGTAGAAAGATGGGTTCAGTATATATTAAAAAGCAGCTTCATGCAGAAGTACAGCGTCTTTCTAACTTCACCAGTTTCAGCTGTGAAGGAGTGATGGGTTCTTTCATGGTAGTGAAGAAGAGTCAATTCCTGCAGCAAAGCTGTTCCCTCTTAGCAGGAAAACAGAAGTACAAACCCATTACCTAAAGCAGTGAACGTTAGCAACAAGTGACTTCCTCCACGATGAAGCAGCTGGTGGTCAGCCTGCAGTTCTGGCATGGATGGAGCTGCAGTGCTGACCCGCCACAGCGTGAGGATGTGTCTTACTTGCAGCTGCCCAGCAGTAGAAGAAAAGAAGCCTGATTTTGCATAGCAAATGTTGTGTACTCTTGGTCTTTTTCCAGTCCCTTTTATTAGATTCAGAATTATTTGTGTGCTGGATCCCCAGCAAAACGGAAGGTGGCATGGCTGGGGCTGAAGGAACAGCTTACTTTTAAGCATTAGAGAGGATAGGCCTGTGGTGTTATATATTCTGCAATTAAATCTTTTATAAAGAATCCAAACAGATACGTTGGTGCGGTGAGCAAAGAAAGATCTACTAACAAGCCCACAACAAAAGGAAGTAAGAAGACTGCTGAGAGAGAGGGAAGTGAGCAGCAGGAAGCCAACCTCAAAGCACATCGTGGGTTACACTGCCCAACATCTGCGCACGGCGGTGAGGGACATCAGAGCAGTGCATCCAGGGAGGTGATTCCTCCATTCTGTAGGGCTGTGAAGGGTTTGGGGAACTATTCACACGTGGCCTTGTGAAATGAGAATTTTTAGAAAGAATATGGCCTATCTCCATTGGAAATTCAGGTCCTAATTAAGGCTGTATGGGTATCTGAAAGGATATTTTCAGACTGAAGGCACAGAGCGTTGCACAGATGAGGGTTTTAAAGGAAGCTCCCAACTGACTCTGATTTTTCTGAAATAAAAAAGCTGCCAGTGCCTGACAAGTGCTGGGGAATGTCACCAGAGGTTCAATGCTCTCTCATTTTCTATTATTGCACACCTCAAAATGATTATCCCGAGGGGTCGCTCAGCAAAGAGGGTTTTTGCTTCAGTGGCCATTAGAGTGATATAATGCACACGAGGAATAATTCTTCCTTGCTCTGAAAATCTCTAGCCTTGTTTATATTGTGGATTTAAGTGTGATCGAAAAGTAAAACCAATATCAGCCTTCAGTATGAAAGGGGGGATGACCCTGACTGAAAGTAAAGACTAGGATTCGATGCCCATGTAAACAGTCAGTGGTGGCAGATGTGCAGAGGGGCAATGGCTTTTAACGAGCGCAGTTACAAAGCCTGCAGTGAGCTCACAGCCTCACCAGGCTGTGCCTCGCACCTCTGAAGACCCACAGCTGTTCCTGAGTCAGCTTCTCCTGCATCCCAGTAATGCCCTGGGACTGGAAACAAAGGGAAGCGGAAGAGCCACCGCTGTGCTGGTTTCAGCCAAGAAGCCTTTTTAAGAAGAAACTTCCCTGGCTGTAGATTGGAGTCTGCGGAGCTGCCGGGAGGGCCTTCCATTCATAACAGATCTTTTAATTGAAGTGCTTGATTAAAACATTGCTCAAACGAGGAACTTCAAAATGTGATTTAAACCTTATAAAAGAATCTTTCTGAGGCAACGTGAGCTGAATTGGAGCAGACTTCAGGCCACGTGCAATGCGCAGAGCAAAGCTTCCATCGCCCGCTCCCTAACGAGGTTCCTGAGACAAATTAAGAATCAATTAAATATCTTTCAAGAGGAAATAAGACATCCAGGAGGAAGGAGCTGGATGACCTTTTCCTGATTCAAGAAATGTCTGTTACGCTCTGGTGATACGTTTTTCTTTCAGCTGTTAACTGTCCAGAAGGAACAGCAGTATTGTTGCTGTGATATTAGGTTCTCATTAATTGTGTCTTCTCTTTCGTGTGCCGGGACTTCCAGGGTGTCAGAGGCTTAAACTCCTTATGCTGATGCTGTATGCCACAAAAGATAAAACTTAACAAAACCCAACAAACAAAACCATCAAGAGGCTTTTGGCTCTTATAAGGCGATGCGGTGGCACATCACAGCGAGAGCTACAATCTACCTTCCGAAGGGTGAAAATGTTGCTTTCTTGCTGGTGGAAAGCCCAAGCTCCTGGAGCTGGTGAATGGCTCCTGGTGAAGGTGTCTGTCCCCCCAGCCTTGGCTGCAGCCCTGAGGGGAGCCCAAGCTGCTGTGGAGCTGAGCAGGGCGCACCAAGGGAAGGGTGTCTCCCATCTCAGAACTTCCAGAAGAGGCAGAATTATCCGAGCATAGAGGAAAGTATCCCAGGAGGTAGCTGTGCTGCAGGTAATGGCAGCATGTGCTGCATGGGGCTCCGTGGTGTTGTGCAGAGCTCATGGTGGGGGGGCTGCACTCTCTGCAGATATTCAGTCAGTCTGCAGAATTCCCCCAGAGAGAGGGCACTGTTCTGGGGTTACATCTCTGTTGGTCAGTGCATGGCAGCCCCATCTGGCACACAGCTTTGGTGGCACACAGCCTCGGGACAGCTGCCTGGAGATGCTATTTCCATCAGGCTCTCTTAGAGAAGCAGCGGTGCATTCTGTCCAGACATACCTGTAGTCTTTATTTTTGTGTAACTTGTAGGTCAGTGTCATTATCTGTCTCATGATGGCAAGTATGTGATGTGCCAGGTCAAGTAGCGGGAGAAGGGTATCAAAATCCCCGCATCCAGCACCATCTCCAGCATCAGAGATGCTACTGAGCACAGAGGCCTCTGTACAGCATTCCTCAGCATCATGCCAGAGAATGGAAGGGGCCAAGGTGCTGAAATGGGCTTGGTACTGCAGGTGGAAGAGATCAATGGGGAGCTCCCTCCTCCTGCTCTCCGTCTGCCCCCAGGCTCGGGCTGCGTGCATCACAGGGTCATAAGTCAGCCTGATTCGGTGACTGAAGGTGGAGGAGCTGTCCTGCATCCTGGCTTGTGCCTGTGCTTAGAAGTCTGTATCCTTGGGAGCAGGCAGCTCTGAGCTAATGTGTATGGGAGAGCTTCTGGAAAAGGCTGGAGGTGAAGGTTTGCACTGTGGAACGATTCCTAAATCTTCTGTTTTATGGCTGGTTCCTTTGCAGCTAGCAGCTCCTGCAAAACCCTCCAGGTTTCTATTGCTTCTATACTTCAAGTAGATGAGGCTGTACCACTCTTTGTAATAGCTCCCCTGGCAAAGAACCAGCAAAAGCTATTTCTTGCCAAAATCTCTATCTCTGCATAAACAGAGGAGCTGTGCAGATAATAAACCCCTTGATGTTTCAACCTGTCATAGGCGTGAAGCGGAGCACTAAAGCAAAATGACGTGCAAAGCTGCTGGGAACGAGCATCCAAGCAGAATAAGCATTCAAGAGCCCTGCAAATGGGACCTGGCATGTTTCTCTTATTGTTAGTTCAGAACCGTCTGCAGCATGTTGATGATACCTGCGCTGGGAGGTGTGCACAGGACACTGCCCTCATCTCACTGCTGGGCCAAGGAAAGGAGCCACGGTCCTCAGAGCCACCTGCCTGTCCCAGGGGTCTCCCTCTGGTTTCAGATGAGCAGGGGTCTCTCAGTGCCTTTCAGAGAAAATCATGGAATCGTTGAAGTTTGAAAAGATCACTAACATCATTCAGTCCAACCATTAGGCCATCCCCACAATGCCCACTAACCTGTGTCCCTCAGTGCCACATCTCCACGTCTCTTGAACACCTCTGGGGACATCACCTCCCTGGGCAGCCTGTGCCAATGCTTCATCGCTCTTTCTGTGAGAAGAAATGTTTCCAATACCCAACCTGAACTTGGTACAACTTCAGGCCAACACCTCTCATCCTATTGCTGTTATCTAGGAGAAGAGGCTGACCCTCACCTCGCCACAGCCTCCTTTCAGCAGTTATAGGGAGCCATAATGTCTCCCCTGAGCCTCCCCTTCTCCATACTGAACAATCTCAGCTCCTCAGCCACTCCTCATAAGACTTGTGCTCCAGAACCCTCACAGATTCGTTGCCCTTCTCTGGGCACGCTCCAGAGTCTCAGTGTCTTTCCTGTATTGAGGGACCCAAAACTGAACGCAGTACTCAAGGTGTGGTCTCACCAGCGCTGAGTACAGAGGGATCACCACCTCCCTGCTCCTCCTGGCTGTGCTATTTCTGATACAAGCCAGGATGCTGTTGGCCTTCTTGGCCGCATGGGCACAGTTCTTACTCATGTTCAGACAGCTGTCAACAAATACCTCCAGATCCTTTTCCTCTGTGCGGTCAGCCACTCCCCGAGCTGTGTAGTTATGCATGGGGTTGTTGTGACCAAAGTGCAGGACCCTGCTCTTGGTCTTATTGAACCTCACACAACTGGCCTCAGTCAGTGATCCAGCCTGTCCCGATATCTCTGAAGGGCCTTCCTACCCTCAGGTCAACACTTCCTTCTATGATGGAGTTACACTATCAGCAGATAAAGAAAGAGCAATTGATGTCACCTACCTGGACGTCTGCAATTTGACACTGTCCCACACAACATCCTGGTGTCCAAACTGGAGAAAAACGGATTTGGTGGATGGACCACTCTCTGGATAAGGAATTGGCAGGATGTTTGTACTCAGAGAGTTGCAGCCAACAGCTCAATGTCCATGTGGAGACTGGTGGTGAGTGGCATTCATCAGGGATCAGTGTTGGGATCGGTGTTATTTAACATCTTTGTAGAAAACACAGACAGTGGGATTGAGTGCACCCTCAGCAAGTTTGCCGATGACACCAAGCTGAGTGGTACAGTTGACACATTAGAGGGAAGGGATGCCATCCAGAGGGACCTGGACAGGCTTGAGAGGTGGGCCCGTGCCAACCACATGAAGTTCAACAAAGCCAAGTGCAAGGTCCTGCACCTGGGTCAGGGCAATCTCAAGCACAGATGCGGGATGGGTGGAGAATGGCTTGAGAGCAGCCCTGAGGAGAAGGATTTGGGGGTCTTGGTTGATGAAAAACTCAACTTCAGCCAGCAATGTATACTTGCAGCCAAGAAGGCCAACCATATCCTGGGTTGCATCAAGAGAAGCGTGACCAGCAGGTCAACAGAGGTGATTCTGCTTCTCTACTCTGCTCTCATGAGACCCCACTGGGAGCACTGGGGCACAGTTCTGGGGCTCCCAACACAAGAAGGACATGGAACTGTTGCAGTGGACCCAGAAGAGGGCCACAGAGATGATTAGAGTGCTGGAGCACCTCACCTATGGGGACAGGCTGAGAGATCTGAGGCTCTTCAGCCTAGAGAAGGCTCTGGGGGGGCCATGTAGAAGCCTTTCAGTACCTGAAGGGGGCCTTTGGGAAAGATGGGGAGGGACTTTTTGTAAAAGCATGTAGCAACAGGACGAGGGGAAATGGCTTTAAAGTGGAAGAGGGCATATTTAGACTAAATATTAGGAAGAAATTATTTACTGTGAGGGTGGTGGGACACTGGAACAGGTTGCCCAGCAAGGCTGTGAATGTCCCCTCCCTGGAGGCATTGAAGGCCAGACTGGATGGGGCTGTGAACAACCTGGTCTAGAGGGAGGTGTCCTTGCCTATAGCAAGGGGTTGGAATGAGGTGGTCTTAAAGGTCCCTTCCAACCCAAACCATTCTACGATTTCTCCCCACTTGGTATCATCTGCAAACTTAGTGACAGTGTAAATGGACCGGAAGCTTAATGAGGCAGAAAACACATGTTGCAATTAAACAGAGAAAGCAATCATGGCAATAGTTGTGATTTGCAATGGATGCAAAGATCCACAGTTCTGCTGTATTTCTTTCCAGGGAGCAGCAGGCTATCCTGGGAGTTCTTTTGTGTAGCTTCAGAGTCAGAAAACCAAAGCAAGAAAACCTAACCTACATTTGCAGCTGGATCAACCACCAGTCATAATGTGATGCATGTGCTGGTGCCAGCTCAGGGGCACAGGACAGGACAGGCCCTTGTGCAGGGCTGGAGCCCACAAAGCCCACAGCTCCCTGCCAGGGAGGAGAGGATGCTGCTGTGGACCCAACACAGCCACACCATTGCTGAGCTATTGCTGAATGTAACTGAGGACACGCTGTGCCGAGTCCCACACTTGCTGCTTCAATGCCAGATATAAATAGTTACTGAGCCTAAAAATACTCATATTTTTTTCTACATCTGAAAAGAAACTGGGTTGGGCAGTAGAAAATACACTGATTCGTCTTCTTTTCCCTAAAGAGAAAGGTGAACTTTTGTTTACAGCCAGTATGCAAAAGGTGCTTTTATCAGAGTATACTGAATCCTCGTGTTGTGTTGTTCTTCCGTGATAAAAAAGATAGAAAATAAAAAAAAGGGCTGCTGAGATCTCAATATTTGCCACAAGGTTCTGGTTATAGCAGCATGCTGCTGTAACCATGATGAGCTGAGGATACAAGCCAAGAGAGCTTTCTAAGGAGACACCAGTAGGTTGTGTCAGACCACACTTAGACCATAAAGCTGAGCGCAGCATTACTCTGTGTCTTCTGTGTCAAGTATGGGGATGGGGACAGAAGGGGCAGGGAGCTTCACTTGCCGTTGCATTGTGATGTTTTCTCTTAAGACATTTCTTCATTGAAACCAGAACACCACCAGGGTCCCTCCATGGAGCTTCACCCCAGCCCACCTTCAGGAGCAGCACAGGGCTGCTCACGCTGCCCTTGTCATGTCCCAGAACAGGCAGTGCTCCCAGCAGCTACCTGCAAGTGGAACCGTGTGGTCAACCATGGCAACTGGAGGGAAGAAAGCTGCTCTGGGAGTTCCTCGTATTTCACAATTGATGACAAACATGTGCAGTAAGACAAAAAAAAAAAGCATTTAAGTCCTTTGGTGAAGAACATTGATTTAAGCAAACTATCACCAGCAGGTGGAGGGAGCTGATCCTTCCCCTCTGCTCAGCGCTGCTGAGGCCACACTGGAGTGCCGTGTTCAGTTTACTGCCTGCCAGCATAGGAGAGACCTGAACACGCACTGGAGGGAGTCCAGCAGAGGGCCATCAGATGCTTCAGAGCCTGCAGCACCTCTCCTGTGGGCAAAGGTGGAAAGAGCTGGGCCTGTGGCATGAAGAGGGCGTTCAGGGAGACATTATCAGTGTTCATAAATACCTGAAGGGAACGTGACAAGAGGACTCAGCCAGGTTCCTTTCAATGGTGCCCAGCGCCAGGACAGGAGGCAATGGGCACCAAATGGAACACAGGGGCTCCCTCTGAGCACCAGGCAGCACTGCTGTGCTGTGTGGTGCTGGAGCACTGGCACAGGTTGCCAGAGGCTGTGGGGTCTCCTCCTTGGGGATGTTCAGAAGCCGCCTGGTGGAGGTGGGCCAGAGGGGCACAGAGGACCCTGCCAGCCTCAGCCATCCCGGGGTTCTGTGATTTCTGTAAACAAAGATTGACACTGAAACAATGAAGGTATGGCAAAATTTAGCAGTCTTACTCACCTGAGCTGAAAAGAGAAGTTGCCTTTAATAACGAGGTGCTGAAGGGAAAAGTACAACGCAGGCTTGTTTTTTGGGGCCATGGTCCTTTAGGATGACCCAGAGCCATCAGAGTTTGGCCCTGGAGCTAGGCTGCAATGTGTTGCTTCCTGCATGAGGCCTCCTGCAGTGTCATCTGCCTCCACACTGCCCTCCGCAGCCTTCCTGTGGACGGCCCTCAGCCCTCACAAAGCACATTTTCTATCTCAGTTTCCCTGAGATGAGCAAAAAGGCTGCCACTGCCTTCCATGGCCTTCAGAGCAGCCCAGGGAAGATGAGGCTGGAGCACAGCTCATGTCCTCCCCCCTGGCTTGTTTTCAGATGGCCTCCCTGTTTTGGATAGCACACCAGTTAGCTCAAAACGAATGAGACAGATAAACAAATTAGACACAAGTAAGCCTCATTTCAGAGACGCTCCTTAGAAAGTCCTCGTTAGAAAGCCAATATACCCAACAATTTATCAAACCTCTGCACAGTAAAGCAGCAGCGCTTTGTCCTCCTCCACAGAGCCACACCGAACTGAGCACACTCTGAACCTCCCACGTTTTCCTATTGGAAATTACATCCAGAATGCCTTTTGTGTGCTAGCAATAACTTAGACTGCCGAAAAAGAGATTATGAGATCACCTGAACTTGTAGAAGCATAAAATGGGATGGTTTGGGATGTGATGAATGGTGTTCACAAAGGCTCAGGTGACCACCCAGGAGTTTATATGGCTGAGATCATTTATTCCTTTGGTAATTCCAGGAAAGCATTGGGATCCATCAGGCGAACGGCGCCTGCTCCTCTCATCCTGAGGCTGGTACACCTCTCACAGCTCACGACGTGCTGTTTGGACCAAGTGTGCTTTCTGAGCTTAATCTGCATTAAAAAATCCAAAGTATTATAAACACCTCTATCCACATCAAAAGAGTTTTTATTTTGCAAGCTTTTTTTTTTTTTTTTGGCCATTACTTCTGCTTGGGCTTCCCAGCTCCATCACAGCTGTGCCGAGGCTGTCATGAGCGCTCGCACTCTGCATGGGGCCAACACTCATATGCTCAGAACAACCCTGGCACTGCCCCAGCTCCATGTTTGGGCCCCAGGAGGGTCAGGGACAGCCATGGGGACCCCCGCATCACCCTCCCCACGTGTGCCAGGGGTGGTGCCAGGGCCCGTCCAGCCCTGGTGCTGTCGTGCTGTGGGGTGTACGGGTCTCTGCAGTGTCACAAACCTGCTAACAACCAAGTATTCTTACAAGGTAATTACAGGGTTATTTTTGCCTTATAAAATCAAGCGCTACCTCATAATTAGAAATAAAGTGAATGGCAATCCTAATTATCAGGCTTTAATTGGGCTGGCAGATGCGTACACGGACGCACCAGGGCTGTCTTCGCTCTGTTCCCACTCACGCCACCCAATAGGGTCTGCACAGCACCAGGACTGTCCCCATCCTCTGGCCCGGGATGGGCTGAGGCGGTGACACTCATGCAGGCACAGGTGAGACCTTGGGGTGGGCGGTCACAAGACGCCACGCAGATCAAGGAACAAAAGGAACCCTCCAGCAACCCACAAACAGCAGTGCCTGCTGCAGCCTGACGCACAGTGCAGGGTGCTGCTGGCACCATCTGCAGACGCCTCAGCAACTCGCACATTGCCATCCTAACGTCAGAAACATAAATTGCACCACCTCTCACCTGCTCACTTCCTGGTGGAAGATAATGATGGCCGGGGCCGCCTCCTCCCTTTCCTACCAGGCAGTAGCCATAGCCAGCAGTAAGACCCTACTTGGCCTTCTTGTCTCCAGCCTGAACACCCCCAGCTCCCCTCAAACACCTTGTTCTCCAGCTCCACAGCTATGTCCGCAGCATCCATAGGATGCATGCCCGTCTCATCAGTCTCTTTTCCAGAAGGCCCCAATGCTGGGCAGAGCCCAATCTGAATTTTGGGAGAGAGTCAGGATTGTGATTCTCTCTTGTTCCAGGAGGTCCAAGGTGGGCAGAAGTCACTCACTGCCTTGAAGTCAGGGGAAGCTGCTGTGAGGAACAAGGACACGTCTGTCCTGCAGCCCCTGTCATAGCAGGGCTGAAGCACTAGAGACACTTGGATGGAACTGGGAAAAGCTTCCCAGCAGTGAGGTGATCTGTAGGGACTGGTGTGGGGGTTGGAAATGGGCAGAATTCCCTGATGCGTTTCAGTGCAGAACCTCAGCAGCAGCCTGCGGGCTGAGCCTGTGCATTCAGGAGTAGGACTGGGAATCCTGCAGAGCTGCCCTTGCCACCACGCAGGCTGGACTGCTGAAAACCAGGGAACAAGGAACCAGTGAGAGCAGTGAGGCAAGGTGCATCCCGAAGGCAGGACCGTGTGCCAGCTCTCCCTGCCCAGAGCAGAAGCAGCATCCACAGCACTGCTCTGCGGGATGGCCACGCGCCAGCAAGAGCATCAAAACCCTGTTCCTGGACCTCATCCCCTACCAATGCCTTTAGGAGCTGCCCATGTGCCCGGGGGGAGGCGATGGTGAGGGGTGACAGCACAGTCAGAAGGAGGCCAGAGGTTCCCGCCCACCTCATGGGAAGGAAGCAGTGGTTTTTATCAGCAGCAGGAGGGGAAATCCAGCAAGGCGGCTGCTTTGTCAGTTCCTGAGCCTCCCGGGAGCACGTCATCTTGCTAAAACAGGAGCTCATGTGCTGGGAAAGTTAAAAATCGAATTGGGTTTATTTAGTCACTGTCCACGTGCTGGCAGTGGGAGTAGCAGTTCCAGGAAGTCCTCAGCTGAAAGGGACGTGGGAGTACTGGGCTGCACTGGGCAAAGTATCACCAGCAGGTGGAGAGGATCCTTCCCCTCTGCTCAGCGCTGCTGAGGCCACACTGGAGTGCCGTGTCCAGTTTACTGCCTGCCAGCATAGGAGAGACCTGAACAGGCACTGGAGGGAGTCCAGCAGAGGGCCATCAGATGCTGCAGGGCCTGCAGCACCTCTCCTGTGGGCAAAGGTGGAGAGAGCTGCGCCTGCTCAGCAAGGAGAAGGGGGGATTCAGGGTGACCTTATCAGTGTTCATAAATACCTGAAGGGAACGTGACAAGAGGACTCAGCCAGGTTCCTTTCAGTGGTGCCCAGTGCCAGGACAGGAGGCAATGGGCACCAAGTGGAACACAGGGGCTCCCTCTGAGCACCAGGCAGCACTGCTGTGCGGTGCAGTGCTGGAGCACTGGCACAGGTTGCCCAGAGGCTGTGGGGTCTCCTCCTTGGGGATGCTCAGGAGCCCATGGCCATGGGCCTGGGCCCCCTGCTCTGGGTGTCCCAGAGGTGGGTGAGAGGGGCACAGAGGGCCCTGCCAACCTGTAACTCTGTATGGGCATGGATGTGATGCTCCCCACAACTGCTGAGTCCAGAGACAGGCACCTTTGCACTTATACACATCATCATGTCCTGTCCCCAGCAGTGTGGACATGCAGCTGGCCATCCTCAAAAAGCAGCTCTGGCAAACGTGGACATCTTGGTTTAGAGGTAAGGCAGACCCCAGGTGCCACCACGTTGCACATTTGAACAAAGCATCCCCTTCCTGTGCCAGAAGAAGGGGGACATCAGAATCCCAAGAGATTTGAGCCTCCCTTCCACACACAGGCTGCAGACTACGGGTCTGCAAAGGAGCATGAGGCGCCACCAGCAGCTGCCACAGATGCTCATGGAGGAAAAAAGAGTGAAATAGAGAATATATGGGAAAATAAGGAGTGCATACAGACAGGGCATGGGGCAGTGGTGATGGCTATCTGCAATAGGGCACAGCAAGACCCAGGAAAGGGCTGCTGAAGCTGTGGGGTGGCAATGGATCATGGTGAAAAATCATGTTTGGATTGGAAAGCCATGCCCAGGAAAACACCTTAAAAGCTGCTTTGGCATCCTGCCTTGTTCCATGAGACATACAGGACACCACCTTCCAGAGGCAGCAAAGGGGACTGGCTGATTTCTCCTCTCCTGCTCTGTGCTGTTTGAAACCTCTGTGTGAAGCAGTGAGAAGGAAGTCATAGAAGCAACAGAGACTGATCAACAGTCAATGTCTTACTCAGAAAATGGATGGCAATTACCTAAGAAGTGTAGCACGGAGAGACCAAGGAAGGAGCAACCAACATTACTTTTTCACATAAAATCAGATGTTCTGGGCTCCTGTGGTCATCTATACATGGTAGAAGATATCATGGGACAGAAAGCTGAGGCAGAAAGCTTTCTTAAACTCTCTTTTAAGCTGCATAACTCAGACTGGCTTTCTGCTCTCCATTGTCCTGGAGCAAGGAGCTCTCCTCCTCTGCAGGGAGGACCCTGTGGCTTCCAACAGAGAGGAGCTCCCGGGGTGTGTGCTTCTAGCAGGCAGCTTGAATCCAGCCTGTTGAACATGGATTAGATTCTGGCCAAAGCAGAACTCATGCAGATGAAGTAAGAGAGGACTCTGGATTCATGAGGCTTAACCTCCAGGGAAACATGCGACCATCCTGACTTATTCAGCTTTGAGATGTGGAGGAGCAGAAACCAGCAAGAAATTTTGAATGTGAATCAGACATTTCCAGAAACATACGTGATTATTGGGATCCTGGGTTCTGGTCCAAGCCCACCTGTAATTTATAGCTCTGCTTTTCAGAAAAGAAGGCAGTATTTCCAGGCAGATCTGGAACATCTTCAAGCTCTGCAACAGACCTTGTGTGACCACGGGCACGCTTCCAGCACACTCATTTTTCAGGTGTGCCCCTTCCCCTTGTCCTCCATGGATGGTCTTCCTGAATATGTTAGCTCCTCATTCATGTCTCTGTTCTTAAGACTTTGAACCCCGAATATGTGTCAGGACATATACCCCTGCCAGCACGCTGTGGCGGATCACATGGGACTGCAGAGAGCATTAATTAGCTATAAAGCTTTTGAGCCAACCTTCTGTAAATGGCATCATACAGCTGTAACTCACTGCTCAGCTCTCTAAGAATGCTGCTACTGATAGGAACTCATTCCCTTGTGGATTATTATTGGATTTTAGAGAAATGTTTCAATCCCTGCTGCTTCTAGAAAAACTTACGATGAGACGTAAGGGGGATATCTGGGCTCTGCTGAGTGCCCCAACCTTGGTCCACCAAAATGACGGTGCATCCATACAGAGCACATGGAGATTCACGTGGAAATCAGCACAAGGGACCAGCACTGTAACAACCAGAACCCATGAAAGAGGAGCCATCAGATGGCCAACACTGCCACTAGTGGAGGTGGCTCTTCCAAGTGACAAAGTGGTGAGCCATGGTCCAAGTGGCTGGCTCTGAGCCCATGGCCCTCTTCTCTATAGATTGGTTGGTCGCTGCCAACATGTTATGTTGTTTTAGTATGTGTCTCACGTACTGAATGTCTTCTTATTTATAGAAATTAAGGAGATACTTCCTGAAAAAAAAAAAAAAAGAAAGAAAGAAAGAAAAAAAAGTGTTTCCTATTAGAGGAAGGCAATGATGACAAAGCAAGAGATATTTGTGGGGGAAAAAATACAGCTTGCCTAGCAAAACAGCTATCCTATTATCTCATCACCGTAGCACAGAGAGGATAAGTTATAAATAGCTTTCGTGGTGATGCCTGGGATTGTGTCTTGGCACCGCTGCCCCTGGCCACCTCCCTCTGGCTCCATCCCAAAGTGATGCAGGCAGGCAGGGATGTGGCTGGGTGGAAAGTCCCTGCCAGTGCCCTGACCCTGCTCTCCAGGGAGCAAAAGGCAGGTGTAGCACCAACACACAATTCTACTCAAGGTAACTGGAGAACAAGACTCTTTTGTTAGGAGACTCGGGTTTTCCTGGTGAAAACAGCTGAAACGCGCAGAGGGAAGAGCTGGGAAATGAAGAAGGTAATTGGTTTTAATTGGTTATCCTGATATTTGAGTTGACACAGGGTATAATGTAGCCTTGGCTACGATAATCCTTGTTCACAGCAGGAAGAAAGGCTTTGTACCACCGTTATGATATTGGACAGAAGAAAGGCAGGGGGAGAGCCGCGAGAGCCCTAGGGGCTGGTCTTAGCCCACACTCAGGGCATCATTTATTCATTTATAATGGGAGGATTCCATTAGCTGTACAAATGTGTTTGTGGAGAAGAGTGAAGGAAAGAGCCTGTGCACCATCCTGTTGCTTGCACTTTTTTTTTTTTTTTTTTTTAAGATATTGGAGATAGAGATGTATCTGAGCATTTCAGTGCATGACCCTTGTGATACAGAGCACACAGACCCCCAGGTCCAGCCTGTTCTTGCAGAGTGGTTGCAATGGACTCCAATCTTCTGTGCTTCAGACTATCACACATTGTTGGGGGTATGCATGGCAGATTAGTCCCAGTTGATGGCTCAGCTGTTGGCAGTAACCTGGGAGCCCTGGTAATCTGAGACACCTCACCCTGCTCTGGGCCAGACCACGCTCAGCAGATGGGTAAGAACTTGCTAATTTAACCTGATTGCTTCAGATTCTGCATCCCAGCCTAAGGGCTGCATTTAGCCCAGAGACTGCCCATTCTAAAACCAAGGCATATTTCCCCTGCTATGTGTGCCTGCTACCTGCACAGGGCACAAGAACCCCATCTGTCAAGTTGAGGGAGAAGAATGGACTGCATCTCCTTCACTCCTTGGAGCCGTTGCATGTCCCAGTAGGACTCCAACAGCATCACCACCTGCAGCAGAATCTGGTCATTGCAGCACCACCTGGTCTTCTGCCCTTGCGGAAGAGGAAGGGCAGCTGGGCCAGAACTGCGTGGGTAGGGGAGAACTGCAAGGAGCCCACGGCCAGCAGTGATCTGGGTGAGGGGCTGTGCCACTGATGCACTGCTCTGCTCCAACAATGGGGTTTGCTCTTCCTACAGCCCTTTGGGTGGCATCAAAGACTTTGCATGAGTTGCCCAGAGGTGCTCGGGGATAGCCAAGAACTATAATCTGCACTATGTCCACACTACCTTAACAAGGACTTGGCATCTCCAAGGATGTCCTCACCTGTGTTTTCCTCTGCTCATGATTCTTTGCTTCATGGCACGGTGGGGCACCACAGAAGGGCAGTCAGGGCAGGGCTTGCTGGATGCAGGGTATCACACAGTCTTTTCTTCAAGGGAGGGAGCTGCACAACCAATTATGCATTTCTGCCTTCTGCAGTTTCTCAACATATACCCTCACTTTCTGATAAAACAAGCAGTATGTGTTGGGGCCACTGTTCTTCCTCCAGCAGCTCGAGTTAGGGGGCAAATCCTGGTGGTGAAACTAACTGCTTTCATGCAGGCTCTGTATTAAGAAGAAAGGTGGGATGAAGTCTGGGAATGAAGTGAGGGAAACTGTAAGCTCATTGTACTCATACCTATTCATTGATGTCCATGTAGTTTGCACCATGAGCAAAGAGCACAGAAGCATCAGCCACAGAGCTGGAAGGTGCAGCTGGATGAAACAGACTCATTTGTATGGAGGAAAAGAAATAGCATTAAAAAAACTAGTAGAAACCAGTCTATGCCCATGTGCATGTGTCCAACAGATTTCCTTTGTGTTCCTATCTACTCAGATGGAAGTGTCTTTCTAAAGACTCGCACAATCAAGTCCTTTGGAGTACCTGGGCACCACTGCCCACAACACTGGAGCATCTGAGCCTCACAGCGTGCAGGAGGCACAGCTGAGGAGGGGTTTGGTGACAGATGCTCACCTTTCAGAGAGACAGCTCACAGTGCTCGAGAGGACCTCAAGCACTGTGTTCTGTTTTGGGCCCCTCACTACAAGAAAGATGATGAGGCCCCAGAGAGTGTGTCCAGATAAGAGCAACAGAGCTGGCGAAGGGGTCTGAAGCACAACTCTTATGCAGGGCAGCTGAGGAAACTGAGATTGTTCAGTCTAGAGAAGAGGAGGCTCAGGGGAGACTTCATTGCTCTCTGCAACTGCCTGAAAGGAGGTTGTGGTGAGGTGAGGGTTGGCCTCTTCTGCATAACTAGCAGAAGGACTAGAGGGAATGGTTTCAAGTTGCACCAGGAGAGGTTCAGGTTGGATATTAGAAAAAATTTCTTCTCTGAAAGAGTGGTCAGGCACTGGAACAGGCTGCCCACGGAGGTGGTGGAGTCACCATCCCTGGAGGCATTCAAGAAACGTTTAGATGTTGTACTGAGGAACACGGGTTAGTGGGGAATGTTGGTGGTAGGTGAACAGTTGGACTGGATGATCTTGGAGATCTTTTCCAACCTTGGTGATTCTATGATTCTATGACAGAGTGACAGAACAGCTAGTAATTATTCCTCCAGAACTGTGCTCCCAGAGGAAGGGTTTCACAGGAGGGCATTAGGCCAATTAACATTTTATCAAGGCTGGAGCACACTCCCTTTGTCCCCGGGCCTCTCGCCCCGCTGCTTATCTTTGTGTCAGCTCTGTCTTCGTGAGCAGATGTAGGCCACTGAGACATCCAAACTAATTCATTGCAAAAACAAACAAGCAAAACCCTTAAGAGGGAATTAGTTGGGACTGCAGGGTCTGAAGAAGGGGAGAAAGCAGCAAGGAAAGGAGCAGGAGAGGGGAATAGCCCTTCTCTTGGTGGCAGCAAGCCACTGTGTACGTTCAGGTGCTGGTGAAACAACCAATGGTCACTCAGTGCCCTCTAAAGGATGGCTGCGCAGGCCTACTCCAAAAAGACTAGGTTTGGCCACGCTGTGTTCCCAGATCTAATCCAAAATGCAGTGAAAGTCACAGACACCACAAAATACACCCGAAGTTACACACAGTTATTAACTGCAGTGTGATCCCTTCAAACTGAGAGAAAAACTGTTGTGGTGGGGAGAGGGGTCAGTTTTGTCCAGAAACTCATGTCACGCTATGGGCAAGCTGGCTGGCTCCTTTCTCAAATGAGGGCTTAATGATAAAATAAATTGATCTTTAGTGTATGAAAACTGGGTTAAAAGCAGTGTGTGACATGAAGCATAAACTGATGTAAACTCCTCGTGGTGGATTAGATTTGTCCGAACAATTGTGATGGGTTAACCTCGTAGCAGGTTTTATGCAGGTTCTGTCCAGGCCAGGGCTTCAAGATGCCTAGTCCAGCTACCTTGGAGGCTTTGTCATCTGTTCTTTCTTGTTCTCCATCTGCCTCTTCATCCCTGATGCCACCAGCTTCCCTCAGACAGAGTCTTTTGATTCTCTGATTGAACCTTCTCTCTGGGCACTTGTTACAGCAAGCGTTGATGTTCCTCACATCTCAGGTTTCATGCATGAGTCCAACCACAGATGTTTGCCTGGACACTCCTGCAACTGATGCAAAGGTTTCCAGTCACCTTGAAAAAAGTGGGCAAAGCACAGGATGTGCCCTAGCAGCGGGAAAGGGAGCTCAGCAAGCAAATGGCCATGAACAGAGATGGGTCCAGAGTGGCCATCTTGTTGCTACCCCATCTTGTTCATCTCCCTAGCTTGGTTTCACACAGATCTGTGAATCCGGGTACCATTTCATTTTGCCTCTTCGTATATCACTTCCAGTCCTCACACCTCTCTTTGGTTCCCTGTGTGAACTGAGACAGTTAGCTGTGGGCTGCCGGGGCTTGCAGGGCTCTGCTGCAGGAGCTGCAGGCTGACATTTCAGAGCCAGAAGGGCTTGGCACCAGGCTGGGCTACTGATTCCAAAGTTGCAAGACTACAACAAATGGTTGAAGGGCCTGGAGGAAGGGCCTGGAGTGAGACTTGCGATAAATATTTAGGGGTAAGCAGTGCCCAAGGAATAAGAAACACAGATCTACGTCCTGCGTACAGGCAATCTCACATCACCGTAGACCTTTATTTGACCAGCTGCAATTAAAATCTGTGTTTTCTCTTAGGTACCACATCTTCATGCCACTACCATCAGCCTTCTGCAAAGGGAATACACATGCAAAATCCCTGAAACACAGAAAGGCCTGCTCACCCTCATGCACACACTGAGCACACAACCAAGCTGTTGTGACTTGCCCTGGGAGAGGGAGCAACAGGCTCCAGCACATGCTGACACAAAGACATTATAACACATACGTGCTCCTTCAGCAATGCCCATCTGAAACACATTATCTGATCATGCCAGAACTCATTCTAGCCTGACCCACTTACTGAGCCAGCTCTGCAGGACCAATACAAATGACCCCAGCACAGGCCCTGCAAGAGAGACATGACTTTGTTAGGAGAAAAGTAGTTGAAAGGAGAAAAAAAAAAAAAAAAAGAAATGTCCTGCACTTCCACTGGGAATAGAATGAGAAGAAACTGCAAGAACAGGAACTTAGGTCAGACATTAGGAAAAACATTTCCAAGCTAAGAAGAGTGTAGCACTGGAACAGAGATCCTTGGAGATTACTGAATTGCCATCCTTTGAGGATATCTATGAAAATGCCTGAAAAATCTCGGTCAGGGGTGACACAGTGTCCTCACTGGGGAGAGAATGGACTAGGACACTTACCAGGCTTCCTTCCTGCCTGTTTATTTTTCCTTCATTCTGTATCTTTAAGAATCTGTCAGAAAGTAGGTGTTTGCATAGAAGTATGGTAATGTTGCTGTTCCCCCAAGTGCACCGCAATTACCAGTCACTTTGTGGTACTTTGAGGGTACTCAGAACAGCAGCATAATGCTCAAATGTATTTGCTTCAAGTACTTGGGCTCTTTAGGAAGAAATGCTATAACTGCTGATGAAGGGAGCATGCCCTTCAGTTAAGCAATTCTGATCCAGAGCAACTGAGCCTCCAGTCAGAGCATTCCCAGCACAGCTCTGCTCCCAGGCTCCTCCTCCTCTGTCCATCTGTCCTTCTGACCCTGACAGCGTCTGCCAAGGCTCTCCTCGAGTGAGGTGTGGGAGGCAGAGCACACTCCTGAGACATGAGGGAAAAACTGCTGCACTATTCCTGACCGTACTGGGCACCTTCCCATTCCCTCAGCTGCACTTTGCACTGGAGAAATAACTCCCACTACACGAACCTGCTGCTTTGTTTGCTTCAGGCACATTAGAGCACTATTAACCACCTCCCCCACGTCAAGGCTGCCTGAGAATGACTCTTCTTTCACTGCTCACTGCAAAAATGACTTCTCCTTCACTGGTTCAGTAAAGGAAATGGGCATATGGTTCTTCACGTGAAAGAAGATTACTTATTAAATAGTCACTAAAACAAGAAAGCAAAACTGCTCTCTCCCATGCCCAAGAAGATCCAAAATACATAGCTAGGAGGTCTCGATCTAGCTTTCCATTTTACTTGTTTTATTTTTTATTAAACAATATACTCAGAATTTGGGACCCTGCTCAGAAGTTTATCGAAGCACTGGAAGCATATCTGGACGAAGTTAGCTACCAAAAGCAAACAGCATTATCAAGCGGGCCCTTGGTTTAAAGAAAGCGGCGCTCCCCTTCTAAAGGTACGCGCTCTTCCTTATCTCTTTGACACAGAGCATCAAGGTTTTAGCTTCCACAATGCAATGGTAGCATGCAGCGTTACACTGCAGCTGAACTGAGAAGGAACACGCTGAGATGTGAAAGAGATCGTGCAGTTCCTCAACCCCGCGACACAGCATGCAGATTCCAAACAATGAAACTCTTTCTAAACCAAATATCAGCCGTGTCAATTTTAACAGATATTGCTCTTCAGTATTAGCACTTTTCAGGTACAATTTAAAAGTGCTTCCTTTAGCTAACTACAAAGCTGGATTTGCATCATTTCCACCAGCTCACTGCGATCCCACGTATGTATATCAAAAAGCCCTAATTCCTAGGCAACGGAGAGGAAATTCATGGAGGTCTGAACACATCTCAGTAATTCCAAGTTTCCATGATGAACCAGAATAAACATAATCGCATTCACAAATCGTAATACTGTTGGCAGAAAAGTAAGAATCCTGTATCTGCGCAGAGCTCTAAGTTACAAGGGAACTTTACCCAACTTCTGTAGAACACTTTAGAAAACAGGTATCCTGCTAGTTTAAATTATTAATCAACTGTCTTAGTGAAAAATAATGCAGGAAGTTTGGCCATTTTTCTATTTTCATTTAGCTGAAAGGAGACAATGTGCCCACCAGGTAAGTTTTAGTATCTGGACTGCAAAATACTTCAAAGGTTTGTAATTAAGGAATTATTACCCCTCATTCAATTCCTGTTTGGCTTGGATCCTCTGAAACTAACAAGCACTGAATTACGTCTTCCAGCCACATCCCAAGCCTGTGGCTTCAAAAAAAGCCATTTCTGTAAAGAAGACCAACTCCAGGCTCAGTTGAGCATGTTTAACACCTGCAATAGAAGCCTGGCTGAGGAGACAAATGTGCTGCAGGAGCTTCCACCCGACAACGTGTAGAACTGGAGAGCAGCAGAGGTGAAATGGATCTTCGAGAGTCCAAGAAGGGCAGAGTGGGCAGCGCCACCCAGGGCCCTCCTGCCAGGCTACCTTCCTCAGCCTGGCCCTCAGCTGGGGCTCTAAACTGCAGCTCTGGAGGAGCAGCAGCAGGACACAGTGCGTAATCTTCCAAGTCCTCTACAAGACTGGCTCCTAAATGACCAGCACAATTTGCCAGCAACAGAATCTAGAGCTCAGTTCAAACTTAGTGTCCCAGCCACAAAAGCATCCTTTCTTCTTGCCTTAAAACACCTACGCCACAACTTCAAAAAGTATGGTAAATGTTTTTGTTACAGGAGGACAGGACAATTGCTCTGGGCACCGCCCAACTATATCTACCTCCTATCGTGAAGCTTTTTTCTGTTATAAAGCATACCAGCATTTCCACTTTAACAATTTATGTCATTATAGGGAAGTAGGGTGTGAAGACAGCAACACTTTTATTAACGGTTACGTCCCTGTTTCAAGTCAAAACTACATGAGTGTAACCTACAAAGACAAGAAGCATATTATTTTGGTGAAAGAAGAAACACTAGAAATATTTTACCAGAAAGCTCCAGTGCTTTTGAACAATAATTTGAACTTTGCCAGATATCCATCTGAGGTTGAGATGGATATCTTAACTTCCCTAATAGCATTCAGTGTCAAAAACTCTGATGGCTGCTGCCATCCAGGAGTGCTGAGGACAGATGTGGTGGCAGGAAGAAATACGTAAGAATAAACCAGTGACAGAAGTTATGGGGAAAATGAGACGTGGTGAAAAGGAAGAAGCAGGAATGGAACAGTGCACAGCACATCCTACGGAGGGCATTATAAACCAGAACGTAAACTACTGAATGTGAGGTTTTTTTTACTAATCGGAAATTTAAAAATCGGAGTTTAAATTCTGACACGTCCGCCTTACTGCCAGAAGCAACTATTGCTACGGCAAAGCCAGCAGCCGAGGGTGAGTTCATGAGAGCCACCTCACGCAGAGCCCTGCCTTAACAGCACGGGGCGCCTCTGTGGGGCGGGGGGTGAGCGGAGGGCCGCTGCTCCCTTCTGAGGGAGGCAGAAGCGCTGCAGGCCCAGCTGTGGGCTGTGGGCCGCACGGAGCAGAGCCGCAGTGCTGGCACAAAAGGAACCTGTGGCCGAGATGGCGAATGCTGGGGGCAGGAGAACGAGACGAGACACAACACTTCCTCTTTCTGCTGGAACTTTTATTAAACAACTATAGTAAAGATAAAGAAACCGCTCTACCCAAGGCTTTCACAAATGCAGCGCGGCTGCTGGCCTCGTATCTGCACTGAATTTAGCACAGTGAGTGTAGCACAGTGAGTTTAGCACGTCTCATTATATTCTTTCATAAGAACCCGCACTTTTGAGTTAACAGCACAAAAAAAAATACAGAAAGCCTTCCCGTTTTTATGACAAGCCTTTTAGGCGCAAAGAACTGACAAAAACCACACGGGACGCTCCCACACCCCCAGCGCCGCTGCTTTCCCCTGAGGGCCGCCACAGCCCTGAAGCTCATCGCAGTGACCGCCAAGGAGCCGCGCCTCGGCCCGCTCGGCACGACCCGCTCCCGCCGCTGCGGCGCCCTCAATGCCGTGACAAACCCCGCCCACCGCCAGGCTACGTCAGAGCTCCCGACACCGCCCCCCCCCCCGTGGCGGAAGGAGCCGCTGCCGCGCATGCGCCAGGCCGTCCCTTTCCGGCCGGCACGCGACCTTCTTTGCCCTCGCGCGTGAGCGCGCGCGCGCGCGCTCTCCCTCGCCTTCTCCCCGCACGGGCGGCTCCAGGCACGCGCGGGGCGGGGCGGGGCGCGACGCGGCGCACGCGCCTCACCGCTAAACCCCTCCCGCTCGACCCCCGCGCCTGCGCGCGGCGCTCGGCCGGCTCCCACCGCCCCACCCCCGCTGCGCACATGTGCTCCGACGTCGGCGCGTGCGCTCTGCAGCCGAGCCCCCACCGCCCTCGGTGACGTCGCGAGGCGCAGGCGCTTTCCCACTCGGCCTCTTCCCCTGCAGCCGCTGCGCATGCGCCGGGGCCGGCGCCCCCCGCGGCCGCCCGCCTCCCCCCGCGGCGGCGCATGCGCATTGCGCGCCGTCGGTGCGTGGCGTGCGGAGCGGTGGGGGCGGGTGGGGGCGGGGCGGGTATATATAGTGCGCGGCCGGGGCGGCGGCCTCCCCCTTGTCCCCCGGCCGCCGTCGGAGCTGTGTGCGCAGTGCGTGTGCTCCGGACACCCGGACACGCCGGCCCGGCCCCGCCGCACCATTTATTACTAAAAATACTAAAAAAGCCAAAAAAAATCAAAAAATCTTAAAAAAACCTTTAAAAAAAAAAAAAAGCCTCCCTTCTTTCCACCTCCCGACGACCTCCTGCAACCGGCCGGTTTGATATAAAAGAACCCGGTGAAGCGAAGTCCCGGACCCGGCGCAGCCGAGAGGAGACACCGAGCAGCCCGCCCGACCCCGCCGCACCGCGTCGCACCGCCAGGCCCGGCCCGGAGCGCCCGCCCCGCCGCGCCGCCGCCGCCCGCAGCCGTTAAGTTTCGAATCCGCCTCCGGAGAGCCCCCCGGCGCCGCCGTCGCCTCCCGCCGGCCTCTGCCCCGACGGAGCGCCCGTCCGCCGCGGCCCCCTCGCCTCGCCAGCGCCTCCCCCTTGCCCTCCCGCGCCGGGAGACGGCGGCAGGATGAACCCCAGCGCCCCGAGCTACCCCATGGCCTCCCTCTACGTGGGGGACCTGCACCCCGACGTGACCGAGGCCATGCTCTACGAGAAGTTCAGCCCCGCCGGGCCCATCCTCTCCATCCGCGTCTGCAGGGACATGATCACCCGGCGCTCTCTCGGCTACGCCTACGTCAACTTCCAGCAGCCCGCCGACGGTGAGCGAGCGCCCGGCCCGGCCGCGGAGCCATGTTACCCCGCCCCTCCCCCCTCCCTCCTCTCGCCCGGCCCGGCCGCCGCGTCCATTTTCCCCGGGCGCGGGGTGGGGCTCCGCCGGGCGGGGAGCGGGGAGCGGGGCCGGGAAGTTGGAGCCGCCGCGCGGCCTGGGGCCGTCCGCGCCTCGTGGCGGGCGGTCGGGAGGGGGGCGGGCGGCGCGGCGCTGCCGGGAAACGAAAGGGGAACGCGCGGGGCCCGGCGCGGCGGCCCTGGGGGCGGCGGGGCCGAGGGGGGCGGGGTGCGGGGAGCGCCGCCGTGCCGGCCGGCCGCCCCGTAATTAACGGCCGCGGCGGCGCGAGCGGGGCTGGGGCGGCGGCGGCGGCGGGAGGCGGGCGGCCCATCGGGCTGCTGCACGGCCCGGCCCCGGCGCAGGCCGGAGCGATGCGTCGGCGCTGTGGCGGCCCGTCACGTGTGGGAGCGAGGAGCTGCTCGGCCTCCCGGCCCTGCCGCATCCCGGCCCGCCCCGCCGCACGCTGACAGCTGCTTGGCGGCTCGCTGCCTCTCCCGAACTCGCTTTTCGCGCGGTGCTCCCGTTTCTCTGAAGTTATATCAGTAAGGAAAGTTCCCGCGTAGCTCTGGTCGCGTCTCTGTCAAGTTCAGCATGCCAGGGCGTTCCTGTAAGGGGCCACGTCTGACCCACGTGCAGTTCTGTGGAGTCCAATTAAGAGAAATAATTTGGCCAGCTCGAGCACACTCGGTTTCAAATACTGTCAACCAAGCAGCTTTCCATTATAGTGGTTTTATTTTCAAGCCTATGAGAGTGAGAGGTCTGAGTTACAAACTTTTCAGGCACTTGAATTGTCTGCCCTCAGCACACAGCTGCCCTCAGGGGTGGGACCTCTGGTGCACTGATGGTATCTGGGTGGGAGCCGTGGAGTAAAAGTTACCCCTTTCCATGAAGAATTTCAGTTGTTTTCAGCCCTCTCGCTTCAGAGAGCTTTTCGTTTGCCCAGCCACTGCTCATGATCATGGAATCTGAATGCTCGCCCTGCCACACATTGTTTTTAGTCAATACAAAGTTACAGTGCAGGTCACTCAAAAAGGAAAACGGGGGGGTCAGCACAGTTCAGCACTGTGGTATGATAATGTCAGGGCAGAAGCTGAGGGTGTTCCAGATGCTTTTCCTACTCATTAATGACAGAGCTCTGTAAAACAGGCCTCACCTTTGTGGTTAGCTGGACAGCCCCAAACTCTATGACTGTCATTTGTCACATGTGGGAGTCAGTGGAGCTTTTCACCTGAGCAGTGCCTGCAGACTGAGAGTAGACCTCTTACAAAAAGGGTGTCACTTCACATTTTTAGGTAATTTTCTAACTTTGGAGTGGGGGTGTCCAAATCTTACCCTCCGTGTACCCCAACTACCTGGAGGCTCTTGCTTAGGGTACACTGCAGTGATGCCGTGGTTATCGTTTTGCAGTGAGTTTAGGATTTGATGTTCTTGACCAATACCTAGAAAGTGTCTGCTGGGCTTTTTTCCTTTTTTTTTTCTTTTGTTGGATCACGCAACCCATTTTCTGAAGCCTTGAAATAGCAGCTCTGAGAAGAAAAGGTTACTCCTGTCATCATACCGGTTTCCTTTTAATTCCATGCTTGCTGCCTTCTCCTGGTTTAGCCTAATTTTTAGCTACACCCCAGACTGTGCTCATTAAGCAGCTGGTAAGTACTAGCTGGGGCTTAGGAAAGCGTCGGGTGGTGCATTTGAGTTAGCAGCTGTCTGAACTGGGGATGTCACAGCTCTTCCCCAAGCTCCTTAGGCTGATGACACACTCAGGTGGTATGCTCACATTTCACAGTTGTGACTTCTCTGAATTTGAGTCATTGTCCAGAGTAAAGCCCAGGAAACGTTGTATCATCACTGAACTACACCTATTTTGGAGCAGTGGGAAGCTGCAGTTTTCAGTTCAGTGGCTGCATTTTCGGAGCTTTATTATATTATTTTATAGCTATACCTGGGCAGGTATAGTGCAGCTCAGCACTGAGCACGTATTCTATGTGGTTGTGAAGTTGCTCTGAAGTTGACCGGCCAGTTGCTGTGACTGAGATGGGAACCCTGACTCACTGCATAAAGCTGGGCAGCATCAGCAGAAGTGTAGCATGGGTAGGTGTGTCCACATGTCACAAGTTAGCTGCTGAATGGGATTGTCCCCTGCAAACCAGCACAGACTTCTGCGGCAGCCAGCTGAAATGCAAAGAAGCAAGCCAATTTTACTGCTTACAGATTTTAATGAGTAGTTTATGCCTAGTAAATTGTGTAAAATATTCGAGTGGTGTTTTAAAGTACACTGTGGTGTGGCGGTGTGGTGCTGATTAAACAGAAATCTTGGTGT
Organism: Gallus gallus; assembly: GCF_016699485.2. NCBI lineage: Eukaryota > Metazoa > Chordata > Aves > Galliformes > Phasianidae > Gallus > Gallus gallus. The sequence continues at coordinate 128,191,968 of NC_052533.1, read as the reverse complement.
TCCTTGGCCATCTGCTCCAGAGAAAAAGGAGCAGAGTTACCACGCTGCCCTTGTTCTGGATAACTTGTATCAGGCTAAGATACAGCTGGCTGTTAGTACAGAGCAGGGTGTTACAGACGGGGAAGGACTCCCTTGCTTGGAATCAGATGTCTGGGACATTGGGAAATGTGTCCAGGAACACACATTCTTGAGAAGTGTCAGGATTATTCTAGAAGCAATTAGCACAAATTAGAAAAGCCTATTTTCTAGTAAAAGCAAGCCCTGTTGCTACTTCTGGAAATAATGAGCTGTTTATTACTGGCACTTTTGCTGGTGCCGGCAGTAATAGTTCTAATGACTTCCAGGGCAAGGCCAGTGGTGGATGGTTCTACTGCAGCACGTCCTGATGTCCACAGTTCATTTTTTTTATCAGGTTTTTTAGTAATTTAAAGTGTTCTGGTGCGTTTCATTGCCCAATATCCATGACTTAGACTGGCTCTTCTCTCCTGCTTTACTTACGGTAAAGTTTGTGAAATCTTCCTTGACATATAAACATTGATACATACATTTTCGTCATGTCAGCTCTAAACCGGTTATCTTGCAGTGATGCGAATATGGTAACAGTATCAATATGCGTTTTTAACAATAAAACAACCGTTAGATATCTACCTGGATAGCCTTTACAGATGTCTTTCAGGAAATATAATCTTAAAACTCACTTGTAATCCGAAACATGGCAAGGAAGGCGATAGCACAGCATACCAGCTAACCAGAGGCTGACTGCAAGTTTTCTTGGCCATGATGTCCAGTAACAAAGCCAAATATTTGAGCAGCACCTTAAGGAAAAAAGAGAGAGAGTTTGACAATGTGACCAGCCTTTGGTGCTTCGAAGAAGAGCAAATAACTGACACAGTTACAGTCTTTCATTAAATTAATACAGAATTATTTCAGACTCGTTAACATCTCAGTGCTCTCCTATACTCATATGGCAGTGAAATGAGTTGGTGCAGGTGGGTATGACTTCAGGTGTATATCAGAACTTTTGCCCGTGTTTTTGCAGACAGGAACAAAAATTTAAAAGAGCTTAAGTAGGAGATGAGCTCTGCCATAAATTAGAGCTGTCTCTTCCTTGCGTAAATACCTTGTTGACTTCAAAGATCACAGGCGTGTGTCGTTGCTTTGTGAAAGGACATAAGAAAACTGAGGATGTCATGACAGTTCCCTGCCTGAATGTACTGAGGTCTTAAATTCAGGCTTCAAAAAGTTAGTCAAGGAGTTCTACTGGAAAAACTGCTCCATTGGAGTAACAAAAGCTGGTTTATGCTATTGCATTGTGCTATTTCAATGCTTGCTCCTTCTTTGACCTTGTGTGTATTTAATTGTGAGCTTTTAATGTATATTTTTTGAGACTTTTCTAAGTTAAATACTAGTTTTGCACCTCTCTGAAGTGTCCCTGGCCTGGAAGTCCAGCACAGATATTTTTGTCACTGAAGTGCTGAGTGAAACAGCTGCTTGAACTGCTTCTGGCAAAGCAATTCTGTCAGTTTATGGGGATGTTGGTGACTTAGGCATTGGTATGTTAATACTGGCAAAAGGCCCAGTGTGGGCATATGTTGTACCCCTAGAAACATTTTTATTGGTATGATACACACCTATGTGGTCTAGGAAGAGACAGCTGAATTTCATGGATGTTAAAACCTTTCCTCCTTTGGAAATGGGTCAGAATTGCCATTACTTGATATACTTTCCTCTGTGAAAGTCCCTCCTTTGCGTAGTGGGGTACAGTCACTACTGCTGCTGCGATTTCTTTTGTTTCCCCAGCTGAGCTGTGCACCTTCCTGTTTCTTCAGTGCAGCCTTTTGCCAATTTTTACTTGCATGAAAGAGGGGATTTTGTTTGCAATGGAAGTTTGGGTATGCATCTTGCTATGGTTGTGGTACCGGACTTAAAACAGCTGACATTTTCTGAAGGATTGTACTTAAAATGTTATTTATGTGCTTATTTAAGTAACTTCAGTACTGATTTCCCACTAATTCCATGATGCTTTTCCAGCTGAACGAGCTTTGGATACTATGAATTTTGATGTCATCAAAGGCAAACCGGTGCGCATTATGTGGTCCCAGCGTGATCCATCTCTACGCAAAAGCGGCGTTGGAAACATCTTCATCAAAAACTTGGACAAATCAATTGATAACAAAGCTTTGTATGACACATTTTCTGCTTTTGGAAACATCCTTTCTTGTAAGGTTAGTGACAAGTTATGGCTGCGTTTAATGATTAGACATTAAAAAAAAGAATTCAAATTATGCGGGAAGCATTCCATGGTTACTACGACAAAGTTTTTCTTTAATAGGTGGTATGTGATGAAAATGGATCCAAGGGTTATGGATTTGTACATTTTGAGACACAAGAAGCTGCAGAAAGAGCTATTGAAAAAATGAATGGTATGCTGCTTAATGACCGCAAAGTGTAAGTACATAAATACGCTGTTGGAGATCAACAGACTGAGTTCAAGTTATGGTAGACACGTAACTCAAAACTTACTTAGAAAAGGCAGGTTGTTCTAAACGCTTCTGGTTGTAAATAGGATTTAGAATTTGAGCACTAGGAATAGTAGGAGCTGCATTACCTACTTTAAGGTGGAATAAGTTAAGAAAACTCTTCCTAGGGAAGAAAAAAGTTTTATCAGTTGTCTTATGTGCCAGTGCTCAGATGAAGGTTTGGGAAATTCTTTTATGATGTTACTGATCCCAGATGAAGTATAGCCCATGGGGTATTCTGAACAATGATTTCTTTATAAATGTTTTGTGATAGGTGTGTTCTCCTTTTCTGAGTGAAACTTGGAGCTCCCACGCTACTCTGTCTTGAATAGTGGTCTGATTATACAAAATGTTTTTATGAGTGTCTGTTAGTAGACACCTAGGGACAGGAGCAGGAAATAAAACTTAAGGAAGCAATGGTTTGAAAACCATAGCTACTAATAGTGAAAAAACAGATTATTAGGTTATTGATTAGTGATAACTAGGCTGGACTGGCAGATGGCTGCCTCGCAGCTAAGGGATCGTTACGGTATTTGGAATAGTGATCAGAAATCAGTGTTAGCCTTGTGCTAGAGGAGTTCCTTGTAGCGCAGGGTGTTGTGTTCGGCCTCTGTTCTGTCTCTGACCTTTAGTATTCCCAGCCAATTCACAATGGTGTTTGACTGCAGAGCAAGTTGCACTATTTATTTCTCTATGCCTATTGAGTGAAGGGGGGGAAAAAAAGAAAAGCTTTGCTTTGACATAGGTTAGAAAGGTACATAAGGGTGTGAGGGAAGCTAGTTCATATCCCCCGCTTAAGAGCTAGGTTGGCAAATGTAACTGTTTTAAGGCTGCCACGTTTTCAGTGTGGCAGAGAGATTATGCTGGTATCTAGAATTTCAGTTTACCTAGCACTCTGTCCCATTGTCCACATCTCCTGCTGTCAAAGGCTGTACAAGAGAGAACAGTGTTGCCAATGACTTGAAAGCGTTTTTGTTCGTAATTGCGATAAGTGCACCGATATGAAAAAGATAGGGAAATTGGTTTTGATAGCTTTATCTTGAATATTTTATCTCAGGAATTTCATGCCTATAATGAATAATGAGAATGATTGAGAATAAAATACGATACGAGAGGATTAAAGTAATTTTTTAAATCTTGACACACTTTCTCTAATATACCCTTCCTGTTCCCCTGGAATTAGATTTGTTGGAAGGTTTAAATCCCGCAAGGAACGTGAGGCAGAGCTTGGAGCCAGAGCAAAGGAATTCACCAATGTTTACATCAAGAATTTTGGAGAAGACATGGATGATGAGAGACTTAAGGAACTCTTTGGCAAGTTTGGTAATGTCTTATGCTTTGAGTTTATATAAACACTGCTGAACTTCAACTTAGTTTGTGTCTGTACAGTGTTCCTATCTGCAATAGTGTTCCTATTACAAAGTAATAGGAACAACCACATGGCTGTCTGCAGCTTTATTTAAGAAATTAGTACTTATTACACTTTGAATTTGAGAGTGTAATTAATACCCATTACAGAATTTTAAATAAGTGGAATAGAATATAATCCTCCTATCAGAACTTTCTGATGATCTGGAAATATTGTGTAAATAGTCTCTTTAATGGATTTTGCGAATCGTGAAGTTGCAAATAGAAATGTTTTCTGTTGTATGGATTGATGCTATGAGTTCACTACAGGATATGTGACAAATGAGTTTCCTGTTGCTTTTTCACGGATTTGCAGACAAACCTTTATTCAGAGTATCTGTGCTTTCCTTATTCAGTTGCACTGTCGTGGCTGACTTAAGGAATTGCAAGTAACTTCACTGTGAGCGAGCTGTTCAGTTCTGTCTTGACCCTTGGTTATGCACAGGGCAGAATTGTTGTGGGTATATATCTAGTAATATATCGGGTGTGTTATTGTTGAATTAGGAAGTGGCAAACTTCCTTTACCAAGTCACAGACCCTTATATTGGCCTATAGGCCACGTGTATTGTATCGTCATCCTCCTGGTTTTTATAGTGTTTTTTTCCCTCTGTCTTGCTGGATTCCAGTGGATATCATGTAAACCGAGACAGAGCCTTGTATATGAGATCCTGTAGCAGCCCTAAGTAGCATTCACAGGAAATTACTTTTTACAATTGACATATCTGTGGATGAAATGGTAGCAAATTTAGCTAATAGCTCTTGCAACTGAATTTGGACGGCAGTTTTACAAAGGCTCAGAACTGCTGAGCTGAGATCCTTTTGCCAAAGCAAGTAGAGCTAGTACAAGAGTCTCCTTTCCAGGCTTTAGTACCTATTTCAAAGAATGGAAGCACGAGCACTTCAAATGTTATTTTTTCCATTAAAAGTTACTCAATTCACTTTGAAGTTAAATCCCTACCCCGTTTTGATTGAAAATGCAATACAAGAGATACTCAGCATGGCAGACATCAGCCATAAAAAGGCTATAGTTCAGCATCCGGGCAGATCAGCAGTCTTATCCTAATGGGTGGCGTTTCCTAGATACTGTCATTGATGCAGGAATCTTTTGTAGTAAAAATGAAGAAATGAGGTATTAAAATTTCTAAACAATGTTCGAGACATGAAGAGAATGTACACAACATAAAATATTTCATTGACATTTTAGGTCCTGCCTTAAGTGTGAAAGTTATGACTGATGAGAGTGGAAAATCCAAGGGCTTTGGCTTCGTTAGTTTTGAAAGACATGAAGATGCCCAAAAGGTAAGTTTTTGTACTTCGTGTTAGCAATTCTGACTGAAAACCAAAGAAGTTTCAATGAGCACTTAGGAAATTTGTGAATTTATTAAGAGTTTTTATTTGTTCAGCGGCCCTGCAAAATCAGATATTTGCTTCCTAAACAACTGAATGTAGTTTCTATCACTTAAAATGCTTTCTTATGAGCAAAATGAGTTCATTCATGAATGCAGCCTATTAAGATGCTCTGAGGAAGCTGGAACTGATGTAGAGATGAGACATCTTGAATAACGTAAGAACCTGTTGTAGCTGTGTTTAAAGATTTCAGTGAGATTTGGATTTCTTCATGCTGGGCAACACACGAGCACAGTAAATTATTACATCTCTGCAAAACACAAATGAATCATTGGATCCAATTTGGTTGCACAAAACGTTTGTGCAAGTGCAAGGCAGAAGGGATTGTTTTTTCAGACTTCAGTACTGCGAAGTCAGCAGGAAGGCTCTTAGTTTTATGAGTACATTTGGCACGGCTTTAAGAAAATAGCCCTGTGATGTTGCTTTTACCTTGAAGAGTAACTTTGGAACAAGGGTCCTATTAATTTGTGTATGTGTCTACAGCATGCCAGTATGCTGTGTAATTTAATTCTTTGGCAGCTGGTTGCTTTGTGTCAGTTTACTATGACAGGAAGGACATAGAATCAGGAGGAAAAACTCAGCATGGAACAGATCAGGGCAATACATCAAGCTTGCTTTTTAAAAGACAGTTCTGTAACTTGTTTGATTTGTTTGTAGTGCAAGTATCCAAGCAAGAGATGGGAACAAGTACTGTCCCAAAAGTATATTTTTCAGTCTTGGGTACGTTCATAAGTGAATTGCTTCTCTTAACAGTAGTCAGACGTGCACACAGGATGTTTTAAATAACATGGAATACAAATATCTTAGTAAGTACAAAGCACTGCTAACCTCTTGTTTATTACTAAAGGCTGTAGATGAGATGAATGGAAAAGAGCTCAACGGGAAACAAATCTATGTTGGACGGGCTCAGAAAAAAGTGGAAAGACAAACGGAGCTGAAGCGTAAATTTGAGCAAATGAAGCAGGACAGGATCACCAGATACCAGGTTCACTTTTGATTCAAGAGAACTAACTTCATTATTGTATTTATGTAGGTCGTTTGCTTCCAGAACTAACTTGCCTTTTTTTTTCCTTAGGGTGTAAACCTTTACGTGAAAAATCTCGATGATGGAATTGATGATGAACGTCTTCGAAAAGAATTCTCCCCATTCGGTACAATCACCAGTGCAAAGGTAAAGCTTACAGGTTGGACTTGTGCTTTTATTGATGAATGGAGAGAGAGAAATGAGAGATGTGACCCAGTCACCTGCCATTGTTATTATTGTTATATATTTATGAACACCCATTTTCTTGATTTTTACATATTTCAGGTTAAACACATCATACCTTTCCTGACATAAACCATGTATTGATGTTACTGAAGACAAATTTTATATTGTAGTGCCTTGGTGTGCTCAGTTTTACCTCACTGAGGTTTTTATCTGTATTCACTGAAGAATTAGCTTGTCGTTAAATCACATTCCTTTTTATAAATCCATTCAGTAAAACAGACCTGTGGTCTCACTTGCATAGTAAGCTGAAAAAAGGAGCTTGGGTGAGTTGAATAGGGCCAGGTGTAACATTTTCTTGTCTTACTGACAGGTCATGATGGAAGGTGGACGCAGCAAAGGATTTGGGTTTGTCTGCTTTTCGTCACCAGAAGAAGCCACCAAAGCTGTCACAGAGATGAATGGTAGAATTGTGGCTACTAAACCACTGTATGTAGCTCTAGCCCAGCGTAAAGAAGAGCGCCAAGCTCATCTCACCAACCAGTATATGCAGAGAATGGCGAGTGTAAGAGCAGTCCCTAATCCAGTAATCAACCCCTACCAACCAGCACCTCCTTCAGGTTACTTCATGGCAGCTATCCCACAGGTATGTATAAAGCTGAGTAACTGAATGCTTAGTACTATGTATATAATTTGTTTAGATTTAAAAGTAAATAAAACAATTAGCATTTATTCATAATTTCAGCATTGTAATTTCATAGCAGAAAAGTGATTCACTGCTCAGCACGCCCTCTGAAGATAACAGGGTAACATAATGTTTTTGCATCTGACAGACTCAGAACCGTGCTGCATACTATCCTACTAATCAACTTGCTCAACTTGCTAGACCTAGTCCTCGCTGGACTGCTCAGGGTGCCAGACCTCATCGTAAGTCTCTTCTTTGCTTTTCCAGCAATGGCAATCAACTCTCAATAAGCCTTTACCTTTGAAATTTTAGATATGTTTTCATGTAACCACAGTAAGAGTGTTTGCTATATTTCATGGTATTACTTCTGAACTCTTCTCGCCATTCACTGATGCAGTGTGTAACGTGTAACGCATCTTTCCTAAAACACAGCATTCCAAAACATGCCTGGTGCTATCCGCCCAGCAGCTCCCAGACCACCATTTAGCACCATGAGACCGGCTTCTTCACAAGTACCGCGAGTCATGTCAACACAACGTGTTGGTGAGTTTCATTTCTAATAACTTTAAGTATAAAACCTCTTTTTAGTTTTGCTGATTCGGAATCTCTCAAACACATTCGTAAGTTCTTTCCTAGCTCTTACTAGATTGGTAAGCTGGTCTCTCCTTCTGGTAGCTGTGTAAAATACTATCCCAGCAAGGACTGCAAATCAGGGTGACAATTGTGAGAAGAAGCTGTGTGTGAAAATATTGAGATGATAGAATTTTAGCTCTTGCTGTTCGATAGCAGAATTATCATGTGTCCAGAACCCACATGTCACTGAATGAACCAGAACTAATTGTGTCGGAGTCTTAACTCTCTGAGAACATCTGAGGCAGTGAGGTTTTTTTTAGCTATCTACTTCATGAAAGTGTCTTTTTTAGGACTGCTATTGACAGCGTGCATTCAGGAAATCAAATGTCCTCTGAGGTTAGAATGAAATTAAATCAATACTCAACCAAAAGTGAATGTTTTCTCGCATATCTTTAAATAGCATGTAGGAAAAAGCAACTCGTTAGTGAGATGGCTATAAAGTGACAACCGGTGGACTTCTAGCTTTGAAGCTTCACTGTGACAATACTGCAGAGATGAATCTATAGATGAATCTAATACCTGAATTAGGTGTTCCATTTTGACTGGTTAACTTTTGTACAGCGCATGCTAAATTAAAGATGGAATTGTTCACCAACAGAATTGTTATCTTTTCAGCTAATACATCAACACAAACAATGGGTCCACGTCCTGCAGCAGCAGCTACTGCAGCTACTCCTGCTGTACGCACAGTACCACAGTACAAATATGCTGCAGGTGTTCGTAATCCTCAGCAGCATCTTAATACACAGCCACAGGTTGCTATGCAGCAGGTATGTAATTTTAGGTACTGCTCATGCTTTTGCTGGGTTTTCTGCAGATTAAGGGTGGAGATGTGTGTGATTAAGAGTTTCCTTTGTTTATCTAGAATTCAGGCTTTGCATTATGGCACCAGTAGAGTTTGGGGCTTTAAGTATGTTTCAAGTTCACCTGGGATGGGATGGGATCCTATCTTACTTTGTTTTCTGATTTGATACCTTAACCTAAATTTTCCTTGTGATTACTCCACAATGGAACAGTTGATGCTTATCTCCAGCATCACTCGGTCTGAACCAGCTCTATTCGATTAAATTGACTTGGATGTAATGTATTCCAGGTTTCTGACAGTGTAGGCATTGTTTATGCTGAGTTGTGTAACGTTGGATATTTGAAGCTGCAACTAATTATAAGCTGGAATTTAATCTCTAAATGGTGTAAAATTAATTTGCAGCCTGCTGTCCATGTGCAAGGCCAGGAACCCTTGACTGCTTCCATGTTGGCTTCTGCCCCTCCACAAGAACAAAAGCAGATGTTAGGTATGTACATGGCATCTTTATGACTTGCAGAAGTATGCTGAGTACTCTATTACTAATCTTAAAATACATAGTAAATGGTTTTCAGGGTGGAACAAGGAGACTTGTGTTGCTCTTTTTCCTTGAATCTAGGCTATGCTCATCAGATGAGATTTCTCACTCCAGATAACGTTTTTCTCTCTAGGTGAACGTCTATTTCCTCTTATTCAAAGCATGCACCCTACTCTGGCGGGTAAGATCACTGGTATGTTATTGGAGATTGACAACTCTGAACTCCTTCACATGCTCGAGTCTCCTGAGTCTCTTCGTTCGAAGGTAGGTGGACTTTTGCCTAGTGGTTTTCACACTGACTTAACAGGTGCTTATGCTGGCACAGTGGAGTAGGTGAAGTGCAACAGTGGCTCAGGATGTGAACTTAGAATATCTTCTTTTGGTGGGTAGCAGTCATTTATGCTAGCATAAACTGAGACTGTGACGCTATCCTTTTCTTCTTGATGATGCAGGAATTGTTTGTATGTATAATGCAAACCAGTTTGTTAAATCAAACGGAAATAAGCTTCTCTCTTAATTTTTGATGTTTTTTTTTTTACTTACCAGGTTGATGAAGCTGTAGCCGTACTACAAGCCCACCAAGCTAAAGAAGCTGCTCAAAAGGCAGTTAATAACCCTACTGGGGTTCCAAGTGTTTAATAAGTAAGTTTTCTGAGTAATGTAGCTTTGTAGGTCGGTGAGGGCAATAGTCCCTACTCTATGGCAGTGAGCTTCCAGGCAGTCTGTCATTTACAGCCACAGAAAGCAGCAGCTGTGGTTGCAATTGTAGAACAGTTTTGTGCTCCGTTTTGTTGTCCAGTTCAGCATCTTTCGTTTAGCAAATGCTACTGGCACTTCATCTCGTATATTTAGTGCGAATGGGAGCTTTGTTTCTAACAGCATATTTAGCTGGTGCATGCCTGCAAAAATGAGCAGTTCTGTCAGACACTACTATTTGTACTGTTGTTCAGGAAGAACTTGAGTAAGTTGTGGAAGTAAGCTTAAAATGATGCTTAGCCCTATTTTCTTTACGTATGGAATAGCATATTTACATCATAATTTATTTACATATGCCAAAATTTAAAGTCACAGTAATTAAAAACTAAATTACAAATTTTCTCAATTTTACATTTGAGTCAGTTTAGCTTTAATGGTAGTTAAAATGCTATCTTGGTTATCTTCTGAGAGGCTATATCTGAATCTTGCAAGACAGGAAGAAGCGAAAGGTCCTATCCCTACAGTTTCAAAAGGGGAAAAATGCCGTGGAGTTGAGGATGACAGAGGAGTCCATGTCCCATCCAATCTGGATGGGCTTGGTGTGCATGTGAACTTCTCACATTTATAGCTAGTGGTAGAAGAGGCCTGCTTTTAAATGTGATTGCTTAGCCTTCATTTTTCTTGGTCTTCTCCCTTCTGCAGGCATGAGATGGCCTTCTGGAGGCAGAATGAGTCATGCTTTTCCCTTGCTTTTCTTTTTTCTATTTTTTCTTTTTTTGCTAGTGATACTTTCACCCTGGACATAAGTGCTGAACGCTTGTCTAAACTGAACTAAGAATGTTACTGCTTGTGCTCTGTAATGTTCTAGTGGTTGGAATTTGAAAATACTGTTACTAATTGTTAGAGCTTTTGGTATGCTCTCATAGAGATGACCTGCAATCAAATTGTTACAGTAACGAGGGATTGTGCCTAGTCCAAGGCCAGGCTGCGCAGCGTACTGTTCAGTTTTAGACTGTTTTATCTTAACCAAGCATCACAGACTTGAGACACTTTTCAGTATCTCTAAAAAGCGGGACACCTACCTCTGTGATGCTGTTTGTTAAAGAGCTTTGGTGCGATTTATACTCTGAAAGCCCATGGTATTTTCAGGTACTCAGTTGCAGAAGGAGTGTCGGAAAGGAAGGGGCTGCTTTGATTTCAAATCCTCCTAACAGCACTGTTCTTGTTTACAGAAAGATCCGGGAACTGCAGTCTAGAACTTCGCTTCACCGAAGAAAAAAAAAAAATTTAAACATGGAAAAACTATTAAATATTGAGAAAAACATTGCAAAATATAAAATGAATAAAAAAAGGAAAGGAAACTTTGAAGCTAATGTACAGAGCAATGCCGGGGCTAGTGAAACAAATGCTAGTCCTAGATTACTTATTGATTTAAAATTAAAAAAAAATAGTAAAATAAAAAATACAAATTAATGTTTTATAAACCCGGGGGAAAAGAATTTTCAGCACAGTACAAAAATTTAAAGCATTCCTTTCTTTAATTTTGTAATTCTTTACTGTGGAAAAGCTCAGAATATCACCACTGTTTTAGTTGACAGTGGGAATTGATAGCTGAGCAAAGAAACGTAATTTGGATTATAAAATTCTTCGTTTAATAAAAATTCCTTAAACACTGATTTTAATTGTCATGGTTTTTTGTATGCTGTCCTTCTGATAAGGCCTTTCAGAATACAGAGTTCGAATGCAGCTATTTGGTCGCAGAGCATTGTGTTACACATAGCTACCTGTTAGTGAAAATATAAGCTTAGGCATTAAACAAAAAGAATAGCTAGATCAGCATCTGGGTTTTAAAATCCCTAATAGTGTCTGAGCTCTTGTCAGTGTCTGATGAGAAATAACCCTTTAAATACTATACCTTAGTTAGTATGAAATGTCATTGTAGAAGGTTTGCGGTGGAATTCTGTAGCACACCAACACAATCCCATGTGGCACCTGCACACTGTTCATACAGAGTTTGGGAGAAGGAGCAATCTCCGTATAGATCACCTGCCATTCCTTTGGGGTTAACCCTGAACCTGCAAATGAATTTCACTGTGTGTGAGGTGGAGGTAGAGCAGTATGGACGGGGGTGAATGAGCAAGAATTGTCTGCAACAGTGTTGTATGGAAAGGATACAACTTGTGCAGAATTGCAGGCCGGGAGGTCAGTGAGCTGCTGTTAGAAGGCTGTCTGAAATCTCTGTTTCCTGGAGGAGGATGTCGGTGTTTCCTGGACCTGTTTGCAATCAGAGGACTGTAGTTTGCTTTCTGAAATGCCCCAAGCCCCCAGAAATAATCAGCAAGAGTTGGATTTTCTTTCTCCCCTTCTACAGAGGGGGATTTTTCTTTCCATTGAATGAATTTGAGAAGTAAGCCAGCATAGAGAGGTGGTCTGGCACAAATGAATCCTCTATCCATCACTTCACAAAAAACACAGTAGGGTGAGCTTGTACAGTTCTGATGTTCATCCCCCTCCTGATGGAGGCAGATTGGTCACCCATTAGTTTCCTGTCTTGCTGAGTTGTGTGACTGCATTTAAGGATATCTGAAAATTGATGATAAATCTCCAAATGTCACAATGGAGGCAGTTGAAGCAGGATGTGTCAATGGGTAAGAGGTTGAATGTACAACCTTAATGTTCTTATTATCGGCATTATGTAAAAGCTTTGGAGAGAGTTAGCACCATAGTAAAAGTGTGGAAGAATTGAAGATGGACCATGGGACCGATCTGTGCAGGAGTGTTGGGGCCCTAGAAGGAAACTTGAGAGCCTGCCTTTTACCTGGGGAAATAAGAACTGAGCCAATTGGATTGCACTGAGTCTGCTGGAGTTGAACTACTTTTTTTCCTGCATTTTGAAGGATGTGCAAGTTATATGGGGAGACTGAGAAAGGGGGGAAAGAAAAGCTGTTCCAGCTTTGCACAAGGCTTTTGTGGGTGTGTCAAGCAGTAGTGTCTGTACCAGCCTGAAACACCAGGTAATGGTTGTGACAGAAGGGAACAGAATGAGGCAGTTCTGCAGGGGTTACCATGAAGGCTTAAGGAAATGAAGCTGTTTCATTTTTTGTTCTACTGTAGGTTTGTTTTTTTGTCCTACTACTGATTACTTTCTCACTGTATATCAGACATTTAAATCAGTCTTCTATTTGATAAATGTTTTTGTCATAGAGATGGTGTTAGTGTCTCTGTCAATGTATCTTTAGAGTACAACTGCTACCTTTAAACAATTCACCATACAGAAAAATCAATTTATGCCATGGAGCTAGAGCCTTGTTCCTTTGGGTTAAAGGCAGTGCAATTGGCAGTCACTTCTTCCTGCTACATTCTCTCCTAGCATGTGTCAGAGGCTTACACTGATCCTTTACAGCCATGAGACTGCTCAGTGCTAAGCTGATTTTCTGAATCCTCCAGTATTTCACTCCTTCCCCCTCTCCCATTCTCTAACCATAGCAAACACTTCAGAATTCAACAGTGGCCAAAAGCCTGCTCTTCAAATGAATGGTAATTTGAATGAATGAATGAATGGTACCATATTCACTGTCAGCTTTCCCATGCAGAGTGTGTCTTTATGTGCAACTCAAGGTTTGGTACAGAGGTAATTTGGATGCGTGCATTCTGCCCTACTCAAGTCCAGGAAATGAGATTTCACTGGGAGCTGAGCGAAGACGAGATGGAAATCAGGAAGTTCATGCATCAGATTTGTCAGAGTTGCCTGTTTATGCTGCTTATGTATCTGCCCTTGAATAAATAAATGAGATCTTCAGTTCTACTTAAATGCATTTCCTCCTAAGGAACATTATTAATGATGGCTGTGGACTACAGAATGTTGAAAGACAGACACTGTTCTGGGTTAGGGTTCCTGGCAAAATGGCTTTCTGAATTCTGCATCTAACAGATGTTTTTGCTTGTAATAACTGGAAGAAAAAAGTCATCCTCAAGAGGTCAAGGAGTTGTTGTCCAAACACAACTTAGAGATAGAAGAGAGCCACACTTCTATCCTTAGGACCACAATTCACTATGCTTTTATAGGTATGTATTGCAGGCATGGGGCAATGCTTATTATCACCAGCAGTTCTGGCTACACTACTTGATGTTAAATAGGGAGCTCTGCTTCTGTGATTGATCTTTCTGTTGGAACTGTTCCACTAATGCTAGGGGTGCTTTCGATCCTTGCTGCAGTATTCAAAGCTTAGTACTGCATGAGTGAACTCTGGCAGCTCCCTGTGTCTAGAATGGGCCCTTGAGAGACAGTTTGAGGTTAGAAATACCACTTCAGTGGGCAGTGTGGGACTGAATTTACTGAAATCAAAGACTGCTCTCAAAAAGGTCTCTGTTCTTATCTTGGTTTCATTTTTATTATGCCAGCAGACACTGAACTAAACTGGCCAGTTTCCCTTTCCTCCTTCCCATTTTCTTTTTAATCAGCTTGTCCTTTCCTCACAAAGGGAGATGCTATATCTTAAGTACTATTGTATCAATTATTCAGCATCATGGTAACCAATACACATTACACCTTTGCACTGAAAAGCCATAGGAAAGCTATGAATTCTGGCTCAGAAATGCTGCAGGTGTTTGACCAAGTCTCAAGACCACCAAGCCAACTTGGAAAGAATCTGGAACTGGTGCTAGCAAAAGGGGTCTGTCTGTATACTGAGACCATGTTCATGTCAAGACATGAAGCCTGGGGGAATCCTTCTTGCACATTACTCCCATGGGGCCCAATTTGCATTTGGGAGCCTGTTTCTTCTGAGCCATGGCTGTATCTCACTTGCTGCCTTGCTTCTTTACAGGTTTTACTCAACGTAACAGAAAGAAGAGCATACAAAAAATAAAATCAAACAACCAAGATATGATCCCTCGCCGAGGCAGGCAGAGACTTCAGCGCAGCAGCAGTGTAACTGCCATCGCTTAGGCAACTGTGGGTCTATACAGTGAAACTATTTCTATGAAGGAAGGCTTTTAGTCCCACTTACTTTCTGTAGGATGTGGTTAATGATGGCAGATATCAGCCATCTCCAAATGAAAATGCAGCTGGCAGCATTAGAAATCCTTAGGATACAACAGTTGAATACAAATTTGCAATAAATGTTTTTGGCTACGCCAAGACCACAAGGTGCGTATGTAGTTGCAGTGCCCTTTGAAGTAGTTGGGCAACAAGAACAAAGAAAAGAACGTTTTCCCAGAATAAAATAGTTTGAAACATTTCTTAGCTTTCTCACTTGTTGAATGAAGATTGAATGTAATTATTAAGGGAAAAAAAAACAAACAACTACAAGCTGAGCCAACATAATGGGCCTGTTGCACATCATGTACTAAGGGCAGTCTGTCTGTGCCAAAGAGTCTCCTGCTCCCCACGTAATCTGCTAAGGAACATCCCCAGCCAAGTCGTGTTCCAGCTGGCTATTGTTGCCCAGAGATGCTCTTTTGATAGCTCTGAGCAACCTTTGAAGTATTCCACGTGATATCTGAGCACTCAGAAATCAAAAATGCTGCCCTGGGCAGGTTAGTTTGTTGTGTCACACTGCATCAACAGGGACCTTGCGTTGTGCATGGTCCAGGTCAAGCCTGAAGTCAGTAGGTGAGATAAAATAGGCGTTACAGTATCAAGCGTGTTGCATTGACACCAGTACAAGTAGAAGCTTGCTTAATTCTCTTCCTTGCCTCTGTTAGGTTTGCCACTTTGGTTTCCCCTCCCATGGTTTTCCAGGGAAGAACCAGATTCATACAGATGGGAAGTGACCACCAGCCTAGAACGACAGCCGAAGTGGAAAGCTCCAGTCCATGGCCTGGAGCATGGATCTTCCCTCTGCCAATACTCTGCATATTCTCCACCACGCTCTTCACACAGCCGCCTTTCCTCACAGGTGTAGTTGTGGCTTTCTGAAGCAGCCTCTGAATGAGGGTGCATGCAGGGGCCTTGCCCAGGAGGGGATAGAAAGCTGATCTGGAGCTCAAAGGGTGTGTGTGCCCCACCTCCAGGCCCAGCAGCAGCTGTGGCACTGGGAGCTGCAGAGCTGACTCCTCAGAGGGCGTTGCGTGGGCACTCCAGAAGTTGTCAGACTGGTTGTATTTGACTGTAGAGACGAAGGAGGAAAACAAGTCATCAAACACGTTGCACAATGTTATTTTACTTGCTCTTCGTTGCTTTGTTTTGTTTTTCTAGAATTCCCCCACATTTTGTTCTACTTTGAAAAATACGTACAAATCTTGTTTCACTGAGAATGGGTTTTCCTCAGGTCATGGTATGAGTCACAGCCTTTCCAAAAGATATTGCTCCCTCTTGCAAAGAGCCTTGTGGTGAGGCCATCTCAGCAACAGTTTGTTTGTAGGAATAAGATTTCGTCTGCTTTATATCCGTATTAATTAACTCCTCTGTGTCTCCAGAAGCACAACTTGGGTAAATCCACAGACAGCAACTGGTGAGCCTAGGGGTGCCCCCAGAAGGCTGGAGCTCAGCCTGGGAGCAGCTCAAGCAGTGCCCAGGCCAAGGGTTGAGGCTGTGGTGAGCTAGGTTAACCAAGCACGGCACCCTGAGCCTTTGCCAGATCTTGGCTCCAGGTGAGCCCCCACCAGCTCTCCCACCAGTCTGCTCCACGCTGCCAACCCCGCTGAGCAGCCCTAGCTCACCTCCATAACTCCATTTTAGGGTCCCGCTTGATAAACATTCATGCTGGCACTGGGTTCAGTGGATGCTCTTCTCTTTCCAGCCCCCTTCCCTCCCAGATGCATCCATAGGACCTCCTGGCAGCAGAGCAGGTTTTCCAGCAGTGGGGGTCAGTCTGTCTCCCTGAGACCCACATGCCTGTGAGTGGCTGTGTGGGCATGGCTGGAGGGCCATCAGGAAGGTGTGGGGCCAGCTGCAGGGCTGCCGCTGGAAGCAGTGTGCGCTGGTGCATGCTTGCCTGGCTCTATGTTTCTTTTCCCCATGGGATCTCTGACAGTAGTATTTCGTTTTGGTTTATGGAGCATTTTGGAGAACATTTTTCAGTACGCCAATTTTTCCCTTGCTTCTTCTTCAAGGCTTACTGCTTTTTGCTCGAGGTTCTCGCTTCGTTGGTGCTCTCAGCAAAATCTCCCCCTTCTCTGCATCCCCTGTGCTGATGGTTTACTTTGTGATGGACTTCACAACTCATTGGCGGGTTTTCATTTCTCATTTCTTCATTCCTGCTGCTGTGTCCTGTTCTGCTTTGAATTCTGGTTGAGATGCTCAGTTAAAGTGGAACAATACACACGTCCACAAAATTTTACACTCCAGGATACATGCTCCAGGCAATTCCTGCCACAAGGCTTTGTGGATGCAACAGTTCTGTGATGGATGCAGATAAGCTTTCCTTGCGGACAGATGTTTGCATACTTATACCTGACAGTATTTCCCCAGTGCTTCTCTGAAGGGTTTGCCTCCATGTGTGCTGCTCTACTTACACTTCTCATCTTCAGTGTTGCGATTCCTAAAGCACTGCTATTCCACCTCCAGAAGTTCTTCTCCTCAGCTGATGTTAAATCAGAACACACCCCTGGCAGGGGGGTTGGAGCTTGATGATCCTTGAGGTCCCTTCCAACCCAAGCCATTCTATGGTTCTATGATTCTGTGACTCTATGATTCTATGATTTTTTTCTCCTTGATGCAGTACCTTACCTGTCCCTTTATTCTCACTATGCTTTCTCCTCTTCTCTTGCTATATACACTGTGAGTACTTCTGTTCAGCATTTCCAAACTCTGCTCCTTGCTGTCTCCCAGTACAGTTTGCCAAAGGACTGCCGGAAGGGAGTAACTGTTCAGTAGAGCAGAGCACACAAAGATTTGGATACACAGCTGCATGGAGAGGTGCATGTGTGCACTCTCTGGGCCATGCTCCCTCACCCCAGGTCCTTTACTGCCAAAGGGCAGGCACAGCCCTAAGCTGAGTACCCAAGGCAAATGGCAGATAGGGAGGCAAGAATGAGCTGGAACGATATCTCCAAAGAGATCCGGCTTAGGAGGGCAGGTTTAGGCTAGGCAGGCATAAATACTGAGGAGAGCAGTGCATTGCAGTGGGTTGTCAGAAAGCTTCAGTTCTGTCTGAGGATTACGTCCCTCACATCATGTGGGATTTGGGGCCTTGCCTTGTGCGTGGGTGGTTCTGCCATCCACACTTTGGCCTCTTGTTTTAGGAGCTAGAGCATCTAGCTATGGGAAAACCAAGTTTCTTTCCCTCTGTTTGAAACTTTATTAAATATTAGTGTTCATATTAAATATTAGTGGTAGGAAGGCCAGCAGGAGAGCCAGGCTGCCTTTGCCAGGACAGATGTCTTCCCTGTCAGGTAGCCATCCATGCTGAACCGAGGCCTGTGCAGCCATCCTCTGCAAATGGCTGGGCTGTGTTCAGCAGGACTGACAGTGTCGGGCAGGTCTGTGGACCTTTGGTTGCTGGGACAGCTTCTGCATATATACACTTATATTTTTATGTGAAATACATTTAAGCATTTTTAATTTTAGAATAGTGTATCTTTTTTTAATCATTATTATGAATTAATTTGCTAACTGGGCCGTGTCCAGAGCCCTGTTTGTTCTGTATATAATCCATGTCATAGTTCTACAGTTACAACTTTACTCTGTTTTTTCAGATTAGCAGTTGTCTTAAAGGTGCTCTGTCTCACCCTGGCATCAGCACACCACGATGGAGTGTGGTCATGGGTGAAATAGCTCATCCAGACAGGGTCTGACACAAAAAGCAAACCTGTGAAGTCAGAATAAGCAGAGGTCAATTAAAAATGTTAGACGTTGGAGAAGTTTGGATATCAGAGGGAAGTTCCTTACAGAGAGAGTGGTGAGGTGCTGGCACAGGCTGCCTAGAGAGGTTGTAGATGCTCGATCCCCTGAGATGTTCAAGGCCAGGCTGTATGGGTCCCCGGGCAACCTGCTCTAGTACCATATTTGGAGGTTGGTGGCCCTGCCTGTAGCAGGGGGGTTGGAACTTGATGATCCTTGTTGTCCCTTCCAAACCAAGCCATTCTATTCTATGATTCATTCTAAATGAAAAACTGATGATGCTTCCTTCATCACCTTTTGCAATATTCATTGCAAAAAGGTGAAAGCGAAACAGCATCAACTACAGCATGTGTCTTTTGGGGGGAGATCAGCTCTGGAAGATAATGAATGTTTCCAGCTGAGTTCACTGCATTTGTTGTGTTTCATAATGTGCACGCTGGGAAAGTAAGCATAGCTCATCCTTGTCTTGAGATAATTTGCTTGACCAAAATACTAAAAGCAGGTTAGTCAACTACAGTATTGCCACAGTAAAAGCCAACATCCTGGAGAGCTCTGTGTGATTTGGTTTGAGAAATACAATAAAGAGAGTCATGCTTGGTGCAAACTTGCTAGCCTCTTTAAAACCACAGACTGGGAAATATCATAGCAGACTTTGTACTTCCAAGTGACTGACTGCTGCCCAAACCTGTATCAGTACAGTCTCATGTTAGAAGAAGATACTGTAATTGAGGTTTTGTTGGCCTCTTTATAAATGAGATAGGATTTGTGCAGAGACATTATACGCTTCTTAGCTATACGTAGCTGGAGGAAGAGTCAAGCTTTCAAAGTTCCTGAAAAATTCCATTTTTTGTTTCTGTTTTGTTTTTGCTGTTTTTCTTTGACAATATTACATGATCTGGTAAAACATACGGCCTTTCATTAACAAAATAGTCAGAAGCCTCTGAGATAGCACAACTCAAGGCCAGAAGTCACCAACTTTTAAGATTTTAACCTGCAGTTCTCTGCTAAAGAAATCCTGTATGAACTTACTGGGAAGAGAAGACATCTGTAGCCACGTTGTCTTTGTCCACGAGGTCCATTAGACCCAGTAGATGAGGTTAGTACACTGCTACTTTTCTGACCTGAAGTGGGGAACTCCAAAGTGGTGAGACCAAAACTGAGAACCCATTAACAGAGGCTGCCTTGGGCTTGCCTTCCAGCAGCACCCAGGCAAAGGCCGTAGCTTTGCCTTTGCCATGGGCCCTGAGGGCCACCAGAGAGGTGCTGTGTGGGTATCTCCAGTAGCTCGGTGCATCTTTCTGTCAAAACAGGAGGACATCAGAAGCTTCGTGGAAACTGTGAATGCTTCTTCACCAATGCAGAATGTCCCTTTGACTATTTTGCAGCTGAAACGGCTTTTCAGGAGTGCTGTGCCTTCTTTCCCTGCAAAGTTTTACCTGGCAACGACCAAGTCAATGGAAGATGAGAGATGGGCTCGGCTGGAGCAGCGCTTGCAGAACAGTAAACCTGGCTGTAACAATCTGATGAAGGCTTAAGCTTTGGAAGATGTTTCCACAGCTGGGGTTGTTGGCTGCTTTACCTCTTACCCTGTAATGAGCAAGGATATGCTTAAAAGGCTGGAGACAAGCATTACAAGCCTGTCCTGCCTAGCGACTCATTGGCTCCAGCATAGCAGCACGTTATACTTCTCTTATTTCTTAACTGACTGACTTTATACAGCCTTCCCAAATATAAGGGAGCAATTTTACACTTAGCTTAAGCCAACTTGTTCTCCCAGTGGCAGCCCATGGTCTGGCTCTCTTTTCTTTTGGATTAGCAATGTGAGCCTGCTGCTTTGCAGCCACCAGGGCTGGCATGGGCTCAGGTGTGATAACTCATGGCTGCTGGCAGGAAAAAGGAAGCAAAGAGAAGACAGGCACTTGGGTTGGTAGAAATGTAATGTGGAACTGGGCTATGAGTAAACCTCTTCCCTTCAAGAGCTTCCATGAATTTCACAAAAGCCAAGACATAAATAACCATTTTGACTAAACAATTCCCCCAACCCCCCAAAAAATTGCGGTGGTGGAGGGTGAGTTCGGAGTAGTTTTATAGTCTCTGGCATCAAAGAGTTTGTGCCAAGATTCACAAAACAAACTCAAGATTAATCTTTAAAATCTTACTAAGAGAAGAGTGATTCTACTTTTCTTCCTTCCCTTGAGTGTATTTTGCATTGTTCATTGCTTCACAGTGATTTGACAATGGACTAGTCAAGCTAGCTGTGCAGAAACTGAAGGGCGAGTAAGGTAGCACTGAAGGTTTAAGCAGTAACCGTATCATTCACATCTCATTTTTTCAGGCACTGGCCACGTTCATCCTCTTTTGGCAAAGTCTGGTTTCTTCTTTTTCCCCTTTAATTCATGTTTTTCAGTTACTTTGGATACAAACATCACAACAGAGGTGTCTTCATAGAATTTATCTGAAAGCTACAGCAGGTAAGTTTTGAGGTTTTCAACCAAATCATTTCTTACATGGAGGAGTGGAAAAGTTATTCTACCTCCTGAGTTAAAGGCTTCCTTTGCTACCTTCGTTTCCCTGTGTTGTTAACATATCTGACTCACTTGTAAAGCAGCGACTTCTGATGGCGGGGTGCTCTCTGTGAGGCCTAGGTGGCAAAAGTAAAGGATTGCTATTGTTGTGGCCGTGTACAAACTTGTTTCTCATGTGGAAAAAAAACTGTTTGCTTTGTTTTCATGTCCTGTGGCATATCTGATAGATCTTTCGCCTCTAAACAGTTCCCAGAAAAGTCTTTGTGAGAGCTCAATAGAAGGATTACATCCATTCTTGGGTTTTGCAACTGTAAATGCTTTTTGGTTGTGTCAGTACTTTGTCCTGATAAGTGTATTGATGACTGCTGCGAAAATGTCAGCTTCTCTTATCTTGTAACTGTAGTGATGGGCACAGTCTGGCGTGTATTTGGGTTGTTGCAGCCTGGATGGTTTTTGAAATCCACTTTAATTTGACCCATGACATGTACGATTCTTTGGCAGGGATGGGGAGCTGGGAGAAAAAATTAGGAGAAAGGGAGAAGAGAGAATAACCACCAAATTCTGTAAGCGTACGTACTCACTGCCGTGATCCCAACTTTGTTATAAATGTAAAATCAGAAGACAAAGTAGTGACTCCTGAATGACCTTTAGATGTACTTATTTGATTTTGCAAATGGTGGGAAGCTCTGCCTGGGCTACCAGGACTCAGACTTCAGCCAGGCATGTCGTGAATTCAGCTAGCAAGTGGCGGAGCAGAAAGCAACGAGCCCATGAAGAAATAGGATATTTATCTTCTGCTCTGTGCTGGCCTAACGTGGCTCCTGGACTTTCTGTTGGCTTGGAGCCCAGCTAGCTCTTACCATGCCTGACATGCAAGGTGCCATGGCTGTTCCCTTCTCCCATCTCCACCTGCTGCAGTGGTTTTTATGAGGATGGCTTGGTACTGGAGCGGATGGGTGCTGCACGACTCCAGCAGAGCTTTCAGGAAGGGGATGCTGCTGCAGCTTTCTAGGAAGTGCCTGGAGTGCTGCTACGCCTTCACTTTCAGTGAGTTACTCTGGTAAGGGAGGAAGTTTTGAAGGACCAAATAACAGTTTTGTGACTGAAGATCTCTTCATTTGCAGTGAGTGAGGTGTGGAAGGAGATTTCAGGAAGACTGTGGAAAATGTTGTAAAGAAGTAGTCCTAACAAATTCTAAGAAGGCTTTTCCCTGTATACCCGGTAAACAACCTGTGTCTTTTTATTTATGGTCCCTTAAATTCAGATGTACTGAAGTGCTCAAGACAGCAGATGAAAAGCCTTTTTCTGAGTGAGGATTTCTTTATTGAGAAGAGCTCTCTTCAGCTCTGATCCACTGCCTGTTACTGCCTGAAAGGTAACTCCCCGCAATTGCCGTTGAATCTTAATTAGCTGTGATTAAACTGATAACAGGTCTGCTAAAGAAAGTGCAGAAATGCTTACAGTTTTCCCTCAAGCACCACAAATTGACTTTTCTGACAAAGGTCTGGCAGGAAACAAGTTTTGAAAATGTACATTTGCAGCATTTAAAGATGTTTTTTTGGCATGACAGTGTTGTGGATTTCTTTTCATGTGCCATCAGAAATGAGGTTGTATATTTAGGTGTATTTCTTCACTGCAGACCCTTCTGGTAAAGAGAGGTGGCTTTTGATAAGACAAGGGCAGTGCCCACTTGATTTACTGTTAGGAAAGTGTGCGTGTTCTTATTAAAGGAAGAGATGGCTGCGGTGCCAAAGCAGTCAGTTATTCAGCAGAGCTCAAGGCAGGCACTGAATTATACCCTAAAGGTTCGTGTGAGCTCAGCAAGTTCTCAAGATGTAAAATTAACTCAAATTTCTGTCCCACTGTACAAGGGATTTCCATACACATTTAAGCTTCCTGCTTGGCAAAGACAGTAGTTCTCCAGCTTTTTTAGTTTACATCCTCGGCTTATAATGGTTGTGCTTGCACTAATTTCTGCTTCATAATAAAAATAGCAGAAGTGCTCTGTGTCTTTGTTCACTGTGGCAAAGAACAAACTCCTGAGAGAGATCAAATAGCTGTGTGGAAGACCTGGGTGCATCCACTGTCATTAGCTGAGCACACTGCCTCTAATTGCTGCAGCAGACAATTGAATACGTATTCATTTTGGCTATTAAGGAATCTTACTCAACAAGCTGACTTAATTGCATGTGTTCCAGGATCCCCCTGGTATATTAAGTGGCTTGTGAAATGTTTTATGGCAGAGTGACAAGATTTCTCTAACAGGTTTGAAAGACACGGAGTGAAGTTCATCCGTAAAGCACCTTTGTGCTGTTCTTTCTTTCTCCACTGCTGAGATATGTGGGCAACACTTACTGTCCTACGCATTCCTGAGGAGTGAAAGCATAATGAGGGTTTCAGCGTTACAGCTACACAGCATTAAAGCCAGGCGTCTCCCTCTTGCTTGCTCTTTGCTACACTGCAAGAGGTTAATGAATGATTCAATAATAAAGCATCTCTGACATGACGCAAGAGCACGCTTCCTTCCCATCAGTGACGTGGGCTGGCTGTGATGCCACAGTACTGTTAGAAACAAATCAGTGCACGCTTGTATGAGCAGCTGCCAGGTGATGTGGGATGAGCAGCAGGGAGAGCCCACTTCTGCCACCACAGCTGTTCATTGGTATTCATGGATACCGCTGTTCAGATCTGCCACAAGTCAAACCAACGCAGACTTTGTAACAGGAGGCTTTGGTTTTGATAAAATAAGATGGGAGACCAGATGTGAATGAGATTGCTAGACTACTACTTGTCTAAAAACTGTATTGTTGGCTTTTTTCACTTTCTCTGATCTCTCCCATAGTGAGAGATTGAGTTGTCTGCTAGGGCTTGCAGATGCTTTCTTCTTTGCCCAGCATTGCCTTTGCTTGTTGTGTATGTCTTTGCGGCTCGCTCCTCATGGTAGGTGTGCTCTGGCTGTCTTCCAGCAACCTGATCTTCCGCGGGGCACCATCAGGGGACAGCAGGCTCCTGATGCTCATGGAAGCTGCTTGTCACAGTGAATGCTTTGCTGGAATCGAATGTGGGTGAAATATTTACCAACACTGTCCTGTAGCCCAGTTGATCAACCAGACTCATAACCTGCCCTTCTTCCCCTCTCCCAAGCTCTGCAAGCCTGGCCAATAAACAATGCAGATTCACGATGTACACCACAGCCTCCAGCCCGTAATGATGAGCGGCACAGGTCTGACAGGTAGCCAGTAACATTAACTGGATGAGGCCATTGTGGTTGTGTTGCCTCCTGCTTTTTCCACCAGCAGAAAGATGGTATGTACATCCCTATCGGTCTGATTGTAATGCAGATCATCTATATCCTTGAACATTATCTGAGAGCATGGTCTAACTCTGTACTGGGCAAACAAAGACTATTGTGGCATATCTGGGATGTGGCTGCGAGGGCTGTCAGCTGTAACACATGTGTAGATAAAACCGAGCCATCCTTCCCTGCAGCAGTGGAGTTTTGGAGCCAGTGATCTAGGAGTCCGTCCTCTCCCAGTCTGTGTTGCTGGTAAGAAGCAGCCTGTAGCAGGAACAAAAGTATGTGGGTGTTGCCAAAAAGACAGATGGAAAGTTCCTGAGTGCTTGAGCAAATATGGCCAAGCAATGTCTGATAACAGGTAAAGCAGCACTCCTGTGTGGCCCTCTATCAAAGACTCAAACGTCAGGCATTTCTCCTTCCCAGAGAAAGCATGGGGCCGGGGGTTATGCACCTGGGGGAGATAAAGTGTGTGTGCTGCTGAGAATGAAGGTAAAATATAACACAGAAATCTGTAAGTGTTATCAAGAGCCAAAGCTGTTTGGGTCACAGGCTGCGTTTTCTTGGACAGAGCCCCTGCCTCTGGCCGTGCAGCATCAGTTTCCCTGTGCAATTGCAACACACGTATGTTTGTCCACCATGGGAGGAACGCACAGGTGCAGAGTATTCCTTTGTACTCATTTGCAGTAACTCACATGTGTTTGGGTACACGCACAAATGCAGATCAGGCTGAGTATCTTTGCTCTCAGCACTGCTCTAAAAAAAGCATTTCTTACTTATCAAACCGGGCTGCATTCTTACTTAGGAACTTCTACTGCAAAAGTGCAGCTGGTCAGAAATCTGGATTTCATGGGGGACGTTCCTGTGCTTTCCAGCTTCTGTTATACGCTGGGGCAGGGATGTTTCTAGCATCGAAAGTTCTAAAGAGTTTTAATTGAAGGACATTTTTGTTTCAGTGTTAAGATTCAGTTCAGTCCTCTAACCTGCTGTTCTTTCCAGAGATGTCGCAATAAAGAGCCTTCGTGCTGAGCAACAAACCCCCCGAGACCCTGCGGAGGGTTTGGCTTAGTGCTGGTTTGTGTTAAAGCACAATCAGTTCATGTTAAGCTTTCTAATGAGAAAACGAGGAGGACAAAGATTGGGTTGCAAAGCTGCTGGTGTGGTTGCCAAGTGGGGGATAGGCAGCACCTCCAGATTTCTCAGGAGATTTTACTGCAGTGCTGGCAGCAGTGAGGGAAGATCCAAATAAGCAGCAGAAAGCAGTGCAAGAAAGTGTGCAATTCTCACCATGTGGGATGCTTCCCCAGATTCTGGACCCAAGAGTAGCAAACTTGAAGAGTTCTCCCGGGTACGTACTGTTGCCAACATACGATTTGTGTTTTTGTAGATACTGGTGCCTGGTTTAAGGAGATGGGAGCAATCACTCTACTGCTTTTTCTAAAATAGGCTGCAAGGACATCTCAGCCTTTCTGCAAATTTCTTTCAAAAGTGTTTTCCTGACTGGTTTGGAATGGCTTTGGCTGCCATGTGCACTCACTAAGTGGATTGCCCCTGTGGCTGATAAGCACTCTGCCCTTCGTATGTGCATTACACTTATTCTGGATTCTAATGTTGTTTTACAGACGTGTCTATATTTGTCTGTCTTCATTTAATGCTAATTTCTCCCTCCTTACAGATTGCGCTGTTTCCTCCTTTTGTTTTTCTGTAAGTGATTTTTTTGGCCTTAACAATGCTTTGCTGATAATGGGCT
Source organism: Gallus gallus (assembly GCF_016699485.2). Lineage (NCBI taxonomy): Eukaryota > Metazoa > Chordata > Aves > Galliformes > Phasianidae > Gallus > Gallus gallus. The sequence continues at coordinate 128,165,719 of NC_052533.1, read as the reverse complement.
GAACACAAATATTTATAACACTGAACAATGTGTGCAGTCACTGGCAGGGGCAGTTTTGTCTTCTCTGATAAAAGCTTTTGATAAAGGGGAGACGATCCCCAAAGCTAACAGCTGAAGATAATTCTTATTTCTGGTTTGCCGCGCCATAGCTACGTTAAGAGAATATTATCAAAGGTTGGAACAAATTCCCTGCTTTCTTATCTCGAAGACCATGAAATGAATCTGTGCCCATAGCTCAGTATGGAGTCACATATGAGAATCTGAAGCAGTTTTAAAAGAAGACTGTGGAAACCATTAGTGTGTCAAACAGAGTGATATTTAATGAGACCATTCTCTAAAAACATTTATCATAGATCCTCATATTAATCTCCCTACTGATGTACTGCATGATGTTCTTGGAGAACTCCAGCTGCTCAGAAGTAACTGAAGGTTTGGATAGAGCCCTTCCCCTGCCCCTTATCACTGCGGGGCAGTGAGGTGGCATGTGGGGTGGGTGGTGTAAGGTGGGAATAGCTGACAGGTAGGATGGCATTCATCACTTCTGTGCCTGAGAACCAGCGCTGCCCCCGTGGACAAGGCAGCCTGTACCCAGGCTATGAGAGCTGGAGGAATCTTGAAAAAGATCTTGAGGAAGAGAAGGCTCTGGGGAGACCATATAGCGACCTTCCAGGACCTGAAGGGGGCCTACAGGAAAGCTGGGGAGGGGCTTCTTGTAATGGCCTGTCTGAAGTCTTCCCAAGAGCCCACTCAGGTTCAATATATATCCCCAAACTAATTTCCTTCTTATCCAGGAGACAGGTCTGTTCTTTCCTCTTAAAGAAGCATTGCTTTGTTTTCATGGTGACACAAAAGGGGTAATCTCCTGTGCTTGCCCACAAAATTAACTGCTCTCCTTAAACAGACAAATGCCTTTTGTACACATATTTTGGTATGAAACTTTTCACATGTGATACAAATGTATATGAAACAAATATGGGATGCAGACATCAGAAGGAGATTAAGACTGCAGCCTATCACTGGCTCCTCCAGTGGACAAGGCCCCACACAGTCAGCGTGGGACAGTGCTGGGCAAGCCTCTGTGTTCTGTGGCCATGAAACAGTGGAGTAATGCTGTTGGGGAACCACGTAGTGCAGAGACCTTGCAGTATGGTGACGACCTAAGAAATGCTGTCGGAAACGAAGAACAGATGTATTAAGAAAAGAAGTTGGACTAGAAGGCCATAGAATCATCATAGAATCATAGAATGGTTTGGGTTGGAAGGGGCCTTTAAGACCATCCATCTCATTCCAACCCCCTGCTATAGGCAGGGACACCTCCCTCTAGACCAGGTTGCTCACAGCCCCATCCAGCCTGGTCTTGGATGCTTGCAGGGAGGGGGCATCCACAACCTCACTGGGCAACCTGTTCCAGTGTCTCACCACCCTCACAGTAAAGAATTTCTTTGTAACATCTAGTCTAAATATGCCCTCTTTTGGTTTAAAGCCATTTCCCCTCGGCCTGTTGCCACATGCCCTTATACAGTCCCTCCCCAGCTTTCCTGTAGGCCCCCTTCAGGTACTGGAGGGCCGCTATAAAGTCCCCCGCAGCCTCCTCTTCTCCAGGCTGAAGAGCCTCAGATCTCTCAGCCTGTCCTTGTAGGGGAGGTGCTCCAGCCCTCTGATTATCTTCATGGCCCTGCTCTGGACCTGCTCCAACAGCTCCATGTCCTTCGTATGTCATGGGCCCCAGCATTGCTACTCTTTGTTTTCCTGTCATCTTCAAATTTTAACAATCGTTTTAGTAATTTGTTGTTTGGTAAACAATTATTTTAACCATTTATTTTACTGGAGTAACTAGGGAAATGGAGCATCATTATCTTCAGAAGGGCTCTGGTAACATGGGAAGCAATGAAACAATGTTCTGCTTCTACCTAACAGGCAACGTTTAAGATCCCAACCCAGAGAGCCTTTTCGGTTGGTGACCCTGCTGATGGCAGCAATGTTACACTTGATATCCAGACATTGGTCTCTGCAGAAAGAGTGTTACAAGTAAGGAGCTTCTAGAATTGTGTTGCGGTTTTCGACTTGTGAGAAGTTGGCAAAAATGGGGATCATTTCAGTTAGGAAAGAATAAAACTCCCTATTTGAGGGAAGGATACCCTCTGTTTTTTGAGGGATTTGCTGTGCTGAGGGTGTTGAGGATTTTGTAGGTGAGCATTACTTTTTATGCTTGTTCCCAGTCATCTCTTCCTAACACGTTCTCTCTACTTCTATGGCGTTGACTGCCAAGGTCAGATTTCCTTCATTTATGATAGAATCAGAAAATATATTTTTCCTTTTGGGATCGCATTCTTAAAATAAAACCCTTTTTGTTTTGGCATAGTTCATCTGAGTAGTAAAAAACGATGGCTCAGGTTTGGCATAAATCTTAACCAGCACACTGTTGCTAAAGGTTACTGTGCAACTATTAAGTCTTGTCTTACTGCTGCATGCTTCTTCTCTACTTGTTTTGTGTTCCCTGGTGCTTACTGTGAAACTATGGGGCTACCTTTGCAATACCGGTGCATTGCTAGCACTGTGGCTCTGGGATATCAGCTTTTGTGATCCATATAATTAACAATTGCTAGTTAAGTTTTGAAGCCAGCAGCAACCAATTATTGTCAGACAACTGACTGGCTCGTGCTGGAAAACTCCAGCTGGGGTTTCTTCCCCACACCTGGAGAGGAGGAGGAGCATGCAGCATCTCTGCAGAGTCACAGTGATTTGGACAACTTACTGCTGGGAGATGGGAATTCTGATGTGGGGAGGCAAAAAGTTGGTGACAGGTTGGAAGAAATAAGGAGACATTTACGATCAGGAATTTGCACGGGGATCCCGAGTTACAAAATCATTTGTTAGCATGAACTTAAAAGCGCTGATAGTTCGGGCTTGATAACCCTGCTAGTTTTGCAGTGGATCAAGGTACTGTTAAAGCCAGGTGGTGGCACTGTATGTTGCTCTGCATACTACTTTTATAGATATTTAACATTTTTATGGCATTTTAAATAAACAATGATATTTCAGATACTGCAGACACCGTTTCTTTGTATACATAAAAACAGATAGGGCTTTTAGAATTACTGCAGGTTGCCTCGCTGTAGAAGTGCAGAAGGATATTTACTGTCTTTATGAAGTGGGAGTAGATTTTGCAGCTGTCGCTCCTGAACTTCCTCGTGTTCAGGCCTCCATAGGCCTGTGCCTTCACTCAAGAAATTAAAAGTCAAACTACTGAATCTGATATGTCTGACATTCCTGATAAATGCCACCTGGTTCACCTAGATGCAACTAAAAGGTAGTATGTTGAAGCTTTGTGGCCATTTTCAAGCAATTTGTGGCCACTTGTTAGCATGGACGTAGGCAGAATGCAAGATGGCGCAATGGGCAATCTGCTCTTTTGTTTTTGTGTTTGAACTTCTAAAACTTTCTTCCCATTATACCCAGTGTGGGTGAAGCAAGGGATTTTTGTGCTCTGCTGCCTTCTCCAGTACACCCCTGATATTAACAAGTATAAGGAAAATTTCAAGGCTATGATTCTTAATTTCAACTTGAAGCAATTCTTCTCAACCTCTATTTATGTGATGTCTGCTTTTTTCTACAGACAGCAACGTGTCTGGTACAGATGGGGAAAACCCTTCTGAGCCATGGAGTGAATTTACTGCGCTTTCACTGTGACACAGAGCTGGAAATACTTCAGGACTTGGCACCTTATGGAAGAAGTCTGAAAACCTGAATCTCCATCTTGTGTTCAGACAAAAGTCTCCAGTTTCTCTGTGAGATCAGGAGGCTATGGCCACTGCAGAATTGGGATGCTCCCATAGTGTTGTGCTATTTTAGCTATTATGGCTGCTTTAATTCATGCTTCGGTGGTTGTTTTTAGGTTTTTATTTTTTTCCCCAAAACCTTAAACAAAACAAAACGACTGCCCCAATCTGATCCAGCTCACCTGTGCTTGACCTTTCTGTCTCCACCACGCCATGCAGCTGGTCCTGCAGTTCATTTGTGCTTTTTTTGTTGGTGCCACTTTTGCTCTCTTTCAAAAGAGATGCGGAGAGGCCACATCAAGCTACATACACCCACACCCATGCCAGAATTGCAGAACCCTACAGCCAAGTCTGCTGCTTTCAGTAAAAGGGGCAGGGCTTTTAGATACCTCATAGAAGTGGATTAAGACTCTAACGGCTTAAAAAGTACACAAATATTCAGAAATATTTGTGGTGCTCATGAGTAATGTTATTAGCTTGAAGATTACAGTGCTTAATGTACAACAGGATTTGAGGATTTAATAGTAAAGATCCAGAGTAATGTGGCAGATGTCTTGCATTAGAGTACACTTAAGTGTGTATCAGAGTAGAAAATATTTTCTATTTTATTACATTACATAACATAAGGGAAAGGTTTAAAAACAAGTTGTATTAATAGATACGCTGCATTTCTTCCTTATTTGTGCTGGTGGATAGCTAAACTTCTGACTTCCTTTGTTTTTGACGGTTACATCATGCATGATGGGTTTACCAAGAGAATTAATAAAATGCTTCAGCTTATTTTTCATTCAAGATCATGATGACGGAGCTCTGTCTGGTAAGCTGCTGAAGGTGCTTAACTTACTCCTCCCTTGTTTCTCTGTTGGCTGCACTGCCTGCTCCTGCAGACTCCAAATAGAGCATGAGCCTGCCTTGGGTGAAAGATCCATCCTGTCAGATAAAGCCCCTCAAGGCTGTTCCCCATATAGCTCAGCTGCTACTGGCTGGGAAGGAGTGGAAGCAGAGAGCAAAGTATGGCAGTATAGACAGATGTGATGATGGGGCAAAACTTTCATGTATGAGTATTGTGCTCCTTTCCTTTTACAAGGCATGTAGCAACCTTAGCATGCAGGAGCTGTTAGGTATATCTCCTTCAGAGGTGCTTAATCAGATGCTATACCTATACAAAACACTTTGTAATTCACGGATCTCATGCTGAGTTTAATAATAGGACAAGAAACTCTTCTGTTATATTTATAGATGAATAAATAAGCCGTTATCTGTGGCTTATTTTCCTCTATACCATGACATGCCTCGTTTCTTAACTGATAGAAAACTAGAATCAAACACATCTCTATTGAGCAAGCTGTAAATTGAGGCTGTGAGTTGCTTTATTCATAAAATGTGAAGAGTCTTTTGTGCTCTCACTGGTCTCCAACATCCTTTTTCCCCATGTGGATGAGGCTGGATCCAGGTGTGGGATTTGCATAGGCTGCATCCAAACCAGGGAAGTGAACACTGTCTCTGCTGTTGCCTGGAGTGCAGCTGAGCATTGCAGCCACTCTGCGCCAACTTGACAAGCCACTTAGCTTTCTATTCAGTCTTCTCATCTACACAAAGTTGTTAATACTCCTCTGAACATTTTCGAGATGAAGGTCCAGCAGTAAACTCAGGCTTACTCAGCAGCAGGGGCAGGGGCAGGAAGATTACTGTCTGTGCTTGTTTTATTTATCTTTCCCCTCTCTCTGCCTATGAAAGGTATTGCTGAGTGCACGGAATCCCTGGCTGTCACAGTCTCAAATGCATCCTGGTATAACACATTGTACATGCTGCTCTAGTGCAATCAGATGGTTTTTTGTTTTCCTTTGGATTCTGATATAATTAGATGCACATGAAAAGAGAAAATACTTTAAAATGTTTACGTTTTTATGCATCTCTGATATTCTTCACAAACACATCAAGTCCGAATGAACCCACGGTCCACTGCTGAGACATCACTTACTTGTTAGAAGTCACGTTTGTGTTCTGCTGAACTGTGATATTTACAAACGTTTACACTGTTGGGCCTTTAGGCACAATGAGGGGAGAAAAGTGCCCAGGAAAGCAGTGACCACTGAAAAGTTGCTTTCCTTCCTGCTTATCGGTTAGAGTGCTGTTGTCTGGTCTTCCATGCAAGAGAAGTACTTGTCTTGGAAGTTTACATCCATACATTTTTTAAACGCAGAAGTATCTATCCTGCTTAGCTTTGTTTTGAGGGAAGGATATTCTGTAAGAGCATAAATGAAAGGAATAGAGATACTTCGTCAGTAATAGAGCTACTTACATTTAGACTCAGAAGTGAGGAAGATAACTAACCCGACACCTTATTTTACTCCCAGAATTTGACTGTGAAGCTCTTCTCCAAAAACACACTGCTAATCAGCACTTTATCTCTCACTGAAATATGAGAAGAGCTGGGATATTACACTACGTTTCACTGAATATCTTTTTTTTTCACCACTGGGAAAAGAAAAGGAAACAAAAATTGGCAGAACTTGGACTTCCTTATGTGAGTCTTCAGGGCATGAAAGAGCTGCACTGTAAGCTTGGAATCAGAAAGTGGTGAGCAAGAAGCTTAAGAGAAACTAGCAAGATCCATGACAACTGCTATGAACAGTGTTGGAGGAGAAATCCTTTGAATAACTTAGTTACAAAGTCTTTCAGTCTGACCAACTTGTAGTCCTCCGAGTCCTATTTGTCACTGCAATTCACTGCTTGCTGTGATTCTGTATGTTTTAAATTTTATCACTCCAGTATTCCTGAAGCATCCTTTACTGCAGCAAGCTATTTATTCTCCCACTTTCAGAATATGAGAGATGTTTCTGTGGCTGCTTCACTCCCAATTCTTATGCCTCCTTATACCTGCATGGTGCAGTGACCACAAATGGTGGTCAATTCCAAATTCCAAATTGTGAACTGCAGCTCGATTTGGGTGGATATTACTTATTTTCTAACACGTTCACTTCTATATAGCAATCAGCAAAATACCTGAGGCGACAGCTTTGAGCATCTTTCCCTTTCATTTCCTCACACCTTGGTCTCCTCCTCGGTTGCGGTGACAGAACTGTGAGGGCAGACAGGATAAACTGGACTGGGGAGATAACTGAAGCTAAAAATAAGTTATTGACCAATTCTTTTTGGATTTGCTGGGCTGTCTTCATCCTGGACTGGCTCCCCAGCCTTACCTGCTGCACAACAAGCAGCTGAGCTGACTTATGGGTGAGGATAAACCCTGGGGACAGGGAGTCTGGTGCCAAATTCTGCTTGTCAGGCGGTGCCCTGAGGGTGCCGTTAGTTTAACTGAGCCACTTCAGTGGTTCATTGCTGTGGTTGTGGTCTGTTTTACTCCTCCCTACAATGAAAAAGAAAAAAGCTAATAGGTTTTAGCGGGTAGAAGAGTGGAATTGTCTGCATCAGATGAATGTGTAGAGCAAGGACTGAGGTTGGGAGCAGAAATGAAAGAACAGAACCATGCCTTTTGGTGGCAGTGAGCAAAGTTACTTGGTCTGAAGCTACGAAGAAACCTGTCTTTTGGTGCTTATTACTCATCTCATTTAAATCTACTGGTTGTGAGCTTGGCGTTCACAGTCTTCTGTTTCCCTATAATCTGTTTATTTTTCCTTATATTCTAGAGAACCTAGCAAACTAGTGAAAGCGTGTGGTTCTTAGTTATAGCAAGGTGACTGAGTGGATACTTCTCCATCTAGCACTGCTTCAAAGCACAAACAGAAAACAGCAATCCTGGGATGTTTGTGTGCTACAGCACTGCCAGCCATGGAGCCCACAATAATGTGTTTGTACTGACATTAGCTGCTTCTACTAAGATGTCCCAAGCTAGCTGTTGGTGTTCAGATAACTGACTATTTAACTTGTTTTGCTGTTATGCTGAGCTTGATCCTGCTGCAGTTATGCTGTACTTGATACCAGAGATAGATCAAGGTTAGCTCTTGTATGTTATCATCACAGCAGTGGCAGTAGACGCTCTAAGAGTCTTACCAACTTTTACATGGATAAACCCTGACTTAGAATCATAGAATCGTAGACCCCTTAGAGTTGGAAGGGATCTTTAAAGGTCACCTAGTCCAACTCCCCTGCAATGAACAGGAGCACCACAGCTAGATCAGGTTGCCCAGGGCCTGATCCAGCCCTGCCTTGGAAGTCTGAAGGGATGGTGGCATCCACCACATCACAGGGCAACCTGTTCCAGTGCCTCACCACCCTCACTGCAAAAAACTTTTTCCTTATATCCAAAGTGATATAAAACGATCCAAAGTGACTTGTTTGAGCAAAAGGAGGAGGAAAATTTTAAACTGTGATTATTGCGTTTGGTACTATCAAAATCAAAGTGGAGAGGTTGGCTACCTTGACTTCAGTTTTTCCATTTAACTACAACACGTAAAGAATGAATATAGTGCATATTTGAAAGGCAGAACTCTTTTGTTGTTGCTTTTCATGTTGTTGTTTTGTTTGTTTTCTAATGATTTTCATGAATAATAGGAACTTCCTGGGTTGTGTTCCCATCCTATTTAGCTGAAAAATCAAAGAGCAATATTTAGAAACTTATCTTCATATTTTATCATTGCTATTTTTTCCCCCTTGACATGGAAAAAATATATGGATCCTACTCTCGATATGCTGCTGATAGATTGTGGAGCTTCAGTGTATTTGCTATACATGCAGGTAAAACTGAAAGGCCTTCAGAATTTTGAAACCTGAATTCCACACAAATTTCTTCCTCTATAAAGTTCTTGAAATGTTTGGTGTGATTACATTTATATCAAATATGTTCATAAAGAGCTGTTGTTCACTTTTTTGTCACTGTTTTCTACGTGGGGGTATAGCTACTGATTTATTTTTGTTGTATTTTATTTTATTTGCAAACTCATGTAGTATCTCACTTTTTTTGTGCATGGAAAAAATTGTGCATGCACAGAAAAGACATAGTTGGGCATCCAATTTATTTTCAGGTCTCTGTATGTAAGCAGTCTTCTGTTGTATTACAACACCTGAATTCTGAGCTGTAGGTACATTAGGTTGTTGTAGCTTTGGGAACTATTAATGCAGGAAGAAAGAACAGCGTAGAGCAAACTAGTCTCAAAATCAAAGCAGGGGCTTGGGGAAAAAGCTTTTTTCATATGTCTTTTCCTGTGCATGTGAAAAGGAATGTATTTTCTAATACATTGACTATTTCTGCTATTAATATATATATATATATATATATGTATATATAAATCTTTTCAGGTAGTCCAGAAGGGCAGATGCAAGACCTTGAGTTTCTACAGACTACATACAAACAAAACAAAGGTAAAATGGTATATTAAAAAGGTAACACGGTATCTTATAAGCAATATAAACAGACTAAAAGAGTGGATTTTGAAGCAATGATGCCAAAGATTGTGACTGAAAACACAGCATAGTTTTGTGGACTGGTTTGAGCTGCAGGCCCAGGTCTCCCCTTTCCTGGTTACATATTGATCTACCAAACAGAAAAGTAGGTTTTAATCTCTACTATCATTTTAAAACATCCCAAAGGAATAACTTGGATCCCAAGGGTTAGCAAGAAGTTTGACTGTGAAGCATGGCCTTCCTCTTGCCAGAACTAGATGTTCTAGTTTGGTACAAGTTTAGGAAATGAAAGTGAACTTCAAACTGCTGGAAGAGCCATTCACAATATTACCTACTGGCTAGTTTTATTTCTTCCCCTCACCATGGCTGATGAGCATTCAAAAGACCCAGCTCATCATATCCAGGTCCAAAAAAATAAACAAAAAGCCCTCACCTTTCTAAGTCAAGACTGATTGCTCTATTGTCTGAATCAAGCATGGCCATATTGGAGTGGATACGTACGGCTCTATTCCTGTGTTTGTGACCATCCAGAAGTAGACAGCTCAGCTGACATCTATGCTGGCAATAATGAGATTAACTGCTGCATAAAACTGCCTACGAACCAAACCACAGAGGTCAGCTTTGGAATTAACACCTTGTGGAGCTGCCAGGTTGCTTCTCTTGTAAGTACTTCACCGAGTTTGTTTCTGAAATTGCTCTTTCTGCAGGAAAACAAAGGCTGTCAGGCAATGGCAGATCTGGGGAGAGGGGATTATGTTTCAGCCCACTTCCACCTGCCCATAATCCCCTCCAGATCTATCTTGGAACAAACTTCCTTGGTGACCACTGTAGCAATTTAAAATAATAATAATAAAATAATGAAATCTAGCCTTATTTTGTCATTTTCCTTCACTGGTGTTCCGTATCACACTTTTCCTACCCCTGTCCATTCCTGTTGAAATGGGAGTTGGCAGAACATTTTGTGTGGCAGCAAAAGAATTGCTCTAACCAATTTTACACTTACAAGGGCCTCCCCTTCCTCCCTCTCATTTACTTCTCTTCACCAGGAGAATTTTTCTGATACAGATCTTCAGCTGTTTTGCTTATATACTGTATAAAATGAACCTGATGGGCTAATTCTGATTTGGCTGACTGCCTTTATGCTTTTTCTTCTCTTCAGTGTTTTTTCAGGGCGCTACAGAGGATGGAGAAGACAACACTCCAGAGTTCAGATTTGATTACAATGATTCAGGCACTTGGGAGTGGATAGCTTTGTACACAAAACAGGTTAGTCCTTAGTGCTTTCAGGAAAGGATCAGAGTAAAATGTAATTTATAGCCATAGGGGATCTTCAAAAGTGATTAGTCCATCTCCAGCCAAGCGCAGCAGATATGCTTTCAAGCAGGTTAGCCTAGGGACTATTACCTAAGGAACCATATTTGAGCTTCTTTATTCATAGAATCATAGAATCACTAAGGTTGGAAAAGACCCACAGGATCATCCAGTCCAACCATCCGCCCTTCATCAGTGGTTCTCGCTAAACCATGTTCCTTAACACAACATCCAAAATTATTCTCTATGGCAAGAGAATAACACTCAACAGAGAGCATGGGAAGGAGCACGGGTGTACTATTTACTTACTGGACTCGGTATCCAGCAGATTCATTAGCTGGTCGGGCATGTCTAAAACCAAAGGCTCTTATCCTCTACAACGAATCCTGTTGTTCAAATGTGCTATATTAACACAAGCTGTAGTTAATAGAGGGTGAATAATAACAGAGGGTTAATAACTGGTACAAAGGGTGTACATATGTAACATCATAGTGTTTTCTTATAAAACATATACATATTCTTTAAGTGGGTTTTTATAGGGTGACATTCCTCCTTGATGTTGTGTGGGAGGAGCACGTACAGCTGAGCTCACAATGAAAGCAACTGAAGGAGGCCCAGACATGGAGAGCACATGTATATTTAGGTGCCTGAATTTATATTTCAAGGAAACAAAACTGCTACTGCTATAATTCTTTTCAGAGTGCTGAGTCAAGTCCCACCGAGGAAAACGTTCTTGTATGTCCACACATTTCAGTACAGAATGACTTGACTGTATACCTTGCCTCTGTTCTACGGGAATTAGTATTTGTTCTGAATGTTAAAGGTGGTTGGACACTGCAGTTTTAATGTTGTTTTGCATTCTTTGACTTTCATTCTCGTTGCATATAATAAAGGCCACATAGGGCACAATTTTTTATGTTCTACTTTGCCCTGTTGTATCCGTATCTGGATTTCAGATCTTCACCATTTCACTTGCTTGCTCCATCTGCTGCAGTGTTAGGCCAATTTGAGATCTGACATTCATGCGGAGATATGTTTTGGTTTTAAATAGAAGTTCTAATTAAACAAAAAATCTGATTTATAGCTAAAATATTTCTGTAGTCTTATGTGTAGGCTTCGTGTGGGCTAAGAATCTAAATATATATAGATAGTTGCTATTTTTTCCAATCTCTAGCATTAAAAAGGTCTTTCTTTAAGCCTGTGACATCCAAAGACTTTGAATGTTTGCTCTCTGAAAATATATGAGAGAAAAAAAGGAAAGAAAACTGTGATCTCCCAGAACCATGCTGATCAGTGAGCAATGAGGCAAAGAACAACATGTTACTTCATAGCTTTAAACTATAAGCAAAGTAGAAGAAAAGAACAATAACTTTTGGGAAAGTACTGATCTTCTCTGTTCTATGCTTATTTGTAATGGAAGTTCAGTAAATCTTTAATTACGAAGGTGAATGTTCATTTAATATTCAGATGTTGATGCTACTTGGGTGGCTCTAATTATCAACAAAATTATGAGAAAAGGGTAAATACATCATTTGTTACATTATTTCTATTGGATTTAATTGAATGCTGATTTGCTCAGCATATTTTGAGTGCGTGGGGAGCATTTAAGCTTACTGCAAGTTAAACTTCTGAGTCTATTTAGGAGACTGAGATGCCTGGATCTGTGAAAATATAAGAAATCCAGCATCCAACAGAAACAGGTTAGTAAGAAATTGTCTCTACACCATGAGTCTTGCTAGTGGGGTTTATCTGCTTGTATTTTTCTAATGGACAGAGAGACTCCAAATGAGTTTAATGGGAATGTCTTCAGGTAGGAAAAGGAGATCAATCTGAATGTGGGGGGAAGAGAAGAGCAAAAAACATCTGAACAAAAATTTTCTTTTAGTTCTGATTTAGTGACAACTTCCTCCATTTTGCTTGCTTTTTGCTAATGTTTCTGAATGAGACCTTTCTTTATAGAAAGCCAGAATATATGGACTGATCCATGTGTGTATATCCACATGCAGCTGTTGTAGCTTACAGTGCTTGGATTCAGCATGAGGATGGTGTACGTGTTCACTTGTTCCATTAGTTTGGGAGTTGTATCTGTTTGCAAAATTTGTTACATATCTACACATATAAAAGACATAATATCAATTATTTGCATTGGCTGTAATCAGTATCCATAGCTAATAGTTCTCGAGTAGCTAAATAGCTAAAAGAAATGTTGATATTTCTAATTCATAAATGGAAAGGGGATAATGTAAAGCAAATAAAAGAAATACCTCTCTTACAGAGTATGATTGGGCAGGGAGGAAATAATTCTAAAAGAGAAAACCAAAACTTAATCCACACTCGGAAATAAAGTACATGTTAATATATATTTAGAAAATGTACAGTCAGCAGCACAAAGCTGATCACTAACAACTCTTTCATAAACTAGCCAGCTAATGTGTGTGGTGGGTTTTCTTGTCCTGTTCTCCAAGTGCTCTTTACTCCTGCAGCTGGATATTATATTGTGGGTTAGGTGTGGCCTTCAGTATTCACAAACAAGTTGCAAATGATAATAAGGGTGACAACACTTCCCAATTAGTCTTGCTGTGCACCTGAGGAAGACTGAGGGATGTGCCTCAGCGGCCTCACTGCAGGACAAGTCGAGATGCTGCAAATGAAGCAAAGGCTAAGTTGCACAGCACTGGGTTTGAGTCAGTTGTTCTGTCTTAGGCATACTGTAAAATGCCTCCTTGACCGTTAGCTTTTGGAGCAAGATGGACTGTGAGTGCTCCTGCTGCATTTCTGTGAGCAGGGCAGCCTTGGAAAGGGCAACATAAAAACATAAAACTATTGAGCTCATCAGCTTTGTCTTACCAGGCTACTCAATGAAACTAAGTAAAGTAAGAAATTAACAGTTGATGATTAGAATGTAGTTGTTTGTTAAAGCAAGTGAAGGTATGGTGTTGTGTGAAGCAGTGATGGTACTGCTTCATTTTAGGTATGCTATGCTTCATTTTATACAGCAAGTTTAAACAGGTTTAGGTCTTCATGCACCAGGTTGTGTTGTTAGACAATTCAGATTAAATCTTAAACCATACTTAGTTAACTTAGCAACATTAAGGTTCTTAAGGCTTCCCATTCCTATTCCTCTGTCTCTGCAACGTGCTTGAAAAATGTAACCTTGCACATTTTCATCTGAGGGAAAAAAAAATTGTTTGAGCCTTTGTAATTTTTCCATTAGTATCCCCGAGAGTCTCTTTACGAGTCTTCCTTCTGAGGTGGCTGAAATTAACTGAGTGCTGTCCAAAGACTGAAAACGTGCCAGATATTTTCTGCTGACTCATAAGAAATTCTGTGAATTCTTGTTCAAATAATCTAATGCGGTCATAGGATTTAGGGCAGGAAAACCAGGAACAATCTGTTGAACCAAGATAAAACTGATTCAACTTGAATGCAACAGGCAGACCTTGCAAATAGCGTAGGATGTGTTTCGGAATGTCTGTTATCTGGGCAATTTGGCCGTTACACCTTCTGGAAGCCTTGAAAAAGAAAGGTAGGGAGTAAAAAAGCGTTGAGGTGTGAGGGAATTGAAACCAAATACTGAATGGATGCTCTGGACTCACTGCAGCTTTGTGGTGGACGCTTTTTAGCAGGGTGCTTCAGGACATTTCTTTTACTTTTGTACATCGAGGTACCATGATGCAAGAGGCCTGAAGAGGCCTGCAAGAAGCCTGGGCTCTAAATTCTCCCCAGACAGCAGTAAACTGCAGATACACTCAGTGTAAGGGTGGAGTTAGCCTGCTTACTAATTATACGAGGACTTCAACGTCATCCCTTGCCTTTGCAGTGCTTTTTATTTAGACACTTTACAACCCCAGTGAACTTTTAAGTTAGATGGGTGCCGTCATTCCGGAGCTACTTTGTTACACATCTTTTTGGGCGAGCACGCACACCGCCCCGCCAGGCCCAGAGCCGCCGCCCACCCCAAGGGTCCCCTTTCTGCCGCAGCCCCGGCGGCCTTCACACCGCGCGGCCTCCGCCCGCCAGGGGGCGCTCGCGGCCCCCCTCCCCTCCGCCGCCTCTCTGCTCCCCTGTGCGCGCCGAGGAGCGGCCGGAGCCGCGCAGGTAGTGCGGCGCTGGGTTGTGGGGTCGGAGGTCGCTTCCGTCGGGCTGAGGGAGGAGCGGCGGCCGTCGGTGTGTCCGTGTGCGGGCAGCGGGAGCGGTAGGCCTCGCGAGAGCCAGACGGGAAGGGCGGCAGGCCCGCAGGCCGCGGGGCAGCGCTGAGGGGCGGCGGTGGCGCTGCTGGGGAACGGAGCGGAACAGAGCGGAGCGCGCTGAGGTGGGCGCTGTCGGGCGGGAGCGGGTGCGGCGACCCCGGCGGGAGTCGGCGGAACGGCCCTGCCCTGCTGTCCTGCCCTGCTGTCCTGCGGTGGTGCGGGAGGGAAAGCCGAAGGTGTGAGGTAAATGGAGCTCCAAGGTAATGCGTGTTTCTGCCAGAAGTGGGTTTTTTCAGCTGTCTTTAGAAGTGTCTTTGATGAAGGAATTACTGTTTTTAAGGGAAATGTGGTAGTTCTTATTTTTTTTTTTCCTAGACAACAGCAAAGCTTTTGTCAGCTGTCGCACAGAGCTGCTCCTGTGCTGAGGAGGCAGGGATAGCAGCGGAATGAAGGAGAGTGAGGAAGTAACTAGAGACAAACTGGGGGAGAATCATCGAGCCTGGGTATAAAGGGAGAGCATAACAAACATGAGTTATAACATAACATGAGTTATTTAGAGATCTGTCTTGAAAACAGACTTGAAAACAGTATTTTTAAGTGGCAAGTGGCTTGTTTGTAAGAGGAATTGCTATTGCTTGCTGCAGCAGGGAACTGAGCTTGGTGTTATCTGTAGATCTTAGATCTTTTTTTCCTTTTCTGTTTAATTTGTAAAATAGTTGATTAACAAGAGCTTGTTAAATGTATATTTTAAAAGAAAAATATTTGTAGTAATATTTGCTCTCTAGCAGAGTGTGTGACAGACAGAAAATTACACTGGCTAGTTGTTTTATTTTTGAGTTGAAAAGAAGGTATTAGGCAGTAAACTGAGATGAGATGACTGAAGCAAGGTACGTGCATCTGCTGCTTTCTTTCCAGAGGAATACTAGCTTGCCTTTGCAAAGGGGAACTATAAAAAGCCAGTTCAGACCTGCGTTTAGGGGTAGGTTTCTTCATAGTAGGTTTTGGTATCCCACATTTAGAGCTTCCTTATCGGCAAAAGAGAGGGATCTCAAAAGGTGCCTAAAGTTGTATGCATTCATGATCCATCTGTCCCAATTTCTGTTCTTGTGCAGTTCATTTCTGAATACATATGGCCTTGAAGTCCTCATCTGCAGCCCAGGAGCTGTGACACCCAGTCGTCCACAGAGTGAACTGTTAGTGGCTCTGCTTAGGATTCAGGTATGTTGGAATTCGGAGGGTTCTTTTCTCCTTCAGTAAGTCTGTTGGTTGCCTCCTTCGTGATCACACTCGTGCTCTGCTTCCAGATGCACCAATTAATGTGGACATAGTGTATTTTGGAGAGCATCTGTTTATACACGTTACGAAATACAAGATCCCTGATGTGTTCAGCTTTCTCTGAAGACTGTCCATAGTCACTCTGTCAGTGTAGATGACAGGATGACAGGCGTGCTTGAGTGCATGCATCTGTTGCACCAAGCTTCAGTTGTTGGTAATTATTTATTTTTAATTGAGATGCTGCTGTGGCATAAGTCAGATGGACAGATACTGAAACACTCAGGTTTGCTTTACTATTTAATGATGATGCTAAGTACGTATAGTACTGAAGAGTTCAAGTTTGTTTTGGATTTGCTTCACCATTTAAAGGAGATGTCCACTGGGTATGTTGGACCAAAGTTTCACTCTGATATCCTGCAGTACCTCACAGAAGCCGTATCTGTACTGCAGGACTTGGTCAATTGAAATTTTATCAGTAGAGTACAGGAAGGAGAAGCTGCTTGGAAGAGCAGTGTAGAGATACCAACTAAAACCTGAATCTAAGTGGACCAGAGCTGTAGAAACGCCAGCTTTGCCAGCAGCTGAATTTTTCACATCCAGGTAACACAGCTACATCAGCAGAATTTTGTCACACAAGCTTAACAGAAAAATTGTTCGTGTGTGTAGATGGCACATTGTTCAGCGTGCTCATGACCTTGCACAGCATCAGGTCAGCATAATGGGTTGGGGATAGAGAAATGGCAGCGTGTTTCAGGAAGGGCTTCTGATTTATTGTTTTCCCATGGGTGGTCATGAACACTTGGCCTTTCATCTTTGCCAGAGGAGTGCAGAGAGAGGTGTGCACCTCTGGTTTCTCTACCTGCATTTGTTTGGGACTGGTTCTACCTGAAGCTGGGTACCTTTTTAGAGGTATGCAATCTTTTAAGCCTTGTCAGCTTCCACTAAGGATTACAAAAGTAGCATTGTAGATTTACATGATGTGATTTATAAGGCTTTCTTGGATTTTCAGGAAGCATTTAAATAATTCCCTGGTAGAGGCTTTTAAGGATCCCAGTCACAGCGCAAAGAAGGTTTCTCACATGCAGATATAATTGAGTTGAAAAATCAGAAAGAGGCCAGAAATGAATTGCCAAACTGAGGAAGAGAACCGGATAGCAAAATATAATACAATGACACAGGAAATTCAGTGTAGCTGAATAATGTGGAGTGGTTTAGATAGGGTAAAAAGAATCCTGAGCCCCATATGAAATCTTGGGCTAAGTTATCTTGAGACAGAAGCTTTACCAGTACCAGTTGTCTTTTGTTTCTAGGTTCAGCAGAATATAACTCCTGTTGATTAACAGCAGTTGAGCTATCTCTTTCCCAGATTTCATAGTTCAAGTTTCAAAGCCATTTCACACCCTTCGAACCGTTGTTTGTTAAATTCTTGGTCAGTTCTAGCCTCTGTGCAGATCAGGAGCCAGAGGGTGGCCTCCTTGATGTTCTCCAAGCTTGCCAGTTATCCTTGAGCTTGGAGCCTGCTGTTCTGTCTGCCTCTAGGCCCTTCAGACACAAAGTTGTGCAGCTGCTGGCACTACAGGTTTGTCTGCATGGAGAAAATGTTGTACTCTGAGCATTCCGAAGTAGCTATTTCTGTAGAACCACAGCAGCAGATATTCATTAGAAATGCAGCCTGAATAGTGTTACCGTTCCATGTCACCAGAACGTTTAACACAGTCCAGCATGGCTCAGTTAATTCTTTAAAATCACGATGTGTTGATAGAGATTTCAAATCTTTGGAAGCTGTGAGTGTATCATTTATCCGTGCAGCTTTGATAAACTGATTTCCTGCGTGAAAATGAAAATTCAGAGCACAAGTGACAGTATCCGGAGCCATAGCAAGTGTCCTGCAGCTGATGTCATTGCTTGGCTTATCAGCCTCTGATTTCTGTGATTTTCTTCTGAGGAAATAAGGAAATGCCATAAAATCTAGGAAAAAACGGTCTGTGTGGATCCAGGGTTATCCATCACGCTGCTTACTTCAGTCAGTCCACGTGGTGGCAGCATTCTTCTAGACACAAATGGTGCTCATACTGTGAATGGTGTCTTGTTGCTCAGTTAGAGTTGTCTTCTTTTCCAGAAGACTGCTGCAAGATCTGCAGCAAATTTAAACGTGGACCCTTCTGTAGGAGTGGAACTGATTCTCAGGTTTGTTTAAAAAAGCAAACAAAAAAACAACCTGTAATGACCTTTGGGGTTTGTATGTTAGCACCCAGCGCTTTCCCAGCAGAACCAAAGAAGAATTTGAAGAAAGATTTGTGAAGAAGTTGATGAATCACTCACGTTGGTCATAATAAATAGCTTTGTATAAAAGCAAGTGCACCCAAACTGATGTCAGTGGTCAAGGAACTACTGAAGTTACTTTGCTGGTTCACGTGAGCCAGTTGAGGGGCTTAAAGTTACAGCCCATCTGTTTCTAACTGCTGTGAATTGCCTTTCTACCTAAATAGGTCTTTTGCAGAAGATAATCTGAGCAAGGTTCAGAAATAATTAGATGCATGTTTGGTAGAAGTGACACATGTAGTGCCACTGAATTGCCACTTAAGTCTAGAAAGGATAAAATGTCTGTGAATCTGCTTATCAACAGAAGTACTGAAAAAGAATGATCCCTTTCATGTCGTTCCCTTATTTTGTGTACATAAATATGCAGCAAATGCACTGTGTCATCTGGGGAAGCATTCTACAGCCTTGGATTGACATTTCAGGTCTTGTTTATTTTCTGTCTTTTAACAGTGACACGCTGCGATGAGCAAAGCTCTTTCTGTTGCCATTATCTGCTAATCCATAAAAAAAAAAGGTGCAGTGATAATCCTTTTCATAAAGTGCTCTGTAGGCTGTGTGTGCAAAGCACAGTGTGTGTGCATTGCACAGAATGGCACTATGTGTAAAGCAGGCATAATGCTGTACTGAGTCAGGGATGCTGCTTTTTGCAGCAGATCCGTATTAGTGGAGAAATAAAACTCTCATCCAGTTGGACTGAAGAGCAAAGTGTTCTTAGTAGAAGATACAGAGCTCTCAGTGGAAATTGTAGTAGATAATGGTGGTCTTTCCTAAGCAAAGACTGCAAATGAACTTACAGTTGAAGCAAAATACTCAAGCTGGAACATTTTTCATTCATTTAAAAGCTGGAGAGTTAGAGTTCAGCAAGCCACTGCCACTGGAGTCCTCTAAAAAGATCTTAGAGGAAGTTGTTTGCCGTGAGCAAGTTGGCAAATGTCATGTAATGTAAGACATGATGTGTTTGCTGAGACCCAGTGGGAAAGGTGTTATTTGTCCTTCATGTTACATTTCCATTTACTGTCAGTGACAGTTTCTCTGCTGATCACTTTATTGACACGTAGATTGTAGGTGTGTTTGTCGTAATATTGAGCAACAGCAACTGTTGTGCCATTTGACATTGTGCCATTGTTCTGAAGTGACAATTACTTCAGATTTTCTGAATGTTCTTGGACATGGGGTTGTTTTGCAGAACTGGTAAGGCGTGTAGCAGGGTGATTAATTACAGCTCGTCAAGTCCATTCATATTTTTGTGGTGAAGAGGCTGTCTCAAACAACGTAGCTCCTTCTTCTGGAGCTGTTTGGTAACTGTTGAACGTAATGAGAAGGCCGAGACCAAACCATACACTTACTGTAGAAATAAAGCCATCCACGGTTAGTGCAAATCGAGTAGTTTCAGCAGTAACAAGACTTGCCTTTGGTTCTGCCTTTTGAATTGCTCATGTTAACCCCTGGCTTCTGCCTCCACAGGTTGGAGCGTGCTGTGCAGTGGGTCAGTGTGTAACACTGAGGTACAGCTGTATGCGGTGCAGCAGCAGACTGACTGCTAACAAGTGACAGTAAATTATTCTGACATCATCACTAAGTATAAGTGTTCCTTTGGGAAACAGAGCAGTCCTCATCCTGTGCTAAGCCACATGGGTCGCTGAAGAAGTAGCTAACAGCAAGCTTGTAGGAAGACTTATTAGAAGTATCCTGTGCTCAATCAATATCAGTGTTGTATAAACTTATAAACTTAGGGGAAATGTGTTCTTATAGTATGCTTTTCTAATAGAGTTCTTGTTTGAGAGGATACCTTTGAATTTACTTTTTTCCTCAGGGCCAATTTCCTGTCTCAGGACGAGGTTTTTAACAATGAACCTTTTTTCCTTTTTGTGGAAGGATAATGTAGAAGATTGTATCTGAAAATAGATTTTCAGAAGGCAGTGATGCATTTTTAGAAGTAGCCATTTACTGAACCAAATTAATTGAACTCCAGCAGTGATGTGTAGGGACATTCAGAATGGTCGTTTTGCAGTATTTCAGAGTCTCCTTGCTCACTAACGCAAGTCCCTTTGTGATGTGAGTGCATAGGGGGAGGTGTGCCAGCTTTCACGTAGGTTCAGCCTTGTTTTCTGATTCACCTTCAGAAGCAATTTAAAGAGAATCACGCTTCGGATTTTTTTCTAAGCCTACTTAATTAGATCTTCACAGCAGGATTTTTTTTTTTATTACTATTCTTTCTGTCTGTGAAATAGAACCATATCATATCACAGAATCACAGAATGGCCTGGGATGAAAAGGACCACAGTGATCATCGAGTTTCAACCCCCCTGCTATGTGCAGGGTCGCCAACCACCAGACCAGGCTGCCCAGAGCCACATCCAGCCTGGCCTTGAATGCCTCCAGGGATGGGGCATCCACAACCTCCTTGGGCAACCTGTTCCAGTGCGACACCACCCTCTGTGTGAAAAACTTCCTCCTACTATCTAACCTAAACCTCCCCTGTCTCAGTTCAAGACCATTCCCCCTTGTCCCATCACTACCCACCCTTGTAAACAGCTGTTTACTGAGCTTTCACTTCAGTCTTCTGCTCTTCAGTGATGAATTCTTAAATACTGTACTAATAATAAAATCTGCATCGGAAATATTTTCAGTTGCACTTCCTGATCCCTGTGAATCCTTGTGCTTTCTTTCCTGAGAAGTGGTGAGGGTATTTCTGGTGTTACTATTAGCTCGTGTTTAATCAGGGTTGTGTGTGAAATGACAGGAAATTCTGCAGGGCTTTACCAGACCTACACATCTGGTATGAAAATATGAACATGAGCTCCATTTAGCAGAGTGTGCCATACTGTTTCTCAAATAGCATATTTTTCTTCCAGTGTAATATTCTGTTGTTGATATACATTGGGCCTTTTTTATTGAAGAGGTTTAAGCACTCAAATACTACATTATAAGCAAGCCATGATCTTTTTATCAAGTACAAGTTGAGTTTTGTGCTGTTGATATGCTGTTAACATGCTGATCATTTGAGGTTTCTGTGTTATTTGTGGTCTTGCATTAGGGAAGATTTAGTGCAGAAAGTTAAGGTGTCAGCCACACCATGCAGAAATCTGACTCAGGGCCTGACATTTTTCTGAGCAGGGGTTGGGCTGGCAGAGTTGAAAAAGCATTCTGATCTCGTTTATGATTTGAGTGGAAAGTGGACAAAGACAATTGAAATCGCTGTCAGTTGGCAGTGCTGGCTTTGCACCCACCAAGGTTTGTAACAGACTCATTGAAAATACAAGCGTGATGTCCTTGCTTTCCGTGTAGGGTTTTAAGAAACCTGCTAGCAGATGCTAGCCTTACGTGAAATGTGTTATGCTGTATCAGTGAACTTGCTTTTTGCTACTGGAAGTAATTGTGGGAAAGTGCGCTCGAGTCAGTGATGTACCAACACATGCTTAAAAACATACTTGCAGCCCAGCAGAATGTCCTCTGCCTCAAATCATTCCTTATACAGATAGCAGCACATAGCAGTTATTCCCATTGCTTTCACTTCTGTGGCTAAGATAGGAAAAAAGTTGTGCATTCCTGCACAGGGAAACTGGGTGTTGTTGATACATGTAGTGGAGCTTGTCCAAATAGGAAATGCAGAGGAGAGCAGTTTAATCTAATGACCTCAACAGTCCCAATACTGCTATTCAAACCAGTGCATAAACATTAGATATTGTCCTGTGGGTGCTTTGATCTTGAGTGTGATCAAAAATATGGGGGAAAAGCTATAAAATACAGACTTCATAATTGTCTCATTTTCTTGAGAGTTCAAGATTGAATTCTTTGGCTACTGGCCACGTTTCCATTCTCATGGCTGAATGGGTGCACCAACGTAGAAGAATACCTTGTATAGATGAGAAAATTGAAACCTGCATATAGCAGTCTTATAAGAGGTCTGTAGAGTTAATCAGGACACAGCTACAACCTTACCCCCAAATACAAACCTTGATCAAGAGAGAGAGATACTATTTCATGTGTAATGTCAGTTTCCATTCAGACTTTATCTGCTTAAAATTCTTTTTCTTCCTGTCACTTGAACCATGTTGTGGTTGTATGGAATCTTCTAAGAATTTTACTGATTCATATGTTGTTTTTTTTTGCCTTCCTTCTGAGGCAATGCAGAACTTTGCTGTCCACTCCCTGCACGCACAGTGGTATCATCCTCTTGCATAGCCCTTCTTTTGTCTTCCTTCTTGTTTTCAAGTAATCTTCTCTGTGTTCCATAAGTCTGCTGTGTCATCAAACCCTCATTATTTGAATTATCCTTAAAATACCCTTTTGCAAAATTTCAATCATGCTTCGTGAAGTATGAATCCACTTTGAAATATATCTTCCTGACGCAGCAAAGGAATTCATCCTTCATCTAATATGAATCTGAAGGAACTAGATTTGTGCTTCTCCTTAGTGCACTTTTGGCTGAACACGCAACAACCCCACTCCATTTTATAATTGCCCACCTCATACCTATTTTCAGTTTTCACTTCCTTTGCTCAGTAGTTTTTTATCCATGGCACCATAAGAACGATTTGCTGCAAAGTGTTGAAAACTGTATATCTTGCAGAGAATAGGGGTTAGTATTTCTAGCAGTCAAGTGTTTTCAGCAGCTGGTTGTACATCAAAGTTCAAATGGAGATGGTGGAAGCGCCCCTGGAGAGGCTCTGCTTATACATAGTTGGTAAGAATTGCACTTACTGTCACTGTATCTGTTACTTGAATTGTTTGTAGCCACCCGGTTTATGAAAAGTAGTTCTCTCTTCTTTGAGTCTTGACCTATGGTGTAGTATACTTCAATATCAATTCTACTACGTGTGATATTTTCTCAGGGAAGAGGTACTCACCTCTCTTGGTGGCATTGATTTTATTAGTTCTCTGTAATAGGAAGGCTGTGCTACAGTCCCCAGAGGTATGAGTAGAAGAGCTCTTTCCATATTAACAGGAGGGAATGCAGCACATGAAATTAATACATAGGACAGGAAGATTTCAGAGTTGGCTCCTGAGCTGGATTGCATTTTGGTTCAGCACAGTCTGACGTGTTTGCATTGTACTTATTTGTCAGGCTTCAACAGCACTTTTCCCACCTTTTCTTGCAGGTTTGCCCTCCACTCCAGACACAGTCAGAACCATGTCCTACGTTTTTGTAAACGATTCTTCCCAGACAAATGTGCCTCTGCTGCAGGCTTGCATCGATGGAGATTTTAACTATTCCAAACGCCTGTTAGAGAGTGGTTTTGACCCAAATATTCGTGACAGCCGGGGCCGGACCGGCCTTCATCTTGCTGCAGCCAGAGGAAATGTAGACATCTGTCAACTCTTACACAAATTTGGTGCTGACCTACTAGCCACTGATTATCAAGGTAATACAGCCCTTCACCTGTGTGGGCATGTGGATACCATCCAGTTCCTAGTTTCTAATGGACTTAAAATTGATATTTGGTAAGTTGCTTTTTCTGGTTGGCTTTTTTTTTTGTTAGAAGCACGTGCTTTATAATGTATTAGTGTTCATCTCTAGAACATTGTATACAAATCTGCTGTTGCTGAAATACTGTATTTAGTGCAGTTCAACTCCATACGATATCACTCAATAAAAGAAGAAAATAAAAAGGCAGGAAAACAATAAGAGGCCACTTCTGCTGATCAAGTGCAGCAAGCAAAGCAAATAAAAATAGCAGCTGCTGGTGTGGGCTGCTGTATCTAATTCTGCCTCTGAGATGACACTGCTATCCTGGTTTGGCCAGACAGCTAGGTGTGGGTGGTTGGCACCAAAAAAGAAAATCACATTGACTACTTTAAAAGGATTTTCTCCACCACAGTGCTTTTGTGTTAATTGTTGCACTGTATAAGACAAAGAAAATACAGTATATGTGTGTGTCAGTTCATTCCCGTACTCCTTTGGTGACAATGCTGCTTTTCAGTGTTTTCCCACTCCCTCAAAGTCTGTGACTCACTCCTTTTAAATATTGTATATTCTTTCCCTCTGGCTTTCAGCAGCTGTCAGATGCCAGTGCTCAGATGCAGGCTCTCAAGCTACAAATAACCAGCTATTCCATTGCAGTAACTGACTTATTTTGTTTGTGGGACTTTCTGCACTGTCACAATGCATGCAAAATATTTGAAACTTCAGACTGTTTTCACTTTTGTTTTTGTTTTGTTTTCTAATCTGTTTCCTTTTCACTTGTCCCCCATTGATGCTTTCATCCCAGCTAAAGGAGTTACTGGCAGACCAGATTCTTCAAGGGCTGTGTTTTCTTTTTCTTACCTCAAGCAACTCTGATGAAAATCCCTAACCTGAAGGCAGCTCCAGTCCTATTCAGTATTATTTTAAAAGTAGCAGAGGGATCATCTGTATTTTATTTCATTTTTGCCCGATGTCCTCATACCCACATGGAAAAAGGAACTATAAAGAAGCGGATTGCACAACTTCTCGAAATCAAGCTTAACCTCAAACACTGCTGTAAATCTACTCTTTTTTGTTATAACACCCAGAGATTCCAATTAAATTAGAACTCTGGAAAATTTGATTTTACATGTGGGAAAAGGAGTTGTGCTATTTCAAGCCTAAATATACTGGTATTCTTCTGTAGTCATTTATGGTATCACTTTTATAGACAGGAATTGCTTACAGTCTTGTATAACAAAACAGTTCTGAGCACTAAATTTTACATTGTGTGTTATGCTAAGATGTCTTGTATCAAATCTCTACTTGAAGAGTTTCTTTTCTTCTCGTGTCCTTTTGTGGCATTATTTAGCAATCACCAAGGTGCAACACCACTCGTTCTTGCAAAACGAAGGGGTGTAAATAAGGACGTGATCAGACTGCTGGAATCTTTAGAGGAGCAAGAGGTGAAAGGATTTAACAGAGGAGCCCACTCAAAGCTGGAAACAATGCAAACTGCTGAAAGCGAAAGGTATTCACGAGACAAAAAAGAGATACCGGGAGAAATAATTATGTATCTATAAATTTGTCTTTATTAGTACCTGTTTATTGCTTTTAGATTGCTATGAGTTGGCTTGCTTCTTTGTTCCTCAAAGCGGAAAGTATCAGGTTTGGCCTGATCCTGTCTGACCAAAGCCAAGTGAAGTTTTAGAATATGGAAAAACCTCTCAGTAGATGAAATGTAAGGAAAAGAAAGAACTCTCTCTAATGGAGATTCTCGTTGTAAAGTTGTAATTTTTTTTTAAATTTAAATAACAACCCATTTTCTGTTATAATCTCAAACAATAAGCATTGTACCATTTATCATAAAGCCAAAGAGAATATGGGGGAAAGTGAGAAATGGCAGTAGCACACATGGACCTACCTCACTTTCATTAAGATGGGTTGTCTGTATGAAGAAAGGGCAGCAGGCTTTTCCTCTGTCTAAACTTGAGTGAAGGCTTTGATACAGTGCTTTAATGCAATTTCTCTTGGTAGTAGTTCAGGGAAAGATGGCGAATAAATGAGTTGTGCGGTGGACCAACAGGTGGTTAAAAGAGAGCTGGTGATTTCAGGAAAGCAGCTCACAATTTCAGGGAACACACTGGGTGAGAGGGAAGAGAGCAGTCAGTTCCTAAAGGTCTAGTTCTGGGACTGGGCATACCTAACACTTTCATCAGTGATTCTGACATAGAAAGAAGGACCTTACTGATGCTAAGAAGTGGGACGCAGGCAGCTCAGAGGATAGTTAGGATGCCACAGGAAAAAAACTTGACAAGGGGAAAGAAATTGGAGCCCACTGATCAGAGAAACTTTTTAAGCCCTGAGCTACAAAATTGAATATTTACTGCCAAAATTGCTTTGGTATAAAATACTGGACTTTCTGCCTGTTATCTTTCTGACTTAGTAAATTTTACTGGAAGTTGTTTAGTCCATATGTCACTTCTGTCTGACTTTGTGTCAAAAGCTCAGTCGCATCTAAATGACGATTCTTGATTTGAAAGTGTCTCTTTAATGAGCATAGCTTCCTTTCTGTTATTTGACCTTCATAAATGTTATATTGTTTGGTTTGGCAAGGAACTCAGCAGTTCTCCTTGGGGAGAGGCACAGACATATAAACAGTGCGTTACCCAGCTTGTTTGTGAACGTATTTAACATGTCTGAAATATGTTATATTTAGAGTAACAAATAACAGATGCCTGCAGCAGTAAAAGGAAGTGAGCTTGTATGCTGTTTGCTTTGTAAATAAATAATGTCTTTGTAACAGTTGGCTTTTCAGACTGCCACGGTTTCACTCCTCCCCCTCTGTATTTTTTTTTTTTTCACAATTTAGATGAATTTTGCTCAGATGAGTGACTTCTGTCCTCCTCGCTCCCTCCTCCTTACGTTATCTACCAACCTACTGAAAAATAATGGTTACTTTTTCTGCGTACCGTGAGCTTCACTTTTGAGCAGCAGTCTCTGATTTCACATTGCTCTGGTTGTTTTGCAAACGGTTGCTGCTGGTCTGGAAGCAGAGGCCAAAACTTAGTTCCCAGATCAAATTTCTCTTCTCTTGCTTTGCCCTCCCCCTGTGCTGTCAGGAGGCAGAGCTCACCTCTGTGTGTCAGCACAGGTGACCTGTCCCTCCGCGCTGCCCGACGTGACTGACAGTCATGCCCACAAGTACAGCCAGAGGTGAATTTCCATATCATGCCGAAACAGAAAAGAACATCCACCTGAGCTCTGTGATGTGGACCCTTCCGTAGGATGCTTTGCTGCAATACTATTGCTTAAGCAGATGTGATTTGTCGTAAGAAAAAAATGTCTTGAATACCATTACTTTTAATTGGGTTGCTACCTAAAATATCAAAAATGTTTTCTATGTCCCCTTTTCTATTTAATGAGCAAGCATGTGATCTTTTCACTTGAATCACATTGCAGCTTTAACCTCTGTGTGGTTATGTATTAACTAGTTCATACTTAGTGAGCGAGTAGCTGTGTCTTATGCCAGTGGCTGTCTTCTAATAAAGTCTTTGTTTTGCTTAGGAAATCATGAGCAAGGAAGATGACTAAATCCTGTAGCTATGGACAAGCTACAATAGCTTTACAGCAATCTAAATACTTTAGAAGCAGAAAAGGCAAGCTGTTTAATATGCAATTTCTGAAATTTTCTGCACATCACGCTGCGATGCTTCAGTAAGCTATGGGAGCTGAGGTTAATTATTCTTCTGTGGCTGTACTTCCTAAGAAGAAAGAAAAACATACGGATAGTGTGAAATTTTTCCACGGCGTAATCTTGGAAGAGCGATTCATAAATGAGACCTTTATCTCCAATAGCACAACTGGTGAACAGTAGCACTTATACAATTAGTTTCGATTTGGAAATTACTTTTCCATGTAAGGTTTTCTGTTATTATCAGTGTAAGAGATACGTAGGAATATGGTAAGTGAAAGCAATTAGACGAGAGAAAGAAGTGTTTTTCTTTTCTGCTTCCCTTCTGCTGTGATTTCACTGGGAACGCAGTTTCACCGTTGGCTTTGTGTGCTTGTCAAAGCATGATTCTCTAAACACCCGTGTGTGTAATTTCACTCAAGCGAGGAGCAGTAGGGCTGTACCGACAACTGGAATGATACGTAAGTGAAATAAATTGATGAGAGAATTTTTATAGACCGATTGTGAAACCAGCAAAGTGGGGAGGATACAAAAAGCCAGGCGGTATTTGAAACAACTCACGTTTTTTTTCTGAAGATGATTGGTGGCCAGGATGACTGTAGCATTCTAATTCTTCTCGTTTAACAGTGAGAGTCGCAGTCTCTAATTTGTAGTCTGACAATTTAAAGGAACCTGATGAATTGGGGGTGGAATGTGAAAACAAACAGTCAGAGCAACTGCTGAGAATCGTGTGGCAAAAAACACAGCAGTGCTAACTTGTCTGGAAGATCAGAAAGTTTGGGGTTGGCTTATTTTTTTCCAAATCTATTATTTTCTGTGGTATTTTTAAGCTAGAGGAGAGGCCTCTCACAGAGAAACACAGAGGAGTAATAAAGATCACCACATAGTTTGGAATCTAAATGATGTTGGTTAAAGTCGCCATTTCATTTGGCAGAACGTACTTTGAAATCGTAATTTCTTGTTCTGTTAGCAAGAGCTGTGCCCCTTGAGGTTTTATCTTATGCTCCATTAAATTCACAAAGCCATGCTTAGTGGGAATTACGAGCATTGACTTTCGAAGGCTTCTTAGGTGGCCAGCCTGCCAGCTCAGCGCAGCCGTGCAGATAGAAGTACTGCTCTCTTTACCCTGGTTAGTAAAACATCCTTTCACTTACACTAAGTTTAGAGTTGAGGAGTCTTTTCCTGATCTGCTTTGTCTTGATTTAGCAGGGGCAATGCTATAAATCTGCAGGTGGCTTTAGTTTTTAATTTAGAATGTTTTGGTTGCTCTGAGTAGGATTACTGTCTTACTTAAAGGTGTGTTCTTTTCCTCTGATTTATTTTTAACTTTAATCCTTTGTAGTGCAATGGAAAGCCATTCTCTCCTTAATCCAAACCTACAGCAAGGGGAAGGAGTTCTTTCCAGTTTCCGCACGACGTGGCAAGAGTTTGTGGAAGACCTGGGCTTCTGGAGAGTGCTGCTCCTGATCATTGTCATTGCTCTTCTCTCTCTTGGAATAGCATACTATGTCAGTGGGGTGCTTCCTTTTGTAGAAAATCAGCCTGAGCTGGTGCACTGAAGCAAGTGGAAAGAAGTGCGCTGTGCTTTTCCATGTTGTAATCTTATTTTGAGCTTCGTGGAATTTTTCCCTCGGTGCAGACAGTGGCAGCTGTACATACTGTTTGCTTTTTATCCCTACTATTAACCCCTCTGAAAGAGAGATTAATTCATTTCAAGTAAAACACTAAATTCTAAAGCATTCCGAAGCTACCTCTGTCACCTCGACTTGGAAGCAACATGTAGAGGTAATCCTCTCTGCTGATAAACTGTGACTAGAAGAGATCTTTTATAATGAATATAACATTCTTGAGCATGAATTGTGTAACCTAGTACACAACCAAATTTGATACATATTCCATAAGAAGAGAGGTAAATCTGTTGTTGCATAACATTGTGTGTTTAAGTTGAAAGAAAAAAGTATTTTAAAAGCCCTCTACAAATCTGAATAACATAATAATGCATTCTGATATATAGACAGTACTGAGCTCTGTGTTCATAGTTCTTTTAGTGCTTCCCCACAGTTTCTCATCTGTTAGTTTATAAAAAGATTAGAAACAGTTCCGATCTTACTACATCTTCTCTGTATAGATCACTCCTTTATTTATTAGGTTAATGTGATGTTTCTTCCCCAGATGAATTTTATGTTAATATCTGCTTGAAGTGAATTTTGTAGAACTAAAGCTTTTGTAGTGCTTTAGAAGTAAAATTGTTCGGCCTTCAGGGTGAGGAATTTGCCTTTGTGCCCCAAAGTTACTAAGCAAACCTTTCTTTGTCAGGATGGACTGAAAGTGATGTAGGTGTTCTGCTTTGTACATAGCAGTTCTGTAAGGCCATCGTCTCTGTGAAACATGTCATGAAGGATAACTTCTTTTCCTCCTAAGGACCACATGGAACCGTGCAATTGTATCATTTTCATGTTTGTGGAAAGGACTTGATTGACTAGAATTCCTTCCTAGAATTACTTTCTGTTTCAGTTGTTTGCAGATTGCACTTAGAGGCTTATGAAGTATTTTCTGAGCATGTGGAATAAAAATAATTAAAAAATTAATACTTAGGAATATGGTATGAAATGATATCCTGTCCCGTTCTGTACGTAAGCTGTGAAATCCTTTGTAAATAACCCAAAGATATGAATCAATTGCATACTCTTCTCTGAAGGCCAGGATGATACCACGCAGTAGTTGTAGGTTTTCTCTTTCCAAGCTGATAAGATGTGTAACTCACTTAGTTGCATTCAAAACCTCCAAAAAATTGAACTCTGTAAACCTAATGGATGTTGATTTTTATTTTACCACTCCAAAATTGTTGTTAAATAACATCAAACATTTATAAGATTATAAATTGCAGCGAGTATTGCTAGAAGTACTTACAGCCCTCTGTTCTGCTACCGTGTACGTTTTCCCTTCTTGTTTAGAAGGTTATAGTCTTTGTTTTGGTGTGTGACATGGGCTTCACTAAGATGGGGCCCATTCTAAATTGCATTTTGATCTCATTTCTTAAGCCAGAGGTTAATGAAACAGTACTTTCCTAGCAGTTGCAAAAACTACAGAAGTTACAAAAGGAAAACCTCTTAAAACAAAAAGGAAACCACCACCAACAAAGCAGCATTCTCTTTGTCTGAATATTTCAATTACAGTGCATCTGTTGATGAACAGAGAAATGTAGAATCATATCTAAATCATAGTTACTTTTCTGGATTACTGCATTTCTGTTAATGGTACAGTGTATCTTGAATAATACTGCCTTTCAGTATATAGTCCCTGCATAATTTGTAATTGTATTCTCAGTATGGGTGAATGCCATAAATAAATATACGTTGTAAATATGTTTTGGTTTATTATTGCATTAGTGCAGTGGTAATGATGTGACCCTGTTTTAGGGCTTTTTATTTTGCATTGATAGTAAGCATTTCAGAAGCTGGAAGATTCTGCTCCTGAGAAATGGAAGCCATGCTGTTGGCTTCAGTGAGGTTTTAAAATGCAGATTGTTTAGATTTGCCTGCTTTATTTTCAGTGTTGTTTTTACGTTGTGCTGTTTATTACCTAAGATTTCAGGTATTGAATAAGTCATCTAAAGGCCCTCCGAGATTTAAGACTACCTATGAGGGGATACAAAATATAACCAAGAAAAGCAAGTTTGAGTGTAGTGACTGCTACTGTCTGACATATCGACGTGACAGACGTGTGAGTGAAAAAGAAGTTTGCTCTGTGTGCACTGCTGTTATTAAAAAAAGACAGCCGTACCTTTTCTTATAACGTTAACAGCTTCCTGTTCAAAGACTGATTCTAAAGAATGAAGTCGCTTCCTAAACACTGGGTTTCAAGGAATACAGTCCTTCTTTCTTGGAGGAACAGAAAGAGGGCTTTAACCCACTTCCTCTTGAAGCTCTTGTCATAGCGAGTTTCACTATTGCAGCATAATGACATTAATCAGTTTGGGTTGTCCGTAGATCAGTAAGTTTTCTTTTATTATTTATTACTGTATCCAGATATCTTGATCTGTGGACTCCATTTTGCTGGGCACTTTCCAGATCCAAGATAAATTCTTGTCTTGAGCTTGTTCTGAGGAAGGAAGTGAGGGAGAAAACAATCATGGAGTGAGGAGGTGGCTTTTTTTTCCGATGTCATAAGACAACTTGGTGAACGAGATAAAGCAGACTGGAGTGTAAAATGGAGGCATATAGGCTACTCTGCTGAGGGCTGTCCCTGTGCTTGCATTTATTCCATGGCAAGATCATGTCTTAGCTCATCCCTCATCTACCATCATGTCATTTTTATCTTCAGGAGCTTCTATTTGCACTCATATTGATACTTTGCTTTGTAGAAGGGGATGATCTGTTGTGTGACTATCTTGGGTGGGTATTGTTTTCAGCTACTGCAGTAGAACACGTATTTCATTACTAGATGTGGTCTGGCACTGTGAAGTGTATCATCACAAAAAGCTCCTGGGAAAGAAAGAACGTGGTTTTGCGTGGGAGTATATTGAAACAGAAGACCTCAGCACTGTGATTGATCCGGAGACTGATTTTTTGCATGGGTCAACTGATCATTCAGGCTGGTTCTCATCTCTTGGAGGAGTAAAAAAATAACGAACTCATCTGGTGGCCTCGTTAGCTCGGTAGCTGTTTTTCTGACCAGAATTATTTTGGTCATAAGATGTTAGAGAAATGCAAATCAAGTAATTTGTTCAGAAATTCTACAATGTCACTTCAACGTAGAGACTGCAAGTGAAAGCTCTCCTTCAAACTAAGAAAAAAAAAAGGAGGTAATATTGTTTCTTGTATTCAAAATTTACAAGTCTAGCATGTATTTAAAATTAACATCTGTTTTAACATTAACCTTGAAATTAAGTACAGCTTAACATCTTACAGGCTGTGATTGAATTTCCTCAGGTGGAATTGCCTTATGCTACCTGAAGTTGACTTCTTTGTCAGATGACACGAGTCATTTGTTTCTGCAGCCAGTTGTGTCTGAAGTTGTCCCTGTTTCTGAAGCTAAACCATCACTTGGTTCATATTTGAACTGGTGATTAAAATCAGTCTTAAACGGTCTGAGAATTATGTCAGAATGCTTCGCCATCATTCTGCGTTCTTCCCTTTTGACATTAATCCTGATTGACTGATTACTTGGGATATGCTTTGTGACATTTCATAAGCGATCCACAGCACTACAGAACTCGTTGTTGCCAGTTGTTACTGCAGTTCTCATCTCCGATGCTGGGGCTTTTTAGAAGAATTCAGACGTCACTGCAGAGTTTCCTAACTCACAGTTCTGTGTAAACATGGTAAGTGCTGAAATACCCATGAATCATAAACCTCAAATCTCTATTCGTATACAATTCATTTCTGGAGGCAGTAGAGATAATTCTGCGTGTGCACTTGCAGGTGGTAGGATGCATGTGTTGTCTTAAACATAAGTATTTCAGCTGAATTAGTGTTGTCTGGCATCTTTCACAGTGCTCTTACAAGTACTTCAAAGGAAGGACGCTTCTGAAATACGCAGTATTAGGAAATAAATGCAAGTAGTTGGTAGGTCTTCACTATTCGTTACAGGGGAGTGAAGTGTTCCCAGGGTCACGCTGCCACAGGAATCTGAGATAGAAACTGGAAATCTCAGATTGACTGGCATAGTCTGTGCTCTTAGCAAGGCACAATTTGTGCTCTGATGTTGCAGCTGAAGCAGTTTGCCTGCAGAACCCTGAAAAAGCCTCTCTGCCGTTGGTATTTGTTTGTAAGTCATTAAACAACCACTGTTTCCCAATGACTATGGCGAGGCAAAATTGCTAGTTTTCATTACTGACAAGTAACGGGAAATCTATTGGAAACTGCTGTAGCTGAAAAGCAACAAATGAGAATTTCTGCTGAAGTCAATGTATGAAGAAGTCACTACTGTGACTTCCAGTGACACATTCTTTCTGTTTGGGGTTTTAAGTTGCCTTCTCTTGATAAGGAATAATGAGGGACACGTGGAACAGAATTTGTTGGTGGCATGGTTTGCAGAAAATAGGAGTGAAATGAATGCAGTGAGCCGAGGCAGCAGCAGGGAGGCAGAGCAGTGCGATGCCTTTATGAATCACTGCTCAGAGGCCAATCCCAGTGTCTGTAAGAAGTGTGAGTGGTGCGCAGCAGCAACCTCTGAGCAGGGAGAAGGATTTCACCCACTTGCAATTGCGCGGTTTCATAGGGGTGCAACCTGAGCTGGCCCTTCTTGACTTTCAGTGTCTGTAACGCTGCTATTTCAGACGGCAGCGTGTTTGAATGTGTGCCTGCATTAACAGCTGCTCATGTGCAAGCCCTACTGGTTCCTCTTACAGAAGAATCCTTCTGCTCTTAGGTTATCAGAGGTAGTTTTGCCCAATGTTAACAGAATCTCTTTGCAAAACATGAAATACTTCTGCTGTATTAAATTGTGTTTACCTAAATATCAGAAGGCAGGAATGCAGATGAAGGATCAAATGCATGCAAGAATATCTCATTTTCTTTTGCCAAAGAAAGAAGAATAGACAACATTCTCTTAATGCAAAGCAAGAAGAAAATCACAATTCATTCTGAACAGTAGAATATGAATTCCCCAGTATGAGGATTTTTTCAGGTAATGTTACATCCTCTGGCAGGTAGGTTTTCTAGTAGAAAAGATGACGCAGCCTTGCAGTGGCATGAGAGCAGTGACATTTGGAGGTTGTACTGGCTTAACAAAGTGTGCACACTGAAACAAAACCAATTAAAAAAGATAGCTGATTTCTCTTAGGATTCGTGAAATGCTGTGTGCTCTTCCCCATATTGTTATTGTCTCTTTGCAGATTGAATGCCTGGCCTGGTTTGGTTTTGTACACCTATTTCCAGTCAGAAAATGAAGTGGATGCCCCATCCCTGGAGGCATTCAAGGCCAGGCTGGATGTGGCTCTGGGCAGCCTGGTCTCGTGGTTGGTGACCCTGCACATAGCAGGGAGGATGAAACTAGATGATCATTGCGGTCCTTTTCAACACAGGCCATTCTGTGATTCTATGAAGTAGATAGACGTCCATAGATTTAAGCTGGCAAGGACAGTGTCTGAAGTAGGCATAGAGAATAAAGGAGTATCTTACTAAAGGAGAATCTTACTAAAGACTTTGTCAGCTTGTTTGAGGACTGCTCAGCCCTGCCAGACGTGTTTGTACAGAACTGGTGGTTTTCCCATTTATGGTACTGGTTTCAAGCCCTGTGTCAGTTGATGAACACCACTGGATAACGTGGGGCTTGAACCAAAGGCTGTTTTCAAAATTGTTAATTATAGTAGATGTCCAAGCTTTATTCTTTGTTTCAAAGTTCAAGGAACTCTTTTTTTTAATCTAATGTTTATTAGAATTACAGCCTGCAAACGTACTCAGATAACGAGCATGTGTGTGCCTATACTTCTGTGCTCCTGTGCCAAAAGTAGACTTAGGAACAGTAAGCAAGGCCTCCAGTGAGATCAGTTTGGGGTAAGTCTAATTTAAGGAATTCTGTTTTTTGTCATTTCTCCTCAGATTGCTATTTAATCCGCTGTCAGCTCTGTTTTTATTCATTGCACTGACTTAATGACCTGTTTTGTTGATCTCCTTCTCCAGTTTTGGAAAATGTAGGTCCCGTTACCTGCCTCACCAAGGGGTGCTGCTCATTGACCAAGCTCCTTTGTTTTGACACAAAGTGAATTCATTAGTTTAACAATGTTAGTCAGTTCTCTTTGGTTTTTAGAGTTACAGAGTTTTAGATTTACAGAATGATTGACTTGCTAGTGTGGTACAATTGGTAGAGTTAAGGACTCTGTCACCTTGTCCAGTTTTTATATGAAATGCGATCATGGTTAAGGGAACTACTGGTGTTGATTTTACCTGCTCCTCCAGAATGCCTCTGAGATGGAGCAAACAGTTTGAAGATTAACAAAGATTTGGCAATGAAGCTAGAGAGGAGAAATACAAAATTCCTTGTATTTTCAGGTGTTCAGGACCCTTGGAATCGCATGTTGGGCATATGGAGGCACTCTACCAGAAGGTTGAATATTTTCATAGAAGATCTTGATCTTGACCTTTTATGTATGTTCTGCAGCTTGGGGGTGTAAAGTTTTGAAAGCTTTTTTCCTCTTTCAAGCAACAAATATGTTTCATTAGAGCAGTTAGAAACCCGCTGCATTCTTCCCAATTCTACTCCTCCCCATTGTTTCATCAAGACCACTCCATTTCTTATGTGCCAGGAATTCTGTTTATAAAGCACATTTCTTCCATGTAACTTCTTTCCATCTTGCCATCTCCATTGCTTACTGCACGCTCCCTATCTTATCTGAACTATTGTACACTACCAGTTATCTCCATTTGCCTCGTCTAGTCTGTGCTGAAAGGTCTATGGGATAGAGCATGTCGTATTTTGGAGAGCGGCTTTTGAATTGGCTCCAGTTCACTGCTAGCAGTACTACTCATCCTTTTAATCTGCGCTCTCCTGTAATAATGACACAAGAAGCTACCCTTGTTTTCAGTTTTACTTCCTTTCCCTAATGATGTACTGGATTCTCTTGGTACCTTCACTAAATCAAACTAAGTTGTGTGTAGGCACTGGAACAGCTTCCTCAGGGCAGAGCTCATGGCCCCAAGCTGGCAGAGTTCAAGAAGCATTTGGAGAATGCTCTCAGACACAGGGTTTGAATTTTGGGTGGTCCTGCGTGGAGCCAGAAGCTGAACTTGATGATCCATGTTCCTTTAAAATCAAGACGTCCTGTGCTATTGAAAAACATGCTCCAAAAGTTTATTAACTGGCTCAAGATTTAATAATTTTAAGAGAGAGAGGTCTAGGTGAAGATATAAATACGCCTTTCTCTTATGAGTATAGGTACCAACAATTGACACAGAATGCCCTTAAACTTCTTAGTAGGGTTGATGGTTGGACTTGATAATCCTGAAGGTCTTTTCTAAACTAAGTGACTCTATTATTTGGTGCTGAGCTTTCTGCAGAAAATGCCCAAATTCTGACCTGTGAACAAACGGGGCCTGGTTTAGGTTGATGGATCTGAGGAGTTTGTACACCACCTACAAGACTCTTTTAGTGGTACAGATCTGACCAGCCCCTGCTCCATGTCACAGTATAGTAACCTCTGCACGCTTCTATGTGACAGCAGCAGCAGAGGTCACAAGAACAGCAGACAGGGATGCCTTAGATTTATCACCCCTCTTCTGTCTATGGCTCCATGTGGGCTTAAGCTGGGCAGGTAGAGGACACTGCAGTAGCCTTCCAGAGGGGTCATACAGCATTCGAGATGTTCTCCTTCCATTGCAAGGCTTTTGATAGAGGACAGAAATAGTCTCCTGAGGCCAAAAAAGATGTTAAGAGATGGGGCCCACGTAGTTCCTAGTTACTGGCAAGTGTTGGTGAGCGGGTTGCTGTTTTACCATGGGTTATGTTTTGCCCTTTTCAGCAGTGCCCTCACAAGGAGATAAGGCTGCACACCCGGTGAAGCAGCAGGGATGAGAGGAGCTGAAGTCTGTGCTGCGTGGTCTGTTATCTCTGCGTGACCAGCTTGGGGTCGCAAACCATATGTGGGAGCCTCTGGTGCACAAAATAGAGCCTATTTTCTTCATGAAAAATGTTATGAGAGTAACTTCCCTTGTTTGGTAGGGTTTTTTTTGTTTGTTTTTGTTTTTTTTTTTGTCAATCCATTGGCTTCAGATTTTTTTGTAGGCAAGGAAGAAATAGGATTCGAGCTTTGAGGCAACTTTGTGGCGTATGAAGGAAGTATACTGAAAGGCAAAAAGAGTAAGAGGGAAGATTTACAGAGAGAGCTCAGCTGCTTCCTTAGAAATTGCAGATGTTTCTGAGGAAAGCGAGGCAGACGTGGATGTACTCCAGGCAAGAACAGTTTCAGCGGAAAATGTTTTCGTTTTCATTCTTCCAAACATAGATATCGGAGTGTCATCTTACTGGAGCTCTTGAAATGAGCAAAACGTTCCCAGCTTTGTAACAAGGAGGATGGAAGAACTGGAGCTTTTCCTCTTGGCTAAAACGGGCAATGATAAGGAACTGAAATGATAGGATTTCTATTTTGAAAGTTATTTGTAACATCATTTAAGATGTTTATTTGTACCGGGGCTCAGAAGGCTGATGTGTGGCAGAAGTCGTGTCTGGTTCTGACTTGACACACAGAGTAAGTTTAGAATGTCAGGTTCTAAATTAAGGATCAGAATATGTGATTTCTCTGTCTATTTTTTACATTCGGGTATTGGATCAGGAGTCCTTTCAGCTGCTTTACTTTAGCCAAAGACAAGTTCAAATAAGGCTCTTCAGTTATTTATTCTCTACTTTCTGGGTTTTGCTTGCTGGTAATTTTTGTCATTTGAATGTCAGTCTCTCTCTCTGAGTGCACAAAGGAGATTGCTGTCAGTACTTACATCTGAATCTGCCAGCAATCCCTGGTTGGGATTTATCCCATGGCTTAAGTTATGCAAGCGTAAATTAGACACAGCCAGAGCAGAGGACGTGGAACAGGCAGCTCACAGCTTCAGCTTCTCTGTGTGTTACAGCCTCTGCACATCCATTCTGGTTACTGAGAGCGCTATGTCAGGTCAGGCATTTCCTTTCTGCTTGCCTTGGAAAGGAAATGGACTTTTTATGGATGGAAACTCTTTACAAAATGGAAATGAAGTCTTTATTCCCACTACAGAACCAGATGCCAGGTTGTCTGGTTACAGTACTGTCACATTATCAGCGTTTTCTCTCACACTCATCTTGGTTAATGTCTGACTTAAAAGGTTTTTGAAACTGTTGTTCCATTTAATTTTCTTAGGTTTCCGAAAATATTTCATCTTTAGGATAAGTTAATATTTAAATTGTTCATTTGCATAAAACAAATTTGTTACTTCTGATGTTCCAGCATGTACACACAGGTCCATCACTGAGGAGCAGCCATATGTATTATGGAGCAGTCGTATAGAAATAGGCTCCAAGAAGGTGGAATAACAGCATCACTGCTGCTTCCTTACAGTCTTGGGGATGCCAGGATCTGCATAAAAGGGAACAGTTCTGGATTCTCTGAATTTCTAATGATTTTCTTTGTGATGGAAATCTCATGCCATAAGGCTGTGTTGTGTCTGGCTTGCAGTTTTGCTGAGAATGCTGTCAGAGCAATCTCCCGCGTGTTATTCTGGTGCTCCCGTTTCTGGCCAACATGCTGATGAGTGTGACAAGTAAAACAGAAGATGGGTCATGTTTTTTGAGTGGCAGAAAACATTTATTTATTGGAATTAGTTCTTTATCTGTACCTTTTGTTCCTCTTTCCCTTAAAAGTTTGGTGGAAATATGCATTCCACAGTGAGTCAGCATGGCCTGTTGGGTGGAGCAGAAGGCAGACTTGGAAGTTATAAATCCAAGCACTTGCTGTGTGGCCTTAGAAAACTTATTTAACCTGTGCTTCCCCACCAGTAAAATCAGTATAATGAATAAATCTTCAGAGTGATGTTGTCATTAATATGTGTAAAGCTGCAACACTGGTAGCTCATAGGCTTTTACTATCATTTAGTCAGAGTAATTGTATTAATTGTATCCAGTATATGCTAAGCATAATCTAATGATGGGAGTATTTATTCCTTGATGTGTCATTTGTTAAGCTCATTGTCATTTCCTATTATTTCCTTAGCACCCTTAGACATGCATGGATTGCAGACAAAAGCTCTGATCTTCTGTCATCGAGGGATACTCCTGCACCAGTGCCAGTAAACGCCACTGGTTTTGGTGGCCGAGGGCAAGATGAGGTGATGTCCAGAGATGATTTAGATTCAGAATCGTGGCAAAGCACAGAAGGAGTCTGTTTTCGGGTAGATGTAATGACAATGAAGAAGACTAAAATATGGAAGTTAACCAGGTGTCTGGAGTTTCCTGAAGTCTTTAAGAAACCCATTCCTGAGGTCAGTGCCTCTGGCTTGGCTTCAGAGTAGGCAGAGTAGGAGAGACTGCGACCAAGGCATTTCCCTTTTTTCTTTCTGGTGGATGTAGGAGGTCTCACTTCCCTGTTGAGCAAGGAATCAGTTTTCATTCTGGAAACAAGTCTGGCAGCAGCAGGATGTATGAGCTATGGGATCACAGTTTTGGAAAGTCTTCAGTGACATTTCTCCATTCTTAGCACATCATTTAATGACAGCACTTGATGGCCAGGTCCTAAATCCAGCACCCGCTCTCAGAAGTCTGGTGAGGCATTGCATATGTGTGGGCATGAAGCTAGGGGAGTGCTCTCGAGCCGTATCTTGGACTACTTGTGGGGAGCTGCTTTTCTCAGAGTGCTCCAATCCCATGGTTATTCTAACTTCCACAGAGTAACATTAAGTTTTAAAAGGGAGCTTCTTTCCTCCTCCTAGCATTTCCAAGTCTTACTTATTCTGCTCCCAGAATGGCCAGTCCAGGCACTCACCCAGGATCATACCTTAAAGTTCCCATTCAGCTCCTTTGCTAGCGTCTGGGCCTGTGCATTACATTGCACCAAACACCCTCACAGCCATGGGGAAGGCAGGTAGTTTGTTCTCAGAGCCAGCATGTCTCCTGCTATCCAAAAGGGAGAGGGCAGGAAAATTCAAGTAAAATTAAAAAAGAGGTAGGAGTAAAAGTAAAAGCAATCAAGAAACAGCTCAGAGACAAGAGGGAGAAAAAGTGAAGGGAACAGAAGGTATTGTGGGAAGTAGGACTTCATGAGGCTTTAATTTAGCTGGGAAATTCCACATTGTTTGGTAGTAAAATTATTGATATTTATGATTTGAGATGACTGACTGAGAAGTTTATCTTAACTAAAAGAACATTCCTTTCAATTAAAAGCTAACAGTCTGTGATTGTTTGTACCACTACTGTGTGTGGTGTTGGGCTGTGGGAACAAAATGCAGAACTGCTCTACAAAAACCTGCCTAGAGACTTTGCCTTGGTTTTGGTGGGGCTTTTCATGCATCACTGGAGAGACATCTGCCACAGAAGCAGCCAGGCTAAACAGTGTTCTCAGAGCTGAAGGCTTTCAAGGCCAGGCTGGATGTGGCTCTGGGCAGCCTGGTCTGGTGGTTGGTGACCCTGCACGTAGCAGGGGGGTTGAAACTCGATGATCATTATGGTCCTTTTCAACCCAGGCCATTCTATGATTCTATGATATTATATGATTCTAGTAGAAGCGTAAGTCAGGCAGTCTTAGAGGTCCTGTGAAAGCTTGGTTGTTCCTGTTTTCTTTTACGTTGTGGTTAATAAAATCTTTACCACAGATTTTGTTGCACTGGCTTGCAGAAAGGTCAAATGTGAACAACCTGGACAACTCTTGTTGGGTGTTTATATCCTAGCCCCAACTGGTCACGCTGATATCTAAGTTATCTGTTGCTTCTTGATTGTTAAACTTACAATCATTTGGGTTTTAGGACGCTTTCTCTCTCTGCAGTCAAAGGTTTGTCTTCTTTTAGAGCAGCTGTATGCTTTGCATTCCCTTACTTGGCTGCTTGCTCGTCTTTCACGAGGATAAACATAGAGTTTGAGGGAATTTCCCAGGTGGAAACTCCCTCTTCTTTATGTGAGCGTTGTGTGATGTGTTAACAGTCTGCAACAGTCATTTCACTTTGCTTTCGGTCCAGTATCGTTTTTGTTAGCTTCATTGTCTTCCTAGGAGACTAAATAAATAAATAAGTAAAAGCTGAAAAGAAGATTTACTGATCCCTTATTAGTTGTCCAGATTCCAACCTCACTCCACACTGTAAATCCAGAGTAACTCCCCTGGAGCAATGCCGTTATCCAGCCTTCAGCTGTGGAATTGCCCATCCTTGTTGTGTTGAGGCCCACTAAACACAGATATCCGGTACGGGTTGGCAGTACTGTTTAATGAACAAAACCATCTCTGTTTGAATTATGGACAACTCGCCAACAATTTGCAGTCCATAAAAATACTTTTGGATATAAGTTGTTCATCAGTTCATCAGAGATATTTCCATGCTTTAGCTGGGCAGCTAACTTAGAACAAGTTACTTATTCAGCAGCTTTTGTCATAGCTCTGGGAATGGCATTACTCTGGGAATGGGGAAGAGATGGATAAAATGAGTTATATTACCTTCAATGCTGCCCCTTGCAGACTATAAGCTTCTTAAAACCCTATGAAAAGTGTACGTTCCTCTTCTAAAGAGAAGATTACCTGGGTGTTTTTGGTTTTGTTTGTTTGTTTTGTCTCCAGATATTCTTTAAGGAGTTGCTACAAGTTGTAAACCAACATATTTCTTTGCATATTAAATCACCAGCTCAGGCAGATTTTGATCAGTGTCCCCTAGACACCCCACTGCACCATCTGTACTGAAGATACAGCCCTTTAGTGTTCCCGGTCTGGGTTGCTGGGTTTGACATTTTTAATGAACCAGTTCTAAGACGAAATGTTTGCCTGCTTTGCAAGCCAAGATGGTAGAGTTATTAATTTGGTTGAACTGTACTGATGAATACAGTGAAGCGTTCTGGAAGCTCTTTCACTTTAGGTTTCCTCAAGCTCCCTGCAGCATCGAAAGAAACGTCTGTACCTCATTATCTGCGTCCTTTCAGATGCAGGTAGCGATGTGCTGGAATTCAGCAGCAGTGCTTGCGATGGTAAAGCTTGCTTGTCAAGATGGGCATTGCAAAAGACCATTCTTAATGTGTGGAACTTGGCTACTCGCTCTTAAGTGATGAGTCCAGCTAAATTAAATATTGATTAAAACGCTCTGCTTGCAACACCTCTAGCTTTAAACTCAGCGTGTATTTTGTTTGTATTGCAAAAATAAAGTTGGAGTTTTAATAATGGAGTGATTTGAAGACCAGCTACTGAAAGCAGAAAAATTCTCCTGAGTGGTACGTTGGAAAGCAAGTGAAGGTAAAGCCAGCTCTCCGTAGGGATGGGAGAGTGGGTGAGCCACCTCACCTGAGTAGAAAATGGAAAGTCTAAACAAAGTAAACTAGAGGTGTCTTTCTGTAGGGAAGAGCACCATCTGACTAGGAATAATGAATTTAGATCCTTTGAAACATAAAAATTTGGTTCTGTTGTTCCCTCACTCCTTCCTAATAACACCCTACCTCAGGAGCTGTCAGTGACTCTGTCTTTATTTTCCAGATTCATGTTTATATTCTGTTTATATTGATCTGAGTGCCTTTTTGTGAGGAATTATATTATTCTGCAATGTATACTTCGTGAATATTAAGAAGGGGAATCATAAATTCTGCATTGTTTGCTTGATTTACCTGCCAGGTATGTTTTATCCTCTTTTTATCCTCTGTTCCAGCAATGAAGAAGAAAGGCCTGTGTGCGCTCTGCACGTCACAGGCAGTGTAGTTTCAGAAAGACTGATGAGCATGAGATATAACCACAGAGTCTTCCAGAGACCTTGCAAGTACTGGGTTAGGGAGAGGAAATGACTCCTGTTCTAGCTGATGGCAGTGCAGTGTTTATGGATTACCCCAAATGCCTCTGTCAGTGCACGTATGCAGTGTGCTTCTGGAGTTATGCAGCATAAATGCCATGGATTAAAGTAATTTTTGTTGAGCTTTTGGATCATAAAATAAAGTGAAATAGTGGCCCCACTGTAATATATCTCCTTAACTCTTAAGCAGCAGAACTGAGTCCTGTACTCCAGAACTGGCTGAAGTATTCAAACCTTAACTGGACAAGGTCCTGAGGCACCTGATTTCAATTGGACTTGCTTAGAGTGGGAGGAGGGATGAGAATATTTCCAGGGTCTCTTCCAAACTAAAAGACTCTGATGCTAAGGGGAAGGGCTGCTAAGGGAAAGTTCACCCCAGCTGCAAGTTACTGTTGCAGATATGAAACCAACCTACCAATTGAGAGGGATGTGAAATGCTTTTCATGCCATCAAGGTCTTTCTAGGTTTTGTCTGGCTGGGCTTCTGTTTTTCTAAACAGTCACGAGAAAATATCAGCTATTTGTCTGGTTATGAAGTATTGAACCTGAACCTGGAACTATTCCATCTAAGAAGGGTGCCTTGATCTTCAGACCAGAGAGAGCTAGCTTGTCCCCACTTTCCCTGGCATAGCATATACTTTATCAGGAAAAAGTAGCTTCAAAAAGGGAAAGTAAGACATTTCTGTGGGAAGATAATTTAGTTAGAATTGTCTGACCAAGTCTGCCTGGTCCCCACAGTGCGGAACCACACCACAACTTTAGAACAAAAAGCAAAGAAAAAACTCACTCAAATTGCAACTGCTGTATTTTTTGAAATAGAAGGAATTTCTGAAGGCAGAGAACTCATTACTGGGGTCAGAAGTTGTCCATTATCTTAAGATTAACACCTTTGAAATGGGAAATGATATATCCCTAGACAGATTATGATCATAGATGGTAGAGCTTTGATTTTGTGTCTCCTGCAGTAATGATGCGTTTGATCCGGGAGCCAGTGACTTTGCACAGTAACAAGCAAGAATGAGACTTCAGGCTTTCAGCTCATGTGGTCCTCAGGCATTTTGTGACTGTGGTGCTTTAATCTGAGGCAAAAGAGGCCGCGATAACTACAGTTTTGGAGTAGACTGTGAGCAGCTAACAAGAACAACGTTATTTCACTGATATCATGGCACTTACCTTCTTTGTATCACTCAAAGCATGCAAAGAGATGTAAATCTGTCCTAAATAATCCATTAAATCCTCAGCTACTGGTTCTTCAACGCCCCTTTTGCCAGAAACAGCTAAAAAAATGGTCTCAGCTGCATAATACTGTCTAGGACTCCTTCCTGTAAGCCAAGTCTGAAGAAGCAAGTGGGAGTGAAGAACTGGCTCTGGTCATTCTTACTGCCTCTCCTTCATTTGAATCTAGACTGCATTCAGCTGCAAATTTAATGTTTTCTTTCCATGTTAATATTCCATTGCAGTCATGAACTCTTCAGGGGAGGTGTTGCTTCTGCCTGAGAGCCCAGCACCTACCACAGCAGGTTCCTGGCCACTGGGCACTACCACATAGAGTAGTACGTACCACCAGACATCCAGATGTGGGCACAGCCATACTGTGAATAATGGTGATAGCAAAATGAGAACCAGAAGGAAAAACTATTTTAATGCTGCAAGTAATCATAGCGCATGTAGGGAGAATGCGTGGGACAGTAAAAGCCA
The DNA here is from genome assembly GCF_016699485.2 of Gallus gallus. Lineage (NCBI taxonomy): Eukaryota > Metazoa > Chordata > Aves > Galliformes > Phasianidae > Gallus > Gallus gallus. The sequence continues at coordinate 128,121,276 of NC_052533.1, read as the reverse complement.
CACTACCTTGCTGTCTGCTAGCTGTCACTGTGAAGCCATGCTGTCTTGAATGTTACCAAGACTTTTTATCCAGTTAGCAAATCGCTGAGTGAATGCAGGTTATGCTGAAAGAACCTTGGGCCGGATGGTTGAAGCCACTCCTTTCTCTATCAACCAGCTGCAGAAAGAGCCAGCACAGATTGGCAAAGTGCCTTCTGCATAATCTCTGCTGTTAAGATGTCACTGGAAGGACAAATAGACTGACTTGTAGCTGGTTGCTATTTGGGTGAGACCAGAAGCTGCCCTTTGTCATCATGGGTGCATTTGGGATTTTCCGAAGAATTTAAGAACGCTTGGCTTCCCGCAACCGTCTTGGGAACCCTGGGAAATCTTTGGCTGCAACATATGTCAGGGCTTCATTCTGGTCCTGTTCCAACACGGGCTTGAGACTGCAGGGCTGAAGCACAGAAGCCCCTGAAGCTGTGGCTCTGTGAGAGGTGGCAGGACTCCTTACAGCCTTCCACTTAACTCCAGCAAAACCCACAGAGAAATGATTGTTTGCTGAGCTTGTGAACTCTCAGACCGTGAAAGGGAGCTTTTAAAATGATCCCCATGGCTCCATCTCAGCGACATGGCACAGGTGATGGGCAGGCTCCATTTTTCACCCCGTCTGCCCTCGCTGTTTGCTTAAAGAGACCAATGCCGGTGGCCTGCAGCAATGCAGCCATTGGGTTTTGGAGCTGCTCTTCTCTGGTGCTTGTGTTCTGAGAGCACAGACCCTCCTGGCGACAGGACAGGCTCAGCCAAAGGGCTCTCGCTGACAGCTTTCCATCCCCCCAGTATCTGTGTTTCCTCACTCTCTTTTTATAAATCGTTAGACTTCGAAGGAGAGTTTATACACAGTGTGAGGAGTGTCAGTTGTTACACTATAAGCCTTAATAAATAGTACTATCTCACGGTGATAAGACCAGTGTTTCTGATAAGTTCATGGCGACAGACACGAGAAGTCTCATAAAACAGTTATACACCAAGGCTTTCTTGGAGCTCCAAGCCAGAGGACCCTGCTGCCAAGGTGCCACCCGTTTGAACCACCAGCTATGCCACTGTGACACTCATCATCAGGGGCTTATTTTATACAGTTATTGTCTCCCATGGCCTAATTTCACATCTCTGTAACCCTGCAGTCTTCACCTGAGACGATGAAAAGGTCTACGCCACCTAAGGACTGTACCTCTGTATTATCAAGCATTCAGTCCTGGAAGAGATGGTCCTATTTGAAGTGTTATATTTTCCAACTTCCACTCATTTGCAAGACAGCCCCATCACGTTACTTTACATTTTGTCCCTCTAACGACTTTTAAACATGGGACAACGTGAGGTCCAGCTGCATGGGCTGTTCTTCTTCAGCTCGTGTTTGGAAGTCTTCCTGAGCTCTTTAAAATGTTGGTAATGAATAGCATATAACATTTTGATGCGCAGTCTCGCTTTTGTAAGACAGGTTGGGATGTTCCTAAGTTTGCAGTCTTTCTTACAGTGCCAGTATTCGTAGAGGAGGAGGCAGATTTAATCTTTGCAAAGAGGACTTTCAGGCTTCTAACGACCTGGAGCTGTAATCTATGTGGAGAGAGAGGCTTGATGGTGTCCTGAAGCACTTATCTGCAAACTTATCAAAACTCAACTAGCTGATCAGTTCCAAAATGCCCAAATGCTCCAGCATCCACCCAGCACAACTTCCTTCTTCTTCATTTTCATTAATCCTGGCTAATAAGGATGCACATACCACACTGGATTCACTCACAGGACTATTACTGCTTTCTGTCAAACTGCTGGCCACAGGGAGGGACCCTGCAGGCAGTTTCTGTTAAGAAGAAAAGCTAACAATAAACAGGTTTTTTACTTAATGCAATCCCTTTCATTTACAAAGAATGTGAAAAGTCTGTTTCTTTTAGAGGAGGAATAATGAAATGGGAGTGACAGCATCTTGGATCCGGGAACAAAGACATTATCCTTCAGCCAAAAGTCTGTACTGGGGTGGGGGAATTTTCCTCCTGTGAAGACGTCTATGTTTGTCTGCGCTTACTTGCTATCTTTTTTCTCTGCTATGTCTGCACATCTTTCACATTTGCAAAAACCACCAGCGATAGCAGAGGAACCGCTCTGCCTTTGTTATGAGCTGCTCCCTTCCAGAAGGGAGCCTAAGCCTTGCTGCGACGATGAGAAAAGGATATGTCTGATCACTTATTTATTCTTGTAACGGCTGTGAAGGCCTCAGGACACAGACAAGAAATGATTGTAGCTCTAATTTTTGATTAGGCTCTCAAAAACTGTATGTCAACCTTGGCCAGACGAGCTCTTTTACCAGTCTGAGACAGAGGCTGCAAATATCATGATGCTGGTGAGGAGTGATCGCTTTGAGTTCAGTTTACCTTTAGTAAAATCACTGTAAAAGCATAAGCAGGCGACACCTGTGGACCACAGAGGGTGGTGGCAAGGAGAGGTGGGATGTGTCCAGTGGCAGCACCAAGCAGGGAGCACCTGAGGACAGAGGGATCAGTAGATGCAGGGTGCATGAAGCACTGCAGGACAGCGTGAAGCACGTGGCACTGCTGAGCTGCTGACTTTTAGTAGCCAACAGAGTTGAATATTATTTCCTAGGCTTGTTAAACAGAGACAGGAGAGGTTTAGGTTAGATATTAGGAGGAAGTTTTTCACACAGAGGGTGGTAACACACTGGAACAGGTTGCCCAAGGAGGTTGTGGATGCCCCATTCCTGGAGGCATTCAAGGCCAGGCTGGATGTGGCTCTGGGCAGCCTGGTCTGGTGGTTGGCAACCCTGCACATAGCAGGGGGGTTGAAACTGGATGATCACTGTGGTCCTTTTCAACCCAGGCCATTCTGTGGTTCTATGATTCTATGATTTTCTGTAGGTCTTCCTCAAGAAATGACAGGTGGAGGTGGGGCAGTTGCGTTGTGAGATGTTCTCTCGCTGAAGATTGATCTGGCAGAGGTCATCCTGCTGAGCACTGCTCTGGGTCTCTGCAGCACATCGCAGCTGAAGTCATCCACTCCAGTTCTGCAGTAAGGAAAAGTGGTAAAAAGTCATCCCAAGTACAGCCATGTGAATTTTCTTGTGATTTTCCTTTCCTCGTTTCGTCCTGTCTGATAAACTTTTCCAGCCCTTCTGAATGTTTTCTGACGGATGGAAAAACACACCACTGATTCCCTTCAGGTTAGTTCAGTTCTGGCGGGGTGTGAATGTGGTTATATGTGGGTGTGGCATTGTGTGTGTATTTATCAAAATCAAATAACACCAGGAAACTATTTACAACTTTTAACTGCTCTTGCAATCTCTGCTGTGGAAGAAAAGTTTTCACATGAATATTTCTTGCATTAGAGGTGAAATGAGATCCCTGTCCCGCACTTGCTGTGTTTGGAGTGTGTCCAAGAGCTCTTAAAAAAGGCATTCCAGCTGGAATATGTCATGGACTATTCTCGCTCCCAGCTCCGACGGGTTTCCAGTGGGGAGCTGGAATGCAGACCTCCCGGTCACACACAAGAGTGGCTGCATTTGGGGGGTTCACGTTACAATTGAGAGAAAATAAACGCCAAGGCAGGGCCAATATCACATGAAGGTGGCAGAGAGAAACGAGCAAACGCCATGTGTTGTGCATAAGGAGCTCAGCAAATCTACGTCTCTGTAAGTGTACATTTAATGCTGGCCAGAGCTTAAGTCAGTGCAGTGATTAGCCAGCATTTACACATCCGCACTTCAACTAAAAAGTGGGTTTTATTTCTTTAAAAGGCAAAATCCCCACAGCAGAATGGGCTGCCTGAAAAGTACGGTGAAAAAGCAAAGAGAAAAAGAAGCATCTGAGCTCAGATGAGCATTAGATCATGGAAAACTCCTCAAGGCAACGCATTACAGGCAGAGTCCTATCCATTCATCTTCTGGTCAGCCCACCTCCCTTAGGTGGGACAATCCTGCTGCGAGGAGAAAGAAGTGCAAATATACATTTTCTGAGCTAGGGATAATATCTTTTTAGGTTCTTTGTTTCACAGCTCTGTTTTAAACAAGCAGAACCGCTCCCTCCCTGCAAATATTCTCTCCTTCCGTTGGTCTTGTGTCAAACTAAACCTGGAATATGTTGGAGAGATCATGTTAAAATGGTTCTGGTTTTGCCTGGTAGCTGTCATGAATATTAACATACTAAATAGAACAGGCTGTGATAATAAGAATGTTGATCTCTCTGGCTGTGAAAAAAGCAACATCATGTGAATCTCACTGGTATTTAATCTGCAAACTGAATTGCACCTATTTAGGGAGGGAAAAAAACAGCAGTGCTCATATTGATGCGAAATTCTGCCTATTAATGATTCAAAACATACAGTTCCCAGGCGCTGTAAACAAGTTCAGTATTCTGTATACTAATCCATAACCATTATCATATGTAGGGAACAAGAAGTTACTCACAAACAGATGTTTCTTCTGCCAAACCCATTCATTTAATGCACATTTTACTTTCCAAGTCCTTGTTAGCAACTTTCTGTGGTAGGCGGATCACATGAAAGGACAGAAAAGCACGATTCCTGTGCCTGCAAAGGAGCAAAGCCTTCATGTTTGTTCTGCAGTCTTTTCCATCTTGCCTTGCAGTGGAAGAGTTATCCGTCTTGCACACACTCTCACTGCCCTGGAGGGGACTCAGCTTTGTTTCCAGCTGCTGTGAGGCACCAGGAGAAGCCAAACTTGTTCTGTTACCAGAGAGCTGCATCATTAAAGGTGCTCTGTGATCTGACCAGTCATGGAAACTGGCATTCAGATATGCTATGCTCAGAGAAGGCAATTACCTTGCCGTAAGTTACGGGTGAGCTTTCAGGGAATTATATGCCAAAAGCTAAGGGTGAAGGAAGAATTACTGCTCAGAACATGACTAACTTCAAAGTTAATTTACGTTTCTCAGAGGCTGGTTCTGTTGGGTTTTTAGTATCTCCATTATGGAGATCCCATCAATTTATGGGCAACCTCTTCCACTGGTTGAATACTCTGGTGATTTTTTTTCCTCGTGTCCAGATGGAGTTTCTCTTGCAACTTGTAGCCACGTCTACTGTTCTTCTGCTGTATGCTTCCAAGAAGCGTGAAACTCTCTTCTCTGTAACTCCCTATTAGGTAGATAGCTAGGAGATCCTGCCTCAGCCTTATGTTCTTCAAGGGTTAAACAAATCACCTCCTCTCAGCCCCTCCTCCTGCAGCACCTTTACCATCTTGGTGACCTTCTGCTGGTCTCTTTCCAATTTCTTAATGTCTTCTTTCACTAGGAGTCCCAAACTGGATGTAGTAAGTAGTCCAAATGCAGTTTCATGTATACTGATTAGAGAGGATCCAAAAATAGACAAGGAAAAGAACTGTTGTGAATTAAAAACCTAATCAGGCTGTGCTGAGTTCCCTGAAAACTCCATCGCTGCAGTTAACATGTTCCTAAAACTTCCCCTTATAGCTGACTGCCTTCTGAACACACCAATGAGAACAAGACAAAACCACTCTTCTCAGTGGGCACAATCTGAAATACAGGAAATTCCATTTAAACATAAGAAATAAGTGTCTTCATGTGAAGATGATCTGACACCACTACAATTTGCCAGAGAGGTAGTGAAACCTCCATTCTTGGCGATACTCAAAACCCAACTGGACAAGGCCCTTGGCAACCTGCTTTGAGCAGGGTTGGGCTGATGACAAAGACTCCAGAAGTGTCTTCAAGCCTCAACTATTCTGTGATTCTGTGAAGTGCTATGTGTGATGAAAGTAGTGGCACACTTAGAACAGGCCATAGGAGGAGGGAATTTCAGTTACCTACATTTGGATCAACAGTTCATCAAGACGAGATGCAGAGACCCAATTCCAGATGGGGAGAAACTCATTAGCAGGGACTGTAGTATGCAGGGACAGGACAAAGGGAAAGGGCTTTAAACTAAAAAAAAAAGGTAATGTAAAATTAAACATAAAGAAGGAACTATCCACTGTGATGGTAATTAGGAACCAGAACAGGCTGCCCAGAGAAGTTGTGGATGCACCATGTCTGGAGTTGTTCAAGGCCAGGTTGGATGGGGCTTGGGGCAACCTGGCACGGGGTTGGAATGAGATAATCTTTATGGTCTTTCCAATCCAAACTGTTCTGATTGTATGACTGCTTCTTCAAAAAATTTGCCACCAAAAAATATGCTATTTTTCGTTTGATCTGGAGTGGTGCATGGTGACCAGTTCTGTGATAATAATCACAGTACAGTCAGAACAGTGCTGAAATGGGAGAGAACAACCCAAGTAAATCCAGTATGATGTTATTCAGCTTCAAAAGAGGCATATCAAAACAAGATTAAAACAAAACAAAACAAAACAAAAAAGAACTTAAAAGGAACAACCCAAGAAACAAGAGGGAAAAGGCATCCTAGATGCCATTAAAAAATACTATATTAAAATCCCACATTATAGTTGTGCACAATTTGAAAAGAAATCAGTGTGGTCCAAAAAGGTCATTTTGCTTCTCAGTAGGAATATTAAGGATGCTATCGGAGGTAATAAGTTAATGATTAAAATATTGAGAAGCTTACCCAACAAGAAAGCTCATAAAACATGGCAAGTCAACAGTATGACAGAAATTAAAAGAGCTAAAATAGAATGTGCACTGAGCCATGCAAAGACTGATAGTAATTACTTCTGTATATAGCAAAGACAGGAAGCCAGCTACTTTGATGGCAAACATGTAAAAGGGCACTGAGAAATGACAAAGAAACAGCAGCAATGCTCAGTGAGCTTTATGTGCCGGTCTCTTTTGCTGGAGACATTACAGAGAGTTCCAAACCCAACACATGTTTACAGCAATCCACCATAATTGATAAGTAAGCCAGCAGGAGCAGGCACCATTTACACAATAGTTCAAATGTGAAGCTGCTGAACTGCTGGCCAAGGTGTGTGAGCTGTGATTACAAGCAGCCCTTGCTCTGGAGGAGGCAGAGATGCCAGTGCAGCTGCTAGCTAGAAGGGAAATTGGGCAACAACAAACTGGTGAGTTTGACTTGCATCCCTCCTCTCACAGCAGATTCATAAGATTTCTGTACACACGAATAAACATGATGTCAAGGAAAAGAGTCAATACTACGTCTGCAAGGAGCAATCCTGCCTTATCAGTTTGCTGCAGCTCCTTGGGGAGGTGGCTGGCTCACAGTCAAGACACGTGAGATGAAGGCAGTGGGTATGGTGAGAGTTATGCACCCAATCTTATGGCACAGAAGAAGGGCAGCTTGTAGGGACTGGCAGGTGGGTACTTCCAGGGGGATGTAGGAAAGGACTGCGGCAGGGGTGGCAGAGGGAATTGTGGCGACCAAGTGTGGGCAAGCTCAGGAGGACTCAGGCAAACTCATGGACAAGTCACCTGCTGAGGGACTGCTAAAAGGACCAGTCAGGGGGTCTCTTCATAACAGCTGAGGCTGCTGGTGGTGTGAGAGGAATGGGCTGCAGAAAGCAGTTGGGCTCTCCCCAAGCATCTCTAAATGCCACTGTTGAAAACAGAGTGCTGGGTGAGCAGGGTCATTGATCAGATCCAGGAAGTCATTTTTTGTGATTTCCTGATTTCCTATCAAAGAATAGAGGTGGGTGGTACATCTTGCAGCCTGGCAGTAAAGGGGTATCTTGCTAAAAGGAAAAACATTTGTTTCCAGGAAACCAAAGGCTTTGTGTGTGCTGTTGGTAGACCCCTAGAGGAACTTGCTGCCACAGGGACCAGGGTTATTCCTGCAATCTTGTCACATGACTGCGCCCAAGAGGCTCTGCAGATGGCTAAGCAACCTATACGGCTAAGCAGGAAGTCAAGGTTTTGCTCCATCACTCGTGAGCCAAGACCTGGTCCTGTCCATGGCTGTGCTGTAGTGCTTGACCTTTCCTGAGAAGAAGCAGAGGTCCTGGGATCAACAGCAGGACTGAGGCAATTCCATTGGAGCCAGGCATTTGCTCCAGCCTTCTTGCCAACTTGCTTGAGTATCTTTTGCCATTATACAGTTTGCAGTTGCGTCCCAAAGGAAAAGAAATTATCTGTGTGCTGTTTATGATCTTTATTGTGTATTAAAAAAAGAGTGGGGGGGAACCCTTGTTTTGAGTTTCCTTCCAAAACAGGCTTTTTTTCAGTCTTTGGATATTTTTGCCTTGTTTTGTTTTCCTGGTTAATGTCATCATTCATCTTTCCTGTTTTCGCTGTAGGACTTCTTAGATGGCTCACAGATGTGCACTGGAAAGTCTCTCACTGGAAATTAAAAGGTAGCATGCTGAATCTTGAATGCAAACGATCTTCATTGAGTTAGGTTATTGCTCACAAAAGCAGACTGAAAAGAGATTTCACTGGATCTTGCTGCTTTGGTTTCCCTTTTCCCTGGATTTTCTTAAAACTGCCTCCCACTTCTTGCGCAAACCCCAAATAGGACTTTTACAATAACATCACAGCTCAGCTGGCAACCTTCCCCAGAACAAGTCTTTCCTCATCCCATGTTTTTTCAGCCTTTTGCTAAACTCAGTGGAACTTTCTAATCAACACAACCTTTTTTTTTTTTTCCTTTAAGTTTTTCCATTTAGAGCTTGTTGCCCTGGTTAAGTTTCTTTTTGCTGTTTACAGCAAAGAACGAGGCCTTTTCTGCCAGCTGATCTGCAGAGACATTTCCCCAGTTCTCCTGTCAGCTGCTCTTCTCAGGATTCCCTCTGTACCCATTTCTCCACTTAAACATGCACTCAAACTTCTAGACATGACCCCCTCTCAACTTTCCAGATCTAAGCAGAGGAGTTTCCACCACACCTGCTCCAGATACTGAGAATCTTTGAGAATGCTGAGCCTTTCTCTTTCCTAATTTGTGTATTTCCTAATTTGTTTCAGATAGAACATACACTATCAGTGTATAGAGTCACGACCCTCTGGACCAAAAGTGGCAGCCCTATGCCATCTGGCCCCGTAAAATGTTATTCTCATCTATTTCTACAAGTGTGTAGCATGTCATATATTTTTATAGAATAGTAGAATGGTTTGGGTTGGAAGACACCTTAAAGATCATCTAGTTTCAACCCCTTAACACTGATAAGAACACCACCCACCAGCTCAGGCTGCCCAGCGCCCCATGCAACCTGGCCTTGAATGACTCCATGGATGGGGCATCCACAGCTTCTCTGGGCAGCCTGTGACAGGTCCTCAACACCTTCTCAGTGAAGAATTTCTTCCTTACATATGATCTAAACCTAAACTGTTTTTTAGCTTCAAACCACGACTCCTTGTTCAATCACTACGTTCTCTGAAAAAGAGACCTTCCCCATCTTTCCTGCAGGTGCTTTTTTAGGTACTGGAAGGCCACTGTAAGGTGTCTCTGGAGCTTTCTCTTCCCTAGTCTAAACAATCCTGACTCTCTCATCCTCTTTTTGTAGAAGAAGTGCCCCAAGCTCCCTGAGCATATCCATGGCCCTTTTCTGGACCTGCTCCAACAGCTCCATGTCCTTCTTGTGCTGGGGGTCCCAGTCCCTGCTTCAGATGGGGCCTCACGAGGGCGGAGCTGAGGGGGACAATCCCCTCCCTGACCCTGCTGCCAGCCCTCTGTTGAATCAACCCAGGATACGCTTGGCCTTCTGGGCTGCATGCGCACATTGCAAGCTCATATTCAGTTTTTCACCCACCATTTAATCATAGCATGTAGTAAAAAACACACGGCTGGAGCGTGAACTATTCACCGGAGACGGTGGCAGATAACCCCACGCCTGTTGTCCCACCGAGTGCTAGAGAGTTAATCATGTTCCTGCAGAGAAGCTGCATGGCGATTCAGCAGAGAGAGGTGGCTGAGTATCAAGCATCTCTGGAAATTGTATCATGTTATTTTCATTTGTTTCCTACCTCAGTAAGCTGGGACTGACTGAATGCTCTGAGGGAGTTCAGAATGAGAACGGCTGAATCACAGCAGCCTCACTGCAGTGATCGAAGGCAACCACAAGCAGAAATCTGCATGAGTCATTCCAAAGAGAGAGGCCAGAGAAAAGGGTGGGCGTGCTGTGTACTAAAGTACATAGCTCTTCTGGGAATGTGAACTTCTCAGGAGCTTTTACTTTACTATTCTGGTGTAAATCTGAAGAGAATCTGCTGCTTTATATGTCATTGTCATAGTTACAGGTGGGCTCTGCTGGGAACAACTGGTACAGCCCTGCATCTGCCATGTCCTTAGACCTACTCGTTAGCTGCTCATCCATACATGCAGGAAGGAACCACTCCAGAATAAAGGCACAGGGCTGAGCAGGAACAAAACTGTACCCAAAGAGAGATTATGGGAGCATGGTCTCAGCTTCTCCCACTCCGATATCCCAAATGTTTGGAGGAGAAATCACTGCCCCTCCTAGGCAAGGGCTGTCAGCATGGCGCCTTATGCAGTGAGGCCATGCCTTGCATAACCCTCCTCATGTACCTGGGTGACCAGCTGTCTCCCACAGCACCAGCAGGAAAGAGGATTAATGAGCTAGTTGGCTTGACAGAGGATACCTCCCCTAAACAACGGGACACCCTCACCTACAGCCAGAGATACAAAGAGCCGAGGGCACCCAGCACACTATGGAATAGGATCCCAGTCTGGCAGGAACAAAAAGGAGGGCACAAAAACAGCCTACCTGTCAAAAGCATTCCACGGGTTGCAGGTTATACACCTCAGAGTGCTTGCTGCCAAATCTCAGCAGCCACAGGTATCTCATTCCAGTGACGGGGTCTGTCCTACTCACCCGGCTGCTCCCATAGTGTACCTCCTCTCTGGTTTATTTTCCCAGAGCAGGTGGGTTCACCGCTTTTGCTTCTTTTTTTTGTTTGTCCCAGGGTGAGAGCCACGAATCCTGTACTCCCCTGCAGCGAGGTTCCTATGCATTCAAAGGAACAGTTTCTTTTACAAGAAACACTCTAATTCCAGAGTATAAAACCATTGTCCTGACAACTTCTTTATGTGGCTAAGCATTAAAATGTTTATGCAGACTGGATTGAGATCTATTTCAAGTCAAAACTCCACCGTCAGGTGCTCCTGCAGCCTATGTCAGCTTTCCCTCAAGCTGACAGTGGCAGGACAGAGCTGGCTGGAGCTGTCTTGGAGATAGAAAAGCCCACTGCCACCTGGGCACTGTCCCCTTGCTCCTGAAAAGGGATGCCCAGCCACAAGTGGGTTTGGAGTCTCCATACTTAAACAGCATTGCTGCTGTGAATGGGTATGAGTGCCCAGCATGTTTGGTACACCATGGAGATGGCAGCAGCCCACTGTAAAGCCTTCTGATGACCAATGAACATACGTATGGCAAAACACATCAACTAACTGCTTTCATCTAAGCACCGGATTACCTGTTGTTCCCGTAGCAGAAAAATATCTCCTGGAAACTTTCTTCATTTCTAGATTCTCTGTATCTTGATATGAAAACACAGCATCTGACAAGATATGAGAACCGGTTCCCTTTTACTTTTATTATAGCTTTTTAAACCACATAATAAAATGTCTCATAAAATTTCTCCTCGTAATCGTATAGTATAAATCATAGAATCATAGAATGGCTTGGGTTGGAAGGGACCTCAAGTATCACCAAGTTCCAACCTTTCTGCCATAGACAGGGTTGCCAGCTGCTAGGTTAAATACTAGATCAGATTGCCCGGGGCCACATCCAACCTGGCCTTGAACACCTCCAGAGATGGGGCATCCACAGCCTCTCTGGGCAGTGTGTTTCAGCACCTCATCATTCTCTCAGTAAAAAACCTCCCTCTGACATCTAATCTAAATCTCCCTTCCTTTAGTTTAATACCATTCCCCCTTGTCCTATTACTATCCATCCATGTAAAAGCTGATTTCCCTCAAGTTTATACCTTTAAATACTGGAATGCTCTTCAAGGTATCATGGCACACGTTTCCCCAAACTACCCTGAAAATGTAACCAGATTTACAAACAGAAGTCTTATTTACTTACATATTCTTACACCTATACCTCTAGAAGGTATACAAAAATACAAGGATTGAATACACTAATATGGTAAATGCAAAACCAAAGGATATTCTTTGCAGAAAGAAACTGCGGTGACAGATGAAATGACATAGAATGGCAGTCTGTGTGTGTACATATAAATATTGTGTCTTCCTGTTCCACAGCATGGTGTTACTGAGCTGGAGAACTAAAAAGCAGCAGGAAATAATCACACTACCTTAAAGATTGTGAGATTTTTTACAAGTCGATATGTAGTGAATTTCTTTCACTTTCTCAGTGTTCACGTCCTGCTCTAATGTGTACTTCCAAGCTGAAAAAAAAAACACCCAACGAAACAAAACAGAAAAAAAGCATTGTTGAGATTCCTGTATAATCAAAACAGGGCCTGCAAAGACACCGTTTATCGAGAGCCACACACTGAGGCAGTGAGAGCTGGCAGCAGCAAACGTATTACAATTAAGAATAACATTTTTTCCAGATAGGATAAACACCATTTGTCACTTCATAAGCCTTAGGATTTGAAAATGGAACTAAAAGCATTTCCTTTACTCCTCCCGATGCAGCCGATGTTGCTTCATCTTCTGACGCTGCATTTGTAGACATCACCAAACTAAATTAAAAGCCTCCTTCCTTTCCTCTCCTTTCCCTTATTCCCCGGTTTTGAAACTGTTTTCTGAAGCACTGATGTAGAGCTTTGCTGCTGATCAGTTCTACTGCTTAAATGTGATGAGGGGAAGCTTGGATATGAATGGCCCGGCCAGAAGACCACCCAATTTCAGAGGAGGTTGGGGCCCAGCCAGAAGGGCAGGCCTTTCAGCTGGCTCTGTTCCCAAAATACAGTATTTATGACCTTGAACATCATCAGCAAAGGCAGGTGAGGGTTTTACAAAGCATACCCGCAACTGAAGTGCCCGAAAGTGACAGTTTGGATAGCTTCACAGGCAACATGGTTGGTGTTGTGCCTGTCGTTTGGCATAATGTGAAAACTTAGAAATTGAGAACGCCTTGCAGAGGAAGATGGCCGCCTGGTGTCCCCACCACCACCGTCCTGCCTTTGGGGAGCTCTCTTCACCCCGCAGTTAAACGAGGGACAGCCCCGCAGCCCTCGGGGTGAGGGTGTTTTAGGCCGTGTCCTCCCCTTCTACCTGGAACCCTTCTGCTTACCCTCCTGCAGGGAGAGGCCTGCACGGCCATTAGCACCCACCTCCCCCCGCCTTGGCTCTGCCCCCCCAGCTGCTCAGCCAACAAAGTCGAGCAAAGCAGAAACTGCAGCGAAGAGCTGTGACTAATTAAGATGTTATCTCGTGAGCAGATTGAAATGAAGGTGCCTGGGAAGAGAATGCAAAAATCCTAAGTAGCTGTAAAGTGGCTCTTTTTGCCAACCTTAAAGCAGGCACCCCTTAATAACTCACAGCTGTGCCTATTTGAACCTCATCTAGCACCAGCTCATGCATTATTGACGTTCTTATTACTGGCAGTAGAGCTGCAGAAACGACAGTGATAGCTGCTTTAGTTGATGAGAGCGCGGGTGTTGGGTAGGGCTCCCACTTGTTGCAGAGCACAGCCCCTGTACTTGGAGAGCTGTGTACGAGGAGGAGGAGGTGGGAAAGGTGAACTGGGAGACTCTGGAAACTTTAAAGAGCAGAAGGGTAGAGAAGCACAGGTAGAGAAACCTGCAGGATTAGTGACTGTTTGCTCTTGGAGAGTGAGCTCATCTCCTTGTTAGCAATATGTCCTCTGATGCGCAATGGCTCACGCTGAGGGCAAAGGGCAGTTCCCCTGGCCACGGACCAAGGCAGAGAGCTGCTGCCTGGCATGGAGGCCTTGAGTCAATGCAGAGGACGCTGCTGTGCTCACAGAGGAGGTATTGGTGTGCAGCACAGCCTACTGCCACCAGGATCCCAGAACTACTGTCACATAGCATGCTTGGTGGTAGCTTTTGTATGGATGCCACCTGATGAAGAAATGGATGGACACCACCAACTGCACTCCTGCACAGCACCGGGCAGCTGAAAACTTTCCCTCCTTCCAGTGAGGTCAAGGACAAAATGATGGAAAGCTCTATTTTCTGTGCCTGAAACCCATTTTGTCTCCCACTATGCTTTCCCACAGGCAGCCTGGAGCAGATTATTTGTGCAATCTTTACTCAGCTGTTCCGAAGCCCTTGCTGGATGGCGGGGATGGCCCTCCCAGGCAGGTTCTCAGCAGAATGGTCTGGACTCTGCTGGTGCTCTCACTTATCACTGGGAGGATATTCCAGGACCACATCCATTGGCAGGCAGGAAGTTAATGCACAGCCTCCGATAAACCATCTGTTACAAAAGCAGCAATCAAAATCCAAAGCAGCAGCCCTTCAGCAACGTGACCAAACTCAGGTTAACTGAAGCCAAATTCTCCTTTTAAGTAAACAGACCTCCAAGTACTGCTACTCTGACACATGCTGGATCATTGCTTACAAGACGAAACTAGCCTTTCTCCTGCCTGAACCCGAAGTCAGAGGGAACTTTTGAATGAATCATGGACACAAGCCTCGTGGTAGGCAAAGATTCTGCATACATGGAAAGCTTAGAGTCAGACATGCTACTGGCTGCAGCAGTCCAAGGCAACAAAGCTTCAAGGACAAGCACAACTTCTGTGGATGTGGATCACAGGAAGAAAAAGGGTCCAGAGCAGTAAGAAAGCACCAGAGGACCTCTGAGCGATGGCCACCGGGGTGGCCTGTGTGCATCACTGCCAGGAGTTTTAAAGAGAAAACCCACAGCACAGCATGACTGTTGACACTGTCCAGTTCAAAGCAGCTTTGTGGTTTGGAAAATGGAGGAAGGGAGGAAAAAAATTAATGGAAACCTCCTCTGGGAGAGTTTAGCAGTAGGTAAGGGGACAATGAGCTTTCTATAGGTACCCCACGTAGGATCGCAAGGTGAGCCTGGCAGGTTGCCAGCTGGTTGTGATAGAAGAGTACTGTGTGCCCCAGACCAGAGATGAGCTCGTCTGCGCAGGCTGTGCTTGTAAGCTACATCTTGGCCATCTTGGCTAGCTCAGCCTGCTTCTTCCTGCCAGGGCACTTGGGTGATTCTGCCTGCTCATGCACCTTCTCTAATGCCTTCCTGGTGATTTAGACGAGCTTTCCAGGAGTCTCTCTCCCAGTGATAGACATAGGAAATATCCTTATATTCTGCCCCTCCTTCCTTAAGTTCTCCTATGCAGGAGTGAGGAACAGATGTGCCTTAGTATTAATTGCTCGGAAGTAAATCACACTGGAGACCTGTATCTGACTCACCTGATTTGCCCTGGCTCCTCGATGTAAATGATGCGGGCAGGAGGACAAGCCTGGTGCAGAGGACATGTTTGTTAGCACGTTCCACCCATCCAATTGTCCACAGATGCTTAACGAGATCCAGGAAGACAGCCATGAGGCTGGGCAGCTCAGGTCTCATTCATAATTGCTTGCTGTGCAGCAAGCTGCAATCATATGGGAGTTATAGACATTACAGTCTAGGAGCAGGAAGAGAGACCTTACCAACAGGGTTTTAGTTTGAATCATTCCAAGATCCGTCTGCACTCTGAGAATTGCAATTCATGAGTTCAGTCCTCAGAGTGGTTCTCAGTATTTTTTTCTGAAATTGAAAAGTACTGATGGAAGCTGTGCAGAAGTCTTGCCTTAACAAGTGCTTTGAGACCAGGTGTCCTGCTTTCCTGAAGCAGGCATCTATCACCAGCAAAGCACACCTTGCCTTACAAAGCACAGAACAGAGAGGGATTCTCTGTCCTGAGGAATTTACATATAGGAGGTATCGATATGAGGATGGGCAGTGTCTTATTTTCATTGTGAGTTTTTCTCCATTCCTCTTCAGATCTTTCACATTCTGCCTGTTTTGGAAACAAGAAAATGCTCAGTATTGTTGTGAATCCCCTTCAGAAACCCAGGATAGCGGACCGCTCTGTAACATCTACAAACTTGGTTTTCACCTCCTCTAAACCCCTTGAAGGTCTGGTTTTGGAGAAGTTCATGCTCTGGAGCTCCTGCAGTGATGATGGCAGGCACTGGCTGGGGGCACATCCGCAGACCCTATCAGCAGGTTGGAGGTAGAGCTGTGAGCAACATGAATGAGATTCCTTGCATTAAAGCAGGCAGGGAAGTATCTGGTAGTGCTCTGCGTGTGCTGTGGCAGTGCCTGGTGATGGCAGGGGGTCCTGTGGCACCGAGTACCAGTAAGACACCTAATAATGGGCTCCCCCACCATTTCTTACAGAGCATGGCAAGAGGTTGTAAGGAAAGATGTCTCTTCTGCTCAGTATTTATCAGGAGGGCTGGGGCTTGTTCAAGGACTCCCTCCTCGCCTCCTTACAGGCTGAGGTCAAATGAGAACACAAATCTCTCTGATAAGGTTGTCAAAACATGCCAATTGAATGTCAGATATGATTAATAGGGAAGATAACACCGATGTGATAGGTCATGGGGAGGAAACTGCTAAACCAGTTGTAGAAGTGGAGAATGTGTTGGGGGAGGCAGCAGAGCCTGGTCAGAGCAGAGGGATTTGCACTGCACAGAAGTCCGTGTGCTGGTGTGGAAAGCTTTGCTGTTGGCACACAGGGCACTCTGGAAGGGTTTGGAACATCATCAGGAAAGTCACTCTTTTATAACATACAGATGGTTTCAGGACAGCTTCCAGATATTCCTGTGATTTCATTGCCTTAATGCATTGCATTGCATCCCCCACTACACTGATAATCAGCCCAGACATCTATTCAGCCAAACTGCCTCTGAGCCATGGTGGGAGGCATTCCTTGAGAGCTCTTTGTGGCTGTGGTTGTGCAGACCAGGCAGGGGCGCTCCCCACGCATCACCATTCACAGGATTACAAGGACACCTACAAGGGTCACTGCTTCCCCTTTCCCTGTTAGCATCAGCTGTTGTGGCATCCATGCCCCAGGTCACCCAGGAATGGCCATACGGCTCCTGTCACTCAGATTACAGTTCCCAACCCTATGCGTTTGCACAGGAGAAGGCTGGAGGCTGAGGTGGAGGAGGAAGGGAAATGCTGGCCACAGATTACTGCACTGCTCTATCAAAAGGACGAGATGAAGGGCAGGGCGGGTTTTGCAATGCCTTTTCAGCCACAGCAAAGCACCTGTCAGCAGAACTGAGAGGGGATGTGATAGAGGTGAAGAACAGGAGGCCTGAAGACAGTAAGACACGAGGCAGAGCTCTTTGCTTTCCTGGCCTGTGATTTCTTGCTTAAGCTTCTTTTGAGACAGTGGTCCTGTATAATACTTCTGGCCTTTCGCTTCGCTCTCAGCCTTATTTATTGCCTCTTCCCAATGCTCCAATGCTTTCCTCCTCCCCAGCACTCCTGCAGCCGAGGAACTTTGCCAGTGCCACTGCCTTGGCTGAGTGGAGGAATAAGCAGAGGTAAAATCAAGGGCTTTGCACGCACCAGTGTTCCCACGTAAGCTGTCAGCAGTCACAGTGACAGACGACCCTGGCACAAAAGCACGTAGCTGCAATTTACACACAACTTTACCCCAAAGAAGCATAAATTGACACTGGCTTGATGGTCGTGGCAGGGAAGCAGGTTACCAGCCCCCAACTACAGATATTGTGGTTAATCTTTTATGCCAACAAAGCCTCGATTTTGATTTAAATCTCCCTTTTATCTTTCTGCCTTTCTACCCTAGAGCAAACATACTTTCACCTACAGCGAGTGAATTGAATGAAAAAGCCATTTTTCTTGCCCTGTCACAAAGCCACATTCTGGGGCTACTACGTGTGGAATTTTCCATGTGGTTGCTATAAGCAGCCCATGTACACAGTAGAAAAAAAAACAGCTTGGCTTTTAAATGGTGCAAGAATTGCCTCTGATTATTTCCGCAACACCTGTACAGGTCCTTAACCAAAGCCTCTGGCTGCCTCCAAGTGAAGCAGAGCATCAGGTGCTAACACAACAACCAAGTGCCAACCAAGCGTGTAGAAAGTGTCAGCAAACAATGCTGTAGTTGATAGGATATTTAAGAGCGTCTCAAACAGCTGCAGCCAGCTAGAGTACATAAAAGGGCACAGCCATTAATTCACAGTGGCCCACACCACTGATTCGATGCACACAAATTGGAGAAGCAGCTGGCTAAATGTCATGCTGCTGGCTTGTTTTTGAAGCCCAGGTAACAGATTTCCAGTTCCTTTCCAAACACAACAGAAAAAAAAACCGTGCTCAATGACTTACTGCAGTAGCTACCAGCTCAGGTAATTCTAGTGTGAGGGTTATGGACTCTGATCCAGAGAAAAATCAGATGATGCCCTCTGTTTCTATGTTAGTAAGAAGAAGTCAGATTCCAAAGTAGTTGCTTACCACCTATTGCTTTCCTGAAGATATTTTAATGTTTAGGTTTAGCTGAATTTCTAATTGGTGGTAAGCTATAGAAGCCCCTCTCATCTGAAATTACAGTTTCAGAGTTCTCTCAGTTCACCCCCACTCATCTTAAAAACAACAGTTTTGATGATGATTGGTGGGAGAACTACCCCTAGTGCAGGCTCTGATCATGAGATTTGGTGTACGAGCATCAGCAAGGTGAAAATATGTTCACGGGAAATCTGCGTACCTCCTTTGAACACACCTCTGCTTTAGCAAAAGATATCCCCATTTC
Organism: Gallus gallus; assembly: GCF_016699485.2. Taxonomy (NCBI): domain Eukaryota; kingdom Metazoa; phylum Chordata; class Aves; order Galliformes; family Phasianidae; genus Gallus; species Gallus gallus. Next base: position 128,102,651 of record NC_052533.1, on the reverse strand, counting down.
TGGGCTCAGCTGGGTGCTGTGTTTGCCATATGAACCTGATGCACCCACATGAGATGCTTGGTGGCAGTATGAATCCCCAAGCCAGGGCAAAAGGACTGTCATGGCTCCCAGGTTCAGCAAGCCCAGCCTCTGACTGCCACAAGAGCTGCATCTGCATTCCCGGGGTGTTTTTGGATGGGGCTTTAAAGATATCCAGCCCAATCCCTCAAAAACAGCTTCATTCTTCTTCACAGAGACAGATTGAAGAGCTGAAAAAAAGCCCATTACAAAAAACACAGCTTGGAAGGAGACAGAGTTCTTACCAGCCACACTTCTGCGGTGCTGACAAATTGTGCTCAAGAAATCCACTTCTTCTTCCAGAAGAATTCACACCACTTGCTCTATTTTATGAGGGGTGTTTCTGAGCCTCGGGTGAGTGCGAACAGCTGCAGGTCTGTCTGTCTGGGCAAGGCCTGAGGATCGCTATGGGAAGCGACAGCCCCTCAGAAACACACCTGAGAGCGGCTGCGACTCCAGCCCAGCACCAGGGATGGCACCCAGGAGGACGGCCATCTCGGGGCGGCCCAGCACCTCAGCATCCCTCCTCATCCCTGCTGTCTCCCCAAGCGCTGGCGGGGCCAAAACCTCCAGGCCTCTGCCACAGCTTCCCTCTTCTCTCCTCTCTGCTGACGTAACCTGGCATTTTTTGCTTTCAAATCCTGCCGTGTGATGAAAATGAAACATTTAAGAGGAGCGTGAAATTAAATGTGGCCTCCAGCTAGGGCTCCCCAGGAATGCTTCTCAAAGTGCATTATTCATTTTCATCTTTAATTCATTCTGAAATGCCATTTGTGGATCCTGAGACATGCTCAGGGCTGGAGCAGCACAGAATTATGAGTTCTTTACCACAGGGCCTACGGGACCCACATCATCTTCTGCCTCTTGGGCACACACCTGGGTGCCCACTGCTTAGCAGCTTGGGTCTGTGGTCTGGAACCCAAGGTCTGCCCGGTGCTCCTTGGTTTCCTTTTCCAGAAGGGCAGAGCACAACACCAAAGTCTTTGGGAGCTAAGCTTTGGAGTTGTAAGTATTGTTTGATGATGGATATTGTGAGAAATAAGGTATTTCTCAAAATACGTACTCCAAGTTTTTGAATATTTTTACCTCCATTTACCTCTGTTTTATCAAATTTGATCTACTTTAACTTAATCTAGCTCAGTTTGCTGTCATTGCTGTCCCCTCCACCAAAGAGAGGATGTTGTGAACAGAAACTGATGAGGCACTCCCAGGCAACAGAGATGAGCACCGTTGATAATAAAGCAACAAGGAAAAAGCAGTTCCTCCTCTATGGTGGGGCTTTAGCAGCATGCAGTACGTAGGATGTAAATTTGCATGTAGGACAGTCAGAGGAAAACCAATCTGGCCTCACTGCTCACTCAGTAGATTAGTACTACACATTTCATACAGTGAATGAGGCAAAGACTTTGGAAAAAGCGAAATATATGATCAGGTTGTTATCAGTATGCAAAAGAGACCAAATTAAAGCGGTACAGGACTCCCTAATCCTGGTGTTTCCTATCTTTGGCTGCTTGACCTTGCAGCCTTACTGTTCTTTGAACACAGATTGTGGGTTATAAACCAGTATTTATAGTACAGGAATACCCTCATTTCCCCCCCAAGACAAGATGTACTGAGGCAGTGCAGCACAGACGCAGCATCTGATCCAGCAAGCTTGCGATCCAAGAAGATTAATAGAGAAGGAAGGGGATGAAGGAGAAATAAAATAAGCTCAAATGCATATGGTTGTGTGGCTGCATGCACACACACATTAAAAAATGTATTTACATTAACATATGTATTGATTTAAAAACTCTGGATTTTATAAATATATATATATGCACAGAGTACATATAGAATTATATATATATACATGCATTTGAGTAGCTAGCAAATCGCTGCCTTTCCCCAGCTGCCTTGTAGCCTAGCTAACATATGGCGGCTGGTTTTCCTGCTGGCGTCATAGCACCAGGGAGCTGTGAGCAGCATATTGGAGCCAGGCACTTCCAGGTTTCATCAGGGAGCTGCTCCACACATAAGGTGGAGTGCAGTGGGATTGCAACAACACACGTGAAGGGAAGAGACAAATTTCCTGAAAGCCTCTGGGAAATTGCCCTTCTAAATAAGTTTGATTTAAAGTGTTTTGGAGAAACGTTTTGATAGGAAATTTTTAAATTTATTTATCTTTTTAATAAATTGTCCGTTCTACTGAATTTTGAACAACAGAGAGCAAAACCTATTCTTTTGTTCTTCTTGTTGTTTTCAAAATGATTTCAGTGTGCATCACATGAAAACTCAGTGTACGAGTTTTAATAACAGGAAACACTTTTTACTGTGAGCTTCCCAGAAAGCTTGTGGAGTTTCCATCCGTGGAGGCCTTGAGAAGCCGCCTGGGTACGGGCCTGGATCCCCTGCTCTGGCTGGCCCTGTGGGAGCAGGGTAGGCCAGGGGCCTCCTGCCAACCTCAGGCACTCTGTGATTCTGCCAGTTTGGGCTTGGTAGCTAACCCTGCTTATATAGATTGCCCATTTATATAGAATCATAGAGTGGCTTGTGTCAGAAAGGACGTTTTGACTCTCTGCTGTGCGCTGGTTGCCAGTGACCAGCTGAGGCTGCCCAGGGCCCCATCCAACCTGGCCTTGAGCAACTCCAGTGATAGGGCATCCACAACTTCTCTGGGCAGCCTGTGCCAGTGCCTCCACTGCCCTCTAAGTGAAAAAATTCCCCCTAGCACCTAATCTAGTCTTTATAAACTCATCTCAGCAACAGGTTTGGATATGAAGTAATTTGCTCTCATCCGCAAATGACAGAAGCAGTAGTCAGTAGTTTTCAGTTCTTTTTGAGTCATTAAGCCCCAGACATTTTCCAGTAGAAATACAGATTCCTCTCCAGTGAAGTGAAACCTAATTGCAGGAAGTGTAATTTTCTTTGCACATGGTTTACTGACTCCCCTGCTCCTGGGCCAGAGGACCCCAGCCAGGGCTCCAAAGATCTTAATTGTTGTTGTGAATAACTGCCTATTTTCTTAGCAGGGCTTTGAGTTCCACAAGGCACAATCTAATGGCTTCCAGTGAGTATTATTTATCATATGTGCATACTGAGACATATGGCATTATTTCCATCCTTCAAGTCCTAATAGAGACGTCCTGTAAACAGCTGTGGGCTGTTCCTGGGACGTATGTATTTCCTTGTCAGTCTTATGCACAGCAGCTCTCACTTCTAACTTCCAGTGTGGTTTGTTGGATTGTATTGATTCATTTTTGAAACAATCATCTATTTTAACTATTCTTATAAAAAATAAACACAAGGCTTTACAAGTGAGCAGAACTTCCCAGGAAACCCACACAAACATCCTCTTGCTCGCTTGGAAGCCTGATTGTACCATGTACAGACTGACACGTCAACGCACCTGCAGGGGTGACTAACACTGTAGCCTCCCTTGAAGAAAAAGACCGGGTTTGTGTGATCTGCTGTACTTGGCAAACCTGCCTTTCTCCATAATCACCAGTGTAAATAAAGAGCAATTTAACTGAAATCAGTGGTTGTACCGGTGACAAACTGGGGTGGTAGTAAGATCTGATTCAAGTCCTCAAGGGTGAACGTACAGTTGCTGACATGGGTTCATACCACAAGCCAGTGCCTCAGAAAGGGACTGGGAAGCCTCAAAGCTGAATATTGTATCTTTACCAGTTGAGATCAGCTCTCTGAAATACCTGTTCTGATCTTGAGCTGAAAGAGAAATGAAAAGAACATCTCCCGCTCTCTTTATTCTAGCTGGTATTAGCATTTCTCTCTACATTAATAGTGCTCAAAGTGCCCGCCCTTCCTTTGGGACTATAGTGAATGCATGAGTGGAAGAGGAATGACTTTTCAGTGAAGGATACTGATGGTGCAATGAACTGAGGGAGACAGCTCCTTCCAAAAAGATGGGAAGACAGGCAAGGGATGGCCAAGGGAGGGCAATCACTCAAACGCCACAGGCTGCTGAGAGACTTTGTGAGTCCTTCTTCCCCATTCCACCTTATTTCCCAGCTGCATTGAGCTGCTGCAGCCTTCAAGCAAGATTGCCTGAGCACACCTGTCAATCAGTATGGCAGTACAGGGAAATGGTCTAGCTCTCATGCTGCAGTTTATTTGCTGTCACACTGCTTTTGTATTAATCCTGGCTGCACGGTACATATGGTTCAGAGTCACATTTTGAGAACCTTAAATCTGAATTTAAATGTAGACTTTTTTTCTTGTTTGTGATATAATCTACTTGATACATATGTACTCAACTCAGAAAATTTCTAGTATTTTTTATCCCTTCATAAAGGCACTTCCAAAAGAGCACCTGTGCATTGCAGCGTTTGCTAGAGGCACACCAGTAAATGGGTACTCTGTGTCCTTTCAGCTGGCATTAAGATTGTAATGAATCATTGATAAAGCTAATAATGTACTCAGTTTAATCTAATATTACAGCACAATAGCTGCGCCTAGTGCTTACAGCACAGGAATATACAAAAGTAATTAGTTTTACACCACTGAAGCTAACTGCAGTTGAACCTCTCTGGGTTACGAGAGTTTGCCAAAGCAAGTGGTACAAAGGATCACCAAAGGCTGCACATGGACTGACTTCTAAACATCCAGGCCAGTCTCAGTGTCACTTCAGCAAAAGAAGAAATAATATATATCGGATGCATCCCAAGCAGCTCACAAAAGAGCTATCAACATCTTGATGTGAAACTGGGCTACATGGGAGAGTCTCCCTGACAGGTGTTGTTGGTTCCAAAACCTTTCCTGGACCTTGCTGTATGTTTACCTTATGAGCAGAGTCACTTCATTTGCAAAGCAAGCACAGATACTATGGGCCAAAAGTAATCATAGCCTTGGAGCCAGCCCCTTCACTGGTATGTACCATAACAGCTCCTTGACGGAGTTACACAGCCATGGGCCATCTGAAGCTCTGATTCACTTGCTCCCTGAAATGGCAAACCAAGCACTGTCTTCTACAACAACTTTTTAAACTTAAATCAGAACATTACACTCCAGATTACTGTATCTTTAGGTGGTATCCATAGACAGACAGCTCTCAGGTATGATATCCTGCCCAGGTGGAAAAATGTAGTTGAACTCATTCCTCTGACAGCAGTATCCAGAACAAAATGTAGCCTGGATTTATTCTGATCTGTGGTTCATCCCAGCCCAAGATGATCACAGGAGAGTTTACTGCTATCTCACTAGTAACAGTGCTCAATTTTCTGCCTCTTCAGAAACTGTAGTGTTAACTACAGTGTAAGAAGAAGGGTAGAACAAGACGGGGATGCCAAATTGACCTGAGCTTCTGAGGCCATCAAGCCCAGTCACTCTCCGCTTGTATTCTTGTAATTCTTTTAATCAATGTCTCCAGCTCAAGGGCCAGCACCACGTTACCCAGTGCCAGGCCTCAGCTGGCAGCAGCAAGGATCAGCCTCTGTCTCAGGGGACACCATGGAAACATCAGCTCAAGCAAATGGACTTGACCAAACAGGAATTTATGGAGTAGGGAAGCTGAGGAGGAGCTTCCCAAAGACCTGCAGTCATTCCACAGCCATGAGTGGAAGTGGTTTTGCCTCTCAGTGACTTGTTAGGCCAGATGGCCGGTCTCTGCACTGCAGGGCAGGCTGAGAAGGGAGCTGCTGCCTCCTCAGCAGGGAGAGATGGCCTCCTCAGCCCCCTTGGGTGCAGTGCAGGGGGCAGTGAGTCCCTGGCTTGGAAGGAAGGCTTCCTAAACAGTCAATCTCTTTCTCCCCTTGCCTGTACTTTATTTACCTCAAGACTAGAAGCTAGAGCAGATGGCATTACTACTTAACTGACTCGCAGGGTTGGTTTATCATGTGCTAGCACAACAAAAGGATGCGTTTCACATTAGGTTATGACATGGCTACCCTTCTTCCTTAGGCTGACAGGACTAAGTCAAGCCAGACGTGTTGGGATGGAGCTGGGCATCATGTCTCAGCAAAGCCAGGAGCCCCCAGGAACATAGAATCATAGAATCATAGAATCATAGAATCGCTAAGGTTGGAAAAGACCCACAGGATCATCCAGTCCAACCATTCGTTCACCCTCCACCAATGGTTCTCGCTAAACCATGTCCCTCAGCACAACATCCAAACGCTCTTTGAACACTACCAGGGTCGGTGACTCCACCACCTCTCTGGGCAGCCCATTCCAGTGCCTGACCACCCTTTCAGAGAAGTAGTATTTCCTAACGTCCAGCCTGAACCTTCCCTGGCGCAGCTTGAAGCCATATCATCTTCATATCATCACCAACATCTACAGTATTCCTATGCCATATTTAGTAGCAGTGGTAAAAGCAAGTCGAAAGAGATATAAAATGATAGCAGAAATGGAACAACACCAGGAAACCAGAGTGCTGCAGCCAACTGAAATAATACTGAGTATCGGAAAACTGACATTAACCTAGGGGATAGCCTGTCAGAGCTGAAAAACAGGGCCTCAGCACAGTGCCGCTGGTCTTGCCACCCCTAAATTGGAGCTTTCAGTCTAATCTACTTTGGTTTATTTATTTTAAGAACCACGTCCAGCTGCGCCATGGGTGAGTTTTACAGAGGAAGTTCGCGCGTCTATCAACACGGGGGTGAGTTTTGCCAAAAACACAACTCTGCTAGCAGTTTGTTGAGTTTTACAGCGATAGTCACTTCAGGCTGTTATTGTGAGTTCTGCTGGGAAGCTTTTATCACTGGGACCACTTGTTTAAACAAAGAGGATTCTTACAACCACCAAATGTGGCTTTTAAATGGGGAAAGTTTCTGCAGAGTCACCAGTTTGTCTCTAAATTTGCCGTAAACTCCCATCAGCTACTTTCCTCCCTCTTTAGAGAGCTATAATGATAACAGCAATTATAACAGATCATAAACAATTCTGAGAGGTCCTAGCCAATCCATTCCTAAGCGGAGTGATAGGACCGATTTTGAGTGTTGTCCTTGCTGTCCACAATTCCCTTCATCGGATGACTTTACTAAAGCCTTTTCTATTCCTGTGCTCATTTTCTTGCCATTTGTCCCAGCTTTCTTCGGTTTCTCTTTAACTTGGAAAAGATTAAAAGAAGAAAAAGAAAAGTGAAGAAAAAAGACCCAATTGCTTGAGATGATTTTTTTTTCTGTTAGTGAGAACGTCTGTCTCTTCAGAGAGACCAATTAAGATTCTCAACATCACTCTGGACCTAATCTAAATATGAATAAAATATCAAACCCTTCCTAAAATTGTCCTTTGTTCTTCTTACCACATTGAAATTGACTTTTTGACACGGTGCCAGGCAGAACTTCAATGCAAAATGCATAATTCCTCCCCCTCCACGTTTGCATACTGAGATGTCCACTGGCCATTGCTACTGTAACAATGGACCCCCAGCCTTCCCGGGAACATCCTGAAGGTCATGGATAACAATTCAGAACTGTCTCAAAAGTTTGGGATTTTTTAGATATCAGGATTGGTGAGCCTATTACATATTCTTTCCTTGATCTAATGTCACCTTTGTATCGGCTTAAAGAGACGAGCTTGCAACAAGCATCAAGAATGTCATAGGAAAATGAAGAAAATCTTGTACATGGGAACATTCGCATGGTTCTTGCTCAGTTCTGGCTAATTATGGTCACTTCCACATGTGATCATCCAAATAGCTCTAGCAATCAATGTAATTGTGCTAAGCTGTTTAAAAATCAGCCTCATTAAATTTTGCCTGGTAAAAATGTACAGTTTTTCAAAACCCTCCATCTTGATCTTATGATAGCTGCCAAAAGGCCTTTAGAAGTAAGTAGGTTTTCTTTGTCCCTTTTTTTTGTGTGCCTGTGTGTGTTCTTTGGCACTCATTACAGTACTCTGAAAAATGTCTATTACCTCCTGTAAAAAGCTATTAGTGTGTCTGCAAGTTATTGTACAGTTCTTTCATTTCCAACACTGTATAATCTCCAGCTTTGATGACTGTGGAATTAAAAGAATATCTCAAAATGTGACCTGGAGATTGAGTGTCGTGCACCCCTAAAAATAACTGTGCTAGGAAACCCAAGCAACACGCAGAGCTGCTCTCTGGCAGTCGTGCCAACACATGGTGGAGGAAGTGTGCATTGTGTCAGACGTGTGCTCCCTCCTGCCCAGAACTGGAGAGAAATGGGGTTTGTGCTTTGGGGCAAGAGGGACGAGTGGAGCTGGGACAAGGTTGGGGCTGGCTGCAGCTCTGCTCTGAGGGAGCAGAGGAGTGCTGTCCCTTCAGCAGTGCCTGTAATGCACTGCGATGGAGAGCCAGCCCCCTACCAGTGCTGCAGCGCCAGGGAGGTGATAATTGTCAAAAGTAAGCAGTAAGTGCCCTGCTGAGTGTGAACATCCACTGATACATCGCTGCTGTCAGCCAGCTGAAGGATACTTTTTCGCACTGGGTTTGCTGTTGGAAGAAAAGCTGTTTGTTCTTTGGCAGCAGGTACTTGATTCTCTCTTTTTATCCGTACTATATCTCTTGTGGTCCTCGGGACATGCGAGGGTTAGGATTTGTTCTAGAGAGGAAAGCACGGAACAGAAGAGGAAGACGGATGCAGGGAGAATTTCACAAAATGGGGCCTTGGATGTGGCCCAAGGTACTGTCTGAGCGGCTCTGAGGGGCTGCAGAAGTTGTGCCCTGAGCAGAGGCCAGCTCAGTTCCCCAAAAGTGGCCGCGGCAAACGGTGAGCAGGGACAGGAGGGTGGCAGGAGGCTGAGCCCCAGGACAGCCCCTCACTGGGCTGCACACGGAGCCAGGCCAACCCCTCGGCTCTGCAGCCCACGGCATGGTCCCACAAACACGAGGAGCTGACCCCTGTGTTCTGCTGGAAAAAAAGCAAGTGACAGGCCTCAGCACAGCTATGAAGGGCTTTTCTCTTATCTGAAGATCTGCTGCTTTCCATGCCTCCCTTTGACTGTAAAGGAGGTTATTCTGGAGTCATCTCTCGCAGCTGCACCATAAAATACCTCAGTCATGTGGTTTTAAGCAACTCAGAGCAAAAAAATAAACCACAGTTCTTTAAATAAAGATGCACGTATTCTTGTGACATTTCCACACAATTCCAATTTCCAAGGGAATCAAACGCTCATTACTACACACACTGTTCTGTAGAGGCCAAATCTGGTCTTTAGGCAAAGAGAATTCCCATTTGGCTGGGCTTATTCATACAGCCTGCAGTTTTATTTGAAGTGACTGAGAAAATTTTAAACTGGACTGAACAAGTAATTAGATGAAGAGTTCAACTGTATTAAAAAGTCGTGCACCGATAGAGAAATGGCCCTGCTGCAGGAGCTGAGAGTCTTACCTGATATGCAGCTTCCAGGAATCTAGATGTGGAAGAAATGTGCTGTGTAACACTTTATTGCAGCTACAGGGAGGACGATGAGGGTGAAGAATGGCCCCAGAGTGGTTAATCAAACCAGAAATTAAAAGGCCACTCGGGTGTCTGATGTTTTTATATGGTAGATCTCAGTTTAACAAAGAGATGGAGCCTCGCAAACTCTGTCTCCCCCCTCCTTTCAGGATTGTGGAGTTCATCTTTTCTACAGTACGCATTCACACAATCCCCCCGGGGCAGCCACATTCATTATTTCTGTAGAACACCGTTTTCCCTTGCTTTTATTAGAAGCAAGCAGCTGGAAAAGATGAGGAGCCAGCAACATGTGATCGGATGGGTCTGTGGGGACCACCAGGCAGCTCTCCGTAGGTCACAGTTGGAAATTCTGAAACAGCTCGAAAAGAGCTGGTTTTGCTCTTTGTACACTAACGCTGAGACAGTATGATAGTTGTGCCAGGAAGGATAGCAGTACTGCATTATATGGGTTAAGACATGGTTTTTTTTTGAATTGTTCAACTGATGACCTAAAGGCAGGAGCAAACAACAGACAAACGCTGTACCGAAGTCTTGGCCTTTTGGCTAAGATGTTAGTAAGCATGATTATTCATTTGAAAAACAAGAAGGGACAGGAAGAACCTGCAAAACACCAAGGGAAAATAATCTCATTAAATTTGTTGTCAGTCCCATAATGACTAGAAGGGACAAAAAATTGCGGAGGGAGTGACCAAGCTGTGGAGAACCGGGAGGCAAACTCTGCTAAGCCCTTGGAATAGCTCCATGTGGCTCCCGAAGGTGAATGCCATTGACCAACGCTCTCCTCCATATCTATATTTGCATACGAAAGAAAAGAGTCTTCTTCACATGCCTTTATTTTCAAACTGCCTTTCGTTTACCTGGCTCTTAGAGAATGGCACCAGGATTGGATATAGACCAAACGGTCAGTTTTATTTACCAATCAGAAAACTGCTACTTGGGACATTCTAATGTGAATAGATCCTTGGGTAACAAGGGAGCCTTGAAATGGAAATGCTCAGAATTACATTTAGGTTCTTTTCTTTAACAGCAGGAATAGCAGACAGGATGCCCAGGGATTTAACTAACTGCTGTTCAAAATACCACCTGTGGCTTTTCTTGTTGCATTGCTGCTTCGTTCAGTATGTGAGTGAATATTTCTATGATAGCTGGTATAGAGGATTCTTATCTTAAGTTAGCGTCTATTTCAGTTTCCAGAAACATAATATTAAACGTTCTGGATTAATCCTCTTGAAATCACCCTAGCTCAACAAGTTTAATTGCTCATTTGGTTTGAGCTCAACTACATTTGTGGCTTAGATCTTCTGATCTCTCCAAAGCAGGGCATACATTAGTGAAGTTCCACTTGCCATCAATTTCCCCTTTTCTACAGATAAAAATCAGTTTTCCCCAAGCATTTTGCTTAAATTGATTTGTCAACTGAATGCAGCACTTTGTCATCTTGTTCAGAATTCTGCAATACTTCAGGGACAGCCAGTGTTGACAGCCGCATTGCTCCTGTTATATATGTCTATGGGCACGTGTCAAACAGAACACCAGGTCTTGCAACAAAAATACATATTCAAATTACAGGTTTATTGGCATAACGTCTTCCTACTGTGCTAAAATAGCCTACTGCAGTCTATATTCAGTGCTGCTATTTCTGCATCCTGCATTTTGCTGAGCAGCAAGACAAAAAGAAAGCAGGCCACCATGGGCCCAGTGTTGCAAGGGTGTTAACACTCTCTTCTCTGGGTACTTCCTGACCTATTAGTATTGAGGGTGAGTCTCTCAATTCCCCCTGGGGCGTTCTCAATGCCTTTCACTTGGCTGGAGTGTTCCTTACGTATTTCTGGTACTGCACAAACACTAAATCAAGGTTTCACGTGCAGTGAGGGAGAATAAAGCTAGCTAATATCTTTGCCGTGCAAATAATCCTTACAGAGACCCCACTTCATCCTTCCAGTTGCCTTTTGGGATCTGGCTGACAAAACTGTCCAGCTGTTGAAAAATTGGCTTAAGGGTCCTAGAAATGGGGTAAGAGTTTATTTGCAAATTAAACTGTGATGCAAACTATCATCACTGACTAATGATAGCACTTTGCTTTTAAGTATGAGCATTTATTATACCAAATAATTATGCAAGAACCACCATCTAGATTTTTAGTAATGCTGTGGAGGAAGAGAGAACATTTGATACCTTTGAGTTGCCTAATCTGAGGGCACAATTCATCCTAGTTTTTCAGATGCTAAGTGTGAATCTAAGCCCATAATCCTTCATTCTGTACACTGAAAGACACAGACAGAAAGGGGCTCATGCAGCTTCTTCAACGATGATCAGTTGACATGGGGCTACGGCATACCATGGGAAAATGGCATGCGTTGGATATATGGTAAAAATATTTGTATTAACCTGTGAGTTCAGTGTCAGAATGTGGAGTGTTTCTAGTGTCTCCATTCTTCAGAACAGTGCTGTATATCCTTCAGATCCTAACTCCGGGTGCTGAGGCCTATAGAGAGGCAGGAAATTGATTCAACCCTTGCAAAAGTAAAATCCTGCAAACAAAAGAATATAGAAGGCAAATGACAGATGAGAAAGAGTTCTAAAAGTAATAAAAATGAGTTTATTGTCATTTTGTCTTTCCGTTAGACAAGTGATGTTGTTTTGTTCACGTAACCAAGCAATACAGTTGTCACAAGGCAGGTGGGAAATCAGAAGCAGGAGTGTGTCACGAGCTCTCTGCTGTAAACCTGTAATGCAGCACCATGAAGAGGATTTAAATTGATGCCACTGAAGTATCTGTCATTATGACTAATGTAATTACTCCACTGAGCCCTGTCTCTAGCAATGGGCAATATCAGAGGCTGCAAACGAATTGCTCTACTGCAGAGCCTGAATGCACTTGTGGAAGTGTAAATTCTTGCCTTGCCTGTGGTTAGTAGATTGCATCATTTGCTTATTCTTTCCCCTCACCCCTGTAGTTATGTGAATTTCTTATTGATCGTAAACTCATTCAGCCTTTTGTAAATATCAGTGAAATATCTGGGTGTAATAATGAATTCTATTCACCAAGAATATCAGACCCCATATTGCAGGTCCCAGATCTGACAGCTAAATAGGTGGTGAACTGGGGAGACCTGAAGCTTATAGCATACACCCCTGGCACTGCAGAAAGTCCACATGAGCAGAGATCTATGTGGCCAGAAGCTATTGCACAAAATAATGTTGTACCAAATCCCATAATCTTTGCTCTGTGCTAACTCAGCACTCCCTGCTGAAGTGAAGGACAGAACAATTATCAGCAATGTCCAGAGTAGGATCTCAACATCACAACCATTTCAGTTACTATGCGTATCAATGCTGCAACAACACTGAGCATTTCCCAGCCTGGAAGGATGGTGAGATGTTATTCTCCACTGGGCTCTGTGGTTGCACAGCCAGCTGAGCCTATTTAAAGCTAGCCCAGATACATCTACATACCCTGCATTACAGATAAACCCCACAGCAGTGTTACAGAGCCTGCTTGCTGAGCAGTGTGACTGCATTTCTGTTGCCTCAAGTAGAAACCTGGATTATCTCAGTGGTTAAAATTTACTGGAACTTGAAAAAAAAAATTGAACAAGTTTCAGCATCAAATATCAGTTCAAGCCCTTTAGGAATAAATGTGGTGGAGGAACAGCTTCCAGAAAGTGGTGAGTAGCACTGCAGTCTCCAGAGAGGACTCACTTCTGTGGGTCTTCTGCTAGGCTGCATCTGCAGTGAGTATTGGATTAGGAATGGTATCTGAGGGAGAAAACGATCTCCCAAAAAGCAGGTGCAACCCTAACCCTGCCTTCTAACCATCTAGACTTTGTGACTCATTACCCTTGGGTGAGAGGAAATCTCTGACCGTGTGGCTTGGCCAGAACTGAGTGCAGGGAGGGGGAGTGGGATGAAGGGCTGCAGGGTGAGCGAAGTCGTAGGTGTCATGTACTTTGTTGAGCTAATGCAAAAATAGAAAAGAATCAAGGGAAAGAAACCCTGTGAAGACGGGCCAAGAAAAAATAAAGGAAGCAACACCAGCAACACACTGCACCTTCTGTAGGCACAGTCCTCAGAGGAGCCACATGCACTAATTCCTGCCTTGAATACTATGGGACAGTAGGCAAATTCAGACATGAAAGAGGCTAACTCAAGACACCTGGTTGTAGAAATTAACAACTGTGGTCTGAAACAGATATTGCATATGTTTCACATCAATTCATTTTTCTTTTTGAGAAGGACAGACAAAGTGGGCATGCCATGCAGGAGCTGTATTACCCCATTTGTAGCACAGCAGAGGGGAAGCCATGTCCCTTGTTGGACAGCATGGGGAAGAAAGCACATAACACCATTTTCCTCCCTTGGCCATCAGTGCAGGTGCACATGAACTCCCCTATGTATAGACTGCAAAACATGCTTTCTGGTCCTGTAGTTTTGCTCAATAAAGAGACTGAACTGGGGATAGTCTCGACAAGATGTGGACCAGGGAATTATCTCGGAATTGATCCCATTCTGGAAGCCATTACGGATAGACCAACTGCCCATTCTCAACCACACTCAGCTGACCCTCTCCCAGATACCATGGTATGCAGCTAACCTGAGATATTCTCAGGTTATTCCTGTGTTATTCCAATGTTCTACCAACTCTGTAGCTAAGTGGACAGTTAAAAAACAAAACAACAACAACAACAAACCAGCAAAACAATGAAATACAAAACTTTCCCAATGAACCTGGTGGGTTTCATGTCATGCCTTTCATAGGTCCAGAACCTAAAAGTAGTGCTCTTTCAGTGAGTAAAGGCAAACGGGACTGCTTGGCCCTAAGCAGGAGAAAAAGTGAGAAATTGACAAAGGCTTCAAGAGATGAAGGGAGGAACTACCAAGTAGACAGAAGTACTTCAAGTTCCCAAACAAATATTAATAGGTTGAAAAAGCTACTTTAAATACTCACCTTTAAAGTTGCTCTTCAAGCAAAGAAGAGCTCTTCCTACATTACTCCTATGGTATTCTCACCCCTCACAGCACTCTCAGAGTGCAAAATGAGTGCTGGGGACTTAGAAGGATGAAGCTTGAGAGATATCCTCCTTTCACCTCGCCCCGGGCCTGGAGCTCACAGAAGTTACCCTTGAAGTTTCAGGCTGAACACTTCATGGACCACTTGCCCAGTCCAGGTTCGTTTCTTGCACAGGTAGGAAAACAGATTCCCATCAGGGCTGGATCTGCAGCTGATGGTAATACTGCTGGAGATGGCTCTGCTTCCACCCATCTGCCGTGATGTCCTATAGGACCCTACTGGAGCATGGATTGTGAAGATACCTGTATCCTAAGTGCCAGCACTGCAACCTTGTGCATGAATGCAGAGGCTTGGCTCAACCCTTTACAGATTGCATCCTGGGAGCATAGCTTGGAGCAGTTCTCCAAAGCAGGTAGTACATACAGAGAGAGGCTCAGTGCCCTACACGCTGCACATCTCTGTGAGAACCAGCTCAGCAGGAGAAAGAGAAGGTGGTGGGAAGAAGCTGATCTCTGCCAAAGGTTTGAGGCGTTACAGTAAGTAATGGTCTTTGTTGATATTTCCCCTTCTCTGTAGCCCAGTCTGAGCAGTGACCAGATTGAAAACCTTGGGCTGCTTCAGATACTTCCTTGCACATGGAAAGGACATTTGAGACCAGCAGTTATCTTCCAGTCATGCCAGACATGGCCAAACTAGGCACATCCTGCTATGCTGCCAATCAAAAATTAGAATTATTTGGAGCTCTCTGTCAAAGATTTAGCAAGGTACTGTTCCTGGGTGATCTCACAGCACTGCACTTACTGCCATCTCTGTGTGCAATGACTGTCCAGAAAAGGAGCTTGATGTCTTGGGAACTGCAGGATAGACTGATGGATCTGGACCTTCTAGCACAAGATCCTGCTCTGCTAGTGACTTGTGTGAAGCCAGCTTCATGAGAGGGAAGAAGAGGTTCATACCTCACTCTAGAAGTCCTTATCTGGATAGGTTGAGGAAAGAGAACAGAGACTTCTGGGCAAGAGGTGAAGTCTGCAATTGCTGCTTCATAGTGGTCATGCTAAGGGTAATAACAGTAAACAGCAAACTTGCCAGAGGTGTTGGCAGGGAGACAGGCACAGCCACAGGCGCAGTGCTTGCATTGAAATTGCAATACTTGGTGGTGGCACGAGCATGTAGAGGACAGCAGCTGTGCTCTGCAAGCAGAGTTCACCCACTGGCACTGGGAAGGACCAGAGTCCCTCAGGGTGCTCCCCTCATGCCCCCTGCCCTTGGGCAGCAGCTCAGTGGGTAGGATGTTTTATTGCAAGTGGGAATCGCAAGTTTGTTTGCGAGGGAACCTATAGATAACATTGCAGATGAGCCATACCGTCAAGGACTAAGCAGTAACTAGGACTTTTGGGTGTAGTTAATGTGTCACCACAAAAATATGGATGCACAGTGTTTGTGAATCTAAGTACAGATAAATCAGAGCAGATATTAACTCCTGGAGGAAGGGCAAATATAAATGTTGTCTGGCTCTGCTGAAGATGGACCACACATGCTTCAAGGGCCCTCCAGCCAATTTGAGACCAGCTTTAGAAAAAGAATAGTCCTTTCCTAAGCAGGGTTATTTCTACCATGACTTTAATCTTTTCACATCTAGCAATGTTGATGAAGAAGCTATTTAAAACAACCTCTAGCACTTTTGCCTTTATACAATTCCTACCCCCTATCCCACTGTCCTCACGCTTAATACAGCACAAACATGCTTGCTCAAGCTTTCCAGAAACAATTTCACCTTTGGGCAGAGACTAAGCACGAAACTTCTCAAGCCCAAAAAACAGAAGTTCCAGTCTGTTCCAAGTAATAGAGGAGGAAAGCCCAGGGGACTGGAATGGCAACAGTGTTGTGCAATAGAAAGGACAGTCTGCTGCTTTTCACAACATAACTCCTGCTGGATTTTCATTTCTTCTTCCAACAAGTTAAAGCTACCCGAGGACACAGGGAGTGCCAGACCTCTAATGGGGGCTAGCTCAAAGAAGGCACGTAGGTATCACACAAGCACCTCACACCTCCTCTCCCATAGGTCCCTGACTTCCACAAGTCTCCAAAGCTTGAGCGTTTCACCTAGAACGGGAGTTTTAGGTGTTCACAAAATTTTAAGCTCACAAATGGCATCCTGGGCTCCATCAGGAGAGGGGTGGCCAGCACAGACAGGGAGGTGATTGTCCCTCTTGACTCTGCTCTTGTAAGGCCCCATGTGGAGCACTGTGTCCACGTCTGGAGCCCCCAGTACAAGAAAGACAGGGAGCTGCTGGAGAGGGTCCAGAGGAGGGCCACAAAGATGATTAGAGGGCTGGAGCACCTCCTCTACAAAGACAGGCTGAGGGAGCTGGGCTTGTTCAGCCTGGAGCAAAGAAGGCTGTGGGGTGACCTCATTGCAGCCTTCCAGTACCTAAAGGAAGCCTACAAACAGGAGGCAAGTGAGCTCTTTACAAGGCTAGATAATGGCAGGACAAGGGGAAATGGCTTTAAGTTGAAGGAGGGAAGACTTAGGTTGGATATCAGGGGGAAGTTCTTTACTGAGAGAGCGGTGAGGTGCTGGAACAGGCTGCCCAGAAAGGCTGTGGATGCCCCGTCCCTGGAGGTGCTCAAGGCCAGGTTGGATGGGAGCAGGATCAGGCAGCCTGATCTAGTATTACATGTGGAGGCTGGTGGCCCTGCATGCAGTAGGGGGGTTGGAGCTTGATGATCCTTGAGGTCCCATCCACGCCATTCTATGATTCTATGATTCTATGAAATGAGTCTTCTGCAGGCTTTTGGAGCCTTGCAAGTTGAGTGACAGCTAATGTGTGTTTAAGAGCAACTTTTTAGAATGTGGCAACCAGATTTCTCTCGATCATTCTATTCCCTCTCTTTTTAGGGGGAGGCATCCCTCTAAAGAACCAGGAGACAGTGCTTTATGAACAGACATCTTGAGAACAATAAAAGTTCCAAACAGAAAAAAAAAAAAAAAACCAACAAAGAAAATGTAAGTACATTGTTGATGGCTTTTTTCTGCTGTTGCAAATATGCTTGTCTACAAATGTCTACCAGCTTGTGGAGAAACTGGGAAGACACAAGGATTGCTAAGATTTTAGAATTGGAAAA
Source organism: Gallus gallus (assembly GCF_016699485.2). Taxonomy (NCBI): domain Eukaryota; kingdom Metazoa; phylum Chordata; class Aves; order Galliformes; family Phasianidae; genus Gallus; species Gallus gallus. The sequence goes on along the minus strand of NC_052533.1, from coordinate 128,085,092 downwards.
TAATATTTATTATTATTATTGTCTGTGTAAGGCAACAAAGGAGTATTTCCCACTTTCCACCCATATCCTGCTTATGATCCTAATTTAACAACTGGGACTTACACACTGAAGAATATGGCTCCTTGCTTCGATGGCACACCTTACATAACATTGTTTATGCCCAGTACTTCATGGCAAGAAAACGCTGTACATTTCATATGTCATGGGACATCAGTGCTGGGGGAAAACAAACAAACAAACAAACAAAAAACCCCCAAAACAAAGTCATGAATGGGATCTTTCTAAATCACAGAAAACGCCTTGCAGAGACTATCTAGTATTTGCAGAGAGATGGACTGGATGATCTGTCCCTCTTTTCCCCATGTACACTGTAAGACTAATGTTGTCCAGGAGCTGGCTTAAAACACAGCCCACCATTGGAATTCAGATGTCATGTGGCCAGCATAACTATCTGCTCCTTAGCTGGTTGTCTAGGCTCTTCCATTTCAATTAAATCAAATCTGTTGTGCAGTGGAAAAAAATGTATGTATGGCCAGTTGTCACTGTTACTATATTAGATAAGCATGAAGTGACAAAAAATGACAATTATTAAATTTACTGATATGAAACTTTAAAAATCAAGGTCTCCCTCTGCAGTGGAATTCTTTTCTCACTGAGCTCCAGCTTGTGCTCTTACTCAGAGCTCCCTGCAGTCAGTAGAACTAACCATAGAAGACAATGCAGTATCAAGCCCTAGGACAATAAAGTCTCTCTTTTTTTTTTTTCTTTTTTAATTGCTTTAAGCAGATTTCCTTTCTGGGGACAGGCATGTTCTGGGGCCTGTAGTTTTAGGTATCTTTAATTTTCTACCCTTGTTTTTTCTCTATTGACTACTATGAGAACTGATTCAATCAGATTATGAAACTGTGAGATAGCTGATGTTTGAAGTGGCTATGGAAGCCTTAGAATCATAGAAATATAGAATCATTATGGTTGGAAAAGACCACCAGGATCACCAATTCCAACCCCAACCCAACCCCACCATGCCCACTGACCACGTCCTCAGTGCCACATCACCACATCTCTCGAACACTTCCAGGGACAGTGACTCCGACAGCTCCCTGGGCAGCCTGTGCCAATGCCTCATCGCTCCTTCTGAGAAGAAATTGTTCCCAATACCCAACCTGAACCTCGCCTGGCACAACTTAAGGCCAGAAGAAGGACCAGATGGAAAAAAAAAGCCCCCGTCCTGGCAGCATGATTCATCTTTAATGTTTTATGACATGCCGAGAATTTGGAAATTCATGTTATTTACTGGTACTTAGCCATTCTGTAGCTCGGATCAATGAGAGCATCTACCTCATCTTGCTCTGTTTGATACTAATCCATTCTCCTAAGCATTTATAACGTGTTTCTTATCATAGAGATCCTGAGTTTAAATATCCTTTCATTCTACCTTCAGGTTAATTACACTTCTTGACAAAAATCCTAACTGGGATTTCTCCTGCGGTATGTTTTTTTTTTAACCTACTCCACTCAATACAATTGATGATAATCAGTGTGTGGTAAATGATTTCTCACAGAGTAAACAGAAACCTGACAGAATTCAACACCAATTCCTGTCCTTGTGCAATTTGTATCTTGGTTATAATGATATATAAGGATATATTTATCAGTTACGTGTTGATATTCATTGTCGCACATTTTTTCATGCCTGGTCTAAAGACACATCTTGCTCCCAATGGATAACGCAGATGTTTCAGTTGGCCAAGGGATTTTGTCCTTTCCTCTTCAGGTGCAAGTCACAGTGCATTTTTACACTAGATTTTCTGCAATACCAAAATTGACCCAAGCAGTTCTCTGCCTGCCCCATGCCACTTGCTCCTGCTCCAGCATCAGTTTTCTGCCACTCTTCATACAAATGTGGCGGTTTATGGGGCAATACTGCAAGATGGATTTGTAGGATGAAGGATGCTGAAGATAAACTCTCCAAAAAATACATTTCTGGTGAGAGAGTTGAGCTGGTAGATGTAGGAAAGAAGCGAATTCCCAAACAAAGAGTGTTCTTCAGAACGAGATGAGAGAAAGTTCAGAGACACAAATGTGTGTGGCAGAAAAGGCTGAGGATATCTCTTTTTTTTCCCTAGAAATGCTGGACTGGAGACCAGATGACGGCAGAGGCTGTAGGAAATACAAAATTATCTACAGAAGAAAAAGAGTTTGGCTTTGGAGATTTTCTGCTTAAGAAGGCCGAACAGTCACAGGAAGATTTCTGAGAGAGAGATAGGTGTGGGATCAGAGGGACGGAAACATTTATCCACCATATTTGATGCTCTTCCAAACGAGTTAAAAGACTTGAACATAAACATTTGATGTTCCATCCAGAGGCAATATCCTCATTTCCTACGAGATACCACTGCTGCACATGTAAGTACTGACGCTATGCTGAGACCCGTGGTCCACGCTAGCACGGACAATGAGAAGAATATACCAAAATAGAAGAAGGTCATCCACGTCATCTCCATTCTCCATTCCCCATCACTAAGGGAAGAAGCACTTTTCTTTCTCAGCCCTGTCTGCTCTCCTCTGTTTGCGCTGCTACGATTTTTGCCATTCCACATTTGACAGTGTGCTGTGTGCGCTTCCATCTCTTTAGGACACACCGGATGCTTTGTTTGGATTTTTGTATTCCGATAGAGCACTTTGTACATTTCTGCCAGCAGCAGAATTAAATACCCCACTATCTAGACGGAATGTTTCAATCTCAGATGTTCTCCCGAAAGCGAATTGGAAAGACTGGTTTGTTTGTTTTCATAAACCTTGTATACTTGACAAAATGCACTGTGCATGAGGTATTTCCTCCTTGTAGAAGGGTCTGGGCAGTCCCTTCTTTTCCTCAGTATCTCTTTGTCATCCTGCTCTATGAAAATAATAAGAAAGCAAACAAGAAAATAAATGTGTCCTCCTTCCAAATCAAAACAAACCTCTGTCATTTATTTTAGCGTACTGCTTGTGCAGAAATGGCTCTTTCCTCCCTGTGCTTTCTGCATTTTGCTAATTGACTGTTTTGAATGCTTCTGTCAAAAGGCACCTACGTAGCTGCAGGCTCTCCGCTGCGTGGCTCTTAGGAGGCAGCTGGATAGAGCTTTCTCTTTTGTCCCTCGTCAGTTTACAGGGGAAACCATCAGACTGCCGCAGCGACCACTCCGACTCCCAATGCAGAATTTAAAAACCTGACCTCCATTGCTCTTCTGCTCTCCACCATTAGCCAAGAGACCTCAGAATATCGTTACCGATGTGCTGAATCCCTCTAGACGTTTAGATACCAGTACATACTGCATTGCTTTGCTTTTCTTCTTGCGGCTTTTTGTTTTATTGCAACTGACAGCTGCACATTTGGGTTGGTAAAACGGTTTGCTGTTCTGGTTCCACTCAAAATGTGTTCACTTATCAGGCTGTTCTGTGTGCTGTCTGTTCCCCTCTTCATCCTCTGCCACTCATTCATCTTCACTCTCACCTTTGCTTTTTCTCCCTTTCTCACTTCTCTACTTTATTTCTGTGCACCACATTTAATACATAAGAAAGCATCCGAGACGTTTCCCTGCAAGGTTATATATCATAATTTTCTGCATATGTTGTCCAGCCACATGCAATGGCACTATGGAAGAGCCTGAAGTGACGTGTGCATGTCTGCAGTGCAGGAGCCTCAGAAACTCACCTATTTAGCTAGGAAGCAAAGAAGAAACCGCATGGTTTGTAGACAACGTACCAAAATTCCAGTGTAATTTTATTGCTGTCACCCTTGTTTTCCACTTCCCCTCCCCGCTTGCTGCAATCGCCTTGCATTAAGCATCTCACCATGGAAAGACCTGTATCCATGCTTAGTTTTGTGCACTGGGAGCAGTCCGGCTGGCTTAGAGCTATGCACAGGAGTAAGGCTACGTACACGTGCAAGCCTGTAACAGACCGTATGCAGCAACTCCATGGGAAAACGATGGTACATGTCATTCATTTTGCAACAAGTGCATGTTAAATGCCGGCTGAGTAACTGGGACCTGTCTCCACTTCATGGGATCACCACTGTGCATCTGTGGGCATGGGGCAAAGCCCGCTTCTGGGCAGCGCACTCACTCCAAAGTATGACTCATTAACCAGAGAAGGAAAAAGGCACAAGGCTTAAGACCGCTGTATTAGCAATGTACGCAGGTAACTCCTCCAGTGCGGCAGAGGGCAGAGAGGGGAGTTTGGGGCTGGCCCAGAAGTGGAGCTCAGCTAAAGCATTCAGAGAGAGGGCAGGCAGCCGCGGCGTTCCTGCAGAGATGGGGAGTCCTGAGGAGAAGCGGTGAAGGTCACAGCAGAAAGAGACAGAAAGCTGACCGAGCAGCCGGGCTGGGGCTCTCCTGATGGCGAGAAGGGGCTGACAGGCTGCGCTAGGGCACCAAATCAGGGCCGCGTCCTTCCTGCAGGTCAGTCGGCTCCCGAGCTGACCCAACGAAACGCCTCAGCGCTCCACTCTTCTCCCAGCACCTCTACACCTCCCCGTTGCGGAGCCCACCGCACAGCTCTCGCCGCGCCGCACCCCGCCCAGGCAGAGCACCCCGGGGGTACGGGGCACCATCAGCCACCGCCCCTCCCTCGGCTCGGCGCCCCTCAGCCCCGGCTCTCCGGGGCCGCCCCGCTGCGTGCCGGGCCCGCCCCAACAGCGGCCGGGGGAGGTGCCGTGCGGCTGAGCTCAGCGCGTCGGGAAACCGCCGGGGCCGGGGCCGCCTCCTCCGCGGGCAGCGCCGCCCCTCCGCTCCGCACACACGCTCTCACACACACACACGGCCGCTTCCTGCGTGGGGCCGGACCCGGCGGGCGGAGCGGCGCCGCTTCCTCCCTCCCTCTCTCCCGCCCGCCCGCCGCCGCCTCGCAGGTACCGGGGGTGGGGGCGAGGGGAGCGGGGAGCCCCGCGGCGGGAGGCGGCCTCCCCTCGGGCCTCCTGCCGGGACGGGCAGCCGCCGCCCCGAGCGCGGCGGAGGGGAAGGTGGAGCGGAGCTTCCGAGCCGGGGCCGCCCGTGGGCGGGGGCCCGAGCCCGGCGGGGCGAGGGCCGGGCGGGGAGCGGCCAGGGAGCGGCGGCCGAGGGGCGTCTCGGGGCGGGGGGCGGCGGCGGCGGCGGCTCCTCGCATTGCTGCCGGGTGAAGTCATCGCGCCCATTGTCTCCCCTCGGCTCCCCCCGGGCGGGGCGAGGAGCCCGGCCCGCCCCGAGGAGGAGGAAGGAGAAGAGGAGGGGGGCCCGGCCCGCGCTCCCCGCCGGGTGGGTAGCGGCGTGAGGCCGCCCGGGACGCCGCGCCTCCGCTCGCGGGATACGGGGGAGGCCCCGCCCGGCGCTGCCTCGGCTGCGCGTCCCGAGCCGGCGCGGCGGGTCCGGGTGCCCGGGGCTTCCCTCTGCGGAGGCGGAGTGGTGGCGGTGGGCGGCGTCGGGCCGGGTGTTCCCGTGCCCGGGTCTCCCCGCGGCGCTGGCTCGGCTCTGCGCCCCGCGTGCAGTGGGAGCGGGGAGAGGGAGAGCTGCGGTTGGGCCGGGGGGGTGGCGGCCCTCGTAGCCTTCGTGCCCTCGTGGTCGCTGGCTGTGAGCGTGCCCGCGAGCTGCGCGACGAGCGCCGTTTGTGGATGGATGGGTGCTGTATCGCCGTTGTCATCGAGGACGGCGTTATTTGTGAAAGGCAAAGGGCAGGTTGGGAAATGGGTCTCGCGGGGCGGAAAAGCCCGCTCGCAGACTCCCCGTGCAAAATACCTGTTAATTTTTCCTTAAAAGTTAAGAAAAAAAGTTTTTAGGAAAAAAAAAAAGAAAAAAAAAATCTACATTTTTCTCCCGCGTTTCCCGATCGGATGAGGGTTTTTGTTGTTGGTAAGTTCGGCAGAAAGGGTTTTCAGTTCGACGTTCTGAGCGAAGCGAAGCGTGTGCTCCGGGATCGCCTCTGCGCCGCACTCAGCTGTGCGCGGGGCGGCGGCGCTGCTGCGTGACTTCCGAGCTCTGCCATCATTGAGCCGTAAACATCGAAATGTTTCTACTCGAAACTTAGAGAAATATGCGACGACATGTCATTCTAATGGCGTGTGAACCAGGCCAGCTTGGGGCGGAAAGTGAAAATGAAAGCTTTTAGCGTATTGGCAGCGATGCTGCTCTTAAAATCACTGCGCTAAAGGGTTTACAGGAAGCATCTCCTCTGGATGCGTATTTTGTGCACCGTGCCGGAGTTCCAGCTCTGCTTTATGAAGCTCAGCGTCTACAAAACGCAGAGTTGTAGCTGCTGTGTTTGCGTCGGTGGCTGTTTTGGAGTCAGAGGACAGCATCGTTCAGGAGAGGGGGGATTCTAAATGTCTATTCGTGGTTTTCTCTGTTTCCTCTTACATCCACCAGGCAAACATAACGCTTTTCTTATATAAAGCAATGATCGGATTGTACTTCATTGTGCTGCTTGGGGCTCAGGAGGAAGGAAGACGCTCGGGAGGTGGGTTTGTTTACCTTCGTGGTGCGTACAAACCCAGGGCTCTGCAGTAGTAAATGAATCACTGCAACTCCCATAGCTACGGCATTCCCTGTGAGCATTAGGTAAGCTTGTGTTGTGCGAATGTGTTCGGGTCCTTGAATTCTTTTGTCAGTTTGCTACAGCTTTTTCGATGGGAAAAGTGCGTACGTGTTTTATTATTCATTAACAATCTTTAACTATTACTCCACGTGACAAACCTTTAGACTTTGAATTTGTCCAGTGGGTGGGTGGTTCTTCCCAGCCATTCCAGTTTATTCCGTGAAGCTGATATTCTCTAGGCTTATCAAAAGGATTCTTTGCAAATATACCTTTCTCCCTTTCCAGACAGACAAAGTAGGGTGCCATCATCTTTTCAGAGGACTTCTGGTTTGGAAGTGCTAAGAAAGGTCTTTGAGCTCTGAAGTACGACTCAGCTGTTCTGCACCACTGATGGCTTTTAGCCAAGCTTGTGGTCTCTATTATGGGGTCAGTTTAATCTGGCCCGTGGTCGGACACCCGTCATTATCTTAGTGATTTGTTTTCAGAGTTGGACCTAGATACCACGAACCAGCCTAGTATAGATTTTAATACCTGACTGGAACAAATGGATCGATGCATGTTTCAGGCTCCCCTTTTCTCAGCGTGGTTCCTGGCACGCAGCTGAGCCGTGAGCTGATCTGATCCGTAGGGTCAGCAAATGCTCTGTGAAGGAGCAGTGAAGATGCTCGGTTTAACTTTGGCTTACCTGTGAGGAAGTTAATGTCATTTGCTTCTCTTTTTGCATTTGTTCTTGAGCTGAGTTTCTGTTGTCCATTCTATATTAACTGGTGGAAGATGTGTGACTGAATGAGGTGGTGCACCTAACATAGCTTGGAGATGCTGAGAATGCTGTAGGACCTTAAATGCATCTGAATCACCTGGAGGTGGGCTGCTGCCAGGAAGGTGAAGCCTTACATCAGGCCCTGCAGAAAGTGATTGTTTTGGGCTTTGATTTCATCAGTGTGTTGATGGGGTTTCCTTTCTTTTTCCCTGTAAGAAAAAACACGAAGGAAGCGCCATCAGTTCCTTGGAAATATGGCTTTTTAATATTCCTGATATTTCACAAGAGTGGACTTCCTTTAATTTTTGGTTACTTGAAGTTTTCTCCGTGATCTGATCTAACATCCCTTCTTCTGTAGCTGTTTCTTTTATGGTGAAGTAATCTTTAAGGAAGACCGATTTTTTTTGGTGTTGCACATAGGTTACATTTCAGATATTGTCTTCTGCTTTAACTCAGAGAGAAATAAAACTCCAAAGACACAGCTGTGAGCTTCAACTAAATTATTCTTCAGGCGCTCCTATTTATTAATCTTTAGTGCTGTGTGGTAAATTATATAAGGAGGTCTTTTGTCTATTGCTGATATTTATAGGTAGACTGATTTGTTCCAAGCTTCTGTAAAGTGACAGTCACCTCACTGTCAGACTTCCTTGTAAGGATATTTTTTTAGCTGATGGGATCAGTGGAAGAGACTTTCTTATCTGAGTTGTAGGAAGGCTCAGGCTTCTTTCTAAATTGATCTCTGGTTGCCTTGCATACATTTCTGGCAGTTCTCAGGCACCGTGGCACTGTGTCACCTTGGTTTAGGTTGCTGGTCCTTCCCTGGTGCTTGTGGCTCTTTCTTTTTTTCTCTCAGTACAGCCTGCTCAATGTTGTGACTCGAGAATCCGAAACATGGCAGTGATTCCCAAAGAGAACTGTGGATATTATGTAGGACTGGAATATTGCAGGCCTCGGTTACAGGGTGCTTGTTGCGTGCATGGCTTATGCTAGTTTGAGTTGTTGAAAGAGTTTGGAGAAGAAAGAAAAGCCCTACAGCTGAATTGTAAGATATCATCTGTACTATCACTCTGAGGTCTTTCTTCATTAAGAGATGCGGCGAAGGCCTTTCTTTGCACTGTTCTGCTGGACTTTCATGGAAGTTCTTTGAGGAGATTTACCCTACGTTGGGGTTTATCTGTAGAATAAGAACAGGTAGGAGAAATCATGGAAACATTGTGGTAGACTTTTCTGCTCTTAAACTGTGGCTTAATCTGTCATCAGCTGGGTGACTGTGGGCATCCTGTTGTACAGATAGTCAAAACACTACACCTGCACTTGCCTTGTGCAGGGTGACATAGAAAACTTCTTCTGTAGCTGAAGGACGAGTTTCCATCAGGTTCCCTTCACATCTAGTTATATTACACTGGACTGGAAAGCTGATACAAGAGCTGCTTTAACGTAAAGCAACCTGGCAGAAGGTCCTAATGAAATGAGTTTAAATAGAAGTTACGCATACACCAGTGTTTCCTCAGCCATTAAAACTTCCTTTCTTTAGAGGCCAGCATATCCTCTAACGATGCCTTCAGCAAGGCATTTGAAGGGCATCTTTGTTTGTTACGCTTCAGTTTGCTGTAGCCACTTGTTTTTGATTTTTTTCCTCCTTCTTTTTGCTTCCTAAATAGAGCTCCATTCCATTAATGCAAGTATCCTGTTATTGTCCAGGACAAGCTGTTGTTGTGGGACTCTGTCAGTTCTGTTTCCATTTATAGTTGAGATAAATGACTGTTAAACAAACATTTTTCCATAGGTCCTTTAGCTGCTCCCATAGGGCAGGTTAGAGCTCTTGCTCTGAATTGGAGCCCTTGGCTGTCCTCTTCACTTGTTCCATTTATTGGATGAAGAGCTTCAGCAAGAGGAATAGCTCTGGCGGAACTGTGTGCCGTAAGAGTCATGGTACTTTGTTTTCATCATGATTCCTGCATGCTGCATATTCTCCATAAACAGAAGTACCAGTTTTAAAGTGTCTTGGTTTATAGTCACATTTTTACATAGAATCCCACTGTGCAACTTACATCAAGTTAATCATGTTATATTATTACCTGCAAATGCTCGATCTGTCAGAGTGTAGTGCACCCAGGGAGACTTCTGGTGAGATGGATTCCACCTGATAGGTTTCCAAGGTGGGGTGGGTATGGTGTGCGGCCTGGTCCTGCGCCTTGGCGGTCTGCTGAGCTCTGCGTGCTGAGCTGGCACTGAAGATTTTAGTTGAACCGTGGGGACTTCGCAGTGCTACCTGGCTGATATCTCTCATACGATGACATTGCAGCATTAGTGCTGCTGTACTTTATTTATATAAATGTATGTATATATGTGTGTGACACATCGGATGGTTGCATTCCTGTGGAAGAGACTTGGTGGTGCCATGCCTAAATGTGTAGTCCGTCCATTTCCTTTGCTGAAAGCACGTAGTGCTCAGAACTTGCTGTATATTTCAGTGAAACTGGTCCAGAGAGGGGAAATTTTGGCAAGTCAGAACTCAGACTCAGAGAGAAAAAAACGTACCTTTCATAGGAAGTAGAAGACTTTTACTCTGTCTAAACTAGATAGTTGATGACTGCTTTTCTCCCAGTGCTTTGGGCTCTTTATGACCTAAAAATTGATGCCATATGCTCGTATTCAACACTGCAGCTTTTCCCTGTCTTGAGATCTAATTGTACCGAGGCAGTGAATGTTTCGTTCAAGTATTAACTGAACATCTGTAAGGGGACTGTGTATTCAGCGACCATGTTGACAAAAAGTGGTTGATGAACCAAGTTATGTTCACTCCTTCATGTAGAAATTCTTTATGCAGAGAGCATCCTGCTGTCCCTCAAAGGTGTAACAGTGGAAGAACATTTGGTCAGGAATAAGCAATAGCTGCAGTGAGACCACCCAGCTTGTAAGGGAGCTGGAGCGAAGCCTACTGCAGAACTTTTCCTTCTGGTCAGCTGTTGGGAAGTGTAGTAACTGGGGCCTGCCTTTCATGTTTTTCCATAGTGAGCTGTCTAAGATGGTGATTAATTCAAAGAAATGTCTCTAAGATGAAGTATATTCAAGGTTAGTATCTTCATTTTTAGAATGCGTGTTAGAAAAATAGCTTTTATCACAGTTCAGCTTATCTTCAGTTTCTTTGTTGTGCATCCTATCGGAGGTGTTCTGACTTCATATTCGTCTACTTTTAAGTCGAAAAAATGAAAAAGCTTTCGAACTCAATGTTTTTCTTTTGTTGAGTTGGAGGCCTCGCTTCGGTTTCCTGAGAAGAGCAGTTTCCTTCTCCGTTTTACCTGTAAAGCTATATCTGGAACTTAGCTTTTGTTCGGCTGTGCCTCTTCAAAAAAGGCGTCATGCTTTCCTTTTATGTGACGCTGCTAAAAATACATCTTGAGAGACCAGGAGCTCTTTTACTCAGGGTCAGAGATGGAGGTATCAAACTTCTGCGTCCTTTTTAAGCAACGGGAGCCTCGGTGCTTGTAGCCTGTGAAGCCAGACTGCTGCTTTCCTTCAGTCATAAACCTGCAGTCGGTGCAGGCTTATCTGTGGGACAGCATAGAGGAGAAACCTGCAAAGCTACTGCGCTTCCGTATTTTAATTTCACAATGCTGTGGTTTTAAACCATCTCCATTTGGACAGAGGGGTTTTCTGTATCTAGTAACCAAAAGCATTTACCCCCTGAAGTTCCTGCTTGAGTAATTACTTTTTTTCCCCTTTCTTTCTTCCCCTTCGTGTTCCTGTTTGCTGTGGGCTTTTTTTTCCCCTTAACGTGGTAGTATGTTTTTGTTCAGAGTTTGCCCGTGGTGGATAGTTGCAGAAAAATGGACTTTGCCTTCTGTGACCTGACACCAAGCAGAAATTCAGCTGGGACAAGGATAAGAGGGAGCTGGGTAAGCTCAGCAGAGGAGTCCTGAGTCTTTCCATTATTAACAATTAAAGATGATTCCACGATAAATGAGGTAATGGATTAACTCACTAGAGAAGAGAACAAGGGTAAACAAAGAGAAGGATCCTGCCTTGCAAGAATTTGGATTATTGGGATTACGTGCTGCCTGTGTGTCTGGAAAGAAATAACAATCTCCCCCGTTTTTAGTGTTAATTTAGTTAGTAGAGATAAGGTATGCTGTGTGCCAGATAAAGTTATCTTTCGTCATTGAATTGAATCTTTGCAAGGAGCTGTTGTTTACTGGGAGGGTAGATTAAGAAATAAAAGCATCTCGAAGCATCTTATTTAGTCCTGTCCAGCAATGCTTTGCAGCTTTTTCTCTAAAACAGTAAGCAATGGGAATGGTTTCTTCCCACCTCCTGCACCCTGCCCTAATCAATTACCATCTCATGGCTGCTGGTGTTTGAGTAAAGAAGAAATGAGGACTGAGCAGCGTAGCTTTTTTTTTCTCCTAGTTTTGTTCCTAAGGTGTGTTTTTTTTTTTTTAATTTATTTTTATTTTTCAGGGCTGTGTAATGAATCCATATCATTTTCTGGTGTTTTGAGTCGTACAGTATTACCTTCCAGTTGTAAGTGTAATTTAGGTTGAAATACAGAATAATGTAGGTTTGAACTGTGGCTTAGAAATGATCCCCCCACAAACTGGGGATATCTGCACTCTGTGTCTCTTGAAGCCATCCCACAAAAAATGGCACAGGCACAAGGAATGTGGAGCCCCAGTATGCTCCATTTGTGGGATGGCTCCTGTCTTTTGTGTAAATATGTTGTTGTTGTGGTAAAAAGTAAAGCATGTGTCTCTTAATATGGTTGGTGTTCCTCCTGCAACTTGGGAAAATGCACCTCAGTAAGGCTGCATTGTGCTAAAAATCGTTCACAAGAGAGACAAATCAGAACTCCAGAAGGATCGAGCTTCCTGCTGGCAATACAGCAAACAGAAATGCAACCGTCTGTGGAAAGCAGATCGATGCTTTTATCTTGGTGGTTGGGTTTTTTTTTGTTGTTGTTTTCTTTTGAAAGTGGTATAATTTCCCAAGCGCGCTGTGAGAGCAGTCTGTCTGAAGTCAGAAGGAGTCACCTGCAGCGTTGAACTCCCAGAAATGTGGGCCTTGGTTCTGCAGTATGAAACTGCAGGCAGGGTGGTAACCTGAACCTGAGTGGCTTTGCAGTGTTTGGTGATTAAGATAAAACCTTGTTTTAGTGATTGAGGGTGTTTTTGTTTTTTTTTTCCTCCAAAAAGGGAGGAATGGCTGGGTTTATGTTTGTGTGAAATGTGAAGTTCTGAAGCTCTTTAACTGAGGTATGACTTCTGGTAGTGTCTGCATGTGTGTATTTCTTGAATGGGCATTGTGCAAAACAGTGTATTTCGTAGGTGGAGAATTGCACAGCTTTTAATAGCGGGCAGGGTTTAAAAACTCAGCTCCCCTTTATGTGATGATGGTGAGGAGGGTGCCTCCAGGATGCTGGTAGTTCAGCTTCCTGGCTTGGAAGCCATGACCGAGTGCACCAGAAGTACCAGAAACAGGGTATGGCTTCTGCAGCAATTAGGTTCTTTGCCACCTTCTATTAATGATAAAGGATTGCACATGTCAACAAGATGAAATTGATTCCTCCATCACCTGTAGTGTGTCATTTTAAGGTTTCAGGTCAGTTGAGAAATACCAGAATTCAGGTTGAAGAAGCATGCATAGCCTGATCACATTTTGTGCCTATCCTTATTAAGCTGCAGTCCTTAATTATATAGCTGTGGTTTTTTGGTCTGTTGCTTTTCCCCCAGAGAAATAAGTGATCCTCAGAATGCTTTTTGCCCTGTATGCTGGGTAGTCAATCTGGCTTGGGCAACCCTAAACCTTGTCTCTAGGGCAGTTGTTTCCTTTCAGTAAGTTTGTAGATGTACTGCACATAAACCCGAAGACTGAAATAATTTTCGTCTTCCTTGATTAAGGCATCTGAATAATGGCTGTGTATAGCTGTCTCATCCTTTTGCCTTGTGGTTGATACGATCTTTGTTGGAAGCCAAGGAGAACTTTTCATAGGTCAACACTAATGGTATTTCTTAGGCTTTGTGTTGGCCTAGTTTTTTGTATGCATGCTTGTACCTACTTGATAGTGCACACATCTTTGGACACATAACTTGCTGTATAACATAGAGAGAAGTAAAGTTCTTGGGCATCTCATATCCAGCACCTGAGGCTGGTAAATGGTTCTGTCCTTAACCGTATGCTTTAGTATCTTACCTGTTAAGATGAATATTAACCATCCTACTTCAGTGGGATGTATGTAGTATTTCAGGGTTTCAGCAATGTTAATCTGACACATGTGTTCTGTAGTGGCCTGTCAGGAAATTGGTTTCTTCTTGAACGGTATTCAGTATTGTTCTGTTCTTCCTTTAGTATAAGGTGAATGATCAGTAAGAGCAAACAAATGGAATACTGAGCAGTGCCCTGGTAAGCGTGAATCTGGCAAAGATTCTACAAGGGAGAAAGGAGTAAAAGTCATGCAATTAAACCATCGTAAGGTACTTCAGCCCTCATTTCCAAACTGCATCAAGTAAACAGAATTAATCCCTAAGGTTTTTACTAATGGTTTGTGTGTGGTTTCTTAGTTGTTAAAAATAATAATTGCAGTTGTACTGACAGGTTTGGAACCTTATTGCTGTGCAGGCCTCTGCTATTTGAGCTTGTCGTATCTAATAATACTCCGTCATGCTTTAGAGGATTGGCCCGAGACAGTATGATCCGTGTGTGTGCAGGGGGTTTTGTGAGTATCTTCATGCTGTGGAGGACCAAGCTGTAGAGGAAGGCATGCTTTAGCAGCACGAGCCTCTTCTGCTGTTTCTTTCTTGTTACCAGCAGTGCACCTTTTACTTTCTGCCTGCTCAAGTGTTTTATCCAAATCCTATTCTAATTTAATCGGTTCTGATCTTCATTGAGAAGTTTCCAAGTCAATCTGAATTTATACCCTTTCAGTACCTAATCTGATGCCTTTCTCTTCTGCCATTTGGCAGCGCTCCCTCTGTCAGCCTTCCCGGTTCTGCTGCTCTTTGTGCGGTCTCCTTGTTATCTGCGCTCTGTGCTTGTTAACTCATTTTCCTCTAGTGTTTGCAGTCTCTATTTTGGGGTACTTTGGCCCTAGTGCATTGTGTATCCAGAAATGAGGGGTAGACCCTGCTCAGTTCCAGGCTGGTTCAAGTGCAGGGGAGATTCCTAGCAGTTAAAATGTGTGCTGTTCGCTGGAAATTACGTATTCCTCTCTTGGAATGAATATTGACAAGGCCAATAAAATGTACATCCTGGATACACAGGTCAGAATTCCAATCCCAGTCTCAAAGCACCAGTGCTTAGCCTTTCCAGAGGAAGTATTTCAAGTTTTGGATTTGTTTTTTCTATGATAACTTTCAAAAAAAAAATCCTAAACCTTGAAGAATTTGCTTAAGCAGCTTGTTTGAAATAGCTGTGCTGAAGATCTTAGCATATAACTTTTCAGCTCAGCTTGCTTGAGAAGCAGCAACTAAGCAGATTTGGAAATAGGATGTTATAATGGGAAGTGACAGACGGTTGTAATAACAGAGTACTGGCTTTTCTTTTAACAAGAGATCGTTGTCTTTTGGGATAAATGACATACTAAATTGTAAAAATGAGGTGAGTCACAATGCCTTTTACTTCTTATTACTTGGGTTTCTGTTTTCAATAGGGTGGTTATATTTTTCCAGTTTGACTTAATCTGGCTGTCTGCTTACATTCTCCTCCCCCGTACCATCTGCTGTTTAACGGTGAGGTGCTATACCCATCCTTACGTTAAGCCTCTGGTAGGTCTGCTGTACTCTGTGCTGCTCATGTCTGGCTTGTCAAGTAAGGTCTGACAAATTGTTGATTTTTGGGAATTACTGCCACCAAATAGTGTAGCGTGCTAATTTGGAAGCTTAGCTGCTACCCTGAGGACATCATTAATGCAGCAAATAGCCTCAGTAGTTTAAGATGTTAAGTCTGTGGCCACCTCCTGTTTATTGCTCTCTCCCTCTTGGGATCTACTAAGCTACAGCCACCGATGTAATGAAGTGCATGCCCTTGCTTCAGTTGAGATCTGAAAAATTTAGCTTAAAGGTATCTTCTAGTTTAGACAGAACATCTAATTTTGCTCTGAAGTGAATCTCTTCAGGATGGCTGCTGTAGGTTAACCCACAGGAGAGACACTGGACAGCTGCCTGTGCTAGTTTAAAGCTTTTAGGCTAGTTCAGCAGGGGCTTTCTTTGTAGGGCACAAATTGTGCAGCAAAGCTTACTGAGGCTACAGCCCCCTGTAGCAGAGTCTCTTGCTATGGACCTTGGAAGAGATGCATGCCCTTTAGTATGCAACATCTTAAAATGTTGAGAAAAAACTTTGTGTGTATTTGCCTGTAGAACATAACTGCCGTGTGTCTGCATGTATGAAGTTGCTCAGTGCATCACTGGGGAAAATTCTATTAAAATATCAGGGATCTGCAAACTGCCAAGCTCTGCACATCAGTAGCATTTTGAAATGTTCTTTTTTTCTGCAGAAATACCTTTCTTAAAGTTGCATATCGCTTAATTAGTCTTAAATAACTCCTGATATTACTGTACGTGAAATGATAACTGATTTATAAGACAAGAAACTCCGAACCCAAACTGAGGGAGCAATGGAAACAAATGGTATACTGTCGTGGAATTCTGTTGCATTACTGCAGTCTTGCAAAGCTTGGATTTTTTAAGTTATCCTGTTCCGAAGTATTTTACTGTTTAATTGTGGTGATAGAGATCTATGAAGAAAATTCTGAATAACTTCAAGTGATGTTAGTGGTTTCCTGGCGCTGTGGCCATTTTACTCTCTATTTTGGATTACAGAGCCAGCAGTTGTTAGTTCTCTGGAAAACTCTGAGGTTATTTTCCTTTTGTAATGCAGAAAGACAAGTATTGAAGGGTATGTTCCCGTGTACTGACACAAGATTTATTTGTAACAAACTTAAATAGCTTTTAAATGAAATTATACACCTGCTTCCTCTAATGCGTTTGTGTAGCTATTTTCTTTGGAACTGTAGGAGGAAATAAATGGTTGCAGATAAACAGTGAAGCTCCTGACTTCAAAGAGCTTCCTTCAGAAGCAGAATAACTTCACTTTCCTTTCTCAAATGAATAAACCTGAAACGTGACTTACCTCGTTAAGTTTTGTCCTCACCCATGTGTGTAAATCTGTGGGAATTTTTCATCATGGGTCTTTTATAGGAAAAGAATTATTAGTACTGGATCCATCATAGAATGGCTTGGGTTGGAAGAGGCCTCAAGGATCATCCATTTCCAATCCCCCTGCCACACAGAGGGTTGCCAGCTGCTAGATCAATGATGTCCTGTATGAGTACTGGGTGAGGTTTATTGGATTTATTTTTCTCTGTGGCATATCTTTTTTTTTTTTTAATAAAAAGCTCTCTGAAGGTAAGCTCCCTTGTTGAGAAGAGACCACAGAGCTGAAGTGTTCTACACTGACAGTGTAGGACAGCATCTTTTCTTCAGTGAGTCCTTACCTGGAGTATCCCAGAAATAGACTAGACAGCATCTGTTCTCATATTTTTTTTAACTGGGATGTTACTTAAGGAATCTAATTAAAACATTATAGTTTTTACTGACAGAGGCTGCTAAATCAGGATGCGTGTGGATATCTGATCTTCAAATAAGCTTATGCATACACACAGAGCAACTGTTTGTAAGTTTTGGACGCCCTTTTGTTTTCATTATCCTTCATCACCGAAATACTAGGTGCTCCTGAACCTCCTTATTTAGATTTCAGTGACAGTCAATTTCTTTTGCAGCTCTGACTTGTAAGGACCTCTTTCTGCCTACCCACCCACCTTCTTGGGGGGTGCACTGTGTGTATACTTCTGCAGTCTTCATAAGTATATATTTAGTGTTATCAAAAACTAAACTTTTTTTTCCCTTTGGTCTGTTATCAGAATGTTTTATTAAGGTCTGCTATTCTAATGTTATACTGCATGCACCAGTCTCCTAGAAAGAACTCAATTTCTAAGAGTTCTCCCAGTTCAGCTCTACTTCACAGAAGTTTTTGTTGAGAGAAGCATTTTCTGAGTTCGTGATAAGCAAATTATTTTATTGTTCTTGGCAAGCCAGATCTGGTATGAATTAGATACGACTGCAAGGCCTGTGCTGTATATAAAAATGCTCTCTCTAGGTCAGGATGCGATCTGATTTTCTCTTGCTTTAATCAGGGCATATTACTAAATATTAAATCTTCAAAAAGAGTATTTGTTAGAGAAGGGAAATACAAACATTATCTTCATGCAGCATAAAATTGTAACTGTAAGGCTACATACTTGGCTTAACTCTTAACAAACTTGTTCTAGTTTTGAGGGAGCTCATGTTCCTCATACAAAACTGTACAAATGCTCACTTCTTAAAAAGGTGAAGCTTTACATTACTGGAGCATCTGACATCTAGAGCATCAAGTTAAAAACTTTCCTTCTAGCCAGTTAGTTATGGAATCACAGAATCATGAAGGTTGGAAAAGTCCTCCAAGATCAAACAGTCCAGCTGTCCACCTACCACCAACTTGAGTCCATTCCTAGTCTTCTCTAGTTACGTGGGAGAAGAGGCTGACCCCCACCTCACCACGGCCTCCTTTTAGGTAGTTGTAGAAAGCAGTAAAGACTGCTGAGCCTCGTCTTCTCCAGGCTGAACAATCCCAGTTCTTTCATCTGCTCCCCACAAGACTTGTGCTCCAGACCCCTCACAGCTTCATTGCCCTTCTCTGAGCATGTCCCAGGCCCTCAGTGTGTTTCTTGTAGTGAGGAACCCAAAACTGAACACAGTACTCAAGGTGTGGCCCCACCAGAGCTGAGTAGAAAGGGATGATCACCACCTTGCTCCTGCTGGCAACGCTGCTTCTGATACAAGCTGGGATGCCATTGACCTTAATGGCCACCTGGGCACACTGCTGGCTCCTGTTCAGCCGAGCGTCAGCCAACACTCCCAGGTCTGTTTCCTCTACGCAGTCTTCCAGCCACTCTGCCCCGAGCCTGTAGCATTGTCTGGGGTTGTTGTGGCCAAAGTGCAGGACCCTACACTTGATCTTGTTGAACTTCATCCCATTGGCCTCAGCCCAGTGATTGAGCTTGTCCAGATTCCTCTGTAGGGCCTTCCTACCCTGACAGGATAGCTAAGTGCAGTTTGTAGTTAATTAATATATTTCCGAGGCATGCAAACTAATGAGGAAATAGAAGATTTAGAGCAAAACTAATAATTCTGAGTAATTGGGCTGCTATTACAATATTAAGTATTTTTCTTTAGTTCAGTGACTTTGATTTTAAAAAAAAAAGAAAGAAAGAAACCAATCCACGCTTTGGGCTATTTCAGATATTCATGTAACCGGAGGAAGATGTGGGGACAGCAGGGAGTTATTTTACCCTGTGCTGTAGAGGACCATACAGGGAGTTTGCCTGTGTGCTGAAGTGTGGTCACGGGTATGCCTTTGCTTGCCTGAGTGATGTGTGCTGGTCATAACATTCTTAATAATGTGAAGAGTACCAGAATATGCCTACTGTATCCTGATTATTTTTGATTATTTTTTGTGCATAGCCGGTCTGTCGTGTGCTTGACAAGAAGGCCAATTTTCCATCCGCCTTTCAAACAAAGGCAGGAGGAATGCTCTAGTTGAGCAGGCTTTTTCCCTTCTGACCCCTGCAGGTGGATGTGAAAGCTTGGCAGCCTGGGATGGAATTGCTCTAACAAGTATCAGCTTCAGCTGAAGCCATCCAGCCTGCTCCAGGGGGATTTCACCACCAGTCTAGTAATGCTTGTCCAAAGAGGAAAATACAACGTCAGCACGCTGAAAGAAAGACTTGTTAGGAGCACAAAAGCCATACCTGGGTAGGACATAGTTTTGTTCACTTTTTCTCTTGGGGGCTACTTCTGGTTATTGTGAGAAAAAGGAGTTTAGTCCAAAGTTGAAATTCAGATGATCACACTGCAATGTAGTTGGGGTTACGGCCTGGCTCTGTTCTTCCTCTATATTGTACTGTGCAATTAGCTGGCAATATCCTGTGACATCCTGTGTTGAAATAGCCTGGCTTCTGACTGGCGTTATCATTCTCTCTTTTTATTTTTGTGAAGAGACTTCTTTTTTTTTCTATATTTGGTGTCTCTGCTTTTTGTCTTTCCTCCTTCTCATATTTAAGAGGTGGAGAGGTCAGAAGAAATGGTCCTCAGGGAAGAGAGGATTTTGCACTTGCACTGGGAAGTGATTACAGAACTTGAAGTCAATGTTTGTTGCTGTTGTTGTCGTTCATTCCTGAATCATCTGGTTAGTCCTTAGGAAAGAGAAATTAGTAGAAGAATGAAGAGTGATATGAAGATATTGGGGAACAATCATCGCAGTATGAGGGGCAAAAAAAAATCAAGCAGAGGAATGGGGGCTTGTGTGAGAGAGGACCCAGGAGATGGTTGGGAACTTCTGGCCTCTTCTTGAAGATTTCAGCAATCCTTTGAGCTTGGGGGAAAAAAAGGTTTTGCCAGAAGTCTTGGATAGTTTGAAATTGAGGTAGGAGCAACAGTAAAAACTGCCCATTTTGCTTATGCAGAAGTGAAAAGCCTCGCTTTCCTCTTAGGACTAGCTGTAGAAAGGCTATATCAGGGGACTTATATTGGCCTTGCCAATTATGCACCATTTTCACCTTTCTAATGTAAGCTCCCAAGAACTCAACTGATGCCTGAGTTCAGTAGGTTTGTTTCTTTCCAGTGAATTTAGCAGTATTAAAACGTTCTGTAGGCAAAGTTACATCTTTTCCTGCTTTTGCAACCCTTGTTGTCTTAATTCTGTTTTATATTGTACAGATGCAGCCTTATGATTTAAACAGAATCGTTTACCTCAGGAAGATCAAAATATGCTTTATTCTTTTGATGGCACTGCCTTGACTGTCTTTGTAGCAAGAAGTGATAGTAAAATTTTCTTGAACTAAAGTAAACGGAAAGCTTGTTTATTTTATATGTAAAAGGAAAAAAATACCCCAGTATCTTGGCCGCAGTTTAGAGTAAAGTCTCCTTTGTGATGTAGATCACTGTGATAGGGAATGGCAGTGCTTGGTGCTGCTGCCATTGAAGTGTCTGTTATTACTGCCTATAGAGTTCCTCAGTCATCAAAGTGTTTGGCTGTTACGGTGTGTATGCAGAGCACAGTGCTACCTGAGCTTTCTTCTGTTCCTTGCAAGTTCCTTAAATAACACTTACATTATTACATGACGCTTATTTCTGTGTTAGAATATTATGAACAGTAAATACGAATTCATCAAATATTTCAAAGGGTAAAATTATTATTCTAGCTGCTGATAGGGAAACAGATTTGATTATTGATGTTGCAGTATGATCAGATTAATCAAACTTATTCTCCTTGTGATGTGGGGAGGAGCAGCTTCAACACCTTAGGCTTTCCAGTGTGATACTTCATTTAAGTGTAATACATTCAAAAGATATGAAGGCTTTTGGAGCAGTAGCTCATGGAAGAACCAATTCGTAATGTTTTAACCTGTAACACAATGGTGAGATTTTATCCAGGGGAAGGCTGACAACACATGGAACAAATAGGGGAAGTTCTAGAGGAATGCAAATGCGGCATCAACGGCAAATCTGCAGCACAGAAGCCCAGGGCTGTTCCAAATAAAGCCTGCTGTGTGGCTGAGCTGGGGAGTAAATGAGAGCTCACTGTGTTTTGGCACCAAGGCTTATTTGGCAGCCCACCTGTCTTCTCTTATCTTGGCTAATGTTCTCTCAGTCTGTGCGCTTCCATAGGGGCCACTTAAATTTCATTTGTTCGCTACCTACCTGAAACTGCGATACAGCAGAAACTGGAAGGTATTTGTCCTATGCCATAGCAAAGGAAGAGACCCTCATTTGTTTGCTGAGCTATCTGCTGCTCTGGTACAATCTATTAAAATCATCATACACCAGATCAATGTGTTTAAGTTTCTATCACTTTAAAAAAAAAAGTCTTGTGTAAGACCAAAAACTTAATCGTGTTTCTTCTCAAGGTTTATTATTTCAGTCTGATTCATTTCCTGTTTTTCTGCTAATGTACTGACAAAAGCAGAAACAAGTATCCTTCAACTGTTTGTTTGTAAACCTAGAAAATATGTAATTCACTGTAGGACAAGTGATTGTGCACGGCTGTAAGTGGTGCAGAGGTTGATGCGGTTCTTCCCTGTCGGTCCCTGGTCATGCCTTTCCTTCCCTGGCTGCCCCAAGGTTCCACCGTCTGTAGGTGGCAATTCTACTCAGATATGGGCGAGTGGGGAGTAAGTTGCAAGTCATGGTTTTTTGCTTTTTTGTTTTTAATCATGTGAGGACAAGCAGTTAGACAGTGAGATCGGAGTGAAATTAAGTACTCCTTCAAACTCAGTGTTTTTTCAAGCTGTATTTCATGAGACTGCTGGGCTCATTACCATAGAAGCTGCTGAGGTTTCACAGCAGTGAGAGATTTGACATCTATACGAATAGTAATACAGAAGGTTAATGATCAGAATATGCTAGAACGCACTGACAGGGAGGTTAGCTTAGTTTTGTGCTTGAAAATAGCCTTACAGGAGTTGAGGCTTATGGCATGGGCACGGTGGGGGATTTCCTGCACCCTTCATCTCCACTGAGGAGCCCAGCATGCTCTGCAGACCCTGTCCTGGTGGAATCCCGTGTGCCTGGGCTCCTGTGCAGTGTGATGGGAGTCAGGACAGCAGATGGGTATTCAAATGACAGTGAACTTCTTTCATGGTTACTGATGCCTGAAATGTATTAAAATTATAAGATTTCAGTTTGTGTATATAAGATTTATAATGCTTGAATAAAATAGATTTTTTTTTTAAAAGTGCAATATATGTTAAAGGTAGAGTGAAAGAATATATCTTACATGAAAGCTAAATCCCATTCCTTTCAAGAAAATGCCTGGAAAAGATCAACGCTTCAGACAGAGTATTTTTCATGATGCTGTAGTTCATGCTGTAATTCACAAATTCACAAATTAGCAGACAGATGGAAGTTTGCAGTTTCTTTTAGAAAACATAATCCAATGAAGTAATTGCTGAAATGGCTTTGTAATTAAATTTGGGATTACAACAGTCTAGTATTTAAATCCTTTTCAAACTTGTATTTCAGAATTAGTTGGATAGTGCAGCAGGCTTTGTCATGTAGTGGTTTCCTTTCTTCATTAAAGAAGACTACTCCAAGGAGAATCAAAAGCAAGGCCTTCACTCTTCTAAATACTTTCCATAGTGAACATTTCTGCGTAGGTAAGGTTATATCAGGTGCTTAAGTGTTGATAAGAGACATGTAGATGTGGTGCTGTGGGATGTGGTTTAGTGGGTGTGGTGATGGTGGTTTGACAGTTGGACGAGATGATCATGGTGATCGTTTGCAGCCCTAATGATTGTATGGTTCTAATGCTCAGTGCTTAGAGGAGGAGGCTGGCAGTGGGTGTGACCTCCAGACTAACTGGGATATGGTACGGTCCCCTCTGCCCCTGTGGGAGTTCAGTTGAGGCATGGTCTATCAGCCCCAGTCTGTATAGGAGGAGTGATGCTTCCTTTCCCTTAATGCTTTATGTTCTGTAAACTGCACAGGGAAGACCATATACATGTGTGCAAAGTGCATACCACAATGGAAGTGGTCTTGGTAGGTCGTCTTTTTAGGAGAAGGAGATAGAGGTGGCTATCTCCTTCTAAGAAAGGAACTTGGCTCCATCTTAATTCCATCAGCAGATTTTTAGGAGATTGTATTGAGCATTTTCCTTTCAGTGGTTGGTATGGCACCTAAATTTCTAAATGTTGCACATAGAGCTGGCCTTTTTCAGCAGAAAAAAAAATGGACTGAAGGGAAGACTTGCTCACAGGTATTAACTTTGACCCCTGCTAAGTCGTCCTGGCCAACATCTGGGCCAGTCCAGAATTGTGTGGGTTTGGTTGATGGGGGAGGAGGGCTGGCAAGGCTCAGCGAGGCTTAGCCCTGGATAGCCCTCTAAGCTACCACCCAGCGTTGGCTTCTGTGGGAGCATGGATTTATGTCATGGTTCCCTGTGTTCTCCTCTCCATGGCCCCTAGTATGAGCAGCGCTGCAGCGGGCTGTAGTCCTTTTGAGGGAAGGTATTCTTAGAGATTTGTTTTCCTCTATAGAAACCCATTGGCCTGTATTAATCAAATGTGATATGGGGATGGACGTCTCAAAGAGAAACTAATTCTGGCTAATGCTAGTTAAGTCTTCTCTTTTGGTGTCTGCGCATTACTAAATTGTATAAAATGAATATAAGAGAAGATTTTTATGTCCTAGCCACAGAAAAAGGTATTGCTGACTTTTAAATAATTATAGCAAATGGCTCCCTTTTTTTTGGAGATAGCTGGAGGGTAAACTTAGGGTAGGATGAGAAGTCTGTGGTAGCCTCACTTGTAGAGTGTATACATGGTGTTTCAGGCAAGGCCCCTGTGGTCTTCTGGGGTGTTTGCTTTTCTTTATACCCATCTCTAGAAAGTAAGGAGTGGTTTTGCAAATAGCTACTACTGCCAGTGCTTAGCAGAATCTTTGATTGTATATTGTCCAGTAAAGGCACAAAGCAGCTCTACAGTTTGAGGTCCTGCAGTGTCTCTTCTTCAGGTGGCAATTTTGGCCTTAATATCTGCTTCTCATTTTGCAAATTAGGAGAAAGAGTTTTCTGTTGCAAGAATTACTATGAAGATTTCAAAAGAGCACTCCAGAGACTTTGTTTTAATACTTCTGAAAGCCGTTAGTCTGGTTAAAAATATCTTACAGACTTGTATGGTATTTGTGAATTCAGTGTTGTATAACATTGTTGTAAGCCAAAAAAATGTACAACATGTAAGGTATGGGGCCTCATTTATTAAGAAGATGAAGAACGAGGCATCCATGGAGCGAGGCCAGCTCCAGAAAGATGAGTCTGTCTGTGTGATCCTTTGGGCAGCTCAGCAGCCAGACCCGGCCATTAGGACACTTCTGTCAGCCTTGGTGCCTTTCTCCCTAAGATGTGGGAGATGGCTGCTGGAGCACCATGGTACTCTTCCAGCCTCTCCTACCAGAGTTGGTGCACATGGTGTTGTGCCTGTATAGTGTCCCTGCAGGAAACAGCCTGCTGCTGGGGTAGGAGGCAGCTGGCCTCAGTGCACACATCCACCTCAAGCAGTCCTGGCAGTGGGGATGACCCCGAGGTGGAGCAAGCATTGGATACTCATCTCCAGCCTTTATACGAGCCGAGACTGGGCCAACGCTTGTATTGTGCTGCGGTGCATCCATGGCACAACCAGTGGGTGGACAGGGGATGGTGGATGTCATGTTTGTGGACCACTTTCATTGCTATACTTTGAATTTTTGACTACTCACATGTGTGGTGTTGAACATGTCCTTAACAATTTGGTGCAGCTTGGTGTGCGCATCTCAGCAGAGTGTGGGATGGCACTGTGTCAGAAGCAGGTAATGTGTTTGTAAGGACGAGGGCATTCTGGAGGGTAGAAAAACTGTAAGATTCTTTCTTACATCACTTGTGATGTGATTATGATGGCCTTCCTGTGCTGCCATGTATCCATGTAGGGCATGGCTGTGTTGGGCTCCTCTGTAGCACAGTTAAACACCTCATGGGAAATAATGGGTTCTGAACGGAAAAGGTTTCCTCTTGATGTTCTAGTCTGGATATTCTAGACAAATGAAAACAGATTGGAAAAGCTGCTGGTAAGGCAGGAGGATAAGGTGGGAGGTATAGGTGTTGTGCTGCTGAAAAACAGACTTGACCCAAAGTTGTGCACTGATTTACTTCTTTGTTGTTGAGCCAGGTGTGAGAAGTAGAAGATGCCACTTAAATCTCTCAGCCTGATCTAAAGTAATTGTGTATGTAATGGAGAAAAAAGCAACTTCTGAAGACCTTCGTGTTTTTTTTCCTCGCTGTCTCGAGAACAGTTGGACCTATTTCCCCCTCCCAGTCATTTGTGTGCTGCAGTATCATTGGTGAGGTGAAACAAGTGAGTAAACCATGCTTCACCGTTGTGCCTGTTATGCAGAATTATGACTTCACTGGTAGCGTATCTTTCACTCCGCCCATTTCATATTTCTTCTGTCTGACTTCTCTTCCTGCCCTCCTCTGTGTCAGCAGCAGAGCTCTCAGGGATTGTGGTTCTGGAGGTGAGTAGGTGACTCTTGGAGGGTGTTAAATGGGAGGGAGCCGAATCGTACCCCAGCAGTTAAATCTTAAGAACTTGGTGGTTGTTGCTGGCACGTGTTTCTGTTCTGTTGAAAAGCCACAAACAGAGCTGAAGCGGCTGTACGCATTAACGGGGAAGTGTGGGCAGATACAAACTACTCCAATTACATGAAAACGCGTATTTAAACAGTCATATCTTCCTGAATGTAGCTGTTACCTTCTTAGCATGGAACAATGTCAGCCCGAGCAGTTATGTAAAAAGGCTTTGCTCTGTGTATGTTTCAGTTTGAGTTAAAGCTTGCTTAGTATGAGTAAATAGTGGGAGTCCTGTGATGTGAGACAGAGCAGTTCCTTTCGGACGTGGTCTTGTGACTGATAGCAGAGTTGGTTTGTCACGTCATTATTCTAGTTTGTGTTTATTATTCATATTCTCCACCTATTTTAATGTAAAAATCCTTTTGAATGTGTCTTGGCCTGTGTGCATGCTTAAATTCCATTGCACAGCTCTCACAGTAACACTGCTGCGGTTGCTCCAAGGTGATCTGCCCGAGGATTCTCCTGGCCAAAAGTTTGCAGCAGAGCCCTTCTATCGCTGTGTTCAGTTCCGAATGGTGAGGAATCTGTCCCCCTTCAGTTTGGTGTTTAAATGCTTTCAGTCAGCAGACCCGAAGCTTCTAAATCAGTGTTAAATCATAAGAATTAGCATTTTAATAACTTACGTTGGGTTCTCATTAGAATATCTCACTCCTAAACTGTTAGAGCTTTCTTCCACTTTGTAGGCCTCATTTCTCAGGTGACATTACTGAGTTTCAGACTCGGTGAAAAGTGAAGTTAATCCTTGCTTTGTGCAGTGGAAACAGATGTGCAAGTGGAGTTTTTGCAGAGGACTTCCAGTTTTCAGTAACAGCGCCTGTGTTATTCTCTGTACTGGCGTAGTTACAGCACATGATTCATTTTGGTCTCATGCTGTAGCAAGGAAACCGCATGCATCTCGCAGCGTAGCGAGGTTAGAGAAGCACGTTTCAGGCTGAATACAGAGCAGCCATCAAGGATACTTACTCATTCCATGGAAGTCTCCTTCTGCATTTCAAAGCAGGCCTGGGGAAAATGAATCTCTTGCACAGATGTTTCACCTTCACTGGAGGCAGCTCTGTGCTGCCTGAAGAATCCAGCTGATGGTAATACTCCGTTCTTGAAACTCAGTTCATTGGTATAGTTTGTTTTCCCTGGCTGTTTCCCTGCTGTCCCCCTCCAGAACCCACACCGCATTTGTTGAATTTGTTTCAAGAGACAGTGGGAAGGGCTGGCTCGGGATCAGAGCCTGAGTTTATACCTGTGCAGAACTTGCAGCTGAGGGGTAGGGCTCCTGCTGTGCTGACAAGAATTTGCTCAAAACCTCTGGCATCGTTTCCCAGTGCATTGGTCGTCTTGGTCATTGATCTGGTCCTTCTGGGAGATGGTGAACATAATCACAGGTTTGTCCAGATCACAGCCCACCGTGTTGGAATTGGGGTCTCTTAGAGAACTCGGGATAATGGTGGGTACTGTTTGATAATGTCACCGGGTTATCTGGAAGTTAAACTTTGCCCGTTGTGAATGTGAAACTTGAGGCTCTTCAGGTTTGCTTTTCATTTGAGTGTCTACATTCTCTCTGGTTTGTCTGGTTTCTCTGTAAGGTGCTCATTTTTCTCCCAGGAGCTGTGGAAATGAAATGTTGCTATCCTTGAGTGCTGGTTTCGTTTTAAATCTGTGTCGGCTGTTGCAGCCTTCTGTTGGGGTTCCCCTGGTTGATGTGGCACCATGTCAGGCAAAAGTGCTGGCAGTAGAGGAAGGGGCTGTTTACTGTAAATGCATGTGGGCAGCTGGGAGTTACGTGGGAGGATGGCTTGTGGGTCCTTGGGGGGGGTGACCGGGTGCTTTTTCACCTACAGGGTTTGAGGACCTGGCACATCAGCTTTCGGTGAGCGTGCCTTGGTGTCTGCACGCGGCTTGTTTGGAGCGAGTGCATGTCTTTAGAGGAGAGATTAAAAACATTTCTGGTGTTGGACTGGAGCAGGGGTGACCCGTGGTAGCTGTAAAATGCTGAGTGAATAGAAGGAGGTGTTTGAGTTCAGATCTGAGATCCTACAGTGTTGCTGTGCGTTCCCCAAGCAGCCAGCACAGGGTGTTCTGTGACCACGGCCGGGACGGCATTCGCCGGCTGCTTCAGGAAGCCCTCCCTCTGTCGTAGTGGAGCCGTGGTGCGTTCCGGCTGTTGGCTCTTGGAATAATTCAGGTAACTGCTTCTTTCTTGAGGCATCTGCTTTGTGTTTGGAGATGGATGAGAAGACAAAGGCTGTCCTGCCTGTCCCGATCCTGCCCAGGGCAGGCTGGGTGACGGGGTGTGCTGGTGGGTCCTCGCTGTGTCCCTGGTTGATTCAAGGATAGGGACGTGCTACTGCTCTACCACCTCCTCAGTGCTTGCCTCCGCTGCTCTGTCCTCCTCTTGGCTCTGCCTGGTGCGCAGTTTACCTGTGGCCTGGCAAGTGAACCAGCTGCACAGGGAGGCTGTGCTCCCAGCCTTCCAGCTCCCAGGCTGTGCGGCCCAGCCTCCGTCTGAAAATCAGAATCTGTCCTCCCCCTCTTCCTGCTCTGCCGCGTTTGTCTCCAGACGGGGGAATCTGCGTGAAGTCCCCGTCGTGCTGTGTGTGTAACGCCTGCCAGAGCATCTGCTGGCAAGGAAGGGCTGACGTCAGCAGAGCTGGGGCGAGGTTTAGCATTGCGCACATTCAGTCACCTCGTTCGTCGTGGGTGATGGCTTGTTGGAACCGAAGCAGAGTTTGCAGGGGCGATAAATCAACGTGAGCGCCATTCGTAGCCTGATCCGCACTCTGTCTTCTGTGCATAGAAAACGTACCTGACAACCGCGTGTCTCCCCATTTGTTTTTTACAGACATCTCGGGTTATTTTATAAATATTTGTGCCTGACACAGTTGGCGTGCAGGATGCTGCTTTCAGTCATTCAGCTGGGTTTGGTTTAAACAGCTCTCTGGTGTTCGGAACGGGGGTATTTTTCAGGAGCAAACTAAGTACGTTGCTTGAGGGTTTTTCCCATTGTTAACACCAGAGGTTTTTAAGCAAGGAAAACCATCTGTAATCTGAAATTCACAGTGATTAACTTGGAAGTAGGAAGAAGGCGGGGGCTTAAAGGCGCTCCGTGGATTGATTTATGATTTTCCAGCGAAAGCAGTATTTTATTTTCAAGATAAGCAGAGGGCTGACTTTGTTACTGCCGGTTAAACAAGTATATCTGGCATGGAAATAATACCAAATGCTGTGTGTTAGGCTCAGTGTGAGGTACTCGTTTTGTCTGAGGTGTGTCTGGTTGCAGGCAGCTCAGGAGAGCTGTGTGTGAGGCGGTCGGGGCAGGACCGGGTGTCACTGTGACACACTCAGACTGGAGGAGGAGGATTGCAGCTGATATTAAAAAAAAATAAACAAGAGCTGTTGGAGCTTTTACAAACTATTTACTTTGTCTTTTCAAGAAAAATTCATCCTGACACGCGAGGACTTCAGCTTAAGTTCAGGTTAGCTAGCAGTCTTGGCCCGAGGCAGTGTGTTGTGAACTGAATTAGCGCACCAGATCGGTTGTTTCTGCGATCTAGGAAGCTTTTAAATCTGACTTCGGATTCTGTTTTGTTTTTAAGGCTTACTAAACACCATACCGAGTTGAAGGCATGAACCAGCATTACTGTTTGAAAACCACAAAGCCTCCTTTTACCTCAGGACCTGAAATAGCACAGTTGGAAGTTATAATTAGTGTTGAAGCTGTTTTCAGTAACAGAGAAAATAAGCACAGCAGCTTTTCTAGGAATTGTGTTGTGCTTGCTTCATTTCTTTTTTTCTCTTCTTGCAATTGTTTGAAATGGGCGATGTGTCACACTAAGGGGCCTGTCCAGTGATGCTTCCATAACTGCCGGGGGGAAAGCTCTTCAGGATGGTGCTGTGTGAAGAGGAAGGTAACAGCCAAGCAGTTGTGCTGACAGACCTGCTGGAAGGAAGGTGTGAGGGTATGTGGGTGTGTGTGTGGGGGGGGGGGGGGGGGGGGGGGGGGAGGGGGAAGCTGGGGGGTAACACTTTGTGAACCCCCTCAGAAGCATAGAGACAGGGAGCTGTGTTTCAGAAGCAGGGCTGGGCCATAGGGATGTAGCTTGCTAATTCTAGGAATCGTGGAGTGAGCAGAACAGTGCAGATATGTCATGACCCACCATTACTCTCCTTTCCAGCAGCTGCTTACTGAGTGTTGCTGCTACACTCCTCTACCATCAGAGGAAAATTAAGAGAGGGTCCTGTACCTCATTGCGGCCTTCCAGTACTTGAAGGGAGCATATAAACAGGAGGGGGAACAGCTGTTTATGAGGGTGGATAGTGATAGGACAAGGGGGAATGGTTTTAAACTGGGACAGGGCAGGTTTAGGTTAGATATTAGGAGGAAGTTTTTCACACAGAGGGTGGTGACACACTGGAACAGGTTGCCCAAGGAGGCTGTGGATGTCCCATCCCTGGAGGCATTCAAGGCCAGGCTGGATGTGGCTCTGGGCAGCCTGGTGTGGTGGTTGGTGACCCTGCACATAGCAGGGGGGTTGAAACTCGATGATCATTGTGGTCCTTTTCAACCCAGGCTATTCTATGATTTTTTTCTGACTTCATATCCTAATATTAAACGTATTAAGCACAGCAGTAAGCCTTTGAGTGTTTGAAAAAAGTTTAAGCGGCATGATACAATTTTGTGATGCTATAGAAGGTTAGAACATTGCTGGTGGCATTAGCTCTGCATGACCAGTGTGCTGTTGGCATGCAGACCTGTGCTGTGTGGGAACACTGCAGAGATTCACCATCCCTGTGTTGCTCTCACTTAATGGTCATTAATGAGGCACTGAGGACCAGGGAGGTTTCACAGGAGCCTTTGAAGCTGAGTGGGTGCCCTTCCACTATCACTTCTAGCTGTTTCAAACAGCAGAGTTCTGCATAAAGGAAATCTGCTTAGCCCCAGGTCTGCATTACGGTTATGCTGCACTGCTGTCAGTGGAAAAATATTTGGAAAAACTCACATCAGCCAGGCTAAATCCTGCTGCATGCTGACACAGCCTGTTTTTTTGGCATAGTGTGTGATGTTGTAGGTGCTATAACTGTGCTGGCAGAATAGCTTCTCCTGTTGGCACATACTGTATTTCCAGTATAGGTGCAGCATCAGATGTCCTTCTGATGGCCACCATTCAGCTTTTTCTTCCTTTGTGCTTTTGAACTCGCATCTGCACTATTTGTAATGCCCGTGGAGTCTGTCTGTAGTTCTGGATCATTCCCCTTGTCTTACCCCATCTGTGCTGAACAGGCTCTGTCTTTTCAGCCCAGTTTCCTTCTAACCCATTTTGTCTCGGCGGGGCTGGAAGAACCCTCTCCATTCTTGTCCCCAAAATAACACGGTAGGGTTGAACTTTCCACCTCATCTATTGGTAAGCAGAAGTCTGTGTGTTTTACGGCTGGCTGTTTTGTCTTTGCTGTCCCTCGGTGCTGTTCCTGTTTCTCCCTGCGTTAGGTTAGGCTGTGCGATAAGTTCCGTGGTACTTCTGCCGCTTCCTGACGCCAATGGTTTTTCTGGAGGCAGGGAGTGTTTCCTGTCTGGAAGCTCAAGGCAGCATTCCTGGCAGGAGGGATTATTTTTGTTTCCCTGGCGAGACCTTTCCTTGTCTTTGTTTTTTGTCTCCTTCTCGAAGTTGTTCGTTCTGGTTTGCTCTTGGTCTGTTTTTAAGATGGCACAGTTTGACTAGAGCTGTCACTGCACTCAATCCATCCACGCAGGACTTTTGTAGCTAACATTTGTGTACTGGCTTGGTGAATCCCTAGGCCAGGCAGCAGTGGCATTGGGTGCGTTGCACCCGTTTGTGCACCCATTTCACTTCTTGAGTGAACAGAAGTGGTTGGCTGTGCTGGTGCAGGGATGCTGTCTGACAGCTTGTAGTGTTACAGCATCATCCATGGCAGAGTTAAGAAGTCATAGTTCTCACCTTTGCTGTGGACCTGCTGTTGCTGGCGTGGCTGCCGTGGGTTGTTCGTTCAGGTCCCCAGGTTCTTCATAGAATTCTATCATAGGATGGCTTGGATTGGAAGGGACCTCGAGGATCATCAAGCTCTGACCCCCCTGCAGGGCCACCAACCTCCACGTTTAGTACTAGAATATTCTGTATTTCTGAGTCTCCTGCTGAGTTACGTTTATCACAACGAGGAGTTGCTTTTTACAGAGCCTTTGATCAGATGGAAACACACGCAGAAGCTGTTGCCAAGGTTGAGGTGCACTTCAGTCACAGCATCCTAAGTTGTGGTGAGCTGTCCCAGTGCCTTGCAGGAACTGTTACCCAGTTTGGATCCGTGCCATGGTGAGGCAGCACACCTGGCTTGGTCTCACAGAGAGAGTTCAAGACTTTTAACCTTGGTTACCTTTTGAAGTTACTTTTAAGTATGTTACATGTGTTATCTGTGTATCCATTTTGCTAATAATAATGGATAAAATAGCAGGGGAGAACTGGAAAATCATACCTGAATACTTTCCAGCACTTCTTATTCTGAAGCAAAGATATTTCAAGACTAGTATGGTATTTTTTTTTTCTTTTTCTTCCCTGCCCTGAAATTAGGTGTTAGGTCTGCCAGAGACAACCTGGAAGGCAGCTGGAAGATGCTGTCTGTTGGTCAGCTGTTCACTAATGCGCTGCCTCAGTGCCAGACAAACTCCTGGCTGCTCCTGCCAGATTGAACGCTCAGTCGGAGCCAGGACCTGAGATCTGTTACCTCTTCTGTACCCTGACTGCCATCTGTGGAGTGTGGTGTGGGGGGCAGAAGCTGTACAGGCTTTTCTGGAACTCCTGCTCTTGGTTTTAGGTCCTACTGCTGTGATATCTGTCCTGCCTTACAGCAGGTACACGTTACTTTGGTTTTAGAGTAGGACACACTCTGAAGATTACTTGAAAACAGAAATGTCTCAGAATTTGATGTGTGGCCATTGCTGTCTGAGCAGACATGATTACAGGCCTGAAATTATGTCTACGTATTCTGGAAGTTTGCAGAAGTCTGAGTTATTTTCATTTTGAAGCAGTTTTTCTGTAGAAATGACCTAAGCTCTCAGAAGTGTTGCAATGTTTTTCACTTGCAGTGTTGGTAACGTTTGCGGAACCCAAACTTTCTGTTACTGTTTCACCTGTCTGTGCATTCATTCTACTTGTTTTGCAGTATATAATTTAGAATAAAAAGCAGCTGAAGTAAATCCCAAGGCATTGGTCAGCAGTAGTTTAAAGAGCAAAACCCAAAGTGGGGAATGATTGCTTTGGATGATAGGCAGAGCTTAGAAAACTCCAGCATTGAGTTTTTGCTCTGAGCCAAGTGAACGTGTTTTGGGATTATTTTGATGTTGCTGATCATTTCTTTTGTTTCATTTATATTTTTCTTAATGCTGCAAGGATGGAGTATCTGGCTCTGTTAATACTTCAGGAGCATTCTCAGAAGGCAGAATTTAAAACGAAGTTCCTTAGCTCTTTCGTGTTGATTGCACTTAGAGGTGATTAGGAATTTAAAAGCAGAATTTACAGTATGTTCTTTTAAAGTGAGCAAGAGTTTGGTTTCATGTGGTGTTGAGGGTTTTCTGTTCGTGTCAGTTGTTGCTATTGTTATGTGGTGTTTGTTCTGGGTTGTAGTTGTAGTTGTTGTTGTTGTCCCAGGCATCACAGAGGGTTATCTGTCCATCCTTTGCCAGAAGGATTTGCTCCCACAGGCCAACTTTCTTATCTGCTTGATGGACGGAATGAGTACCAGGTTAAAATGAAAGCGTTAATGCAGTTGGATTAAAACCCGTTTTGGTGTGTCGGCAGCTTGGGCAGTTTTTCATCCCTCAGCATTGCTTCCACTTTCCAGACCGCCAGCCAGCCAGATGTTTTAGAGCATGACTTCAGCGACTATATATATAAACAAATCACTCCACGGAAGTGAAAATACAATGCCCATCATTGCACAAAAAGAAAAAATCGCCAGCACGTATGCAAGAATGCATTGTGCCTGTAGGAGGATTTTAATATAAAATACTTCTGATGAAGTTTTGTTTTTCTCCCCCCCCTTTTTCTTTTTTTTTCCCCTCCAGGGTTTCCAAGACTGGTTTGAGTTGGCTGAATTTGGTGTACATTTGCTTACAGTAGCACCACAGTACATAGAATCAGCTTCTTTTTGTCATTGCAGTAGGAGAGCATGGTTGGGCTAAGACTGCTCTGCTCAGTTAGATAAGAGAAAATTGATCCTGTTAGTCTTCCCTGCTACAGATGTAGGCTGGGAGGTTCATAAATAGAGCCAAGTCTCCCCGCTGAGCTGTTGGTTTGTGTCAGCCATTGTGCTTGACGTATCCAGATGTAATGCTGATGGTTTGGAAAATTAGTGTATATATAATTCAAGGAATTCTCTTGCATTTGTCGCCAACTGTGTGCTGTGGGTCCTTAGCAGAGTATCAGCAGAAATCTGTTACTGGGCATCTGAATTGCAGAAGAAAAGATACTTCTCCTCTAAGCTGCTTGTGTCTGATTATGGAGTGTTCTTTTGGAGGTTGAAAGGACAGTGGCCAAAAAGCATCATAAAGCCCCAAAGCAGTCAGGCTTTGGGGAGGGCCGTGAACTGCTTGTTCTGTGCAAGTGGTTTCTGCAAGGGTGAGGGAGTGGTCGTGTCGGTGCTGGCAGTGTCACTCTGACTTTCAGAATGAGCAGAGCAGCTTGCAGGACTTCCTTTCCTAACAGCAGCTGTCAGGGACACATGATATGGGATGTGTTGCGCAGTCAGTTCTAAGGAAGAAGCCTAACTGCGGAAGGCTTTTCTACTGTTAGGACTGGGTGGTCACGTGCTACATACCAGTGTGAATTTTAAAGCAGAACGTGATGTATCAGCTAACTTTTGTCAGTTCTGCAGTGGGTACTCTGCAGGACTGTGTGTATTGTAACTCCTGTCACTCTCCTGACTTGACTGGCTGGTCAGAGGGACTGTCCCAGGCTCTGAGCCCAAGCGGGTCTGCTGTCTGCATGCTTCACTGTCTTATGAACAATTGTGGCTTTGTTCTGTAAGTGAAAATAACATTTCCGGATAATTGACACAAGGTTGTAAAGAAAAATGAACTGTAATCAAAGTTAACTGGGAGGTGACGGCGATAACCGTGTAGCGTTCAGGTTGTAAAGAGATTAATATGTCTCTGCTGCACAAGTGCTGTTCATATTAAGTAATGTATAATTGTAGCTGTGTAAACCAAAATTCTTTTATAACGTGATTTGGGATTTGAAGTAATACTCTAGACTTGAAGTTGATAGGAGAAACCACAATGTTTCTCTTTAACGTTTGGTGAAAGGTATTTACAAACAGAGGTCTTGTTCTGCTTCAGTGATCACCCAGCTGAAGTGTAGGTTAACAGCTGAAAAGAAATGCTGCGTGTCACCTGGGAGCAGTGCTGGCCTTCCGCCTGCTTTTAGTATCTCATAAATATACTTCCGTTTAATTTGAACAAAGCGTTGTTTTTTTTTCCAAGCCTGTCCTAATTATTAGAAGATTTATAAAGCCAACTGGCTGTGTGTTACAGGAATTTTGGAACGGGCTGCCCAGGGAGGCGGCTGAGTCACCATCCCTGGACGTGTTCAAGAAACGTTTAGATGTTGTACTGAGGGACATGGCTTAGTGGGGAAATACTGGTGGTAGGTGGACAGTTGGACTGGATGATCTTGGAGATCTTTTCCAACCTTGGTGATTCTATGATTTCCACACATTAGAGCAAGTCCTTTTCCTCCTGGGAGATTTTTCACTTTTGCTTGTGTCAGGCTGCTCTTCCGAGAGGCTCTCACTTCCCAGCAGTGCAGGGATAAGGGCTGCCCCCTGTTCTGCATGTCAGTGCTGTGCTGAGAGGGACGTGGCCGCCATCTTGTTGGCACCTCCAGTTGCTGCAGACACTAAGGTGGAGTTGGGAAGTGCCTGGAGCAGTGCTTAAAAGCAGAAATTACTGTAACGGTTCCATTTGTATAAAGTTGATACGTAACTTTTGAGGCTTGTTGTGATATTTCTAAAGATTTTGACACACTTGTCTTTTGGCCAAAGGTGAATCTGGCAGTCCCATTTCTGAAAAATGGCTTCTGTGCATCCATCAGTGAATCTGCCATAGATACAGAGAAGCGAGAGCCTGATTAACTAAATAATGAAGTAATGTGAACTTTGAAGAAGGTCTACTGGTAATAGGAGCTCTGGTAACTTAAGTAAGGAGCGGGCTCTGTGCCTGAAGTGAAGTGTGTGTGTGTGTGTGGAGGGGGGCATGAATGTGGAGGTATCTTCCTGCACAAGTGTCTGAAAGCTCACAGTTACTTTCTGCTCAGATCAGTTTTGTAAAATGTAAGCTTGCTATACTGGTGCCCTCTTCCTGAAAAAGAGAAAGCCACAATGAAGGAAAATTTACGTTAGTATACACTTAAAATAGTCTTATGCAGTTCAGTGTGAGGTGAATGAATTATTTAGGTCACTTTGCGTTTTATATTCTGGCATACTGTGATACATCACTGAAAGTGTTTGGTAAACATAGCTTTTTTTTCTCTAGATCTGAGAACTTTCTCAAAGCTTGAGAATTTTTTTGATACAAATCTGTTAGCTTTCTTAGATTGCACAATCTTATTAGTTTAATCCAAACAATTAAACTCTTTAATTTTACCTTGTATTAGAAATCAGAGTTAAAAGGCATCCTGAAAAAGCCTACAAACTGAAATTAAATATCTTTATAAGCTTGTAAAGACTGAATGGCAAATATGCCACTAATTATTGTATTTTTTGAGGGAAAATACTGGAATTGTTGAGAAAACAATTGAACTGTTAAGTTTTTTGAAGGCTGTACCTCGGTCTGGTTTAGTTCTCCATGCTGCCCAACTTTGGGCAAACCTGTTCAAAGGCAGTAGGGTGTATTCTTTTAGAAATCATGGGACGAAAGTGCTCTTTTTTCCCCTCAGTTTAAAAACTACTATGGAATGAAGTGATATGTAAAGAATGCTTGTTAGAGCCATAAACTTGATTGGCATTTAAAAGCCAATGCACAAGATTTTTAACTTAGTAGCTTAAGCTTTTGCATACGTATAACTTCTTGTTCCCTTTTATTTTTACAGTTCTTACACTGGGGAGTAAACAAAAATGA
Organism: Gallus gallus; assembly: GCF_016699485.2. Taxonomy (NCBI): domain Eukaryota; kingdom Metazoa; phylum Chordata; class Aves; order Galliformes; family Phasianidae; genus Gallus; species Gallus gallus. The sequence continues at coordinate 128,048,421 of NC_052533.1, read as the reverse complement.
CGGTGTGTTTTTCTGATGCTTTCTTTAGATGTTTACAGATATCTGTACATAAAGAACACCACAAACTAGAAATTCCAGGATACAGAGAGATCACAACAGGGAGATCCTCATTAGAAGAGGGAGGCAGAAGCAAGCATCACATCTGTGGGTGTGTTGTCTGTGGGTGAACTTTGAGCTCTGGGCTTTTTTTGCTAAAGCTGTCTTCTGGTGGGGGAGTGCATCTCACAGAGCAGCTGGAGAGCGTGGGTGTTGGGGGTTACAGATGTTAAGGGAAGCTGTTATTTGTTGATTTTGATCAATAAATAGCTTTCAATATGCCAGCACCAAGTTGATGGTTGGTTAAATCACCTGGAGGAGCAGATGCGTAAGATAAAGGGTGCAACAGAAAAAGTCAAAATCTGTAATTTAAGCACCACAGAATCATAGAATCACCAAGGTTGGAAAAGACCCACAGGATCACCTGGTCCAACCATCCACTCATTACCAATACTTCTCACTAAACCATGTCCCTCAACGCAATGTCCAAGCGTTCCTTGAACACCAGTGACGTAAGGGAGTACTAATGGATTTTAGTGATGATGTAGTTGCAGCTATCCCGTGTCTATATTTATGGTGTTTTCTGCCTTCCTACAGCAATATTTAAATCTGCTGTCATATTGCAAAGCTGCATGTACAGCTGGCTGGGAATGCCATCTTTGTGACTGCTGTGCCAGGTTGTGTGTGTGAAGAGCAGGCAACATGCTAAGCTGCTGCCTCTGTGTCTGAAGGAGTTAGGGACAGAAGGTGTTAGTCTTCTGCAGAAAATTAGCCTGTGGAGTTAGGACTTTATTGCTCTTTTCTTGCAAATTCAGTAGGGTTAAACTTGGCCGTCTTAGAGCATTTCTTAAGAAGTTTTAATATTGGTGAGATGCTAAGGTTATGTTGCAGAGAGTCATACCACAAGACATTTTTCAGTCATTTCAAAGTAAATTTAATTTGCAAGATTTTCTCATTTCCTTTCCCTCTTCCCTCATTATATGGTTAGCAATAGCATTTACTTAAGGCAATGTGGCCAACAAGAACTAAAAAAGGGAATAAATTGGGTGTAAGTGGAGGTAGTTTGCTGGGGAATCCTGTTGAGGAAACGCAACTGAAGGAACAGGCAGAAAATAAGTGCTGAGCTATGTCTATAAATGAGTTATATCAATAAGCATCATTTGTGCTTATGCAAATCTTCAAATTACAAGGTGTTTTTGTGCTGTGGGAAGTTGACTTGTGGTGGTCTGTGGCATGAGAAGAACACGAAGAGCTGCTATAATCTTGATTTGTGGTAGGGTTTTAGGTATGGCAGGAAGCCAGAAACATGTTTTTATGTAATCTGTTAAGTGTTTTGAGGAAGTGTTGAGGACAGTGGTGAACTTATATTTTTAGGAGTTGGGTGTTTGTTAATCCCTTTCCCATACTAATTACTTGTGTATGCAGGTCAGGGAGAGTGGCACAGAGTTTGGAATGAATGCTCCTGCTCAGTCAGGTTACTGATATCTGTCATCCTAATTGTGCATCTCAGCTCCTTTGAAGTCTTTTGATTTCGCAACTTGACTTTTCACACAGCGTATCTATTCCGTATGGGCTCGTTGTTACTGGAGTAATGCAGGCATTGTGTTCTCCTGCTGTACAGAATGAAATACTTTTTTTTCTTCTGTCAGCAAAAATATGCAGATGCTGTGTTGGGTTGGGCAGCATGAGAGCTGTCGAGGGCTCCATATTACACCAGCAAGGCTTTTGTGCTTCTGTTCAGCTCTGAGTGTAATTAGCATTGTAAGATTTGTCTTCATTTTTCTCTGTAATAAATCATTTGCAGAGTCTTTTCAGCAGTCATCTTCAAATGCTGCTAAAAATGACAATCCAGAATTACTGTACAGCAAAGAATATGGCTTTTTAAACTAACCTTGTGCACTTACATCTGAAGAGAGTAATTGATGATTGTCTGAAAGTAACCGGCAGCTTCTCTGTCCAATAGTCCTGACAGAATTTCAGCCTTCCTTAGAAGAGCAATTTGCTGCTTCTGAGAGACTGCTTATTGGATCTGTCTATGCAGAGAGAACTGTAGGACTTAGTGGCTTCTATGGAGCGTGGGAGAATCTGTTTGTTCAAAAAATGAAAAATAAAAATGAACATCTGTTTAATCATCAGAACTGCTATTTCTTGATTTTGTACATCTGTTGGAACTGACAGAGATGGCTGTACTATGCATTCTTTCCTCCCCAGAGAAAGGGAGTGGGGAATGGTCATAGTTATAGACTTGGTTGGCTTACTCTGTTTTTTTTCCTCCTTTGGTTAAGAAAAAAAGAACCAAACACCACCACCTTGCTTGAAATAAATGCTTTGATTTCTGTTTCTGTCCTTCATGGATTCTCTTGGCTTGTTGAGAATGGCATTTTCCACTGTCCTGGTAGTACCAGCATGGTACTAAGTAGTTTTAATGTAGTTATAATCATACTTCTTAATGTATTTGTACTCTTCTAGACAATCAAACTGAATTTATCAAAAGCATTAGGCTATGATTTGTGCATCTTTAATATATTTCAGATGCTACCTACCAACTGCAAACAGTATCTATGATATGTCAATATTCTATACAGAAGATCATTTCCTTTTATTCCTTTGGGCAGTTTAGGGCATTGGCTGGGAGGAGTCCCTTGTGAGACAGTTCTGAAGGGCAGAGGGGTCCAGGAAAGCTGGAGGTTCCTCAAGAAGAAAGCCTTAAAGGCAATAGGAGGCGGGCCAAAAGGAGATCATCCATCCTTTATTGGATATAGTGGGGAATGCTGTCACCTAGATGATCCCAAGAGGATCATCTTCAGTTCAATTAGATGGCATGTGTGGGACGATCTGGCCAGTGTGGGTTCATGAAAGGCGGGTCCCACTTGACCAGCCTCATCTCCTTCTGTGACAAGGTGACCCACCTAGTGGATGGGGGAAAGGCTGTGGATATAGTCTACCTACACTTCAGTAAAGCCCTTCAATCTGTCTCCCTCTGCGTACTCTTGCAGAAGCTGGCAGGTTGTGGCTTAGACTGATGTACACTTCTGTGCGTATAAAAGTGGCTGGATGGCTGGGCCTAGAGAGTGGTGGTGGAGTTCAATCTAGCTGATGACTCTAGTCACTGGTGTTTGTTCCTTGGGGTCAATATTGGGACCGGTTCTATTTAATATCTTTATTGATGATTTGGATGAGGGAATCGAGTGCACCCTCAGTAAGTTTGCAGATGATACCGAGGGGGGAGAAAGCACTGATCTGAAGGTAGGAAGGCCCTATAGAGGTATCTGGACAGGCTGGATCACTAGGCTGAGGCCAATTGCATATGGTTCAACAAGACCAAGTGTAGGGTTCTGCACTTTGATCACAGCAACATAGCTACAGGCTGGGGCAGAGTGGCTGGAACGCTGCATAGAGGAAAAGGATCTGGAGGTGTTAGTTGACAGCTGTCTGAACGTGAGCCAGCAGTGTGCCTGGGTGGCCAAGAAGGCCAATGGCATCCTGGCTTGTACCAGAAATAGCGCAGCCAGCAGGACCTCTCACTACAGGAAAGACATTGGAGTCCTGGAGTGTGTCCAGAGAAGGGCAGTGAAGCTGTGAAGGGTCTGGAGCACAAGTCTTACGGGGAGTGAGGGAACTGGGATTGTTCAGTCTGGAGGAGTCGCACTCCCTGGGGAGGAGACTCCCAGAAAGGCTGTGGGGTCTCCTCCTTAGGGATGTTCAGAAGCCGCCTGGCCACGGGCATGGGCCCCCTGCTCTGTGTGTCCCTGCTGGAGCAGGGGTGGGCCAGAGGGGCACAGAGCGTCCTGCCAGCCTCAGCTGTCCTGGGCTTCTGGGATTCCTTTTGGCTTGACTTTAGGCTGATGTTGTCTTAGGAGGGGAGGGTTTGTTACGTTCCTGAAACTGGCTTTATTTCGGATAGACTCTGGGTATAAAAATAAGAAATTTTTGCTAGTGTTTTACAGAGATTTTTCTGAACACAATGGCTTTTTAACTTTTCCTTTGTAAGATAAAAAAAAAAAAGCTGAGTGACTGAAATACAAGGCTTCTTTTTAACAACCCCAGGAAGTGTGTGTGTTGTTGTGCTTTTCTTTCAAATTCTGACACCTGAGGTGGTAGCATTCCTGTACAGTGCAGCTGCCCACAGAGGCAGCGTAAGTGTGGCCACCCTTACTGTCTGACCATGGTCTAAAGGGGTCTGGATATGCATGGCTGCAGTGGCTGGGGGCTGCCTGGGAGCCTTTTCTGCCCCTTCTCTGGGGGTGGATTGTTGCTTCCAGTGTCTTGGCCCAGTCATTCTGGGGTCAGGGCTCAGGAGTGCAGCACATGGCATCCAGTGTCTGATTCTGCCATACTGAAGTGAAATCGTGGAAACCCACAGCATTCTTTCCAGGGGCATAAGCTGGGAAGTGTTGAGGAGAAAAGTGGTGCCAGCAGGTGCAACGTCCAGACACACACCACTGATGTCTGGCGAGAAATGGCTTCCTTCTGTTACAAAAGCAGCTGGCTAAGATTTCTTCTTGTACAACGAAGCTACCAAGAAGTGGCAATATTTGCGTATTGCCGCAAGTTGGTGGTTTTGGTTGGAGCTGATCTGCTCCTTGTTGTAGTAGTCTCCTCTGTCAAGAAAGTGGGAGGACATCTTTCTGCCTCTTTCCTTGGAGGTGTTTCAGCAACAGAAGAAGTTCCTTGCCCTTGTCTTGTACAGAGAGATTAACTGAACCTTAGTATGTGTTGGGAGTTTGTTTTTTTTCCTTAAGTTTTGGTTTTTTACTTGAAATATCATGAAAAATTCAAATACCATCATTTTAACTCTAGTCTTTGAACTGCAGTTGCAATATGAAATTGCATATTGAATTGCAATATAGAAATTGAATGGTAAAGCAGCGTTGACTGTCACCCTGCAGCTCTATTTCCTGAAATATTCAGGTGTTTTACATCTAAATATGCATCTGTGTGCTTCTCTGCAAACCCGTAGGATTTGAGAATATCATAAGTTATTTAGTCACAGTGGGTTGTTTTCTGCCGAGTGTCTAAGTGAATTCAAAGCACACAGAAATCCTTAGTTTGTTTTATTTAACCTTATACGTGATCGGATCACACGTAAAGTAGAGAAAACAAAGTTTCCAATGCGTATCAGCTTGTTAGCGTGCTTTATGTAAGATCTGGTTATGCATTTACTTAATTGTCACCTCAGATTATGGTGATTTCTATACACATGCACGCCCATCCCTAGGGAGCAGGGGAGGAAAGTTGCCTTCTCAGCACCACTTAAGAATAAAGATGTTCCTTCCCCCAGGGAATTTTCAGACTCCTTAAGATGAGAAGGATGTAATGGGTAGAAAAAGCAGACAGAAAGAAATACTGGATGAGAAGATTGTAGTAATATGAATAACGGGTCATTAGAGCATGACTATCTTTCAGGACCAAAAGTGATGGATGTTCTTCTAATCTCCTTTTTCTCTCCTCATGTAGGGGGTTCCTGTGAAGAATTTGCTGCAAACAAAGATACATGTGAACTTTCTGCATGACGACTCCTGTACTGGATTATATAATATTGGGACTTCTGACTCTGTTCTGATCCTTAAAAATGATTGGGTTTGTGTATGAGATTTAACCCACTTCTGATGAGTGATCTAGACATGAGTTTACATCGGCAAATGGGCTCCGATCGGGACCTGCAGTCTTCAGCTTCCTCTGTGAGTTTGCCTTCAGTCAAAAAGGCACCAAAGAAAAGAAGAATTTCCTTGGGCTCTCTTTTTCGGAGAAAAAAAGACACAAAACGCAAGTCTAGGGATCTGAATGGAGGTGTCGATGGAATTGCAAGTATTGAAAGCATTCATTCAGAAATGTGTACAGACAAGAACTCTATTTTCTCCACGTGTACCTCTTCCGACAATGGAACAACCTCTAGCAGCAAGCCAAGCGGAGACTTCATGGAATGCCCCTTGTGCCTTTTGCGGCACTCCAAGGACAGGTTCCCGGAGATAATGACATGTCACCATAGATCTTGCGTGGATTGCTTGCGTCAGTATCTCCGGATAGAAATCTCTGAAAGCAGAGTTAACATCAGCTGTCCAGAATGCTCCGAACGGTTCAATCCTCACGATATCCGTTTGATACTGAATGACGACATCTTGATGGAAAAATATGAGGAGTTTATGCTTAGGCGTTGGCTTGTTGCAGATCCTGATTGTAGGTGGTGCCCGGCTCCGGACTGCGGGTATGTTTTCCTCGGTGTCTGCAAAAAAGCGTCAGCATAAACGGGTAACGCGCACAGCATCACGCTTTTGGAAAAGCAAATTGCTTTCTTTAGCATTTCGTTGTGTTGTATGGGTGGGTGGCAAAACAGACTTTTCATTTTAGAAACAACAACGAATAAACCCACCGCAGTCCCCCTCCCCAACCCTCAGTTTTACCTCGTGTAGGATTCCTTTGTTCTGCACGGAGAGAACTGCGGTAATGTAATGCAGTGCGTTGGTAGGTGGGTGGGTGCTGTGTATCACTGCTGGGAAAAACTTCAGGTGTGCTGTTAAGGTAAGGGCACAAAGCTCAGACTGAGTCAATGTTGACAACCAGCTGGCTGTACTTCTGACTTAGTACACTTGTTTGGATTTTTCTTGGAAAAGAAACAAGGCAGGGCATTTCTGTTGTGGTTTTTTTTTTTTTAACATTGAAATATGATTGAAGATTTTCTTCTTATAAAAAGCCTGCTCCAGCTTCAATTATCTTCTGTCTCGTGGCTGCTTGACACACCACTTGTTGCCTGTCAGCAGGATTGTGATGTGCGATAATCATCAGTTTGTTCCTGCTTATTATCTGAAGAGCGTAATGTTTAACGTGGCTTTAATACTCAAACAGTTCTGAAACCATTCTGAATTGTGACACGAGTGGGCTGAGTGCTGCCATGCAGCTCGTCGTGCTTCTCTGCTGCTGGTGGCTCATAATGCCGTTCTTCAGCGAGTTGCTTCTTTAGAGGGATTCTTTTGCATCACTGTAACTTCTAAAGGCTGTGGCCGTGACTGCAGTGTGGATATGCAGCACGTGCTAAAACCAATTAGAACGTGGCATCTCTGCTTTAAAGCCTCACAAGTGAGCGATAAGAAAATAGAAAGAGAGGAGTGTCGGGAGAGAACAGATTAAATAGGATAGGCTATTAAATGGGTTAAATATTCTGATGGTAATGGTCGGAGTGCTTAATGTTTAGAAGGCTTTTAAATGTAACCGTATGGTTAGAAACATTTAAGATAGTATGAAAGCAGAATTCTATTAAGTGAAATAGAATTTGCTAATGTGGGTCAGAGGTGGTTTGTGACTGGGGAGGTGTTAGCTTCACAGGGCCGCTGGTCCACAGTGGGTGGCACTGCTGTGGTATCGTCTGAGCACAGGAGGAAGAACGACTTAAGAGACAGATTGAGTGCATGAGTTTGTAGCAAGGTTGTGTGAACAAAACCAGCTTACTCCTAATATTTAGATACTGCCAAAGAAAACAAGCAGTGGATGGCCTTATTTGAAGGATGCTTTGCTTGGGATTCCCTGAGTTTTGGTGTTCTGAACAAACTCGTCTTACTCGAGCATGTCAGAATTGGCCACGTTGTCTGTTAAACCATGCTTCAGTGATTCTGGTCATGTTAGAATGTGCTGAGGAAGGAAGGTGCAGATGAGTTTAATGAAGACTTGACTTCGCTTGTTTTTTGCATCTCAGTTTTCTGATTTAAAGAAAATCCAACGTTTATTTAAAGAGTTGGGGACTGTGAAGATAATTCTTACAGATATATCATTGGATACTTCTCAACAGAAACATCCTTTATCACTGTTGTCCCAAAGAAATGAGAGATTGTGTGGTTGTGTTTTGCCTTGCTCCCATCCTCCTGGTTGCTTTTAGGACCTTCAGTACTTTGAAATAGTTTGACAAAGAAGGTTGGGCTTTCAGCGTAATTCAATTACTAAGTTCTGTGGGGGAAAAAAAAGCAACACCACAATTATTAAGTAGAAGAAAGATGACCGATAATGCCCTCAGTGAGAGAAAAACTGTGTGTGGATCCTACAGATGTTGCTTTCAGTTTGGCCTCTGGTCCAGATGGCAGCCAGGGCAGCTGGGAGCAGCACGCAGCAGGAGGTGGGAAGGGGAAGTGAGAAGCAGTGGGAGAGTAATATCAGGGATTTTTAGGGTGTAGTGATTAGAAAGAGGGCAGAGGAAGGGGTTGTGCAGAGAGGAGGTTTAGAGAAGCAAACATGATTCAGCTTTTTGCTGAATAGCTTATGCTAACACTGTGTGAAGGTCCCATGCCTCTTACAGTATGCACATACTTCAGCAGGCATTTGCTCTAGTAGTTGTGGTATAATAGTCATACTTCTCCAATTGCTTTAGCAACTGCAGTCACTTTGCACGATATCCAGTTAAAATGGAGGGCTTTTTGTTCTCTCATCAGTTAGTGATGTGTGTTACTGGGAGACTGCAGCATGTTTGTGACGGTAGCTGACCCGATCTTAGCCTGAATCAGTGTTTTCCTGAAGGAGATGGTTGGAATGCATTTATTGAATTTGCAATTAATCCTAAAATAGAAGAGGGAGGTGTAAGAAGCTCAGAGGGAAGCAGTGTTTCCTGAAGTTGAACATTTTGGTAAGAATAATTTTCTGCTCACATAGGTAAGAGAATGAACTGAGTAGATGATGCATGAGGGCATTTCTACTCATTATTAATGAAACACCTTGGTGTAACTGTTTCAGGGTTTAGAATCATAGAATTGTTTGAGTTGGAAGGGACTGTAAAAGGTCATCTGGTCCAACTCCCCTGCAGTGAACAGGGATGTCTACAGCTAGATCGGGTGCTCACAGCCCCGTCCAACCTGACCTCCCTGGACAGGCGTCCGCCACCTCTCTTAGCAACCTGTGCCAGTGCCTCACCACTGTATTGTAAGAAACTTTTTCCTTATATCCAGATTAAATCTCCCCTCTTGTTGTTTGAAACTGTTTCTCCTTGTCCTATCAAAACAGACCCTGCTAAAGAGTCTGTCCCCTTCTTTCTTACAGCCCCCCTTTAGATACTGAAACGCCACGTGAAAAAAATGGTCTCTATCAGTAGAACTGCTGTTTTTATTTAAACTAAATTGTTGAGTGCAATTGAGGAAGAGGCTGTGGGGGTGGGAAAGGAGGGAAGCGGAGTGGCTGTCGTAGGGTAAGTGTGTGGACCAGCTGCAGCTGCCTGCAGTGCCTTGGTAGGGATGTGGGCCAGTAGCTGATCTTTCCGTGGGAAGGACAACAGATGAGGAAACCTCTTGGGCTTTCTTCCAGGCAGATTTCTGGGGATTCTGTTTCAGCATACGAGTTGTCAGATGCCATTTTAACAAGCCTGCAGTGAATCCATATTCCAGATGTGTTGTGTCCTTTATTCTGCCTGAATTATTTAGTGATTTTGCTCAGAGATTACATTGCTGATGTTATTAGAAGAGAGCAGCGATCCCAAGATTTTATCTTTCTCAAGCAAGAAGTGGATTGGGCAGAAGACAGATGCTTTGTTCCTTCACCATACACCATTTCTGCAATTATTTGTTCCTCTCCCATTATTTTTCCTTGCTGTTACCTGGAGTTTGGCTGTTGAAATGAATGTGGGGCATTGAGGTGAAGCCTGGAATCTTGCACGGTGTGACCCAAGCTTTGCTGTGGTCTGAAAGGTTCCTTTCTGAAGGTCTGCCTGTATATCAGCCCCAGAAGGGGAGTGCCATCGGGGGTGTGCCCTGTCCGTGTCAGCGGTGGGATGCAGATGTGCGCTGGGCCTGTGCTTGAGGTTATTGGGTGCAGCATTAGCACATCTTCGACGCATCCCTTTATATTGAAGAAGCATTTGGATCAGAGTTGCTTTGTGTGCATGCAGAGCAGTTATTTCTTCAAGTTGCTGTAATTGGGGAAAATCGAGCTGATTAACTTGGCAACAACATGAAAGAGTCCGACAATTATTGAACAAATTTGTACTTGGAAAGCAAGGAATGTTTGCAAACAGGCAAGCATGTATGATTTTTGTAGCTACATCATCTGTAACTTAAGGGTTGGAAACGCCTGTTCTCCAACCTGCTGCTTTAAATCACGAATGGAACCAATAGGACTTTATGAGGCTTCAGACCTCTCAGCTCCAAAATTAAAATAGCTACATTTTCAGATAATAATTTGTGCAGAAATAGGTTTTTTAGTCACATTACTGAATGTTTCACATGAATTTTATGCAACTGCTGAATGTGGGGAAGGATCTGATAATAATGGACCATTTAATTTTTTACGGTGAAGCAACTTTACTATGAACAGCCATAAACTTAAGCTGTGCTGTGCTTACAAATCTGCTAAAGTCTGTTCAGAGGGGCTGTTAGTATGAGCTAAACTGTACAGCTGAGTGTTCTCAGCAGGGGATATAGCATTTCTATTTAGAATAAAGCTATTGCATCAAAGCATTGAAAATATCACAGTGGGGTAGGAATTAAGAGGTGTGTGCACGTGTATGTGTGTCTGTGTATTTGTATATTGGTTTAGGACCAGACCTAGTGTGAATTGTAATACGTGTCTGTATCTTTGTCATATGAACTTCAACATTTAAACCTACAGCAGGAGTTATTTTCAGCTGTGATTTGTGGCAGCGACATCGTTGAATGCAATTGCTGATGGTTGTATTTGATTATGAAATAATAGAACAGTTTTGTAAGGAAGTCTCAGCATTTTGGGAGCTTTTTGGTCTTTCGTATTGTCAGAGTAAAGAAAAAAAAAAAAAAAAAAAGAAAAATCATAGAATGGCCTGGGTTGAAAAGGACCACAATGATCATCGAGTTTCAACCCCCCTGCTATGTGCAGGGTCACCAACCACCACACCAGGCTGCCCAGAGCCACATCCAGCCTGGCCTTGAATGCCTCCAGGGATGGGGCATCCACAGCCTCCTTGGGCAATCTGTTCCAGTGCGTCACCACCCTCTGTGTGGAAAAACTTCCTCCTAATATCCAACCTAAACCTGCCCTGTCTCAGTTTCAAACCATTCCCCCTTGTCCTATCACTGTCCACCCTGGGAAACAACAACAAAAAAAGCTGGTAGCGATGTCCCAAACTCCCATCTATTTATGCATTTCTGGTTTGAAATTAACTTCTAAAATAATGGAGAGACTTTATTTTGTCACAGTACTTACTCTGTTGTTTCGATATTTTAAGAGTTTGAAGAGTAAGCAAACATCTTTTTAAAGAAAAAGCAGCGTTCAAGCTAGGAGACAGCCAGCAAAATGGAAGCTGTTGCAGAGCACGATGTCATCTGCCTTGGGGGTAACAGCTGGTGCTACTGCTCCTGTGGTAGGGATCATCTTGGGTCAGAGACATGGTCCCACTTAGATGTGCCCAGAGTACCTGGGGTGCTTCTGAAGCAGTAACTTCTTCTAAGTTGCTTGAACACCTTTTTTGGTTTTGTTCTCCAGCTTTTCTAAATCATCGCTGCTTTCTGACCTTAAACTTCCAAGTATTGCATTCAGTACTGTCAGTACTTTCAGTACCACCTGAAGCCATTAAAGGTTGGACAGAGAAGTGTTGTGTTGATCGGAGTATTTCTGTGCAGTCTTAATCTACCGTAGTAGCAGTATGAATGTGAAAGATTGAGGTGGTACGGAACTGTGCTGGCTGCACGGTGCCAGCTCCTGGTGTCCACAGCCTTCCTTGCTGCTTCAGCTGCCCTGGCAGCTCTTTTTTAGCTTTGATCTATAAATGAAAAACACTTCTGTTAACAAAACTCTTTTGCCCCTCTTGATCGTTCAAGATATGCCGTGATCGCATTTGGATGTGCCAGCTGCCCCAAACTTACATGTGGACGAGAAGGCTGTGGAACTGAGTTCTGCTATCACTGTAAGCAGATTTGGCATCCAAACCAGACCTGTGATGCTGCTCGCCAGGAGAGAGCTCAAAGTCTGCGCCTCAGAACAATCCGTTCCTCGTCTATCAGTTACAGCCAGGAGTCTGGAGCAGCAGGTATGTATGATTAGGGTGCTGTGCCTGGAAAATACCTTCCTAGTACAGCTGCACAATTAGCTTTGAAGGGACATAATAGTAGCTTGGAAGATGATAACTCGTTTGTGTTTCAGGAACAGAAAATACACATTTGTAGGTTTGAATTCAAATTTTTGAAGTTAATATTTGCAGTACTCTCTGAGCAGAGCACCTGACTTTGCTTTTAGAAGGATGTCAGCGTTTTCAGTTCTTACTTTGTAGCTGAAGAACGGGAATTCTGAGAAACTTAATGCAAAGCAAGTCTGTGTTTGGCAGGCTGCTTTCTTTAGTTCTATCACTTACATGCTGGAAACATGTATTTGCTACGCTGTTGGTGAAATTTCACAAGGCTGCTAGTAGTAAAACTGTAAAACTAAATAAACCCCCCAAACGCTTGACTTTCTGTTTTCAGAAGAGTCTATTTGTCTGATGCCAGCTTTGTTTGAGATGTTTTTTTGGGTAGGCTAGCCCCTGTTTGGAAGGAGTTACCTTATTTCTCTCTTTCAATAACATGTTCATCTCTTTGACTATCAGAAACCAAGCAATTCCAGCCTCTGAAAAGCTATACTTAACCAAAAATAAAAAAAAAAAAAGGGCCCTTGAGAGCAGTGCTTTGCAGGCTGTGAGTTCAGTTTGCTATAGGTAAGAATGGTCTTCAGGTTTCTCCCAGCTCTGATCTGTTCGGGAGCTTTTGCGTCTGGCCAAAACACAGGACATGTTTTGGGAAAGAGTCTATTGTAACTTGAATGTGGTTAAAGTGTCATTCTCTAATCCAGCCTTAGCCTTGGGAGCCTTTAGTTTCTTGTTTGTTCTGGCTTGTATTAACAAAGCTCACCATCTTGCCTTAGAAATTGGCGTCTTGCTCTTGTTTTCAAGTGGGTTTTAAAATTTAAATAAATTAGCATACCAGCTCCTTTTTGTTTTCCTTCCAGTCCCTGCTAGCATGATCACCAGTAGCTCTACCACATCCATGCTCAGTTTAGTTACTGCCCTGTAGACTGTGTGTCTCTTCCTATCTGGGAGTAGCTGGTGCGTTGTTCCAGCTGCTCACTGCCCGGCTGTGCTGGAGTCAGCACAAGTAGATAGTTCCTGCTGGCTCCTCACCTCCTTGGTTTTTCCTTACATCAGTCATAAGGTATATCCATCTTTTCCCTTTGTCCACACTATCAGCACAGAGGTATGGGACTGGGACTTTGGCACTGGGGACCTGCAAGTTACTTCATCTACTGTGCATAAATAGCTTGTCTCAAAGGGCATATGCTGACCAGTAATGGGCAGGAGCGAAGATCACAACTGTGGTTGTGTCACTGTACAAGTATTTCACTGTTGCTCGATGACCTCTTATTTGCGGATGGTAGAGCTAGCTGCTGAACCACAGTTCTTAAATACTGGACTTAAGAACAAGGGGAACCTCTGGAATTTTCTTCTTTCCTACAAAAGTTTGTTTCTAGGGAATAAGTATTGCTGTGAGGAGGAATAAGAAGAGGATAGCGATACCAAAGAAGTGCAGTTAATGTAGAACAGGAGGTGGATTTATGATAAGACGACATAATGCAGCGGAGACAGAACTCAAATAAAAGATTCATAACGGCATGAAATGTAAAAGAGGATTATATTTAGAAAGACCATGTTGTCAGTCCTGTATTAACATACATGTTTAATGTCTGACTCTGATATATTGCATTAAGCCTAGAAAATCCTCAGACAGTATGTGCGTTAACTGTTGCATCACTCGAATGTGAACCAATGTATTATATTTTTGATCAGTGCTATTTGGTCCAGGGTTTACAAATACAAATAGCTGTCAGAGAAGTCATTGCCAAATCATGGTTTGTAATGCAAAAACCATACCATAAACTTTCTCCTTTTTTTTAGGTGGTGTTTCACTGAGCTTTCCCAAGTATCTGTCTGTATTTTGATTGAATCGATTTGCCCAAATAACTGATAAGATCTTAATCATTTTTAAACAGCTGATGACATAAAGCCATGCCCACGCTGTGCTGCTTATATAATAAAAATGAATGATGGAAGCTGCAATCATATGACTTGTGCTGTCTGTGGCTGTGAGTTCTGTTGGCTGTGCATGAAAGAGATCTCAGATTTACACTATTTAAGGTACGTTGAAGAAAAAAAGATCTGCATGATTGGTAACTTATTTTTTTCAAGTTATATGAAAGTACACTGCTGTGTGCTGTAAGTCTGCCTTTCTTCCTGTTGGAGTAGAGCATCAAAGTTGAAGTATCTGTATCTGAAAATTACATTAGTTTTCAGTGCACTCTTGTTCTTATAAAATACTTTGTGTGTGCACAGTGTGTGTGTTGTAGAACAAATGGTGTGTTATGGATGAACACAGCCACTATTTTTATCGATCTCTTATTACTGCTGTGCTGTGTTCACATACAGCTGTACAGCAGCTCTGTGTTACGTTACGTCTGAACCACAGACTGCGTGTGGTCACATGCAATAGGCTTTCCTTTGCATTTCAAAATCTGCTGTAAGGCCTCTCTAAGAATATGAAGTGATAACTGATGTTCTGGTATCTGTCACTTGGACCTTAGAACAATAGTTTTGTAACTAGATAGCAGCTAAGTACTGCACAGTTATGTTGGTTTCCTTGCAGTTTCTTTACAGTTTTCCTACTTCTGTCTTAGCCCATCAGGTTGCACGTTCTGGGGAAAGAAACCATGGAGTCGTAAGAAGAAAATACTGTGGCAACTAGGGACGCTTGTTGGAGCTCCTGTAGGAATCGCATTGATAGCTGGCATCGCTATTCCTGCTATGATTATTGGAATTCCAGTGTATGTGGGACGGAAGGTAAAATACTATGTTCAGTTGGTCGTCTTCACCATAAGAGCAGGGAGGGGCTGGAGAAAAGACTGAGAGAAATTACTTAAGACTGATTCCAGTTATGCTTTTAGGTAGTTAGTCATAAAGCAGGTAGAACACACTGAAAAAGGATTTCTATGTTTTGCCATTTTACTTTGTTATTTTAATCTCTAGTTTCCATTTTGTCCATTAGAACTGAACAATCTTTAGAAAGAGGGAAGGAAAAAAGAATCCTTTTTTTTATAAAGCGGTGAAGCTGAGCTTTAATGCTGCTGAGTTAAATGAAAGAGTGATTCTCTTCATATAACTGTAACTTGTCCTTTTCTCAACACCATGCTATTTTGATTTCATGTACAACAAAACCCATATCCATTTTCACAGTAGTCATGCTTTGCTCTCCTCCTGAGGTAAGTCATGCACCTATTCCCATTGTAATGGATCCAATTCTTCCAGCCCAATTCCTCAATTTCTCAAGACTAGTATGAGTTCTGGCATTTTTGTAACTCTGACAGGTTGGTACTTTCTCCCATCCATCTTCTGAGTTAATGAAAATATTGTATACATCTCTTGAAAGGGATAGCAGGGGGAGAAGTTACAGTTTGGGGAATAATAAGTAAATCTGATGGTTTTCTGTCAGCTTCATGTGAAGATAATAGTTGTCTTCTCTAGACTATTTTTCAGTCTTGGCCATTATAACCAGGTTGAGCGTCATGTAAGAAAACTTTCAAGTCTCTGTGTGACATCTGCTGCTCCCTATCATCTTGGCCAGTTATCCTCTCACCAGAGAAATTAAAACAGACGTGATCTCCACTTGAAAAATCTGTGGTCTCTCTGTTCCCTGCTTTTACATTGGTGTCTCTTAAGTTGCTGGTTTTCAGGAGATTGAAGTTTTCATTCATTGGCCTTTAATTCCACAGGTCCTTGTTTTGTACCTTAAAAAAAAAAAAGGTGGTCATTGCTGTTTGGCTTTTTCCAGTTTTCTTTTTTGCTCTCAAAGATACTCTATGAATAATGTTCTTCAGAAATCTATTCTTAGTGGCTCTGAAGTTGGGCCTGCTTTTTCAGATCAGCTCATGCGACTGTGCTCTTAACCTGCTGTTTTCCTACAGATCTCACTCCTTTGTCACCAGTCATCTGGCTCACAGTAAATCTTTGGTGACATCTGAAGGAAAAAAAAAATGGAACAGGCCTCTAGTTCAATCTGCTGGCTGTCTTTCCTTTCTGTGAAATAACAAATTGATTTTGGTCTTCCTCTTGCTGGCATTGTACTTGTAGAATAACTTCCTGTTAGCTTTGTCCTTTCCTTTTTTATCTCCTCTATTTTAACCTTTCTGATTTTTGTCCTGACACCCTCATGCTGTTCCTTTGTACCCACTGAAAGTAATCTGACCTACTTTCCATTTTTTTAACACTGCTTCTTCAGTAGAGGAAACTATTTTGTTCTTCTGCAACATCTTCTTCTGCACTGGGAGAGTTTGTGCTTGTACTGCTATAGCTTCTGTAAGGAAGCACTCATTCTCACTCATTTTCATAGATGTGCATCTGGTAACGTACCACTTTTCTGCTGTCATTGAAATCTTTCTTATTTTGGCCTATTGTTTTTATTTGGGCATTCTTTGATCAGAATTCTGAAGTCTCTTACCAATGTTCATAGAATCAGGGAATGGCTTGGGTTGGAAGGGACCTCGGGTATCATCAAGTCCCAACCCCTCTGACATAGGCAGGGTTGCCAGCTGCTAGATCAAGTACTAGATCAGATTGCCCAGTGCCTCATCCAGCCTGGCCTTAAATGCCTCCAGGGACGGGGCATCCCCAGCCTCTCTGAGCAGCCTGTGCCAGCACCTCACCACTCTTTCAGTGAAAAACTTTCCCTTGATATTTAATCTAAATCTCCTCTCTTTTAGTTTAAAACCGTTTCCCCTTGTCCTGTCACTATCTACCCATGTAAAAAGTTGGTTTCCCTCCTGTTTATAAACTCCCTTTAAATATTGGAAATCCACAATGAGGTCTCCCTGCATCCTTCTCTTCTCCAGGCTGAACAAGTCCAGTTCCTTCAGCCTCTCTTTATAGGAGTTGTGCTCCAGTCTTTGGGACATCTTTGTGGCCCCCTTCTGGACCCTTTTCAAAAGCTCCACATGTTTCCTATGTTGGAAGCTCCAGACTTGCCTCATGAGGGCAAAACAGAGGGACCATCACCTCCCTTGCCCTGCTGGCGGCTTCCCTTGCTGCCCTTGCTGCCCTTCCAGGCTGCCAAGGTGGCCAGTGCACATGGCTGGCTCATGTTAAGTTTTTCATCACCCAGAACCCTTAAGTCCCCAGCAGGGCTATTCTCAAGGTGTTCTTCTCCCAGTCTGTATACGTATCTGGGATTACCCTCACCCAAATGCAAAACCTTGCACTTTGCTTTGTTGAATGTCATTAGGTTCACTAGGCCCAGCTTTTGAGTTTATCAGGGTCCCCCTGGATGGCATCCCTTCCTTCTGCTGTATCAATCATTGTGCTCAGCTTGGTGTCATCATCAAACTTGCTGAGAGTGCTCTCAATCCCATCATCTAAGTCACTGATAAAGATGTTAAAGAGTACTGGAGACAAGATGGACCCTGAGGGTCACCACTCATCAATGACCTCCACCTGGACATAGAGCCACTGACCAGTCTGTGGCTGTGACCTTCCAACGAGTTCCTTATCCACCAAATAGTCCACCCTTCAAATCCTTGTCTCTCCAATTAAGAGAGAAAGATGTGGTGGGGGACCATGTGAAAGGCCTTGCACAAGTCCAGGTAGGTGACATTGGTCTCCTTTCCTTTGTTTATCAGTGCTGTCATTCCATCATAGAAGGCCACCAGATTGGTCAGGAATGACCTTCCCTTGGTAAAGCCATGCTGGCTGTCATCCCTCATGTGCTGTAACATCTCTTCCAGGAGGATCTGTTCCATGGTTTTCCCAGACACAGAGGTTGTTACTCTGTGTCTTTTAAGAAATCCAGACTGCTTACGGATTCTTTCTTGGTGTGTTCCTTTTGTTTGGGTAAAATTGCCCGTAACAGTAAAATTCAGTACTGGGGAGGATCCTGCTAATGGCTCGTGGAGCCCTTTAACACCAGGTCTTCCTGGATTTATAACTCCTACACGCTCATGCTGTAAAAGTATTCATTTTTTTTCTTGTTAAACTGTTACCTACAGGCTTTCCAGGTATGTTCCACACTTGTGCTTCCTCACTCCATGTTGTTCTCTGTGTAATGTACCTCAGAGCAAGTACACGCATTCTCTTTATGTAGAACCACAGTGTTTTCTCCTCCCTTTCCTTGCCTGTCTTGCCTGAACAAATGCAAGTTCTTATTTTATTCCAGAGCGAGAACTATCCTAGCAAACTTAACATTTAATTTATAGAGCATAATGCATTATAAAACTTAAAACTTCTACTTGTGGTGTTCTTCTTGCAGTGGCAGTTTTTTGATGAAAAAAAAAAAATAATGCTGTGATTATCCTCTTGTTGTTGTTCTTTGCTCTTCCTTAGATGTACTGAGAATTAACTTAGCATCATGCCAGCTATTAAGATAGAGACCTGCTGGTCATTTGTAATTTTGTCTTAACCAAGAGTTCTGACAGGTGAAGCACTCATGTCTAAAATGCCACTTTCCTAGAGAGAATTAAATAAAAACAAAGTAGGAAATCTCTGCAAAACAGTAATTTTTGAAGGCCTTCCAAATTCACGATTTGTTGCAGTTGAGTTTGAGATGGTCGTGTTTCAGAGTTATGGCAGACTTGAACCATTGGTACGGGTTTTGGTTAGCAGATCTTTCTGAGCCTTCGCAGTGCTATTTGCTGGTTTGATGAAATAGTCCCTCCTCCAGGTTATGTTTGGTGAAGGCTGCCTTTCTGCAAGATTTGCATGCCTCTGTTGTTTCAATCTGTGTTTCCATAGGTCTAATTATCTGTGAAAATTTCACTCCGTATTGTCTGGGGGAAAAATGACAGGGAATAGGAAGTGTCAATTCGCTTGGAGGAGGCAGTCCTCTGATCTTCAAAATTGTTTGCTTTTCTCTACCACATTAAGCTAGAGTCATGATTCAACAAATCAACAACAACAACAACAAAAACTCTGTGGTGATTTAGGTTTCTTGAGGCTGAAAGTAAACACTTAGGAGCTGAATTGGAGGGCTTCTAACTTCTAAGACAGTGCCTAAAATTAAGATGTGTAAGAATTTTCTTCTTTTCAGATAGGTTTAGATGTAGATCATGGCATAGAATGTAGTGTGTATGGAAGAGAGCAGGATACAGATTCCAAACTATGTCAGCTTTTCCATCATTGCAGCAGTGTATTACTGATTATTGTAATGCTCTAAAAACCCATTCTCCTCCTCTTTCAAGATTCACAATCGATACGAAGGCAAAGACATTTCAAAGCACAAGCGGAACCTGGCTATAGCAGGCGGTGTAACCCTATCTGTCATTGTTTCCCCAGTTGTAGCTGCAGTAACTGTAGGTAAGCAAATATTATTATTTTGTATACTGGTCACACCTTGCAACCAGAGCTACGTAAGCACTCATAAATAAAACCCTCTGCTGAGATAAGCCTTATGGTTTCCTTTTGCAGGTACAGAAATCAAGACGTAAAAAAAAAACCAAAAAACAACACATAAGGAGTGTGGTTATACATTTGTTGGGGTAGAATGGAGGATAGAGTACTTTGGGGAACATGGCATAAAATGAAGAGCTAATTATTTTTATCTTGCAAATTGAAGTTGTCACGTTGTCATCTCTCTTACAACTGAAATATTTAGAGCTTTTTCTAAATAACGAAGACAAAGCTTTTGCCACAGTCTTTTCATATTCTAATAACTTACATAATAACTATCAAATTTTTCTCAACACGGAAGAAAAACAGTATTTTAAATTTAATGTTACAGTAGTTGACGAACTTCTTGCTATTTTTCAGGAGTCAGTTTGAATGTTATCATTATTTAATAAGTACGGTTGAGGATGGCATATGGGGAAGATCTGGCTCCGTGCTACAAAGTATTCATCCTCTTACCCACATAGTTTCAAAATCACAGTAAAGAAGCTCTGATTTTGAAAGGAATGGAATTGTCCAGCACTGCCTTGCTCATTCCTTTTTTTGCAGCCAAGGCACCTTTGTGGCTGCACAGTAAGCTGCTGTGGTAACTGATTCACATTAAGATTCACCACTTAGTTTTAAGGCAGATCAGTCCCCTGATGGGGTCCCTCACACAGCTGTGTGTGCAATATTCCTCCTTCTGCCAGAAATAAGGCCCAGAGAAAAATCAGTGGCCTCTGAAAGAAAGGGTTTCTTTTAGCCAGTCATAGTCTAAATTGGCCACGAAGCCGGACTTTTAAACTGTATGTTAACAATGGTGGACCACTTTTGGAATGCAGTACACCAGTTGTTATACCATCTCTGGTGTCTTTACGCATTGGATTGTGCTCATGTAGCCGTGGCATCAGATCCCTGCTAAGCAGGTAGCAGGATACAGTGTCTCGTGGATGTTTGTATAGGTCTGCTTTACCTCATAATCTGTTTGTTACTGCTGAGTAGAATCATAGAATCACTAAGGTTGGAAAAGACCTCCAAGATCACCCAGTCCAACTATCAACCTATCACCAATATTTCCTCACTGTACCACGTCCCTTAGTACAAGTACTAAGTAGAGTTAAAACTTGGCTTTTTAGGGAAAGTACTCTTTTTTTTTTGGAGGTTTTGCTCTTGCCCCATTGCTATTAACGTTTGGCCTCCAGTCTCAGAGGGTTGAATGGCTTTTCAAGTTAGCAACCTTCAGAACATGAATTTCCTTGTAGAATGCTAGTGACTTCATATGGCTGGAGTCTTTTGTTTAGGTTAGACTGAGAAGCCTTTGCATTGGGTCTGTGTCTGTCCTGGCTCTTTCAGAAAGTGCCAGCTTGCCATTTTTGGTACCTTCTGTGGGCTTCCATCAGCAAGTTACAAATTGAAGGAATAACTTTCACAGTCCATTAAAAGTGGTGCGAGAAATGTGCACATAATATATGCATTTTAGCCCATGGCTTCTCTTACTGCTTTCCCTGTGCTCCTTGCCCCCCGGAATTATTTACATTTAAGGAAAAAATGTATAATTAAATTCTTAGACAGAACCTTCATGATACAGCAAATAGGAAAGATTCAACAGTAGTAATGATGGCAAGTCCCATAAAATCAGTAGCAAAGCCCCATCTGACTTCAGTGAATGCAAAGTCCAACTGAATTTATATGAATATTAACTATATTCTTTTTTTGTCAGTAAGACGTTATAGGCATTAGAAATAGTAATTCACCCAGCAGTGTGTTTCTCTGCCTTCCTGTTCTGAGAGAGGGCCCCTGTGCCCATTGAAAGTACTTTTGCCATCGCTTCACCTGATTTATCAGTGTTTCTTACTTTTGTTCTCTCCTGGTTTCCTTGAAGTGTGAAATGCTAAGTAAACGTGGACTGTGAAATCACTTTCATAAGGGATTGCAAAATGTAAGTTGCATTTAGTTAACTCAAGATGGTGCCTTCCTCTGCAGGTATCGGTGTTCCTATTATGCTGGCTTATGTGTATGGAGTTGTTCCCATCTCCCTCTGCCGAAGTGGAGGCTGTGGTGTTTCAGCAGGCAACGGAAAGGGTGTTAGGATAGAATTTGACGATGAAAACGATATAAATGTCGGTGGAACAAATGCAGCTGTGGGTAAGAAAACGTTTTATTTTCTGGACTTTGTGATTTACTTACATTTGATAGCCTCAGGTACCCAGAGTACTTACTTGCAGAAGAGGTGCTGCACAGTCAGGGCTGTCTCCGCTCTTTGCTAAAAGATGAGCTCTGAGATGAGAGAGTAGCTTCTGCGTTCATGTTGTGCTGGGCTGTAATACAGCATTTGCTCATGTGGACATAGAGCAAGACAGTCAGCTGTCTCGTGGTTTGAATTCTGTGTAAGCTGTTGTCCTGCTTTTCACACAGCACTAAGTGAAAGGTAACAGCTTTCACATCCTTGACCAAGGTTAAATGCCAAGAGGTGACTTTCAAGCAATAAAGAGTGCTGTTGAGTTATTATCCCTTTCAACCAATTGCTGAAGCAACTCTTTGAGTTTTCTCTGAAGCTGGACCCCTTTAGTTCCTTAGAATCTGGTCTTGCAGTTTGGTCAGCATGACTGAAAGCTATCTGAGCATCCCACTGCCATTTCACCTCCTTTCTAATGGTCAGCAAGATGCCAAAAGTGCAGGAATGCAGGACGGTGCAGCCACAACTTAATCTTACATTAAAGATGATTAAATGTTCCTTTAAAAAAACAAAAGTATCCCCTTTTAAAAGTAACTTATCAGAATACTAATTCAAAGCAGTGAGGCATTAAAGCCTTACTTGCCAATTTGAACCAAAACCAGACTCGTGTAATGGCAATCCCATAGGTAAAAAATTTTAAGATAAGATCAGTTCTGCTTTTTCAGCATACTGGTTTGTAGAAGCTTGCTGCTAGCTTTCCTCTTTTTATCTATAATGGGAAGAGTTAAATGCCTTTAGTTGCTGATCTGGTGCTGCTGTTTTTTAAATTACTTGATGATATCCCTTGATACTGGGTTTCTGTGATCCTTGACTCCTCGTTCCGTGCCCCTCCCATGGACAGCTTTTGGATATCCTCAGTATGTCATATCTGAAATAACCATTACAGCAACTCCCAGGAGAGGTCCCATTTTCTTTGACAGTTATCCTTTTGTCACTGTATGGTACAAATCCTTTTTCTCAGCGTAACTTCAGAAACAGTTTCCATGGTCACCTTCTAGAAATCAGCAAGTTCTGCTTCCAGGAATGACAAGGCTTCCTTCTTCCTTTCTGTCCAGATACCACTTCAGTCGCAGAAGCACGTCACAACCCCAGCATAGGCGAAGGAAGCGTTGGCGGGCTGACTGGCAGCTTGAGTGCCAGTGGCAGCCACATGGATAGGATAGGAGCCATTCGAGACAACCTGAGTGAAACGGCTAGCACCATGGCGCTGGCTGGGGCGAGTATAACGGGCAGTCTCTCGGGAAGTGCAATGGTTAACTGCTTTAACAGGTAAGAGACATCCTTCCTGCTGCATAGCACCCAGCCCTGAATGTATCATAGAATCATAGAATGGCCTGGGTTGAAAAGGACCATAGTGATCATCTAGTTTCAACCCCCCCTGCTATGTGCAGGGGCACCTCACATCTAACACAGCCATGTTATCTAATGGGAGAGCTCTCTGCGTGCATCTCACACCAACATCATGAGTTCTGACTTGTTCAGAAGTCTGCAAGTACAGAATTGCCCCTTCTGAACACCTTGGCCTTGCCTCAGTGCATGCCGTGAATTGGGGTCTTACTGTCTGTAGGAGACAGGGAGTATCTGAAAAGATTGTTAAGGTGTAGGGTTCTGGAAGGAATCTGCTCCTTAAGAATTGGAGTAGTGTTTAGCACCTCGTTTAAATAGCTTGCACGTCCAGGCTATGTAGGAAAAGGAGGGCAAGGTAGCACTGAGAGCTTCCTTAGTCTAGAGCAGGTGTTCCAAACTGTGACTGCTGACTGAGGTGCACCTGTCCTCCTCTTGAAGGAGCTGAGAGAGGAGAGCAAAGCAAACACTTTCAATTCACTGTCAGAACGCAGAAGGCATTTGGAAAGAAGCTTATAATTCTGGTTTATCTGCTTGTGTTTTCAAGTTTCTGTTATTTCTGCTGAAATTGATAACAGCACAGCAGAGTACAGAACACAGTTCTGACTGAGATTTGATGAGTCGTGATTTTGCAGCTGAGACAACGTGGGAACTGTTGTGAATTTGTGTGTCCTTTTGATTGTTTTCTCTGTTTTTGGAGTACGGTATATTATCTGCAAAAGAATTATAGCTCAGCTTGGAACTCATTCTTGTAACTCTCAGGAAGGAAATAACCCAGAAACTGTTTTGTGTGCAACATTTTACTTTGTTGGCAATTTCATCTAATTTTGTCTTTTAACTGTGAAACTGTGCTTACTGCTCCGTGGTGGAGAAACTTTACAAGGTGATAGTAATTCTCAGCTAGGGTGCTTTTACTGTAGTAGCAGCTCATGCAGCTCTTCTTTCTCTCCAAGGCTGGAAGTACAAGCAGATGTGCAGAAAGAACGCTACAGCCTAAGTGGAGAATCTGGCACGGTTAGCCTGGGAACAGTTAGTGATAATGCCAGTACCAAAGCAATGGCAGGATCCATTCTCAACTCCTATATCCCTTTGGACAGGTAAGAGAAATGTGAAAAGAGAAGATTAAGCCTTACTTATTAAAGGATACCCGAAGTGTGCCTCGGCGGTTCTCAGTGGTAAAACTTTGAAGAACCAATTTTTTGGTTAGAAATTGAATTACGTGGGATTGCTTGTATTTGCCAGGCTTACTTCCGAAGAGGAGAACAGTCTTTGTAGCTCAGTAAAATGCTTCGTTTTCAGACTGCCTGCTCCTGTTTGGGCTGTTTACTTGGTTAAATGCTTTTTCCAAAACCAGTGACGTTTCTCTCACTTGCTTTTGCCATGTATTTTGGAAAGCTGCAAGAGTTTGTTCTGCTGTATCGGGTGGCTTGTTTTAGATAACTGCATACACTCGGGGTCGTTCTTGTTGCAGGGAAGGCAACAGCATGGAAGTGCAAGTGGATATTGAATCAAAGCCAGCCAAGTTCAGACACAACAGCGGAAGCAGCAGCGTTGATGATGGCAGTGCTGCAGGTCGGAGCAACGCTGCGTGTTCATCGGCCTGCGTGCCGGAAAGTAAATCTGGTGCCACCAAGTGGTCCAAAGAAACAACAGCAGGAAAGAAATGTAAAGGTAAGCTGAGAAAGAAGAGTAGCATGAAGATAAATGAGACAAGAGAGGACATGGATGCTCAGCTGTTGGAACAACAAAGCACAAACTCCAGTGAATTTGACTCTCCCTCTCTTAGCGATAGTATTCCATCCGTAGCAGATTCTCACTCGAGTCATTTTTCTGAGTTCAGTTGCTCAGATATGGAAAGTATGAAAACTTCCTGTAGCCACGGTTCCAGCGACTATCATACCCGCTTTACCACAGTCAGTGTTCTCCCAGAGGTGGAAAATGATCGCTTGGAAAACTCTCCACAGGCGAGCGGAATCCCTATGCCTGTTCCAGCAGCCCCAGGCACTGATGTTCAGCAGCTGAGTTACATTGCCGAGGAAAGCATTAATAATGGATCTTCAACGGATGTAGGCCTAGGTGTTGATGAAACTCTGAAAGAAGCAAACAACAACCATTCACAACGTGCTGCGGAATTGAGCGCTGCTATTCAGACTGAAATTTAAGCCAAAAAATGCTGCAAAAACACATTTACCACTAATGAACCCTGTCTGAAAGCTGGTTTAATTACGTGCGACGACTTCCGTAAGCTTCAGGTGACCGGCAGAAGCAAGGTTTTGATACAGCTGCGTTTTATATACCTGTCTGTTAAGGCAGAATACTTCATATGGATCTTAGACCTGTGTGAAGGGACATGAAGGCTTTAACAAGTGCATTACAGCAGTACAAATACGTCCGTGTTTCTTATTTTTGCCACAACTTTGCTTGAAAGCATATACTTGGTGTATTTAGGTAAAAATTGGGTAATTCTTGATATGTTAAATGCTAAAATAAATAATACGTCCTGCACTGTTCGCTCAAAAAATAGGGGATGTGGGATAAATGGGTGTTAGCTGAGCATTAGTGACTTAAAACCATTCTAGCGTGAACTCTAAGGGAAGCAGTTTTGCGGAGACCTCTGCAAACACCTTTCAGCAGTGAATATCCATAGTGATCATTTTGTTTTATAACTGGACACACTATTTGGAATGCATGTGGAGTGGATCGCGTACCTCCAGGTGATGTGGCCCTGCGTTGGAAGCATTTGTGTGTATGCTTTGAGCGAGGGTATGGCGTGTCATAGAAGAAACAGAAGAAACTGGTACTTACTATGTGGTGGAACGGCGACATCACCTGTGGACAACAGTGGGGTCACTTATTTATTCATGCAACCAACCGTGCAGCAGGTAAGGCTGCTGTGTGTTGTGTAAAACCTGTAAGATAATGGTCCATTGATTTATGAGCATCGTAGAAAAGCAGATGCAGTCACCTTTCACGAGGGGGGAAAGCGGTGCCCCATCAATTCTTGGTGCCTTGGAAAAGACTGGGTGTGAAGTGCCTGGTCGTTGGAGGATTTGTCTGTCATGTTTTCCAGAATGTCCTCTTTGGCCACCTTCGATCACAAACGAAAATCCTAGCGAATAAATGACTGGTAGATAACCATACGATAACGAAGTATTAGCCTACCAAAGACTCACTCAGGCTTTCGTGAATGACTTCTTTCACGTGACATCTCTTTGCAAGACGTGCATCTTCAGTCCCAGAGTCAGAGTGCAGGGCAGTGCCTGCCCAGCTGCCACAATGGCTTCTGGACATGCTGGCTTATTTTTCTTTTGCGTATGGAAGATGTACAGATAAACACAAGCTCAAGTTGGCCAAAGCGCCTGCACTGTCCAATGTTGTTGGGTTTTTTGTTCTTTTTGCAATGTAAATCACTAAAAATGAGGGGGGGGAAAAGAAGTTGTGAATATCAGAGAAACAGTTACCAATGTTCTGTCTTGTGTTCAATGTATTGCCATTATGGTGCTACTGGGAGTTGGGTTGGATGAAAAGAAAACGCCATGTGCTGCAGTTCTCTTCCATGACTTATCCTCACCGGTTTCATTAAATGCTTATAACACTAGTGCCAGTTACGTTATTTGATAATGCTTGTTACGGTATTTGTATATTTGCAATTCAGTTTTGCTCAGTAATATGCGTGTAAACTGCATATCTGAAATAAATGTCTAAGTACCGAGTTGGAGTGGTCCTGTCAGCCTGCGGATGGACGGCCTTATGGGACACATCGGATCTCAGGCGGGGTTCTTCGCTGGCCGGCTCTGACTGCTGGCATCTTCTGTTGCCCCGAGTTTTGGTTTCGTTTGGTGGCCTTTGAGCTGAGGTGCTCTGGTGTTTGGGAGTGTTTCCAATGGTGGATGCTTAAGGAGAGAATGAAAATGAGGATGAATGAAATAGGCTGTACCCTAGAAATGACAGCAAGGCACAGAGGCAGGGTTGTCACTGGGCGCTCTGAATTGGAAGCAGGTGTGAATTCTGGATTTGGTGGGAAGGTTTGAATCTGGTCTTTTTGGCTGTGTGTGCAATTCGTTCTGGATTTTCTTTTTCTCTAGTTTGAACAGTTTTACAGTACTCTGTTATTGATGAGTGATGTGTTGAAATAGGATCAGCATTAACTAAACATTTTATTGTGCCCCATTCTGGGCTCTCCAGCTCAAGGAACTGGAGAGAGTCCAGCAGAGAGCTACAAAGGTGATGAGGGGCCTGGAGCATCTCCTGTATGAGGAAGGGGTGAGACCTGGGGCTGCTCAGCCTGGAGAAGGGAAGGCTGAGAGGAGACCCCATCAATGCTTAGAAATACCTGAAAAGTGGAAGTCAAGTGGATGGGGCCAGGCTCTTTTTGGTGGTGCCCAGCAGCAGGACAAGGGGCAATGGGCACGAAGTGGAACATGAGAAGAGCTGCTTTACTGTGAGGATGACAGAGCTCTGGAGCAGGCTGCACACACAGGCTGTGGACCCTCCTCCTATGGAGATACTCAAAGCCCACCTGGACGCTTTCTGCTGCAGGGAGCTGCTGTAGTGGGGGTTGGGCTGGGAGATATCCAAAGGTCCCTTCCAACGGCTAGGATTCTGTGAAGCATTTACTTTTCAATACCAGCGCAGGAATCCTGATGCAGTTTTTCAGGCTTGTATAGAAGCTCTCTAATGATCATGAACTGAAGTGTTAATTGGTTCCTTTAGGCAGGAGGATGAATTTGGAGTGAATTGCCACTGTCTCAGCTGAACCACTCATGCTTCTGTTGTATGTGCCACATGCAGTCCAGCTGGTGAATGTACTTCAAAGCCACACTGTTTCTAAACCTTGGAGTAAGTTCAATTACTGCATGATCTCCTGTGACTTCTGCTGAGAGCTGCCTTAAGCCAGAAGCTCTTTGCTCCTTGCTGTAGAACAGCAGCTGTGAACATCCCCTTTGGCATCTGGTTCAGTTTTGTTTTGAATCTGCCTTGTGCTATGAAGTTGTTGCAGCTCTGAAAGTGCCCCTTTTGGCTTTTTCCATTCTGTTTGTGGAACGACGAGAGCATGTCAAAGGGCAGTGATGCCACCTGATGCTTGCAGCTGGGAACTGGAGCTGTATTTTGTTCTGTGAGTTTAAACCTGACTTCATCTCTCGGCACCTCAGTTTTGCTGTGCAGGAAATTGAGAATATATTATTTCTTTTTTCCTGGCAAAGCTTTATCAAAAGAGAGTGGTATTTTCAGTCGCTCTGAAATAATCTTCCACATTAAAGTATAAGTAATAGAGCTGCAGAATTTGTTTTAGCAGAGCACTGTATTGCTGACTCATTTTGTATCTTTTCATATGTGATGCAGTCCAAACAGTGCCATCTCATACATTTTAAGCTTAAAGTGGCATTGAATTGTTTTGAGTCTATAATAGAGTAAAGGCTCTATTAGCACATTGATGGAAGGTGGCGTAGGTTTATTGAAGAGAAGATCACAACGTGTGGAGCCATTCAGGCATGCTGGGGTGGGGTTTGTGGGATAAAGGATATTAATACAGGTAGGTAATAGCCTGGGGGTAAGTGGGTGTTACATTGAATGAAGAGCTTCCAGGTCTCTTTGGGGAAGCAAGGGTAGTTGTGCTGTTGGGCCTGGCTGCATGCCTGCTGCCCTGCTGTGCCCCACAGGGGTATGGGCAAAGCTGTCACATCAGGGCATGAAATGAGAAGCAGTGTGGGAGGTGGGGAGGTCTCTTTTCTTTTCTTGGAGGGCATGAAACCGCCTCCTGAAGATGTGATTGAAAAAGGTACTGAACCCAGTCCTGGCCAGAACACGTGGATCACTTTTTTGGACAAACTGGAGCTCAGCATACAGGAGCAGCCCCGTGTTGGGCTGTCAGTTGGGTGTCCTCTACCACAAGAACACGGCTGTGACGGCACATCTGGCCCTGCTGCTGGGAGGGAGCCCTGTGGGCTGTGCGCTGCCCTCAGCCCTTGTCCTCCAATTCAGGTCAAGTTACTGCTCCAGTAGCTTTGTGCAGTGGATGGAGGTGGGGAGGGTGCAGGGAGTGGGGCTTCTTCAGCTGCATCATGGCACAGTCACGTGTGACCGAGTTACACAGACAGGTTGGTTGGCGTGAGAAGCTCCTGCGTAACATTTGGTGCCATAGGAAGCTCCCAGCTGTGGCGCTTGGCTGGATGCTGTGTGGGAGGCCAATCAGGTTATACCTGAAGTGCCTGAGGGCTGCTGGTGGCTCTCAGCCCATTTCCTGTGCTGCAGGAATGTTCCGGTCTCTGCTCCCCATCCTGTGCCTTTGAAGATGAGGGGGCGTTTTGTTGCTGTGCAAAATTTGCAGTGTCAATTAATCAGCGTGTCCCAGGGGAAGGAGCTCTCTCAAATGGAGTTCAAAGATGATGAAGGTGTGCTGTGAACAAGCACTGAGATATTGACCTGCTCTTAAAGTGAGCCCAATGACATTGGGTTCTGACAGAGGGACCTGAGCCTGGCCGTGCTTTTATAGCCATACAACAGCACATCCAGACCACCCCTCCCTGCTGTAGAAGAGGTAACCATGTTCTGCCTGCACCTGCCTGTGACCACAGGCAGCAGGCCCACCTACAGCAATGAGCTCCCCTGGGTACCACAGTGAGCAAGCTCTCATGCAGTGCAGGTGAGTGGATGTAATGGAGAGCACACACCTGGAGGGAGGGTCTGGCCTCCAAGGCCAGCAGGGGGACAGGTCCTTGGTTGAGTTCCTTGCTTCAGCCAGGTGCCAGCAGTACTGTGTGCTACCTTGTGCTGGGGTTAAATCACAGCTGTGGGCACAGACAACGAGCAGCCAGGACCCAGCACTGCTTTCCTTAGATCCTATTGACTCAGCTTTACAACAGGACAGTCTTTTGCATCCTGTCTCCACAACACAGATGTAAAATTCACAGCTCCTCAACTGGAAGTGTCTTTGTGGCCTAATAATACATCTCTGTATGCACTGAATGGAGAATGTGTTTAATTTTAATGTGATAAAAGGGAGGAAATACCTGTTCGGTGGTAGTTTCTTTTTCTTTTCCTTTCCTTTTCTTTTCGTTGGAGAGTTTTATGGTGGAAACAACTTCCACTGGCTTCATTGGTTCCAAGACCACTTGGCAGAGTGGTCCTCTAGGATGGCCCGTGCCAGCTCCTGCTGTCTGTGCCACTATGAAGGAGTAAAAGGAGTGGTGGAAGGCCCTGGCAGAGAAGCACCTGATGCCACTCATCCCTCCTAGCACCCCTTGCCTTAAATATTGGATACGACTTCACTAAAATTTCAAAAATACCATGGAAGGGACAAAACAACAGCAGTGTACCATGGCCTGCTGTATTCCCTACCCAGTAGTCCTCCTTTAAGGGAAGAAAACTGCTACTTCTCCACTTGCACTAAAACGAGGGATTCACATCCATGACCTAACCACTCACGACATGCCAGGTTACTGTGCATACACTGGATAATGTTTTCACTTCTGCTTGCTGTGCTTATGCCACGCTGGGACCACACTTTCCCTGGCTGCTCCTCCCACAGCAGCAGGCCGAGGTTAGGTTTTCTTCTTAGAGCACTCTTCCCCCATATCACTGTCCATTGAACAGAGACGGGCTAATGCTCATCTCTGCACTTCAGAAGATCAGCAGTGCTGATTACTCAGATGAGGGGATGTTTGTTATTCAACCTCTTGCTGACTGCATCTGAACTGCAGGGATACAAAGCTGTGACGGCAGCTGGTGACGGCTCTCCCCTGCCAGCCGGACTGCTTGTAGACAGTGCTGCGGTTCTTCATTCAGGACTTCTGCTCAGGAGGTAATTACAGCTGATCTCTTTGTCATTTCCACTTCAAACTGAGTCTGCCTCTGTTTCGTCTGACGTTCTGCGTTTCTCTGATGCATTCAGGAAATTTCCTCACCATGACAGGAACTTAACAAGATTACTTCCATTGCTTGTTACAGAACTAGCAAGTTGTAAAACTCTCCCTGCAGAAACAAGAATCTACCACAGGAGAAATCGATGGAGTAAAGCTGTATTTCTGCTACAGAAGGCAATATCATCCCATTTAGTAAAATAATTCGGTTTCAGTGGGTATTGTCTTTCTAAATACATAATGAAATGAATAAAACCAAAACAAATACACTCAAGTCTAAACTACACATAGATAGAATCATAGAATGGCTTGGGTCAGAAGGACCTCAAGGATCACCAGGTTCCAACCCCCTGCCACAGGCAGTGTTGCTACCACTGATCAAGTACAGCATCAGGCTGCCCAGTGCCCCATCCAACCCCAGAACATACAAAGCTACAGTTAGAATGATTGAGATCACCATCAAAGAAATTAATGACCGCCACCTACCTGGCCCCTGTGAAGAACGAAGCAGCCTGGCACTTTGTTGGCTCAGTGCAATTGGCTGGAGCTATAGAGCTCTCTGAGATACACAGCAATCTCACAGGAAGAGGATGTTTAAGAACAAAACCCATCAGTTGTGCTGACAGTGTTCTAGAAATTAAAAACTTGGTATTCTACTTCGAAACCAAACTCACAAACCACGCCAGAACTATAAGCTCAAAGAGCGTAGAAGCAAAAGTAAGAATCCAGAAATTGGACTTTTCAGGAAAAAGACCTTTATTTTTTTTTTAAGTAACCTGAGAAAAGATTTCACTGCAACAACATCCTTAATGATACTTCTGCAGCACTTGTGAGTATGATATAACTTAGATTAAATGTGCAAAGAAGGCATTGGGGCATATTAAGTTTTAACACTTCATCTTGAAAAAGGGAGCTTTGTCAGAATGAAATATAAAACAGAAGTACTGCCTGAAAGAAAACAAAAACCCTACTGGTCCACCAAACGGCCTTAGTTTTAGCTTTATGAATATGTCTGGAAACAGCAATAGCTGGTACTTTAAGTAATCTAATTACAGACTCGGAGTCAAACATTTTAATTGTTAGATGCAGCCATTTGTTCCTTTAAAAGCTGTGCAAACTAGCAATCCTTCCATGCACAGAGAAAACAAAATTCTCTCTGCACTAAAACTTACTCGTTTGTCATGTAAAAAACATACCCATTTAGTTAATAATTAATTATTTTGAGCCAAAGTGTTCCATGACAAGCTAATATATTATTCATTCATCTTTGTCCAGCACCAAAAATATTTACATCTGTTCTGTACAGGCTGGGGGGGGGGCAAAGAAACAGATGGGCTGTGCAGTTGATTTGAAAAATGTTTATACTTGTAAGTTCTTTATAGCAAAGCTATTGCTAATGGACCCATTTGTCACTAAGGTGCTTCTTCACCACAAGAACGTACAACCCATGAAGTGATACAATAAGCGGTGACTGAAAGTGTATTGCTATTGTAGCATCAAGGTATCTCATGCTATATATAAATGCAAAATAGGTATTTCCATGTCTAAATAAAATCAGGATGCCAAACATGAACTCCAGGACTGAACACAAAGACATGCATTAAATTCTAGACTAAAACTGTATACAACTAAAAAGAAAAAAAGAGCAGCAAGTTTTAAATATGTGTATGCTGTCAAAATAAAATAGAATTCAGACAGTCCATGTCGAGACCCACTTCAACCCATGCGTGCTTGCAGAGTTTGTACAGCCATCTTACAACCGACAACTCTATCCATGCAACAAATAAATTTCAAGTTCTTAAAGTTCATAAACCTTTTTAAGGCTGTCCAGTTCTTCCAAAGAGTATTGATGGTTCTGGTTTTCCGTGAGCAAATCAAACAGTCGCTGAACCTGTTCTTTTTCGTTTTTGCTGAGAAGAGCCAACACCACCTGAGAAAACACATTAGGTTATAATCAGCACAGGCAACTGAAAATCATAACATTTGACAGAAATATAACAATCATTTCCTATTGAAATATGAAACTCCTAAATTTCTGTTTGATTTAAGTACTCGTTTAGCCTAAGTTCTTACCTTAAATCTTTCTGCTTTGCTCAAGTAGAAAAGATGCTGATATACGAGGCCAGGATCTTTTCCAAGGATGTAATGTGCCAATGACTGGATGAAAATCAAAAAGATCTCTCCTTCAAGTTTGTTACTTAGCAGCACTGGCAGTTTTTTTGGATCAGTAATTGTTAGAAGATCTGCACAAGCAGACTGATCCTTACTGGCATTCACTGCATTTACAATCTGACCAAAATCATAGGCATTGGATGGTTCAGAAATGGTCAGTTTTTCACAGGTCCTTGATGGCACACACTTCTGAACCGCTTCTTTAGAGCTAAGATTGTCAGCCACAACATCTTCTGCTGTCTCAAGCTGCCCCTCTTCCTGTTCATCAGTTACCTTCACAAAAGAAATGGCATCAGATCAATAATTCCATACATGGCATCTGTATATTCAACAATAACATCACTAAATTAAAGCTGGCATTTTACTCTTCACAAAATAAAGGCTCCCATGTTCCTCTGTGTCCTTCTTCCCCCCAGAATGGTACAACCCTTCTTTATCTTTAAAGGTTTCTTAGTCAAAAGTCTGTATTGTAGGTTTCATTTCATTGCTTGGCGTTCCACTGTAGAAAGACCAATGAAGGACACTGGGAGAGAACTAAGAAGGACAGTACACATCTACTGAATGTGAAGTTACACAACACAAACAGAACTGAATTTTAGTCTCCATATACTTTTCATTTAGAGCTCCATTTCACTGCTGTGACTTCAGAATAGTACAGGCATACACCAGTTGCATCAGGTTGCTGTTTGTGGACTTGTTGTGGAAGTAGAAGGCTCATCATGGTCTAACTGCCTGTATTCCCACTTCCCCCCAGCTTGCAGCCTGTACAAAGCTTCATCAGTTGCTAGAAAATTAGCCTTGAGTTCCACTATCAGAGAATCCTCAGAGCTGGAATGGACCTTTAAAGGCCATCTAGTCAACTCCCCTGCAATGAACAGGGACACCACAGCTAGATCAGGTTGCCCAGGGCCTGATCCAGCCTCACCTTGAAAGTCTCCAGGGACTGGGCATCAACCACATCACTGGGCAACCTGTTGCAGTGCCAACTACATTTACAACTACATAACCACTTTCACTAAAGTCCACTTCAAACTATCAGAAGCTGTGGAGTCAGTACAAACCTACCAAAACAACTCACTGAACAGAGTCTCTCCAAAAGCTTCATGTCAGGCTTTTGGAAAAGCCTGAAGATGCAGCACTACATATTACAGTGCTGTGCTGGGAGCTAGCTTAGTCATTTCCGCAGGCATTGGGCTTATAAAGCTTTTGCTTTGTTTTTAAATAATCCTTAGTAACAAGGGAGATATCTAGCTGTATTCTACAAAATTATAGCTTGATTAAAACGGAATAATAATGATAAATCTCTTTCTAATTAAATTTTCCTTTGTTTTCTTTGCAGCCTGCTTGTGTGGAATTCCCATGTAGGTAAGACAGGGAACGCTGCCTGAAGGGGCAGCTGCAATTACGACAGCAAACATCAGTGCTTCCTGCCCCAGCCCTGGAAGAATTACCACTGCCAGTAATGTAGTTAGCTGGTCTCCAGACACTGCATTCACTGCCCAGAGCTCCTCTGAACACTCTCAGTCCCTTTGTCACAACTCACAGCTTAACTAACACTATTCCCAGCTTACACCAGTTACATAAAATCCCACAAAGTTGTGACACTGGGAAGCATATCAATAAAACGAGTCGTTGCTGTGGTAGTAACTGCCATTTCCATTACACCATCATTTTGAAACTGCACAATCCAAATTACGTTCTCAGTTCAATAGCATAGACTGGAAACTATACATTTTAAACAGGAAAGGGGAAAAAAAAACATTCTCAAAGGACCCTCGAAATTACAATCGAAAACATCAGGTGATTGAGAAAATCCCTTCACCACTTAATTCAAAAAACTCTGGAAAGCAATTATTTTGATCCAATACATAATGTTAAATCATGCATTTCTTTTGCCAGACTCTGCAGATATTCCACCCGTACCATTGCTTTTTAAGGAAGGATTTCATCCTTCACACCAGTAGCTTTACTACCAGCACAAGAACAGCCAGCACATTGCTAACCACCTTTGCCAGAGGATGCCAGAGTAGCTCAGACTTCAAAAGCAAAACTGCTGTTGGACAGCCATATCCTGTAACATTACTATTTCAAAATCTTAGCAGTTTTTGATTACAAGGAGCACATGCTGAAGTTTCTTGCTGTCTAAATGTACTTTTCTCACTTCTGCTGTGGTTCTGAATGCACCTCAAAGCAGACAAAGCTTTACTACGGAACAGAGTGGATGACGAACACATCATATGCGAGCATCCTCCAATATGTTAAAAATACAGCTCTGCCTAAAGCAGGTGTAGAGCTAAGAACTAAAACCCAAATGCTTTGCTGTTATGTTTTCAAACGTATGGCTTCTGTACTGCCTGCTTGTAAAAATGAACAGATGTACCTCTTGTATGGTTATTTTCTTCCTTTGCTTTTGTTGACAGTCAGCAACAGCAACGCCGCCAAGGCTGAGCAGTTGGGTTATCTCCTCCAGTTCCTTTTTTGCTTCAAGAACATTTGGATCTATTAGAAGTACTTTCTTGAGATCATCAACACTGGCTTGATAGATCTGTCAGGAAAAGGGAAACTTTTTTTCATAAATGCACCCCAAGAAAAATAAATTACAATTATCATATTGGCTTTTACCAGAATAGAAACAGAAATGCTGAAATCTTGACATTAAATAGACAAAACTAATCTAGATTCAGTGCAATTCTTAAAGGAAGAAAAAAGGGAAACCGAGGATGAGTTTGAATACTTTCTGACTAAATACTTTCATATTAAATATATACTATGAATTAATTTATACTCTGAAAAACAGTTCCCTGTATTAGAAAATAGATTACTGAAGATTGCTGCTTTTAAGCATAATTAACATTTTAATACCTTCTCAATGCAACTCCATGAACAGTTTATATACTTTGACAGTAGGTCAAACTAAACTTAAATTAAAAGTATGCCTTAACTTCCTGGGCATCATTTCAACAGCTCATCTCAAACGGGCTGACATAGGAAATTCCTGGTTATACTTGGGAAGACTGAGATTACGTGATGAATTCTAGGATACAGTACAGAGGGACCAATACAAAGATAGAGTGACATTAGCACACAATTCTTCCAGAATCATTTATTTAATGCCTTCATTTCAAGATTTGACTTTCAGTATTATGCATTTTTGTATTATATTTTCCGGAGAGACAAAGTTCAGAGTAGCATCAATTCTGAGGAAGGCTGAAATACCATGTGGAATAAACCAAGTTATATGGAAAATAAGGATAACATGTAACAGCAGATAGTAAAAGACTGTGCACAGAGAAGTGAGGGAGCCAGTATTTCCTCTGTTCCCAATCAGTGTCATAAGGTTATTGAGGGTCATTTTATCACAGAAAAATAAAACAAACCCTAAAAAAACAATCTTCTGTTGCATCATCAGTGAACATCTTCCCTCAGCATCTCAACAGTAATGAAACCACCAGTGTAAAAGACAGACATTCTCTTTTCTATCCAAGATATTTTGTTCAATACCAATTGGTTGTATTCAAGGTGCAGAGAAATTGTATGAAGTCCGTAAGCAAATCAAAGTTTGCAGTATCATGAAAGAAGAATGAAAGAACCAGAAGTCTGCAAATGAATGCAACAAAGGGACAGCTTGCCTTCTTCAGCAAACAGCTACTATTTAAGCTAAAACATTTGAATAGTCACAACTACAGAGAAATAAGGTTCCAGAACAGACTTCTGACAATGATCACAATGGTCAGCAAACAATCAGTCCTCCCAGGTGTTAAACTGCATCCTGGGCTATCAGCTGTAGGAGATATAGTCCAGTCCCATATCCAATGTTATAGGCCTAACTCATCAAACAAGTACTATCTTCATCCTGACCTTTCCTTAACTATATCTCAGTGAGTCTATAAAAAAATCATTAAATTTCACTGAAGCTTTTGTGATATAAATACTGATATATTTACAAACAAATAACACCTTCCAGCTTAGTTATGTCTTGACAAAATAGACACATCTAGTTCTTACTGTCTTTTGTTAGAGTCATTTGTCAACCCCAGATCACCTTTGTTGCTTTCCCCAGCATTACGACTCACTCATCCCTAGAACTGGCCATAATGAAGGTATTACATCTGCCCCAAACAAACCATCTTGTGAGTCCCTACGTGCTCAACTCTGAAAGAATCCATGAGCACCATACCTCATGTAATGACAGCAACTTCAGTGTGCTGATGGAAAGGAAAAAGCTGAATCCCCACACTGCCCACAGAGTGAGAAAAGAAATCGCTGGCAAAGATTTCCAGTGTGTATGGAGAAGGAAAGTAGAAGAGAAGGAAGATAAAGCCCTGGTTTAATATGACAAGCACTCAAATATGTGCAGATGCCAAAAGACAGCTTGAGATTTTAGTTTGAACAGATGAAGACAGACTTGAAGAGAACCTGTATGTAACCAGCTAAGATATAGTGAACACCTTGACAAAAAAATAGAGTGGGACACACAGGTGTATACTAGAATATTATAACAGAATTTAAACCTGCTTAACTGTCTTTATTCAAAGCTTATTTATTCCAATGTTCTTGTCTTTTCTCAAATTACTGTAAATCAATGTGCAGATTTATATGTTCAAAAAATATTTATGTTCTATGTATGCCTAATGCTTTACAAAGTAATACATCATCAGCACTGCATACTTTGCTTATATTCACTCATTGACTTAATTACCTGATGACTGCCTTTGAAGAGGATAAGCAAGTTTAGAAGTATTTAAGAATACCTGCCATGTTGTTTCCTCACCTGTAATCCTTTGTATGCTAGTGCTCTTCTGTAAAAAGCTTTAATATTACAATCTTCTATTTGAAGAACATGATCACAATCTTGCTTAGCCTCTTCATATTTATGCAGTTTCAAGTAACAGAGAGCTCTGACACAGAAAAACAGAATACACTGTAATATAAGTAAATTCTAGTGTTCCGTAATGCCCTCAGCATCTGACTCTCTTTAATGTTTACAGCAGTATTTCACACAATATCAATATGCTACTGTTTTTTTTTCCTTACAGTACATCTTTTCTTCCTTAAATACATCAATCAAAATCAGTAAGTATTAATGACATCACTGGATGGACTTAAGAGCCCATTCCAGTTAAAATTCAGGTATGAATAATACTTGAAGTTATGCAGGTATATAAGTACTTTAAAAGCAGAGCCTATTTTAGCTTAATAAGATAGTATAGAGATGTATATATAATACAGATTCTATGCAACCACTCTGGGTAAAAAAGTGCACTAGATTAAATAAGCAATATCATTTTCTGTACCTAATTATTACTTGGAAGTCTCCTATTCAGGTACTGGCCTAGTAAAATCCTTCTTAGTTTGAGGAAGCTGATGGGATTACAGCACAAAGAATTATGCCAAAGAATGAGGTCAACCTTTAAAATAATGCTGCTGTATGACTATGTTTCTGTTTCTATCTTTTCAGTACGTACATTTTCTCTAAATTATTATTCTTTGTATTTGGTATACTGCAACTGCACGTTAGTTTTTAATTAATATCAAATCAGTATCTCAGAAAATTCTGAAAAATGCTATGTTAATTGTAACTTTTATCTTGGTTACTTTACATACATCTTAGAATCTTTGTATAGATATCACTGACATTAATACTTGCTCTGCTTGGAAGACAACGTGGTTTAACCAAAAATCAATTTTGTTATTAGAAATGCTCATCAAGTGGAAAAAAAAATGCCTTCCTTTACAAAAGTGGTTAAAGTGATGCAAAATCCTTATTTTCAGTGCAAAAATGTAAGCATTATTATCCCACAAAGTGGGGTTAGATTTTAGATCGTTACCTGTTAGTGTATATTGTGCAGTCCTTGGTATTTAACTTCAAGCATTCACTGTATTTATTTACAGCTTCATCATATTTACCCTTCTTCACAAAATCATTCCCTTCATTTTTTAATGTCCTGAACTTTTCCTCACCTTTCTCACCTACATAACGAAAGGATCACAGTGTTACATAAGAAGGTTGGTTCATTACAGGTAACTGAATAATCTGCCCAGACTAAGAATAACTGCCTGGCATCAGGAGTATTTTTATCAGTTCGCACATTCTGATTTCTGTCCCACATCTTCCTGATGCTATAAGAAAGGTATGAACGTACATACATGCATGTGACATAACACATACTTTCCAATACACCAAGGTAACTATTTCTGCTGAAAATAATGTGAATGCAACAGGCAACTCTACTTGTATCTTCTCCTGTCAACCTGCTCTTTGTGGTACAGAGGGACGAACCATTGAAATACTGGCTTTATTTACAGCGGTGGAAATGTAATCAGTAGCATTAAAAGCCTTCTAAATCTTCACCATCACACCGAAAAGGCCACAATGTTACCTAATATTCTTTCTGCAAGCAACCAATCCATCACAATTTCTATGTTAAACTGACAGTGACAAACAATCACATCAGTTGGAGTGAGTGAGACATCAACAATATTCTGTTAATGACTTTTATGATAAAGATCTTTCAAGTAACTGGAAAACACCAAACTACACATATACATACAAATGTTTTGTTCTTTCATAATTGTCTTTCCTTCCACATCATTTGTTACACATGCTTCTGGATTAGACCACAACTTTAATGTTTACAATGGAAAACCAATCCTGATTGCACTTTCATGCCTCTTGAAGTAGACTGAGAAGTGCTTTATATCAAAATCCCACAGAACACAATCTGTGGAGACAGTGATGGCTAACAATGAAGTTTCAGAACAGGTTAAACATGACCTAGGGAACTGCTATCTTTGTTCTTTGTGATGATCTTCAAATTATCTCTCTTCGCAAAGTTATACAATGTTGTATAGATGTAAATTTGATCCCTCTTAGTTAAGTTAAATGGCTTAGACGACATACATTGGTTATACAGTGAAATAAAAAAGCCCTGCAAATTGCCACCCTTAATAAAAAAGCCCAGAGTACAATCACTGCAGCATAAATATAAAAGCTTAGCTTGAAAACTGTTTTAATAGCAACACACTCATGTAAAATACCAGTTTGCTACTTCATTTCAAAATTAAGTGCTAAACTGTCCAATCCTTAAGTGATAGATCAGTAACAATATGCACAATGAATGGAAATGCTACAGTCATTGAACGTTTTAAAAAGTACAGTAAAACTTCCATGGATTTAATTGAGCTTAAAATATACATTGACATCCTTCATGTCCCTTAAACAAAAAACTAAGTTCCTGCAGCATTACCGCTGTTCTATATATGCTATTATTCAGATTATTCATAAGTTACAAGGTTTCCAGATCCACACTTAATTCTCAAGAAAAATGTCAAATTCTCATAAATGCATGTGTGTGTGTGTGTGTGTGTAAGCTGTCTGTTGTTCTACATCAAGCACAAATAAGTTTGAGGATGACCTTCCAGATAGTGTTAAGGTCTTTAAATCTGTAGTGCCTGAGTACAGATTATTTGAAGGTATGCATTCATGCAGTAATTGATTGTAGAGAGACAACTCTATCGCTGCTAAATATTAGGTCAGCAACACAATTATGCGGTGCATTCTCCTCTCTGTTAAACAAGAATAGATATCTTCAGTGCTTATTTTCTTTATATAGTCATAAAACACATAAGGGAACCAATTAACAGTCAAGGAAGAATCAAAAAATGATATAGCTAAGGCCTTTGTAAAAAGATTTAATGTCAATAAAAGCAGAATTGGAAAGGTTCCTTCACCTGAATTACTGGAGCAAGAAAGATGGAAACTCCACCAAAAGGAATAAATCAGAGGGAGGAAAGTCTCCTAACTGGAGGTAAGCACTCAGTGCATGCA
The DNA here is from genome assembly GCF_016699485.2 of Gallus gallus. Lineage (NCBI taxonomy): Eukaryota > Metazoa > Chordata > Aves > Galliformes > Phasianidae > Gallus > Gallus gallus. The sequence continues at coordinate 128,007,580 of NC_052533.1, read as the reverse complement.
CATAAAAAGTCTGTGAACTAACATTTCTTAAGAGTGATTACCAATAGCCACAAATAGCCTCTTAAGAGTAATTACCAAATAGCCACTTTCAACAATAGTTGAAGTTCAATTCTGTAATAAAAAAAAAACAACAGAATTTTTCTTCTGTAATCCATTTCACTACATGCTGAACACATAGAAGTCGACTTGTTCTGCTCTGAACAGCTGAGTAATACTTTTATCAACAATTAAGTAATGGCTACAGATTATGCAGCTGGTTATGCTACTGAGGGTGGGTTTCCGTCTACTTTGGTTTTTTTTGGGGGGTGTGGGGGTGGAAAGAACTGTTTTAGCTGCTGTAGTACGAGGTCAGGCAAACCAGTGACACTTCTGATAGGACTCAACACACTGCTGATGAGCATTTCTGCTATATTTTATGTAACTTCAGAAATAACATGCTGCAAATTAAACTGCATCATTTGGCCTCCAAAAAAAAGTACCCTAACTGTGGCTCTATGAAGTGCATCAAACCTAATCACATAAAAGATCATCTAATTTTACTTTTCACAAAGTTCTCTGAGAAATATTTTTTCTAAAGTCATTTCTTTAATATATTTAATTGTATTCCATTTTTTGGTTAAAAGTCTTTTCTAGTACGTATATATCTGCATTAGCTATACATACGATTCATCTGCAACTGTTCTTCTTTGTTGATATCTGTGGGACTTTTTGGCTTAACCTCTGAAGTAAAGTTTCCTCCATCCCACCTGTTTAGCTGAGCAGCAATAGGGACAACTGGAATCGGTGGCAGTTTTTCCCTCCAACTAGAACCATCTTGATCAATTAAAGTCTTCGTTATTCTGAAAAGGAAAAGCCCCATCAACATGACTCTTCATACATTTAATTCATGCTTTAATAACCTACAAATTAAATAATACAATGTTCCAATTAAAAAAAAGAGAAAAAAAAACAGCACACAAAACTGAACAATTATCCTTAAGATTATTGAAAAACAAAACTGCCTTGGTAGTCAACACTACTGAATTAATTTCTTTGATTCAGATTTCTTCCCTTTTTAAATTAGAGTGCTTATGCTCATACATAGGAGACAGGACACTCACATCAGCCAGCTCTATAAATATTTAAGCAAATGTCAGATTTTGCAACCAAGCTCTAAGTGCTGCCTCAAACACGGCAGTAAAGAAATAGGGGCGGAAAAACAGACATCTATATTACTTAGTTTTCTCAGTTGCTCATTGGTGTTATCTGAAACAAGAGTAAAACACAACACCCTGAGACACAAGCATGGTACCTAAATTTCCCCATGTCAAAGAAAACCTCTTACACAATTACCTCTCACAAAAATATGTTCTAAACAACCAGTGCAGGTCACAAATTACTTACTAAATTACATTTCTTACTGCAGTCAGAAATTCTCCAATGGATTATTCTTCATCACCGTTTAAAAACGCAAATAAAAGTATATTCAAACTGTTCAGTCTCTCTTTAATCAACAGATTATAGATCATCTGTTTCTACACATGGAGAGGCTCAATATAAAATACAGTTAACTGGGAGTTTCCCATTGCTGTGACATGCTTTGGAGAAAGACCTAAACAAATATGAGTAAAGAATTCATGGTTTTCTTCCAACTTTTGTACTGATTTAAAAAACAAACATACAAACAAAAAAAAGCCTAACCAAGCAAATACTAACATACGATGAGAATGATAATAATATGAGTGATATAAAAGCATTCTGATATCAACACGAATTTAAGAGCCAAGAGGTAGCAAGTCTGATGTCTACTTTAACGAAGAAAAGCTTTCAAAACAGTAAAGCAAGTCAAATTGATACTATATAAATCAAGAAATTGGAATTTGCACAGTAGGTGCATTTCTATCTAATGTAGTGCAAAAAAACCCACCCTATGCTAATTATCTGCCAAAAAATAAAATCTAGTGATCTTGAATGTGACTCATCTTAAAAATTATAATCACTTTTAACATGAGAATTATCTGAAATATCAGACTGAACAACTCTTAGGTTTTAAGGGTTTTTTGAAAGCCTGCTTAGCAGGTAAACACAGCAAGATGAGCCTTAACAAGATTTAGTGAGCCCGCTTTCACACAGAAGTAGGAAGATGAGGTTTTCTGTCAGCTTCCTACAGAATCACCATCCAGTTTCCTCCAGGAACTTAAGAACAAATACATTCTTCAGTAAAAGCAGATTGTTAAGATCTGACATTTCTAAAAAATTCAAAGATCTATTTTGAGGTTGTCCCACTAAGTTAAAGGGCTGTACAGTACCTACAATTCTTTGTTAAAACTCACTTTTAAATATGTATTACTTTGGAAATGAAAATTGATAGTTTGGTCATCGATTACAGATTAATTTACAAACGACAAAATACTCAAAAATAATTTATATTAAAAGTTCAGTAATGCAGGAGGTCTACGCTCAAGAAAGTAAGAATTTGCAAGCAAAAATTAATTACCAGCAGAAGAGAAGACAAGAAGGAAGAAGCAGCTGAAATAAGGTGATGGGTTGCCAGGGAGGAAAGAATAATGAGCAGTGAAGCTAAAAACATAAGGAAGGCCTAGAGAGGAGAAAAGGAAGAATGTTAAGGGAAAAGAAGGAAATAAGCTTATTACTAAGCAAGTTACAAGTCATTGTCAGAAGAAACAAGAAAAGAATATCTGCAGATAAATAAGCCAAGAAGATTTAAAAAGAAAAAAGAAAAAAAAAAGGGTACAATAAGTCTAATAAGTTGTAGACATACCAAGACAGGAAGTTACTTCACCAAACCAAACGGTCTATTAATGCAGAGACAGGAGATCAGTGACAATTTGTTGTGTAATCAAAAATAAGACTACAGAGAGGAGATGGTAAAGTTTCTCCTTCAGACATCTCTTGTTAAATAAGCAGAACTTAGAAATACTACTGCCTCTTCACTGAAGTATAAAGAAAAACATAGGCACTCATGACCTTGCCTTAAGAAGGAAAGTATTAGATTCCATTGTAAAAAGTTGCACGAACGTGGGGTCCTGCTCAAAATTTAATGTCTGTTTTGCTTTCATAAGTATTTTTTTGTCCAATAAAAGGAAAAAGGAAAGAAAATCAACATGAAAATCCTGTCATTTGTGCACTTATGCACCTTTCAACATGTTAATGTGAATAAAATTGTATAAACACTCATAATAATGAGCAATTAATATATAGTATCTTATAGTAAGATACTGTAATGTATCTCTAAGCAATCTGTTATTTTATTTTTTTTACATCTCTAAGTTTTGTAGCCAATCACTGCAACAAGCTGCTCCAGTGTATACACAACTGCAGCATACTGAACATAACATAAATCTTAGTTGCCACATGAAGAGTGCTAGTAAATTAAGGAAACAGAAATGTCAGAGAAAAGGTATAGACTTAAAATATTACTTTACATGGTATCAAATACAAGTTGGGAAAGAAGTTGAAGTCCCAGTCCAAAAAATCCAAAAGGCTTTTAATATTATAATTCAAAAAGAAAAACGTGGCTCACTGCTGCAGAGGGCAACTGTTAAGCTGTGGGAAAACAACAAAAGTAAACAGACAGTTCTCTAGTTCTAACACGCTAGTTGTGATGACCTTGCTGTGGGATAAATGCAGAAATGACAGACTCAGCAAAACTGAACTATATTCCTCTATTTGGACTGATGTGTAGAAAACGTACAAAGTGCATTTACCTATTAACACTGTCATTTGCTGCTTGTATGCTGCTGTCTATTTGTAGGACTGTTTTGTAATCAACATATGCCTGTCGATACCGCTCCATAGACTCATATGCCATTGCTCGTCGTAGAAGAGGCTTAAGGGAAAATGGCTGAAGCTCCAGAGCTCTGGAAAAAAACCAGAAGAGATATATAACGTTAAAGCAGAAAAAAGTAAATGATAGCAGTACAACTATTTTATTATATATACAACCATATGGAACAACTGTGTGATTTCAGATTTGTCTTACAGTAACATAACCCAGGAAGACACTGTTGAGTGGTTTATTATTAATGCCCTAAATGAAATGCAGTTAAGAAATCGTTAGTGCTTTTGCCATCCAACATCTTCCATCTGCAGAACGAATCCTTTCCTGGTGATTAGAGTAACAAAATGACAGTTGTTAAAAGTTATTTTTCTCGAGTCATGCCTAGACCTACATGAATTTCAAGTATATTGTGCTTTTGCCTACACAACTTTTAATTCTTCTTCCTTATGTGAAAATATTCATGTAAAAATATATTTAATGAAACATGAATATATCCCTGTCTATGTTTGCCTTTTAGGTTTTTACCTGTCTTTTGTTCGTTTGTGCCTCAATCCCTGATACTGTGTAATCAGAACTTCTGAACATCAAGTGCTTTGCCAGTAACTTCATGAAGCCACAAAAGCTTTATCAATTAAATATTACCTCTTACTAATCACTGATTCTTGCTAATAAGACAAAAAGATAAACATCAAAATACTTAAATTAGTGTGAGTCTAGGCAATTAGATGTCATGGAATCATGAGCTAATTCAGACTCAGAGGTCTCTCGTCTGACCTTCTGCTAAATGTGGAGTCAGCGCTGAGATCAGACAGAGGTCGCTCAAAGCTTTATCCAGTCAGGCTTTGAAAACCTCCAGGGAAATTTCTGCACAACCACCCTAGGCTGCCTGTCACAACATCCTACTGTCCCCCATTGGGAAATGTTTTATTTCCTTCTAATGTACAGTCTTGGGTTTGTTTTTGCCTACTGTCACTTATCCTCCTACAATACACTGCCAGGTTCCATCTTCTGGGTGATCTCCTCATCGGTCCTGGCTGCCTGCAGCTAGGAGCCCTCGAAGCCATTCCTCAAGCTGAGCAAACCCAGCTCCTCCAGGCGTGCATTACAAAGCCCACAGCCCCCTCGGCAACACTTCACTCAACTCATTCTAGTTGACCAATACCTTTCTTGTACTACGGAAACCAAAATCCAACGCAATAACATAGCATAGCTGTTGTCTAACAAGTGCTGAGTATGGGGGGATAATCATGTCCCTTAATCCACAGGCTCTCTGTATGGCCCAGGATGTTATTCATCTTCCTGGCTGTTAAGTTAGTTTTTCACCATCACTCCTCCATAAAGCTAGAGAAACTGCAATCTCTGGAACAAAGATTTCCAATTTCTATTTTATAAGCATACCAACACTCCAACTCTCCTTACCCTAATGAATGCATTTGAAAAATACAAAAACATATGATGTCACAGCTCTTAAAAAGACTTTGCAAAAATGCTCCACATTCTGTAACTCAGACAAAAACTAACACAATATTCAGGCTCCTAGTATTCAGAATGACAAAAAAAACCCCACTATTATTATTTGGAGTGGAAGACATTACTTGAAAAAAACTTCAGGAGGAAAACTCTCTTCCCAGGGCAGAATGTAAAGATAATACATCGATGAAACAAGCCATACACCATATTAAATTAGGGAAAATGAAGTTAGTGTAGGAGCCTTGTTTCACTCACAATAACAAGAAATATCCAAATCAGAGACTTGAGACAAACAGTAACCCAACAGATGGCTTTTCATTAAGCCTTGCACAGATAAAACTTAGAAGATGTTCAATACATCCGTATACTTTTAATGTCACAAACATAAGCACTACATCAAGTTTTACTTGATTAAATCAAGCAACTTATTTGGAAATCTTCCCTTATATTGTATTGCCTAGAGTAAATTTAACTGACGTTGCCTACTTTCTGTAGTTTGGCTGTTCTGCACCCCAGATTATACATTACTTCCACCTCCGTTATGCTTAGTAAGCATCACTTGTTCTTGAATATGCACAAGATTAAGAACACCATGATAAAATAATGAGAAAATAAGCTTTCAGTCAGTAAGAATATAAAAACCAAAGTCATTGCTTTACTGATTTTGGCTGAACTCTTCTATAATAGAAAACTCCTGAATTATCTGTTGGCTGTTAAGTATGCCATCTTGTTTAATGAGACAGCTGTCTATGATCCTACATCTCCTTTAACAAATGTGGTTAACAAGTCAATTTTTTCAGATGAAATTCCTACAAAACTTTTTTTGTCAGGCAGAATTTATGCAGTATGTCAAATACTCAGTTAATTACATTACATACACATTTTAGATTTAGAGTGGCTTTTTTAATAGTTGGGTACTACTATGTAAAAAACAACCAACCAACCAACCAAAACAAAAAACCTAAAGTATCCCAACCATCTTGAGATACTCTTGGCCATTTAAGCCTTGGTCTTACTAACCCTTTTAAGAAAATATAACAAAAGACATCTGGAAATACACTAATAATTTAGTTGAAGGCAGTGTTTGCGAGTTACTGAAGGCGTCTGATCTTCTCTCACTCCCGTATCCTTAAAAGCCATAATAAGCAGGAAGGATTTTAGCTCAGTTTCTTAACTGTAATCATTGTTCGTAGCTAAGCTGAATATATATTTTAAAAATAACACCACCACAGAAACAGAGCAGACACGTGAACCTCACAAATGCTTGAAAGTAATTTCCAACACTATGATAAGCATTATGGATTAATAAAGATTGCACATTGAGGTTACGAGTGAGTATTATTGAAGTAAGCCTGCTCTTATAATAAAACCTGTAAATCTTCCACACATACTTGTGTATACAAGAAGCCTTCTAAGTCAGTTAAATGTTATTCCTTCCCTAAGTTTCACATGATTGTTTATGTAACTGACAAATAAAGGCGTCTGTCAGATTATACAGGGATTCAAAGTACAGTAATAAGATATCACATAAAATGTTTAATCATCATCAGGAATGTTGTTGCTCTACACAGAAGGTTGCAATTTACCTGTTACAATCTTGAACACAGTCACTGCAGTTGCCTCCTTTTAAGTAACACGCTGCTCTGTTTGAGTACAAGATACTTAAATCATCTGGACTTCGTTCTCCTAAAAGAAGTTACAATTACAATCAAAGACCATTACTAAAATGACACTCAAGCAATTGTATACAGTAAGTTGTACTGCAGCGATGCAGTCTGCTCTTGATACAAAACTGGAAGGAGCTTTCCTTTATTATGTCACCTAGAATACTTAGTTATTCAAACACAAAGAAATGCAAACATCTTTGTCCCCAGAAAGTTAAAAGAATATTTTACTCCTCTTCCTCATTTTGTATTACATGAATTACCCTCTACTAGCAATGACTAAGTATTCACTGCACAGTAACTCATGCCAAAAATCCAGGGACAGGCTAGGTTAGTTCATCTGCAGTTCCTTTAAATCACATAAACAACAATTCTAAATTTAAGTATAACGTATCACACTCACCTACACTGATGACATACTCAATTGCTTCCGAGTATTTGGGCACAGCTTCTCCAAACTGCCCACTCTTAAATAACTCGTTTCCTTCGCTTTTCAGTTTTGCAGCAGCTGGAGGAAGAGAAGTCGAATGGGCAGCACCAGCTGACAGGGACCCTGCTCCATGCGATCTGGAGGACTGGCCAGCTTCAGGGCTTTCACTTGTTTGGTTGCTATTTAAATAACCATTGGCTTCACCTTCATGGTCTGTTTTCTGTGATTTTTTCTCTTCTGTGCCTTTTTTTAATCCGCTCTCAGTTGATTCCTTCTGTTTCTGGGTCCCTCTGTCTTCCAGCTTGGAGCCACCTCCTTTGCTGTGAAACTTTCTCTGTGCGTTCCCCATCTCAGCCTTCCCCAAAGCCGCCTCGCCTCTCACTGGCAGGACAATTTCTGCAAGGAAGTTAATCAGCTGAGTTAGAGCTTGCATCATCAGAAGAAACTACTGCCACGCCAAACGAGGGGTGCACTTCCAGAGAATACAGCACAACATTCTTCACAAAGCTGCATTTCACAAAGATTGATTTGCCTCAGAAAACACAGGAAAGTTCCTACTTAGCAGTGATCTGTAATGATTACTGAGAATGTATTCCTATGAAATCTCATTTCTCACTGCTGAGCACAAGGGAACACCCCTGTTCTGCAGTGTCAGAATGGAACAGAGCTCACCTTGAAATTAACTCTTTAAATACTGAATATTGAAATAGCAACACTGATTTTCCATGACCAAATCAAAACGTTTGCAGGTTAAAATCAGCACACACAACCAATAAAGCAGTGATGTTACACATTTTAGACTTCTTCTCTCCTTCCTGTAGGTGGAATAAAATTTCATAAAACATTCTCAAAAAGGCTTCATTTAAACTAAGTTCAATATGCCTTTTGTAGACAGCTCAGATAATTCAATTTTCACCATTACTATTAATTAGAAAAAATCACAGACTAACAGTATTGGATATTAACATACATAAATCCCTTACTCACCTGAATTATTAGCAGATTACCAATCCAGTACTCAAATACCTATTTCAGTAGAAAGCCTGACTATTGAAATTACCAGTTCCATTAAGGGACCTCTGCATACAAACATTTTAATTCTCACTTGGCGCATTTAATTTAAATGCTGGGTTTTCATCTACCCTAACTTGATGTGTTCATCTACCAAATAGTTTTTCATGTCCTCCTATATTAGAACGATACTTTCAAATGACTCTAAACTTCCAAAGTTGACTGAATATGGAAAGATATTTTCTGATGCACAAAATGTAACTGAAATTAAACCAAACAGGATGGGAAAGCATAAGATTTTTGAAAACAATTCATGCCATATGCAGTAGAACTACTAGAGTCTTGTTTCCTACAGATACGTACATGAGTGTTTAGATTCTCTAGTGTCTAATAGACAAAAGCTCTGAATCCATCTCAGCCTCTCTGATTTGAAATACCTTTATTTTTTGGTAAGCTGATACTCTGCAATGGGAACAATGATAAGAAAAATCTGTTCTATTTCCCCTTCCTCCATTTTTATGAAGCTTCATTATTTTGAGACTTCTGTCCAGCAAAACTGTGGCAATGCTAAATATGCCAAAAAAGAATTTTAAACCCTGCTAGCACTAAAAGAACCAACTTAAAACGGAAAGGCTGTCAAAAGCCAAAAGTTATCGAATACTCTGAAAGAAATATTTGACACGTGTTTATATAATGGATTACATCATGTTTCACTAAAAATGAATTTTCACCTACACAAGGTGTATCTCCTTTAGAAGCACGGCACAAAATGAAATGCAGAATGAACTGCAAAATATCTAAGTACACTTCACAAGGAGTTCACTTCCTATGAAGCCAAGTAATAGTTTCAATTGTTTTATCCATTCTGGACTAGTTATATATGAAGGCAACTGGAATCGCCCTAATCTTAACAGATAAATATATATATATTCAATCTATTCAATTCAAATCTATTCAATATATTGCTTTTGGACAACACTGTGTCATTTAAACTATTCTGCATTACATGTTCTTGGTTTAGCTGACTGAAATGAAACTTGGATTGTTCTAAACCAGAACACGTAATGAGCAGATTTCTTAAATAATTCCGGTCTCTGCTTAGAAGTAGTCATAAAGAATGGAAAACAACTTACTGGTCAACATTTACACTGACACTGGAATTGAGGGGTTTTCTTGACTTCAGGAAGTTGATTACAAATTCAGTTCTAGAGTTATTTTTCAACACTGCATATTTTAACATGAACTAATTTCTCACATTGCAAGTTTTCAATAGAGCCTAAAAACTACAGTGGGTCGGGCCCCACCAATACTAGACATTACACACACCACTTCTAAATGAGAGTTCCTTCTTCACAGAGTTTACAATTCTAAAAATAATAATAATAATAAATTAAAAAAGCACACTGAAAAGAAGATCAGGGAATGCAGAATAGCAATTATAATGGTTAACAAGGTGGACAAACATCCTCATAGAAGAGTTCATCAATAAGGCTTCTAACCATAAGGAGAATGGACATGGTCACTTACTCAAGGCCACAGTGGCAAATAAACTTTCTATTACAGTGAAAGTGTGATCACATACATACTATATCCATTTAATAAAATTTGTTTAGAAAATCAACAAGAGAAACTCAAAGAGTGTTATCAACCGCTATCTGTTTTGGAAAGCCATCCATCAGCCACTGTGAGGATATCTCCTTTTACTTAAGGGCATAAAGCATTACTTCGAAGAAACAAAACAACTCTACATGCTCAAGATCAGCAGAGAACACAGTGTGTAATTAATCTACACTATGTAATTCATCTGCAGAGACATTTTTTTCCTGATCAAAACCTAAACAACATCCCACCATAAAGAACAATTTAGTAAAAGAAAAGAAGGTCACAAGATAGAAGACCAATGTATGAGGATGTTCTTCAGTCTAAGAATGTTTCCAAATCATGTTAAAGAGACACCTGATTGGTACTGTCATAATGACAAGGACCTTAAGTTGGTACTAGCAAGTAAATTTAATACCACATAGGAAGTAAATTGTGAAGACTGAGATGCTTAGTCTACTTATTGCTGTTGGCAGAATATATCAAATCTATTCAATAACTGAATTATCTTCGTATTTGTTTCCAGACGTAATTTAAAATAAATGTATAAACTTTAAAACTAGGGCTACAAAGATGTTTAGGGGCCTGGAGCATCTCCTGCATGAGGAAAGGCTGGGAGACCTGGGGCTGTTCAGCCTGAAGAAGGGGAGGCTGAGAAGTGATCCCATCACTGTTTATAAATATCTAAAATGCAGGAGTGAAGTGGATGGGGCGAGACTCTTATAAGTGGTGCCCAGCAACAGGACAAGGGGTAATGGACACAAACTGGAACATGGGAAGTTCTATACAAACACGAGGATGAATTTCATTACTGTGAGGGTGACAGAGCACTGGAACAGGCTCCCCAGAGGGGCTGTGAAGTCTCCTTCTCTGGAGGTATTCAAAACCCATTTGGATGCTTTCCCATGAGACCTACTGTAGGCATCCTGCTGTAGCAGGGGATTGGACTGGATGATGTCCAGAGGTCCCATCCAGCACCTACAGTTCTGTGTGATTCTGTGTTTCTGTGTGAAAATACACAGCAATCTATGAAGATGCTTGCCATCTAAATCTCAAAAAAACTTAAATATATCACATGAACACATGTGACACTGATGTCAGTTGACAAACTTCCCTATGTTTAAAAGGCTAACCTCTCATCAGATGAATGGGAGTCTTCCTGTGGAGCTAAAAGGCATTTAGTCATCTGAATACTGTCAATGGAAAGCAACCCCCAATTAACTAATATATAGGGCTAGGGACATGACCCATCCTTTCTTTCAAGGTATTTGCTGAGACTTAGTGGATAAAAACTGCTTTTGAGAATATATTTTCCCTAAACTCTTGTGCAAATAGTGCATTATTAAATCAGCCTTTTACAGTCTGCAATTCACATGTAAGTAGAACATTTTGGTAACTGAAGAAACAACAGACTGAATTAATTTCAAGATAAAGAATTACATAGGCTGTGGAAAACAGAAAAGACATGGCTGTCTTGCCAAATTACCTTAAAGAACCAATAAAAAGGGTAGAAACCAACCCAAAGATGTTTTTCTGTGGCATACTGGAGCCCAGACACGCAGCTGAACCCCAAACAACTTGACAGTACAAGCCTCAATGGCTGTTGATGCCTCACTTTCTCCTGAAGCCAACAGTTCTGCCTATGCCAGCAGCCTCACCTCAGCAGTGCTGCAGACCAATACATTCAGGTCTACTTTAAGTAGTGAATGTAATTTTAGTCTTTTTCCTCAGATTGAAATTAATAGGAAATGATATGACATTACTTTTATCTCTGCTGCTTCTTCCACATACTTCTGCATTTTCCCCTCCTTCTTCATCACCTTCTGAATCCTCTATATCTTGAATAAGTATTCTTTTTCCTCTGCCTTCGGTCTTATATCCAGGCTTTAATTCTTTCAGTTTCTTTTCAATCTCTAGCAGATTTTTCTGCAATAGAAAAATAAGCAGTAACAGCAGAAGCCTTTATATCTAGAAAATACATTCTGTTAAGTAATATACAAAAGATCCTGAAGAATTATCCAGATAAATGTTATCAATATAAAACTGGAGAAAATAAATGTGACTTCTCAGTCAGTATCAAAATCATGATTAACACTGAATTTCTGTCTCTTAGAAACTCAGAATAAAGCACCTAAGTAAATATGCATCTTTCTTTGCTTAAGCGTAAATAAATAGCTGAATAAACATACCACACTATGATGATATCTGGCATGGTCTACTCAGAAGAGCCACACTGAAAACAGGCTATTTGTAGAGTGTCTGAAAAAGCCTTAGACCAGTTTATCAGTGCTTATGCCATGGAGAACTCAGTGTCTGATGGATATTTGATGGACTAATGTAACCAACAGAAATAGAACTAGAAGCAGTAACAACTTCTTAGCAGTGCAGCACGACACTGTTGAATAATGAAAAGTTTTGTTCCTCAAGGTCTCTCATTCCTTAAATATTTTCGGAATAATTTTAAAAAATGCCCCAACAACTCTTCACACTTTCAGAACAATATAAATATACCTAATATTAAGCACTCTTTTGTTTTGTATTCAATGCCATACAAAGAAGTGCCATTTCAGTACTCACTTCAACAAGAAAAAGGACAGGAAAAAGCCAACATTCATTGAACAATTCCAGTTACTGACCAGCAATTTACCCTTCCTTCAGTGACTCTGCATACAAACATTCATTTTGTTTGTGTTCTACATTCTCCTATTCAGCTCAAGCGTGCTTTGAGGATCCTTCAATCAAAAAGCAACTAAAAAACATGGCCTGCCAAGCACTGTATCACCTCTAGGTGTCTCAGCCAAGGCATAAGAGCTGGCACAGATAAGGACAAAGGACCGACATCTGTTTCAGCAGAGAAGCATTACTCAGCAGAGGTACTGCTGTCTTTGGATCTCTGAAGAGTGTACGCACAATGAATACCATTACAAGTCTTAGCACAGCCTTTGCACAAAGACTTCTGTGGAGTTTGTCAGCATAGACTCAGAAGTTCAGTGTTATAAAGGGGAAAACAAAAAGCAAAAGAGCTCTTCTAGCAGTCAAATCAAAACAGACACGTTTGAAAAGATAAAGAAGCAGTAAGGAGATTCCTTGGTTGATGCGAACTCTGGAACTAGTCACACTACTAATGTGAACTGTTCCTGCTAGAAAGTAATCTGCAAGAACAGGCATGAATGCAATAGGTTGTTAATCTGACACACAGGCTGAGACCTCTGACTTTTCTGGTGCAAACAATAGCAATGGTCAAGTAATTCCACAGAAAGAAGAAGCAATCAGCAAGCTGCTAGTGTTTTAAAATGTGTCAACAGTAAGAACTAAATAGAATTCACACGATGAGACAATTCCCCAAAATTGAGGGGTAGCAGCATGATGGACAAGCAAAGAGCAGCTTAGTATCAAAACTGCCTAGTACTGAAAATTCTCAGGGCAGGTGGTATCCATATTCTAGGACTAGGTTCAAAGCTGTAAATCACCCACAAGAAAATACCAATGAAATAACAAGAACCAATTTCCTCCTAAGTAGCTGAAGTAGTATTTGTACAAGGACCACATCCTGACCTTGAGCTTTCGAATAAAGCATCCTGCTTTCCTAGATCCCTATTCATAAAGTATGCAGGGTTGTTTACTTTTTTTTTTTTCCTAGCCTGGACATGAGAAATGAGATTTATAACACCGAACACATTGAAGTAAAGACAGAACTTAGGTCTTCTCCTTTCGGGTTAGCTTTAACACAAGAACAAAAGTTTGGCATCTCTTATGAATTTTTCTTGTGAATTATGTATCAAACTTCAAGTACATTTATCCCAATGGATCTTTTTGAAAGAAATTTCAGTCAATACACTGACACTGTGAGCATGTTCAGCAGCTATATGTCAGGCACCTACATTACTTTAATACAGAAGACTTCAGCGCCTACAGGTTCTCACAGCTAAGTACGAGAAGAGAAGGTTTGGTCACACTCAGGTACCTACTTTCTACCACAGGCAGCTAAGTGGTCTCGGGAAACTGATCATTGGCACAGTATATAATTGTGTCCTCAGAATTAAGATTCAAATCAAATAATATAAATGATAAGCACTCTATTCTACAACTGCCTACAACCTTTTCCAAGTCGTATGCAAGTCATTTACCTTAGCTACAGCATTTTCTGGTTCAATGCATAATACTGCATTCAGATCCTTCATAGCTGCCTGGTAATTCTTCAGCTGATTGTAAACAGTGGCACGGCGCAACAGAGCTATAAAAGAATAGAGTGTATTATATACACTTTTAAAGCATAAAGTGTATAACAATTCATTCTTTTTCTATAAATATGAAGTGTGAGTGTAGAACAATTTCTAAACTTTATTGCATTTACTTCATAATGAGTGTATTACTGATTCTCTTCACTGTTTTTAGCAATCTAATTTCATGACATCTTTTGAGACAGGAATCATGACTTGTGAATCATAGAATCACCAAGGTTGGAAAAGACCTCCAAGATCATCCACTCCAACTGTCCACCTACCACCAATATTTCCCACTAAACCATGTCCCTTAGTGCAACATCTACATGTTTCTTGAACACCTGCAGAGACGGTGACTCCACCATCTCCCCAGGCAGCTCATTCCAGTGCCTGACCACTCTTTTGGAGAAGAAATTTTTCCTAATATCCAACCTGAACCTCCCCTGGAAGAACTTGAGAACTCTCGTCCTATCGCTAGATAGAGAGCAATAATGTCTCCTCTCAGCCTCCTCTTCTCCAGATTGAGCAATCGCACCCAGATCCCTCAGCCGCTCCTCACAGGACTGGTATTCCAGACCCCTCAGGAGTTTCACTGTGAAGCATCTTCTCATGTTTTTCCAATTTGTCCACTTTTCACATGCAAATACAGTTAGCTGCACTTCTTTACCTTAAGAAAGGATTAAACCAGCAACTTTCATTGTTTTCATGTTGCTTTTAAGGTAATTAATGCTTCAGTATGGGTACTACGTAAACAATGTATTGCACAAATATAAGAGGATTTACACTTATCATATAAAGAACAGAAGTTAGCTCCACACTGTTGCCTAAGAATAGCCATCACAGAACAACACAGTAGACTGCTTAAAACTTCCCTGACTCCCAAAATACTGTTAAAATTACTTTGGGAAGCTAATTGCTTTCTTCTTCATACTTGGAACTCAACTCAGTGAAAGCAACTAACAACATGAATGGATACAAACAACAATTTTATTTGCTAGAAATAAATAATACATAGAAAGACAGATTTATATTTAACTCTACCTTTTACATTGCTAGGTTCCATATCTAGCACCTTCTCACAATCCTGCAAAGCACTGTCCCAGTCCTGAAGTTTGATTTCTGCTTGAGCTTTGTTATTATATGCAGCTGCAGTGGGTAGTATAGATATACTCCTGCAAAAGAGTATTGATCACACTGGGCTCATCATTAGGAAGTTTGAATATAGAAACAATGTACTATTGGAATCTTTGAACATTATTAGTATCAACATTAATGTTGTAACAATTTAATCAAAGTGGTTAGAGACTTGTTCTTGTAAGAAGAGAGGCCATTATTCACCAACTACGTTTACTATCTTCAGGGCTCCCACTGCTCATCCATATAAATTCAAACCAAACTGTCAAATGATACCTTTAGAGTATCAAAAATCAGAATCAATTAGGTTGGAAAAGACCTTCAAGATCACCAAATCCAACCATCAACCTGACCTACCTAACAAGTCTCACCATTAAACCAGGGGGGCAGTCTGTTCCAATGCTTGCTCACAGTCTCCATGAATAAATTATTCTGAGCATCCAATCTAAAGCTTCCCTGGTGCAACTTGAGATCATTTCCTCTTGCCCTATCACATGTCACCTGAGAAGAGACAAACACCCACTTTGCTGCAACCTCTCTTTCAGGTAGCTGTAGAGAGCGATGAAGTCTCCTCTCACCCTCCTTTTCTTCAGATGAAACAATCCCATTTCCTCAGTCACAAGGGAGTGTAAGTCCTGTTTTCTAGTCCCTTTATCAGCTTCATTGCTGTCCTCTGCACGTGCTCGAGCAACTCTGTGTCCTTCTTGTAATGATGGACCCAAAACTGAGCACAGTATTCAAAATGCAGTCTCACCTGTGCTTCATACAAATGGACAATCACTTCTCTAGTCCTGCTAGCCACGCTATTTCTGTTACAGGCCAGGATGTTATTGGCCTTTTGGTCACCTGGGCACCGTGGCTGCAGCAGTCATGACATAGTAGAGTTTAAGATTCTAGAAGTAAGCAACAGTATCCTCATGGCCAAATAGGTAAAATGTGGACTACCTAAGCAGGCAATAAGGTAGAGAGAAAACTAACTGGACTGTTAGGCTAAAAGAACTGTGACAAGATGTATGAAGTCCAACTAGCCATCAGTTACTAGAGGCCTCCCTGCAGGACCAATACCATTTAACACCAGCAGTCTCTAAGATGGAGCAGAGGGCACTCCCAGGAAGTCCCTTGCTGATACACAGTTGCAGGGGGAACAGTCCTTAACACAGTAGAGGGCAGAACTCTAGTCAAGAAAGGCTTTAATAAGCCAAAGAAACAAGCTGACAGACTTCACAGTAAGCTCAAAAAACAGCAAATGCAAAATCCTGGTCTTGAAATAGAATATAGCACTAATAAAGGCAAGATCAAGTTGTTTTTTCTTTTTAATCCAGTGTCTACATGAGTTGTGGTTTAACTTAGCAGGTTGCTGAGCACCACAGAGTTGCTCTCTTCCTCCCTCCCTTCCTAGCAGGATGGGGGAGAGGATCCAGAAAAACAAAAGAGAACTCATGGGCTGATCTAAAACTAATTACTAAGATAGAGAAAAGGAAAATAGTTATTACATTTATATATAAATAAGTGTTTATAACGAGTGATGCACAAGCAATTGTTCACAATCTCCCAACCCATGCCCAGTTAGCCCATGAGCAGCAGAAGAGAGAGAGATGAACTTCCATCCCCTTCAAAACACCTTCTGCTTGATGTCATATGGAATGGAACATCCCTGTGGCCTGTTACAGTCATCTGTCCTCACTCTGTTCCCTCCCAGCTCCACGGACCCTTTGATGAGAATGGCCTTGGCTCTGTACAACATTGCTTGGCAGCAACTATAAACACTGGTGTATTATCAGCATTGTTCTTCTCCTAGAACCAAAACACAGCATCCTGCCAGACACTCTGAAGAAAACAATTCTGTCCCAGCTGAAACTGAGATGATACGCTTTTCTTGTGGACTGCTACTAATTACACAGTTATGATTAAGTTGTACACAATTAATTTTCTTTCTCCTAAGCACAGGTTATTAAGTCAGTTTTTTTTTTAAATAAAAACTGAGATAATCATGCACTATAATTACTTCAAATTAATTTCTAAATAGTCTGTTTTCTCAAGACATTCTATAACATTTAATTTTTGCCCATCTGCCCTTGAATCTCAACTGTTTTGAGAAGTCTGAACAACTTTGTGACGCCTGCAAAGTTGTGTCCCATCACTATTCACCTATTCCTTCCTGATTTATCTTCACAATAAATAAAAATTAGTATCAGGATGCAACAGTGCTGTAAGTATTCTTCTGTAAAATCCTTTCACCCTGTTGAAAATAATCTAATTGTCACTACGGCTTTCAAAATAATACTCACAGGTAAAAGTTATTAAAATAAAGGAACACACTATTTACTCACCGAGCGTAATATGTCACTGCTTCCACATAATCTCCACTAGCAAAGGCTTCATTGCCCTTTTCTTTTTCCCGAGTAGCAATGAAGATCTTCTCTTTCTTTGTCATGCCTATAAGAAAATATTTATAGTTGTTAAAACCACCAGTCTGCATAGATGCAATCAAAATATTGTCAGCTAAAATACTTTGAATGTTATATTCCTTATATTATTTTTAAAAGAACATTGATCATAAAAAGACAAAACTGCCTTATAATTTCTATAATAACAACCTAGATCCTTCTCATAAGGCATAAAATTCTGAATACAAGGTGATGGTTATTGGTTAACCCCTAGCACTGGATTACAGTAGCAGAAGTGTGCTTTACATTTTTACTTAGCTCTCTCAACCCAAACACAATAAAACATTATAAGCAATGATTAAAACCAAGATTATGTTTTTAATCATGAACTTCTATGAAATTTTAGCATCTCTAGGTGCTGAAAAATAAAGACATCTCTATAATACAATTTGATTTGTATTCACATTCAACAATAGAGTACTACAATCAAAGAAAATAAAAAAATATGCTTCTAGGACATTACCAGTTGTGTTTACTTGCTTTTCAATTAGAGGTGGAGGTGGTCTACTAACAAATCTTGCTTTTGAGTTATTTTCTTCACTGCTTTCATCAATTTTAGAACACTCCTTTTCCACATCGAACCTTAAATTAATACAAATAACAAATACAACAATGCTGCACAACAGAAGTCCTCTATTTTTAGAACATAATGATATATTTCCATTACAAACCAAAGCTAAGCAGGCATAAAGGCAGTGATCAATTATTCATTACTTGTTAGGTAAAAGATGTTTAGCCTTATCTCCTTTCCTTGTGTTATTGTTTGTTTCTCTCATATCTTTGTGTATATACAAATATACACACATATACACACAGATGCACAAATATATGTATTCACACATACATATAAACAATAGACAACAAATATTCCTTCATCCTCCCTTCTTGTTAAAAACAAACAAAACCAAACAAACTAAAAATCAGCAAAATATCTGCCTCCCCTCCTCACTGCCTCCAAATAAAGGCAGGTGACATTTATGAAACTGTATCTTCAGGCTCAATTCCAGTCCTGTCAAATACCTGCATTAACCTTTATTGAAAACACTGAATAAATGGCTTCATTGTGACTAATAGCATGAACTTGAGAGAGATTTCACAACAGTCTCAGATATTTCTATGGTTACTCTGAGGTAGCTTCTGAAAACAGTGTTTAGGGATTTATACTGAATAAATATTGCTGCTATAATCCGATAAAACAAATACAGTAATAACCAATTGCTACACTACACCACGTTTCTATTTATGACTTAATGAAAAATAGCCTTTGCTTTCCACAATAACCTCAACAATCTGAATAATTTATTTCTGAGATAGGGACATCATTCAGAAAAATTACTCAATTCAAAACCTCCTCAGGTAAGACTATCTGCGCTCCTTTATAAATCTCATCTTTCACTACTTTCACTTTTTCATTATAAATTAACCACATTTCAAAACAATGATTTTTAAGTAAGTAAAAACTTCCTAGTTCAAGAATAGTCTAAATAACTTCTGCTTCAGTATGCCCACATTATCCAAAATATTTCCTATATACTATACAGGAAAATCCACTATTATCAGCATGTCAAACGACAAAGGGTGAGCACATACATAAAATTGCAAGTAACATTAAAAAACGATTACTTCAAATGATACAGAGTAAAGAGGGATGAAAGAATAAATTGTTGCAGAAGTTATTTTGATAACCCACGTATTTAAAACATTTGAGTAGGAAGGCCACAGTTTCTGGAGTACATATGCATGACAAGGGCTTGGAGAATATGCCCTGCTAGGAGCAACTGAAGGAACTGGGGCTGTTTAGTCTGGGGAAAAGGAGGCTGAGGGGAGACCTTATTGCTCTCTTCCAATATCTGAAAGGTGTTTACAGCGAGAGCAGGGCTGGGCTCTTCTCACTGGTGACAGGATGATGGGAAATGGCCTCAAGTTGTGCCAGGACAAGTTTAGGTTGGATATCAGGAAAAACTTCATTATAGAAAGGGTTGTTAAGCACTGGGATAGGCTCCCCAGGAAGATGGTTGACTCACCATCCCTGGTTGTGTTTAAAAACCATTTGGATGCAGTGCTCAGGGACATGATTTAACAGAGGGTTGTTAGAGTTAGGGCAGTATGGTTAGGCTGTGGTTGCACTTGATGATCCTTAAGGTCTTTTCCAATCTGAGCAATTCTGTGATTCTATGGCAATAAACTATATGCAGGTCTTAAGCAGAGAGGGTTTCTGTAGAGTTTTTTTGGTGGCAGAGTGAGATACTAAAAACTTTCATCACCCACCTCACTGTCTCTAGATTAAGCTCCCCACCAAGAACACTGGAAAGGCATGTATTTTCAGTCTGACTCTGCGATTCTGTGATTCTACAGCACCATTTAAGGAGCTGCAGGGAAGCTGCTACTGTGCATAACACAGAAGTGTATCTCCTTCACATTCAATAATTTGGGGGCATCGATCTGTGATGTGTCACCATTATTTTATTTTGAAAATTTGATAAATTTGATCAATTAAGCTATCGTTAATTCCCCAATTTATGTACCTCCCCAGACTTTATATTTCGAATGTTGGAAAAAGAAAAGAAGAAATATTAAACAAAATCACATTTTATTTGTATTTTCTGTTGACTCATTGTACTTCACACCACTTGGATAGAAGAAATACAGACTAACTCACTTTCAGTTGGTAGCACCACAGTGCATCATCTGCAATTTAACAGAACTGTTATGAAGAACCTAAGTTTCCTTGCAGTACTGTAGTTCCCTGAAAAGCTAACCTTAATACTGCGTTTCTGGACAATACTTTAAAAAAATAAAACAAACCACTGTGTTTCATTATAAAACAAATAAATAAGAGTTAATAAAAATGAAAATATAAAGGATTTGACATACTTATCCCATTCACTGTAATCCCGTGGTATGTTTTTCTTATTTCTTTGTTTGTTTTGGAACTTTTCATTCTGAAAAAGAAACAGGCAGCCTGTAAGACAATTTCCAAAAGATGAAACTCACTTATTTTTTTTTTAATTTCTGTAACATATATCCCTACTAATTAACACTGCCATGACTAATTTCAGCACGGTCTTGAATACTTATTTTGTGTAGCTTTAAGGAACATCTTTATACATTTGATGTATCATTGTAATCAGACTTTCTCTGCACTGCTCTGTTACACATCATAGAGGCACTGGATAAAAGTTTTCAGGCGGCACACTGCTCTTTCTAAAAAGTATACTGAATTGCCATCTTCCAAACCATACTTTCAACACAGCAAGGAACTCTATCAACTCTTGGGTAACCCCAGCTTTGTAATGAGATGTTTAATGCTGAGATTGAATCACTAACCTCATTTTAGGCTTGCCATTCCCAAGGGAATGCAATGCCCAGTTTCTCACAGCCCCTGGAGGCTTCCAAACAAGTATAAAATGAACATTTGCTTTGACTTCTAGATAGCATCTTTGTACTTCTTTGACACATTCCAACTGAGCTAATTTCCAAGATGATTTACGCTCATTCTTGCTTTTAGAGAAGGTCCACCAATGGTATTTGCGTCACCTAGAATTTATCCTTAGGATAATTTATCCTTCAACAATCCATCCCAATAAATGACTCAGCCAGCATGTATGGCAACCCATCTCCTGTCCCAACGGAACGTATTTCCATAGCTGTCACCTTTGGCATCTCTTCCACCTTTGTCAGACTGTTTCTGATACATCTCTCCCTGCTTGTTGACTCCAACATTCAAGGTGTGGTTCCAAACAGGATTCCATTGTGGAACAGCCAGTTCAAAATATTCCCATGTACTCTTTGCTGTTTGTTCAACCCTCCTCTTGCCTTGCAATCAATCTCTCACCAAGTTAGACCGGTGTAACTGTTTGTAGGATTGCAGATTTACAATTATGTGGGTTCAAACAATCTGATATAGATTACAGTGCAACCCCTAAACATCTGTACCAGTGCAAGTGAGCACACAATAAACTGAACCAAAGAAACCAGCAGCAGCAACCTCTTAAACTAGCTTTACCAGTGGTGACACTGTAACAAGGAAATACTTCTGCAGTTGAATATAAGCACCTCGATTTACATAATGCAAATGAGTGCCTTCCTATAAACACTTGCAGCTCTCTGTAATACTAGGTTACATAAACTTTTGTAGTATGTGACTTCAGAATTACACATAATGTTCTGTTTTTCAAAAGCTAGACAAAACGACAAACACATTCAGTGATGAATGCATGTTTAGAGAAGTTAACCCTAAGTATGGCTTCCTAGAAAATGACATCATTATGTATGCATTCTGGGGTATGTTACAAACTTTGATTTTTTAGAATATCTTTTCAATCCAGAAGTACATCGCTTAAATGAGCATATGGTTAAACTCTCAGAAGAAAACTCATGACGTATCATACACAAATGCAACTTTAATACAGCAAGAGTGTATCCCTTAATGGAATAAAGCAGAAGTGTTGACACAAAATTTCAAAAATCCTTAAAATTCTACATCTCACATTCTTGAGGTCATTGTAACCAAACCACGGCTCCAGCAGAGTATGGAATTTTTCACTTGTTCTCATCCAAGAGCCTCTCATGAAAAGGTTATGCTTGCATGCTGTGTACTGGTATTACATGCTCTGGTACTTGGTATTATAGGCAGAACATTAAAAACATCCTCTGCCACTGTCATGTTTCTTGCTAGAACTCTCAGTGCACGGATCCCACAGGGTCTGTAGCTCAGTGAATAATGCCTGGACCAAAAAACGGAGCGCAGACTGGACTTAGTTCAGATGCAAAAACTCGGCCACCTGCTGGGTCCCTTGTGATAGAAATTACTATTCTGAGCCAGCTAATCAGTATTCTTTTTCTATTTGGAATATCCAAAATAATATGATGGCTGTATAGATAGTATAGATAACATCATCAAGGAGTTTCCTAAAACAAAACTTGGAATGTGCATTGCATGTCCTGCACTGTAGTACTGTGTTTGGCAAAGAATCTGCTGAAGTCTCCCTGACCCTCTTTTATTTCGCAGTATAGATGTAACCTCAAAATCCAAGACAGTGTGAAACAGAAACAGGATTGTTAATTCAGAAACTTCTGTATCATGTAAGAGAGGGGAATTCTGTTATAAAGTACTCAATCTTCATTCATTTGTGGAAAATTTGTCCCATGACTCCACACCAGTAAAAAGGAAACCTCCAAAATAAACCTAGTATATACCCTTTAACACTACCCTGAAATGTGAATTGGACACAGAAAAGTGTGTTTAAGATTTGCTTCAGAAATTAACTCTTGATCAAGATTAAAAGATAATTACAAGATGCATGCTAGTATATAAGAGGCAGTTTTGTTTAAGTATTGGTCTCTTACGAGACAGCTTAAAGCATTTTACAAAATAAATTAACAAAATAAATCTATGACAAACAATATGGTTAACAAAATAAATCTAGTAAGGGAGGTTCAATGAATAGAAGTTCTTAAAATCTGAATTTGCTGATTTTAGAAAGACATAATTAACACACTTTTGTAAAAATAACGTTTTAGAAAATTGGAGATACCTGGAAAGCAGGAAGACAGCTGCTGGAACAACGAATAGGAGGCAAGTTATCTTGTCCTTCATGCAGTGTGCCTGTTTTCAAAAACTCTGGTTTATTATCATCTTCATTCATTTCTGCCACCCAGCTCTGAAAATAAGTAAGAATCTGTACCTTAAAGCTGTACAACAGATACACACCATGGTCTACAATGACCCTCCGACTATCCTTACAATGCAAAGCTCTTAATGAGGAAAAGCAATTAAGATGAAGATTAAAAATAAAGCTTAAAATCAAGCTTAAAAAGCTTAAACATAAGCTTAAGTTCCTTAAGTTAAAAGGGTTATTTCCCTTCATAACTTCGCCAATTCAAGAAAACTGAATGATGAACAAAGTGCAAGTGCACCTTCCTTTATCATCTTTTAGAGTCCAAAAAGGGGAACCGCTATAAAGAGAAACATGCAAAAATAAAAGTAGAAGTGCTTTTAATTATCCAGAAGCACTTGGAGAATCGTCCTTAAGAGACTGGAAACAAATAGTCTCAAAAAGAAATAGCATAATTTGATTAGAACATGCTATGAACAAAGTTGCCTCTAACTTACCCTCTAGATTTAGAAAGCAACAAAAAGCATTCACCTATTTTTTCATATAATCTATTTAAAAATAGTTTTGTGTAATTTCTCATAAGATTAGTTTTGCTACTTCACATTCTCCTACATAATTCAATTCATAGCACGTTTGCTTCTGGGCCATAAAAAGCACTACTTCATTACTTAAGGAGTGTGGCCAGCAGGTCAAGGGAGGTGATCCTCCCCCTCTACTCAGCCCTGGTTAGGTCTCACCTGGAATACTCTGTCCAGGTCTGGGCTCCCGGTACAAAAAAGACAGGGATCTCCTGGAGAGAGTCCAGCAGAGGGCCACAAAGATGATAAAGGGCCTAGAGCATCTCCTCTATGAGGAAAGGCGGACTACCTGAGTCTGTTCAGCCTTGAGAAAAGAAGACTCAGAGGGAATCTTATTAATGTTTACAAATATCTTAAGTGTGGGAGTCAAAGGGACATGGACAACCTCTTTTCAGCGGTCTGTGGGGACAGGACAAGGGGAAATGGCTATAAACTGGAGCATAGGAAGTTTTGCACCACTCTGCGAATAAACTTCTTCATGGTGAGGCTGATAGAGCACAGGAACAGGCTGCCCAGGGAGGTTGTGGATTCTCCTTCTCTGGAGATACTCAAGTCCTGCCTGGATGCAGTGCAGCTTACTATAGGGACCCTGCTTTGGCAGGGGGGCTGGACTCGATGATCTCTGGAAGTCCCTTCCAGCCCCTATAATTCTGTGACTCTGTGATATACACATCTGGATTTTCTATCACAGGCAAGAGACGCTACTGAGGAATGACACTACAAGAGATTCTGTTTTTCAGATAAAACAATATAATCTAAAATGCTTATGCCCACCTAGACTTCTTCAATATTTTCAGTTGGATAAAGGGATCTTCAGTTCCTACACTGAACAGTATTGAAAAATCATCTGCTCTTTCATGAACAGATTGTGAAAAGTGCATTTCCTATATGCAGTTTGCAATTGTTTTGAGCTTTTTCAAATGAATAATAATAAACAAATATGTTCCGTAGAGTTATAACAGGTATTAAAGATTCATCAGCATTATCTCAATAAATATTAAAAAAAGGAAACCAAAACAGAACCCTTCTATCATTTCTTCATTTAATCAAAGAACCACTTTCTACTTAAGCACAAGATGAGGTCGAACAATCACTCACGACTGATAAAACAAAGAGATTACATTACTGACCACAATAAACTAGTCATATTTACCATCAGTTCACCATTAATTGTTTCCCATTCTTCAGCTGTAAAATCAGCTGCTGTGGCTGCAGGCTTATCTTTTCTGAGAACTCTGCTCCCTGGTGCTAAATGCTCGATACGCTTTTCACAAAATAATGTCAGGTCAGGATAACATCCCTCTTCACCAGACCTTTAAAATGAACACAGATGTAGGTTACACAAGAGAACAAAATTATGCTGAATTCCCCACAAACGTCCATACTTTTCTGTATACAGTGACTACAGAGGGCTGTTTTCCTGTTGCAACTGAAATCTATCACCTCTTGATTTTTATCAGAAAATTTCAGTTAACCACTTTCCAGCAGACATACAAACACAGTTCCAAGGACTCATTAAAAAAGTCACTGTAATTTTCAGCAACAGTGGGACAGGCATAGCATCTGATATTGCCTCAAACAGGAAAGATATGATTCTGTAAAAACACAGTAGTAGAATGGGAGAAAAAGCTGGCATGATTTATCAAACCTCTTGGATGGGTTAAATGAGGACTTGAATTTCTAACTCTCCATTTAATCATCTGGACGCTTTTAACACAATTACTTTCACAGTGCATTTTATTTTCAAGTTTTTAAATGGGAAAGTCACAGAGAGGTTCAAGAGAAATAGAATGGGAATACAATTAGTAAGGAAGTTCAGAAAATATAATATTTACCTTAGTACCCTGAGAATCTTTTCCAGGTGTTGAACGTCTGTACATTTTTCAATGAACTTGTAGTCGAGATGACCAATAGGTATTTGATAAGTTTTAGTAGTCCCTTGGTCCAGAGAATACATTATTGACTCGTCACCCATAACTAAATATTAAAAGAAATAAAATCTCCGGGCACTCAGATGTATTTTGAAGCAATGCTAATTCAAGGAATAGCCGTGTTTACGCCACAGAGTACTATCTGCAGTAGAATTATTGCTATAAAAGAAAAACTTCCGATTTGAAGACCTGGTCACACAGTGTGTTCCTCACAGAGGTCTACTGAGAGAAGCAGCAATCGCAACACAGCAACCGTTGCTATGTACAACATGGCGGCCGGCGGCGCGCGGGGCAGGAAACCGACAGAGAAGGCGCGGGAACCCACACAACCACCCCCTTGCGAGGCGCCCGCAGAGCCCCGTCGGCTCTCTGCGGAGGCAACAGCGCTGCATGACGACCCCAGACACCCACCGGCCCGCGCGCCGAACGGCCCTCACCTCCGCCGTGGCCGCCCACCTCCCCCGCGCATGCGCAGCGGAGCAATGGCGAAAGACCGCTGCACGGCGGCGTAGGAAAGGAGTGTCAGGCGCTGTCTGCGCCGGGGCTGAGGGGTGCGGAGGGCACTGGCAGTGTGGTCTCTAGACTTGCAGCTCTCTAGCGTTCTGGCTATTAGAAATGCATGCCACTGTTTTCATTTATAGTTTATTAAATATAACTTCCAGCATTGTACTGATAAATAAAAGGGTTCCAGAAATGATTTGACTTCAAGAGAGGGTATTCCCCTCAGAAATACGTCAGTTGAGTTTCAGCTTTCATAAAACATCGCTGGTTTGCTTTCAGTGTAGTCTTTTATCCAGCCTAAATCGGTCCCGTGCTCTTCCAATTGCCCTGAGCCTCTCCACTGCCCATAACCTTACGTTACCCTCACACAAACCCAGCCCTGTTGCTTTCTGCACACTCCCTCGCAGCAGTATCATACCACACTCAAAAATGACTACAATACTAATTCTACACATTCTGACTAAAATTTAAGTAAGAAATCCATTTCTGAAAGTAGTATAGACAGAATTGTGATGGTATGACAAGTAATAGCACAGTGAAGTTTAATATTTCAATATCTTAAACCACAAAATTATGCATTTATACACCAATGGATTTACAGAGCAAAGTTGCCAGAAATACTAAACTGAAGTATAAAATTAATATATCTTCAGGTCAAATCACCGGGCATCAAAAACCACCACTGGAATTGTGCAGTTAAGGAAAAACGTGTTGCAGTTCAAAAGAAGATGCAGGAAAGGAAAGAGGTCAGAGGGAGAACAAAAAGAGAGAATGCATAAATCTGAAGTCACAAGTAACTGTACAAGTAATTTCTGAAATGCTCTGATAATTAACCCCACAACACTTTCCCTTTTTAGAAGGCTGTATAATAGGAAACATTCACGGTACGCCACACAAGATTATTGATTATTATAGCTTTCTTCAAAAATGGAAAAGTACCAAAAAACAAAATCCTGAATTACACTCCATGTATGTCCCTATGGTAGTTTGATATGTTGATTTTTGGCCTTGAAGGATCCTTGCATCATTACTCTCATTTTCAGTTTTCTTACACACCTTGCCCCCGTAGCTTCCCAAATGCATTCAATTGCATTTTGTAAAAGGATACATCTTTTTGTTCTTTTCTTGTACATTATTCTGTACCCACATTCTCGGCATCTGATTGGATCTCTTGCTTTTATTTCATTTTCTGTATGACATTCTGATATGATGGAGAAAGAGAACGGCAATGGTTGAACAAAAACAGCACTGCTAAAGCACAAATAACTTTCAGAAGTAATAATAGTCAAATTCCTTTTACTGCCAAATACAGCATAATAGAAAATAATTGCAGTGTATTTTAATAAGTAACTGAATGATATTAAGATACTGTTAAGGGGAAAAAAAAAAAAGGATTGGCAAACTTATATTGCTAAAAATTATCAAAACATTACTGTACAGAATACATTCCACAGTCAAAGCTCCACTAACGAAACCTTCATCTCAGCTCCTCCCAGCCACCAAGTTTATTTTCTTAAGCCAAAATTTGTCAGAGACTTTTAAAGTCAGAGGCTATTCAAAAGCTCCAATTTTCACTTTATTAACTTGCGTATAGGTAAGAGAAAATTTGACTACTGAGCATTAGTAAAAGTTGAGTGACAACACTGTATTTCCAAAAAACCTTGTCTCCAAGATGCAATAAATTTCCACTGTCGTCCTCTAGAGATGCAGGACCTCCACACAGCAACAGAAGTTCTAGTGAGCAACTTCCACATCAATATCCACAGGTAGTCCATGCACGTGGGAGCATCGATGCATAAAGCTTCATGGATCATCAGGATCCATGGCACAGTTATGTACATTTCTGTACTCTGCAGCACTATGACTGCACATTCCACATTATCAGAGCATCAAATATCATTGTCTTTTCTTTACCTCCACAAATGTAAATCATTGGCTGCTGCTTGGGAGGCTGAACATCCTTCTGTGAATCCATGTTCTAAACGAAAACAACAAACAAAATACATGTTTTTCATTGTGGGCTTACACAAATATTACAATATCTCCATCTACAGTTGACAGAAGTTGAAAAACGTATTTTAAAATAAATACAAAAATATTCAAGCTGTGTTTGATATATGCTACACAAGATGATTCACATTGGAAGAGACTTCAGAAATTCATCTAGTTCAACTTCCTCTTCAAAACAGTCAGCTCAGGTCTTTATAATCAGCCATCAAAGAGCTCTGAAGATGGAGGCTGCACGCTGTTTTATATTAAAGAGAATTTTAAACAGTAATGTCCCCATATTTTCTTTGCTCCCCCCTGCTGGTGGTAAGAGTTTTAACCTTGCTCTCTCATAACACTAGATACCCCAATCTACCTTTTCATTGATGTAATTGATTAGAAATCCCGGGAGCTGTCTGTAGGTAGAAGAATAATGGACATTAAAAAGAAATGAATAAACAGGAGTGAGGGAGAAGAAATTCCATGAAAATCCTAAAATAACTACCAATTGGTCAACTATTAGATAACCATCAGTACTCTCCAAGCACCAGTTCACATCCTATTGTAATAGTTTAGGTTGCTCAACCTTACTTGGAGTCAAATATTCCTTCACAGTATCAGACAACTACTCCACAAACATTTCATTTTTTGCAACTCCCATCTAACATGCAAGTACTGTTGCAGACATACATTTTAAAGTTGTGACCATACAGAGAAAGAAAGCACTTTTCTTTCCCTTCCCAGTGTAAGTCTAGGCTAGAATACAAATATATTCATGTTTTGTTTTTCTTTGAGGTTGCTGAGCATGGTTATGGGATGCTTTCACTTAATTTCCTAGTATATGCCCCTGACCTTCAGTTTGTCCCAATCTAAACACACGAATGGCTTTACAACTGGAGGTTTGACAGAAATATTTCATTCTTTGTTGGTGAGAGGCTGATTAGTAAATGCCAAATCCCCTTGCTAAAGCCCCCATTATGCTACCTCATTCAAGATAATTCGAGATAATCCACTAAACTCAGTAAATTTTAAATAAGGCTTTGCTTTACCTCTATCACAGTAGAACGCTCACATACATGCAATATAATCACATTGTATCAGTAGATTACAATTAAATTTTGGCAGTCACCTCTTGGCGCTTGAAAACAACGGCACCAGGCAGCCCCTCAGCCCGCCTCGGTTCAGCGCCAGACACGCCTCCTCCCCCGCTGACCCCCAAAGGATTTTAACGGCTTTGTGCGGGCCTTTCCCCACTCACCCCTCACCGCGAAGGGTACCACCACCAACCCGGCAGGGAGAAGCGGAAAGCTGCACCGGCCCGCACACGACTCGCCGTCTCCTCGGCGCTGAATGATGACGTCACTACGCAGAGCCGGAGGGGCGGGGCCTGCGCCGACGTCCGTACGCGCTGTGGCGGGCTTACAGCGTTAGCGGCTCACGGAGCCTCAGCGGAGTGAGGGCTGGAAGGGCTAGTGAGCTGAGCCTGGCGCTGGTAGCCCCGAACCGGCACTGAGAGAGGAGGGACCCATAGGAGAATGATCCTAGGCCACCATATGGGCGCTGTAGGTCGGGGGTTATGCATGAGGGAGCTGTGCGCCCCCGGGGCGCAGACCTTTCCTACGAGAGCTCGTCTGTGTCCTACAGAGAAAGCAGACAGCTGCGTGTTTAGCTGAAATCCTGCCACGAGTCTCGTCATACGAGTGCGGGGTTTTACGGCCGAGGAGTTTTACCTCGACGTCCTTTTCGTGCTTAGAAACGCTTTATCTAAGATACACGACTACCAACTAAATCTCGGTACCCCGTAGGCTGTGCCGTATATTCCCGCATTGAAACAAGCTGACAAGCCGCGGTGCTGTATATAAATACTATCTGTAGGATCGTATTATGAAAAGAAGTCACATTTTGGCGATTGCAGTGCGCGCTGAACCGAAATAGCGCGGACCGCATTGCGGCCATAGCGGCTGCTCTGTTGGTCACCGGCTCAGCCCCGCCGCTGGGTAAGTGCTGGGTGCTCCGCAGGCGTCCTGTGCGAGCAATCACACGTCCTCAAGCCCGTAACAATTCTGCTTTATGCCTGGCAAACGTTTAACAAACACCGTTTTGTAAATACGCCGATTTAAACGAGTTCATCATTCAAGAATCCCTCTGATGTAAGGAAATGCCTCTTTCCGAACGTCGAATAAGAATTGTCTCCTGAGGAAACGATAAGGTTTTATCAGTTATACTTTGATTCTCTCATAGTAGCAAATCACCTTCGTGGATAAGCTGTAAGTCATGTGGAATAAACTCGAGGGACAATAAATACTCGCGGTTTTCCTCATTTTGCATTTTGCATTTTAAAATTAATAACAAACGTACTAACGACTTCTAGGCGGCTCACCGGCTTTGTCATGCTGCTGTGCGAAAATAAGGCTAAATCTAACTTCTGAGTGCCAGAATAAAGCAGGTGCAAGAAAAACGGGACGTGCGTGGCAGTGATGCTCTTTGCCCCGGGTCCTCCGCTGCGGTCCTCGGAGGTGGGAGCTGCTGCCGGGAGCAATAAAAGACCGCAACGCTCCCTTCCTCTGGTGATGGCCACAAAGTAATTAACACTCCAGAAGTAACCAAACATTTCAGTTAGTGAATGGAGCCAAGTGTTCCCCCGCACTCGTTTTGTATTTTAAAACGGGTTTGACGAAGTGATCGAAGAGACGAGATGATGCTTTAAAACATACTTGCTAATTATACGCCATGAAAAAGCCGATCGTCTCAAGGAAATCATGCAATCGCTTGATTATATCCATCATTTAACTGTTCCCTCGGTTCGTGGCGGCGGTCTTTAAACGTCCGTTAGTTTCTCCGTTTGTGCTTCACGCCGCCTCCTTCGGGGTGCAGCCCGTTCCGATGGGCTGATAAACACCGGTCCTCAAAGGCCGTTTGGTATATGCTCTTAAATGCTGCTCGGCCTCGCAGAAGGGGCCATTTCCTCCGTGAATACGTAAAAGAGGAATTCTTCCGATTCACGTGAAACTGCTACAGAAAGCACTTTGGGAAATCCTGGATTCCATTTCGGAACTCTTCAACCCTCATTCTAAAATGGAACGGGGAAACATCGCTAAAGCTTTAATCTTTTTACCCGTTACAGGTACCCTCCGGTCGCATAACCCGTACACGAAGGCGCCCCGTTTCACCCCTCTGGGCAGCGAAGGCTCTGCAACGCGCGCTGCCCACTGCCCGCCTCACGGCGCCGCTGCTCAGCCCCGAGGCGCCGCGGGAGGATGGAGCCCGCCCGCCCAGCCTTAGTTACCACGGAAAGCCTCCGGCTTTCTGCCCTGGGTGAAGGCGTTACTGTCGGAGCTACACCCAACGATTTAAAGTCTGTTTCATCTCACACTGTTGCTGGTGGAGGAAGAAAGCTGTAAGCGTGGAAAGGAAAACAGAAGTTCTGTATGATTATCTAGCTCCTGAGCTGTCGGGTACAAATAAGCTAATTGACATGAATTAATTAGCACACTTGTAACTCAGGCTTAAAGCTCCTGGTGCAGATAACGCTCCATCTGTGAAGGCTCGGGCTACCCGTTGGAGGTGCCTCCCGCCCGCCCCACAGAGCTGAGCGGCTCTGAGCAGCGGGAACGCCTCACCCCGGCTCCTGAGAGGGACAGCAGAACGGAACGGGCAGAGGGGCGGCACGGGGCGCTTAATAGAGAGCTGGGAGCGGCGGGAGCCGCGGACTTGGAGTATAAAGTGCGAAGAGAACGAGGAGCCCAGCTGGTGCCGTCCTTATCCCTAGAGGCAGTGCTTCTCAGGCCGCCCCTCGCCCTGCCCTCGCCTTAGGGCTGAGCCGCTCCCCTGGGGGGCAGCGTGGAGCGGTTGGTAAAGGCGGGCAGTTCAAACCCAAGCGAGGGAAAGCGGCTGCGGCCGCACGCGAGGAGCCGGTGTGGGTGGAGAGAAGCGAAGCAGCTTTTCACTAAGGGCAACGGGCCCCGAAGCCGGGCGGCGAGCTGTGGAGGCGGCAGGATCCCCGCCTTCCCCAGCCAGCTGGCTGGGAGGGAGGGCAGCCTCGCCCTTCGTCTCCTCAGGGAGCCCCGCCGACCTCCCCGGCTGCTCTCGGTGGTGGGGGCCTGTGGGGTCGGTTTCCTCTACCCAGCGGTGTTCTAGATAAGGCGGTGAAGCTGTGTGTTCGTGTCCAGCAGCCCAGGTGACTGAGAGAACCCCCTCACCCCGACACTGCTCCCTAGGTAGCATCAGTTATCCTCATCGCTGGTAGGTGGGTGTCACAGTGAAAGCACGCGTAGACCGAGGGGAAACTTTCTCAGCTGTCATCCCACTTCGTGGTAACGTTTCTTTTGTACCTCTCTCTTTTCTACTCGTGCCCCGTCTCACTTTAGGTTGTCGGTAAGGGATTAAATAGTACTTTGCGTTCAATACATTTGCTGTGGAGGATCTCCAATTGCTTCACAAATTAGGGTAAGTTAACCCCATCTGACAAAAAATTGAACAAAGATATTGATGGTGTTAGATCTGGGAGCTCAAAGAGCAGAGATTTCAGATAAAGTCATTTTTATTGCAAGTGTGATTTCTATTCAAATAGCTGATGAAGTAGCTCTGTATCACCAAAGCTTCACCTTTATCTGTTCAGTTAACAGGATGGCAAATAAGGACAGAAAACATTTTGTTAGAGGTGGGTTTGTACAGTGTGCATTACCAAGGAATGTAAGTTAGAGTCAAAATCGGGGTAACTCCATTCTAGAACTCACGTCTGTGGTATAGGTGCAATTTACATTGCCTTCTAGTAAACAGCATTCTTTCCTCCTCCTTTTTAGAATGTTTTTTAAGCCTAGTTGTGTCAGATATTATTCTAAGTCTAGTGTCCAAATGCAGTCCTTACTTGAGTTTGGATCTCTGAACATGAAATTCTTTGTTCTGAAAAGTGCCAGAAAGTTTGCTGTTGGCTTGTGGGCCAATTTGAAAACTACAGAATTGAATAAAGGTATTAGGGAAATTGAAAGGGCAGATATGCCTTTCATTCCTTCCTCTGTAACAGGCTTGATATGTCCTTGCTATGTGGCCAGTCTGTTCTTCCTAGCTTATCTGTTTCCCAGTGCCTAAAAGGAGCCTAACACTTCCAGCGATTAGTTCAAGATCCTCAAGTAGGAAAGACTTGGTTTTATACATCAAAGCTAGTGAATCAAATGTTCATCCTGATGAGAGTGCCTTATAAAACGGTAAACAAGTCTTTAAAAAGTTTTACTAGATAGCTTTTATGAATACAAATAGCATGCCATTCTATAATGGGATATGTCCAGCAGATCAGAAAGGCTGTCCTTTTGGTACTACAGATCTGTAAAACGAGACCTAGTGTTTAATTAAACCTTAACTTTAAGAAGTAATACATCCTGGGAGGAAAATGTTTATGAAAAACTGAGGTGCAAACTTGGGTCTATTGTAAAGAATTGTAAATTGATACTGTCTGCTCTGTCCATATTGCAGTGGCTTCCCTGTAATTTTTCAGACAAAAAAAAAAAAAAAAGCAAAATCAATATAGGAAGCTCAGAGGCTCCTCCTGCTGGACGTTGTCTCACTGACATTGTAGTTTGCACTTTTGCTTAAGGTTTCAACACTGCTTTTTCTTTCAGTCTGCTGTTCTGATCACCCCAATAACAGTAAAAAACCTTTTTTTTTTTCCGTGCGATTTTATGCTACTTAAAAACAAAATAAATACTTTGTGTTGTAGTATTTCAAATTTCCTCCATTCTCATTTTGTTGAATGAGTGTATAGCTTGTCTGTATCCAAGAAATGAGTAAAAAGCAATGAGGAAAAGCAAGTGCAAAGGTGAGGGACTAGAGCAAGGTGAAAATAATGTCCTCGTAGAGGTATATGGGAAAGGAAAAGGAACCAGGCTAAACTTGTCTGTCTTTTCTAATTTCTGCAAAAATTCTTTTCACTTAAGTTCATTCTTTGTTTTAAATCTATCTCATTTTATACTGTTATCAGTCTGGTTCCACAGACCTTTATGTCAGGTTCTCACAGTCTGTTCTCAAGTGTTGTGGTCCTCTGGACTGATATTGCAATCTGCTCTCTGTAGACAACAAAACAAAATGGCTGGAAGGCTGTGTAGAGGAAATGGGCCTTGGGGTGTTAGTTGACACTTGTCTGAGCATGAGCCAGTGGTGGTGTGCCCAGGTAGCCAAGAAAACCAATAGCATCCTGGCTTATATAAGAAACAGTGTTGCCAGAAGGACCAGGAAGGTGTTTTTCTCTCTACTCAGCACTGGTGAGGCTGTACCTTGAGTACTGTGCTCTGTTTTGTGCCCCTCACTACAAGAAAGACACTGAAGTCCTGCAGGGTGTCCAGAGAAGGGCAACAAAGCTGTGAGGGATCTGCAGCACAAGTCTTATGGGGAGCGGCTGAGGGAACTGGGATTGTTCACTCTGGAGAGGAGGAGGCTCTGGGGACACCTCATTGTTCTCTACAACTGCCTGAAAGGAGGTTGTGGCGAGGTGGGTGTTAGCCTATTCTTCCTTGTTGCTAGCAATAGGACTAGAGGAAATGATCTCAAGCTGTGCTTGAAAATTTGCTATTAGGAAAAATTTTTTTCTCTGAAAGGGTGATCAGGTGCTGAAACGGGCTGCCCAGGGTGGTGGTTGGGTCACCATCCCTGGAAGTGTTCAAGAAATGAACAGATGTTGTACTAAGAGACATGGTTTAGTGGTGAAATACTGGTGGTAGGTGGATGGTTGGACTGGATGATCTGAGAGATCTTTTCCAACTTCGGTGATTCTATGAAAATGTGTTCTATATTGCAATGATGCTACAGAGTGCCTTCATCATAGGTCAAAAATTGACCCTAGATCATCACAGGATTATTTCTTCCCCCCTTCTTTCCCTAAGAGTTTGGGTTTGCCTCAGCTGTATTTGGTGGCTTAGGTCCTGACTAGGTCAGTGCTGTTAATAATGCAGTAATATCTTAATGTTTGTTGTTTAAGCCACCTTTAAAAATTCCAGTTTTGTCTGGTCTAAAACTTCAGTGATGAATTCCAGATTTTTGTTCCAAGGGACCAATTCTCGAGGCCAGTAACACCCCACTGAAATCCGCCACTTCAAACTTTGAGACTCCTGGTTTTTTTTTTTCTTCCTGTGAGAACAACCCTCATAATAGCGTTGTTCCTTTATGTCTGTTGTATCTTGTGTGTATAAAGCAGCAGCCTATTGCTATTTGGGGTAAGGTAAAGAAACTCCACATTACTGGATGGCAAAAATCAATCATTCTGTATTCTTACAATTATTACCTAAATGCATGCATCAACTATTTATTTTTGGATGTGGGGAGAACATATAGTAGCTCTTGAAAACTTTTGTGCTTGCTAAGTTTATGTTGAACTTTCTATGTACGTTGTGAGAGATGTATAGATAATCAATAGACAATTTCCAAAATGTAAATCTTCAGAACACTTAGTTTATCCACGGTGCTGTGTGAAAACACATACCTTTACAAAATAGCATTTAAATATTAAGGCAGATGAGAATACGTTGCCTGTTTTGTATCTGGAGGTCAAATTTTATTCCATTTGAGTACTGTGGGAGCTAAACAATAGGGAGAACTCTAGACTTGTGTCTTCACAACTAATTGTCTCATTCTTTTTTTATATATATAAAAGGCATTTTCACACTAATTAATCTATTATCAGACCTCCTGCTGGTTTTTGAGAGCTACTGTTAGTGATTTCATGAACCGATAACATAACGCTGATTAAAAAACAATAACAAAAATCCGATGCTGTTGGAATGAGGGGGAAGCTTTGTCTGCGATTTCAGCATAAGTGGGATTCTTGCTACTGTGTCGCTTATTTAAAGCATTTTTCCTTGGATGAAAATTGGCAGATTAGGTAGCGAGCTAAAAGTATGATTTTGTCTCATGATATACTATGCATTGTAAGCTGATCATTCTAGCAACATCCTTGACTGTAGCTTATCTTTGTACTCACGTATAAGCACTGTTTCTATTAAGACCAATGAAAATACTTTTTTAACATGTATTGGTAGATTTACACATGGCTTTTTTTTTTTACTATTCTGCGTGTCTTTTAGTGACTACTTTCATTGTTTGTTTCAGAAATAACACTGCTGTCTTCGTTTACAGAGTTAAAGTGCGAAGCAGAAGATGTCAGATAGTCATTCAGTAACGTGCAATATTATTCAAAGAAATAGGTTAACGTCTCCCAGCAGCAGTTTTAAATGCTCCAGTTTTAAAGACAATCGTTCCACTTCAGTGTTTCTGGACAGCAGATGCAACGAGTCATTAAAAGATCCTGATGCAGAATATAAAGAAACACTGAGAGCAACAAGTTCATCTTTGCTACAAGAACACTCTGACCATATTCATCCAAACGACCTCTGTTCAGTGTCATCTATTGAAAATGAAATGAATTCTATCTCCTTATCAGAGAGAAGAGAAGCAAATAAGAGTACATATTTTTTTGAAACTCCGAAAGCGGGTAGAAAAGGCTTCTCCTTACGCAGGAGGCTGCTTTTATCTAAGGCTGGTGCAGCTGTGGGAAGCTGTGAAAAACAAGTTAGTTCTTCAGGGAGCAGCAGGAAAAAACTATTCTCTTCTGTTCTGAGCTCTGAAGAAAAACTGTCACAAACTGCTTCAGACTCTTTGAAAGATGAAAGTTGCAACACCCTAAGAGGTAGCGCTGCAGAAACTGAGGGCTCTAGTCCCAATTGCTCGAAACGGCGACTATCCTTTTCACAACAAAGGACTTCTACACTAGATGAGTCCAAATGTAAGGATCCCTCATTGCTGGAAACAGAATGTTTTT
Organism: Gallus gallus; assembly: GCF_016699485.2. NCBI lineage: Eukaryota > Metazoa > Chordata > Aves > Galliformes > Phasianidae > Gallus > Gallus gallus. The sequence goes on along the minus strand of NC_052533.1, from coordinate 127,970,404 downwards.
CTCCAATTGAGGGTAAGGAAGTTACTGCTAGTAACACTAATGAATTCAGTGAGAGTGTCCTTGTGAGTGTTAGTGAAGGGTTGCTTCAGACTCCTACTTTCAGTGTGCTACCTGAGGCCAATGATAGCAAGATCCTGACTTCTGTTGATAGTCTTGTAGAGAACTTTAACTTTGAACTGTGCGACGGAAACAATCCCTCTGTTAAGCTGACAAGTTACTCAAATATTTCAACACCTGAGGATAGCGGATATAATTCACTTCAACTGGACAAATCAGGAGACTCGTTGTCTGACCACGAGGGTTCTTTTCAAGAGAGCTTTCGAAAACGCAAAGAAGGTTCCAAAATTCTGGATATTAAAAAAAAGGCAAGAAAAATTGAACGAGTGAGAAGGTTGTCAACTCTTCGGGAACAGGGCTCGCAGTCGGAGACAGAAGACCATCATGGCAGTCCTAATTCAGCACATACATTAGCGGAAGGAAGAAGGTTTGTCACAGAAGACCATGGATTAGTTTTAAAGGAACAGATGAGTGAAGACTCAACTGTAAATTATGGAGATCTCTCAAGAACTCCAGCTCTGCAAGTAGTCCACGAAATTTGCTTGCAAAGACAAAGATCAGACAAAAATCAAGTATCGAAGAATACTGATGGAACACAAATAATTGCATTAGAACATGTTCTTGCTGGACTTATTGGCAAGAAAATGGGCCTTGAAAAATTAGATATTTTAACTGAATTAAAATACAGAAATTTGAAACATGTTCTTGCTATTGTTTTAGATGCTTTGACAGTGGAAAGTCTATGCAGGTAGGTACTGCTGCTGTTCTCCTGCCTTTTCTCTCTATCCCATGAAACTCTGAAAATGTTTCTGTGAATAAATAAGGGTGATTTCTGGAATAATGGGAAATGTCAATATATTTTTTGTGTAATCTAGTGGAAATTAAAAGGGGTTTGTCACAAGTAATCAAGTGGCTATTTCCATATAGTTCTAATAATACTTTGTATATGAGAATTAGAGGGGAAAAATAAAAGGGGAGATTAACAGACTTAAAACTATCACACTACTTCTAAGTTTTAAAATAAACATTTTTTTTTCAAACCTAGAAAGTCAGTTATTCTTATTATAAGTTTCCCAATCATTTTTCTTGCATATTTAGTTTCCTCAGTTATTTCTAAGCACAAAGACTTAAGAACTCAAAGAATATTGCTTAATGTTCTGGATTTGTTTGAAATCAATAGAAGTTGTCACTTTATTCAAAGAAATCAAGAATGTCACGTGTTTTACAAAAGGAATAGGTAGAAATATCAGGGCATAGATATTTTCAGCATACTTAATGCTTAGAAATATAAGTTGAGGAGCAAAATTAAGTGGCTTACATGGGAAGAAACATTTAATATGGCAAGCCAAAGATGTGCTGTGCTGTTCATACTACAGTTATTCACTAGATTCTTCTATGTGTTCTGTGTAATGGTGCAGAACATGTGAAGTTTGTTTTATGACAATGCAGTGGTATTCTGTAGTATATAGCAGTAGTCTATAAAATGACAAAAATTGTATGTGAAATCATGTGAAAATCTTAACAAGGTCCGTATACTGTTTTCTGTCATACTCTGAAGAATTGTGGGAGTGGATAATTTTTCATTCATTTGTTCCAGCATTTGGAAAGTAAGCAAAAACTGGCGTGAAATCATTGTACAAGATAAAAGTGCAGATAGGAGGAGAAAGTCATACATAAAACAGCTGAAAGAAGAAGCTGAGGTAAGGTTTGTCTCAAAGGTAATGTTTTCAGTGTTTTTTTTTTTTCCATGTGTTAAAGTATTTGAGACACAGGGGGCAGTAAACTTTTTAAAGGTAGCTGATAGCAGCAGTTCTAGCATGCTAACATGAGAATGTTGTTACTTTGATTTTATTGCTTTTCATCTGGTCCTAGTTTGAGTACTAGTGTTTAGACCATGTGATTTCCTTCCCCCTGTGCTCCTGAGCATATTTTCATCAAGTGATTCTAGCTTGGGATCTTTAAAATACCTTCTAATGCCCCTATAACATGGTATTTCTCATTTCACTCTAGTCTACAGTCAGTTAGAATTCTGTGCTACTTCCCGGTTATTTTTCAGAACTGCTAGTATCTTAGATTCTTCGTGGTACACTTGTGCCCATCAGAGGGAGATACAGATGGTTCTGAAGAGGTTTCTAGAAATTAAATGTATTATTAATATAAATATACATCTTCAGCACACAATGCTTCAGCATAATATTGCTTTAGCTGTGGCAAAATTTATGTTTAGTAGATATGTGATTGCTATTGAGATGCATTCTGTTTCAGAAACATGAGGACCAATAGAGGGTGATCAGGTGCAAAAGGCTGTTGGCTTGTTTACCTTGCTCACAGGACTTTGTTTCTTGTGGTTCCTATCTTGTCTCCTTACTAAATACAACTGTTTAATGGAAATACATGCACCATACGTATTCTGTTTCTAATGTGTTGTTGCAAGGGGAAAACTTAAGTAGCGAAAACGTAGCTTAAAACTCTAAAGTAAATAAAGCTCTGATTTACTCATCTCCCCCCCTTATAATTATCAACTATTACAGGAATACTTATTGAAAGCTGAAGATGCTGCCACAAGACTTAATGTTCTCAACAGATCTGCTCTAAGGCCAGTTCAAGCTCAAGCCAGAACTCCTGTACTGCAAACACCGCCCTCTTACACTGAACTTACGCCCAGGAGATGCAATTCTGTTCCCCAGACAACCAGTAGACAGGAAGAATACATGAAAGTAGGTAGCCAAGAAATTAATCCCTTTCAGTTCTAAGAAAATTCTCAATTATGAGAACTAACTTTTCTCTCCCTCCTTTTTCTACAGGTTGCTAAAACTCTATTCACTGATGAAGCTCTAAAACCCTGTCCAAGATGTCAATATCCTGCAAAGTATCAGTTGGTAAAGAAATGGGGGCTATGTAGCAGAGAGGCCTGTGCGTTTGAGTTCTGTGTCTTATGTCTGCATGCTTTCCATGGGTCTAAGGAATGTAATAGTTTATCAGCAAAACAGAAGAACAAAAAAGATGCTCCTCCAGGAAGTGCCCAAAGCAAAAGAAATTTAAAAAGACTCTAAATTTGTAAGGCATTCAAGTCCTTACATTTCATTCCTTTTTCCTTTCTTCCTACGTACTGACATCTTGGAAGTCTAATTTGATGTAGTTTTGCTTATCAAGATAACTTCACATGTATATATCTTAATTCAGTGTATTTTCCTTTTTGAAAAAAGCGAATATTTTAAAACATTTTGTTTTACCTGTCATATAGTAGCTAAGCACTTACTAACATCTTAATTATTCAATAAAGTATCTTAAATGTGGTTTTCAATATCTAGCTTACAGCATCTCATAGGTGTTTAAAAATGCAATTCTTGTCTTAATGACAAATTAAAGAAAATGTTTTTTAAAGAACATTTTTGGAAATTTATTTATTGTTCACTATTCTTAAAATAGTTACTTTAGAAGTTGTACATTAAAGTTCATATGATAGAAGTACTTCTACCTATATAAATGGTGATACCTCAAAAAGAATGTATTAGTTGTCTGAACTTTGTTTGCATAATTAGAATAGTAATTCTGTTGTTTTTAGACTCCATAGTGCAAGGCAGTAGAAGAGTAATCTAAATCAAGGTGTTGCTCCATTGATGATTGATTCTGCTGTTTTTTATGGTTTTTTCTTTACTTGAAAACTGCAGGTGACACAGCGTATATCACATATCTAAAAAAGATGCTGTATCATTCTGTTGTTGTAAACTTAGGCTATGTACTTAGTGAGGTATTACTTCAGCTTCCAGATACTGGTCATATTCATATTTTTGCTTGAATTAAAGGATAGAAATTATCCTTTCTCCATTTTTAGACTTAATAAAGAGAATTCACTGATTTTCATACTTGAGCTAAATATATGACCCTTTGCAGACAAATAATTCAGTCTTCCTCCCAGACAAAATTTGAATGAATGCTGACAGCAGAAGACAGTACTACTTACCTGATGGAGATACAATCTCAGTTTACTTCCCCAGTTGATGTTTTTCTACTTGGATACTCGATAGTTACTACTCCATCTTCATGGAGATATTTTTTATCATAAGCCATAAGCCTCTTTCAGGGTGTTTGTAGTCAGCGGTTTCCTCCTTCCCCTCATTCCTATCTTTTTTCTTTTTTTTTTTTCCCACACCATATGTTGTTTGAGACTTTAACTTCACTGTGTGCATTTGTAGGTAAGCCTTAGCACTGGGCTGTATTTAAAAGATAGCTTGACAAAATGGGCTTTCAAGTAAGTTATAAGATGCATACTTTTTCTTATATTGTCTCACAGTTGTCTCATATTAATTCCTATATCCTTTTATAATTTAAAAATTATGAATTGCAACTTCAGACTTTTTTCCTTCTATATTATCTGTTGATATTTAGGAGAAATGCACCAATATAGCTAACTTAAGGATGTTCTAAAGATATAACTTCCTATTTCTCATTTCTAACTATTGCACTTTTTGGTGCAAGCTAGAAAAATTCTCTCCGTGCAGTTTTGGTTTGGGACGAATGGTAAGTCATTGCAGAGAATGCAACAGCAAATGGGCAAATAGATAAATTGTTTGATTCATTTAGTATTTGTTTTTTCTTTGTTTTGAAATTTGTGTGCCAAGTCCATTTGAAAGTTAATTAGATTGGTTAATTTTTCATTTTTAGATATACAGTAGCTAAATGTGTATATTTCATACATTTTTACTAGTTTCTGTTAAAAGTTAAACTGATAAGAAGACGAAATTTCTAGGGCGTATAGTGTGTAACTTTGTAATAACCTCATGTGGGATTGATTAGCACTGTTACTTGTCATCAAGCTATGAAGTAAAATCGGGGATGGTAGTAACTGCAATGCAGAACGAGTGTGTCATACTGCTATGAATCCATTGCTACATCTTGCTTTGCTAAGTACTTATTGCACTTGGTCTCTAGCGAAAAGAAGAGGAGAAAGAATGGACCCTTAATTTTCCTACCGATTTCAAGGATACATTTATCACAGGTGGTGAGGAGATTTAGCTCACTATTCTGGTACGAAGTCTTACAGTCTAATCCAGAAATACATGAGGATTGAGCCTGGAGCTGAAAATGCAGCTTTTCTCAAAGAAGTTCTGTACCAGGTGCGCCTGTTTCAATCATCCACTTTTGGGTAGAAAGTCATATAGGAGCTTGGTTTAAGAATGACTTGTTAAGTATGCTTTCACTTAGAGGAATGAAGTCCGAAAAGATATATGTGAATTTGTACTAAGAGTCTGCATTTGCTAAATCCGAATAATTCAGTGAAAATAGGGCTAGTAATTTGTTTCTGGTATGGCCTGTAGTTGTTTTTGAAAGTGGTATCTTTGACATCCATAGCATCCATCCAAGAAGTAATAGACTGTAAGGAAAAATTACTTGAATCATATTTCACAATTTTAATTTCTTTTTTTTACTGTTTTAGGATGTTTAATTTTTTCTTTCCTTCCTTGAATCTTTCTTGAAAATCTCTCCTTGAATCAAGTGCCTCTTGTTTAATTAGGTTTATAATGAATATTACAGTGCTCTGTGTTCAGGTGAAATGAGTTCCTTGCTACTTCTGTTCTAAGGGTAATGCTCCTCTCTCTCCACAATGATTTATTAATTTTTTTAAATTATATTTATGCCTTGACACAAGGGAGAAATATGATAGTGATATACTTACTATGTGGTTAGAGGATGTTTGTGGACCAGAAAGCCTGTTATAATTACCTAGTAGCCTCTAGCAGTTTGGGTGAAAGAAATTGTTGACGCATACGAAGTCTTCAGGGTAGGAGAGTGGAAGTAAATTCTCGATGTCCTATTAACATATATTTTTCTTTATACGTAAACCGTATTCCTACATTAGTCTCTGTCAGGTACCATTGAACTATAAAAGTCCAAAGTTGAATAGAACAGCGGAGGAGAACATAGCTTCTTACTTTGTAAAGTAAAATAGTTTCAGGATGTTTAGGGTTTCATGCCCATTATCTTTTTTCCTACTTGGCTGAATTAATTCTTAGAGTCCTTATGCTGGTATTTGCTCAGTACTGCTGCAGCTTTAATGACTAAGGTTTGTCATGTGCTAACACTCCTTTCCAGCATAGAGAAAAAGGATGCAAATGTGGTCCTTAGGTGGAAGCAATAAGATGATAATGGTCAGGAGTTTCCTGAAATGTTTTGCCTATTCTCCAGCTCCAGAATTTTTTCTTACTACTGACAAGGAGTGAACTATCTTTCACTCTGAAAGACATGCTTAATGAGGCTAAAATTAATGTGTAATATAATTTATATACTGCTGAAAAACTCATTTTTGCCATTCCCATTTCTCTTCAGACAGGCATGTTCTGCAGTGGGAGGAGCAATTTGCCTACAAAGGATGTCAGTACAACTGTGTTTAGATTTCTGAAGGTGATGATTTGAGCTGAAGCTGTGGGTTTAAATTCTGAAAAAGAATTCTTAGAAATGGCCATTTGCTGCTGACAGGCCTTGCTTCAGCAGTTATACCTCATAAATCTCTATTTCAGGGCAGCAACCATAAATTTCAAGTAGTCTGTGAGAGGGAAATTGAAATGACTGAAGTCTCTGATCATTCATTCCTCAGAGACATGGAACTTGGGTAAAATTGTTATAAATCTTTTGAGTTGTTTATATAATAAAGAATGTTACTAAGTTTTACCACTGTAAATCTATCTTAGTTAATTACATTAAGGAGCTCACCAACATCTGTCAGATTTTCCTATTCCAACACATTGGTTATTTGTTAAGTATACTTTAGGCAATTCAGGGTAATTTTAATACAAGTAATTCCTTTTCATTCTGTTTTCATAGGTACATGAAGAAACATGAATGTCAGATTAGGAAGGGACTCCTGCTTCCTGCAGTCTAGTGCCAAGCTCTTGCATCAATTTACCAAGCATTGTCTTAAAACTGGATAGAACCTTGTCTAATTACCTTTATACTGAAGATCTATTCCAGATTGCTCTACTAGTCACTTAACCATTTGCCTTTTTTTCAGCACTGCTATTAAATAGCTATTGAAAAAATCTATTCCTTAACTTTGTCCCCAAATGTCCTCTCACCCTTCAGATTATTGACAAAACAACCTGAAATTTAGTTAATCTTTTAGATGCATCCTCTGTTCCTCTGATTGTCATGCTGACTCTTCACTGTTTCCATTTGAATCTGTTCTTTGAACCTATGCAGCTAGCATCCCAGGTAAAATCACCTCAAGATCTTGAATATTAGTGCTTTCCTTTCTTTCCCAGAAATGCTTGGATGGACTAATACACACTGAGCAGTATTTCTTTTATATGGCTTCTTCACACTTGCATTTTAGTCACTAGGTGTAGTGCTAGGTATAGTACTTCTACATTCTTCTCTCTCAATTTTTGAAAATATATCACTTTCTTCAGTAAATTCTTACTGAATATTAAGAGAATTGTAAGGGTTCAAAGGGGCCTCTGAATATCAGCCAGCTGAATCCCCCTGCCCCTGCAGGTTTTCCTACAGCACAGGAAAGCGTCCAGGTGGGTCTTGAGTATCTCCAGGCAGCCTGTTCCAGTGCTCTGTCACCCTCACAGTAAAGGAGTTCCTTCTCCATGTTCGTATAGAACTTTGTGTTGCAGTTTTTATCTGTTGCCCCTTGTTTCTGCACACCACTGAAAAGGCTTTGGCCCCATTCACTCGACTCCCAGTGATGACGCTTAACCTGTTGCAACCTAATACTTCCTACTGCTAAGACTTTTCTTTCTCTACTTCAGTCTTATAGTGATTTAGTGTTTTCTGTGTTCATGTTGTCTATAAGTGCTGATTCTTTATAGTGAGTCTTATAGGATCTTTTGATGCAAAACATACGTCTGGTTGTGCTATTACTTGTCAGATGCTTCAGCAAAATCTGCCTGCTTCTTTATTTTTTATAGTTAAATGAAGACAATGTTTGTTTTATTTTCCATGACTTCTTGAGCTCCAGTTAGTTGAATTACTCCTTGTGAAAAGGTTTAATACTTCTCTTTTAAAAAACAAAATGCTTTACTCTGAGTTTTGACAAGTCTGTACAGTAGTGGAATCTGCCCAAACTTGGAAATGTAAATGTTAGTACGGCTTTATTGAGTTGAGTGCTACTGGATACATAAAGACACCAACTATTCAACTGAAAATATGAATGAGATGGAGTTCTGAATGAACTTAAATTTTGGTGTTAAATACTAGAAGCTTCATATGAAAACAGATCTCTAACTTGGAGATTTGAGTTTATATATTAAGCATACTCCTACTTTTTTCCCATGCATTATAAAAGTAAGTCTGAAATCAGTTGTGGAAGGGTTGCTGAACAGTCATAATTCTGTGGATGCTTTCAATTGCTGGTGAATGGGAAGCTGTGCTCTTCTTCAATTCTGGATTATAGTGAAGATCTAATCCCACAAACTGTTTAAGCTGAAGCACTGTGACATGGCTGGGGCCACCTGAAGTATTAGAAGGATCGTCATTTCTGGCAAAAGGTGGACAGTTAGCAAATGTTAATCTAGTCTCTACTCTTACTTCCCAGCTAAAATTACATTATCATTTGGAGCTGCAAGGCTCTTGCACAATTAGAGAACAGCTCTGCAGTGATCTTCCCACTTCAGCAAATATATGTCATCCTAAATTGCTTCTGCTGAGTGGAGGACTCCAATCTCATGTTCACTGAGCAGACGCACACAAAAGTTCCCTAAGTCTCCAAGTGTGTGTGAAAAATATTTGGGGCCTGAAGAACACGTCTCTTAGAAATGCTTCGTTGTGGCAGTACGTGGTGGTTAAATAACCAATATATTGGTCACTGAGATCCAAAATAAGTATCTTTCTCTGGTTTGAATCCAGTACACTTACCTGGTGCGTGGGCTGATAGGTGCTACACAGATTGTAGACAAAGTGAACATTCTGTCTTTGTTTTTAAACGCAGCTTGATTCCATTGAGAATGTTCTTGGGTCTTTTGGGGGGAAAAAATAATCTACCAGAAAAGCACTCCCACAAAGCAACAGTATTCTAGGGTCGGTGTTTCATCCTTTCTATGTACTTTGCAGAGTACAGAATGTGCTGTTGGGATGCAGTTATTGTCTAGCCTTTCCGTTGAAGATTTTGTCAAACAATGTTTCAAGTCTTTGAATCCAAAATGGGCAAGCAACAAGTGCAATTTATTTTCTGAAGGGCAAGGTATGGGTACTGTTTTGTGTTCTGAACAGGAGTGCTTGCTAGTGCATTCATTATTTTAGTTCCTGTTCTGGATTTCTTCTTTAGTTTAAATAACTGTAGTTGTCATAGAACATGTCATGGAACAAGGAATGGATAACAAGATGACAAAGTAACTCTAGGAAATGATTTACACATTAACTAATTGAACTGCGAATTCATCTTGAGGGTCAAACTGCTTTCCTTCCTGAAAATAGACCTCAATTTCAAACGCATGTATTGTGCTGATGAAACTATTTTATCACAAGGGGGCACCAAAGACTTTTGTTACAGAAGAACTTTAATTCCTTGCTTTAACCCTTACACACCGGTTCAATGTTGGGAATACAAGATGTTTTGAATAGCTTGAAGCAGTGGTGGCCATAATTCCTGCCCTCAGGAGATGCATATCAAAATCTTCTGTCAAGAGCAGAGTGGCATCCGGGGAAGAAATTCAGATGGTATTGCTTCTTCAGGGCTGCCTTTGCAGGATGAAGCTGTGCTGGGTACACAGCCACGTCCTACAGCAAGTTGGTAAGATTGGCCTGAACAGCCTCAGTTCCTCTCTCAGCCATGGACTTCAGTTATCCAGCAGTCTCTATGGCAGCCTGGTACTGTCTGCAAAATCTGTCCCATTAAGTGTCACGGTTGAAGTATTTGAAAACCAGTAGCTTCAACAACTGTACATCCTGGGCTTATTGCAAACTATTTTTTCAAATATAGACAATGTTTTTTGTCATAAAATCTAATATAGCTTTACAAAATGAGTAATTTACAAGTGTATACTCCAGTTATTCTAAAATGACAGAGGGGAAAATCTTTTTGTATGCATTTTCATCATATTTAATTGATGGTGATGATGGCTTCAGTGAACAAGAAAGGGAAAACATTAACTTTGTAAAGAACAAAATTGGAATGGGGCAAGTATTCCTATGTAAGACACTTCAACTGCTATCAGAAAGGCAACGTTTTTTCTTAGTTTAAGTCTGTCAGTTGCAGTCTGGAGTGAGAATATAATATATTTTGTGGTCTGAAGTCTAGGAGAAGAAAGAATAATTTAACTATATATTTAAAAAGGCTATAACTCTATATTTTTCTGAAGCATTGAAATCCTAAGGAGCTCCTATTGGTTAATAATTATTGTACCATAGTTAATATTGATTGTGTTGGCACTGGTCCGTTCTGGAAGCTGATGTATATGAAATCTTTCTTCTTTCCTCCTGATTTTTTTCCCAGCTAGATCAGTCTCCCAGTCTACTTCCTTACAGGAAGATGTACAAGATGTACAATCCAGGAAGGTATGGATCAGTCGTCAGTGGGAGATGCTGTTATAAACCCGCAGGCTGGATGCATCAGCAATAATATCCCTGGTGGAGAATTCAGCTGTCAGCTGGGGATCCTGGCTTTAGGGGCTGTTTTTGATGTGTTTGCTTGTAACAGCAAGACTCAGCAGAATGCATTTACTGTGTCTTGCTTGGTATATGCTTACCTGTTGGCAGGCAACGATTTTATCAAAGGATATTTTTGGCATTATTGGCATATGTTGTCACTGTCTAATGAAGTTGCTTCTTATGTCTTTCATATAAAACCTGTAGGTGATTAGGCCACCTGTTGAGCTGAGATCAAGACACTGATCCAACTTAAACCAAGCTACAAATAACACCAGGGGAAAAAATGTCGGCACTTTTACTTGCATAACAAAAAGTGAGAAGTGGTGTAAACTTGTAAGGCTTGAACTAGCACTGTTAAAGCCTAGTACAAACCATGACTCCAGTTTATCTACATGAAAAGTAGAGAATAGACAGAAACAACACAATCTTTCATCCATAGTACACCCTCTCATGTTAAAACGATTGGGAGAAATAACTGTAAGAGTTTTTTTTTTTTAACTGTATCCTATGTTTAATTTGAAAGCTATGGTATGTTAAATGTAGTAGGGCCGTTAGCGATAAACTCAGTTGCTATAAATTTATTCAGCGTACAGTTTTTATCATTTATGTTGTTTATTAGCTATGGGTCTAGTAGTTCTTCCCTGGTTTTCATATTGCCTGCCCAGGATGACTCATTTCTATACTCATCTTCAAATTTCATGAGTCATGCTGAATAGGTTTTTTTCAATCATGTATTAGTTCTCTGTCCAGAAATTAGAAAAGCTATTGCAATATTCTGCTAAAGTTCTAGCAGTTCTCTGAAGATGTGAAGGCAAACTTCTGAAGTGATCAGATGATTGTAGATACAAGGTAGGTAGCTGTCAGGTACAAGATATGCAATCTTACCCTTGCTTACAAATTGCCAGGTGGTTTTACTAGATTTCAGATCAATTTCCAGGTTCACCTCTGTATTGTCTATCTTATTCTAAGGCCCATATTAAGAAAGGGAAATCAAACTTGAAATCAAGGCTTTAAACTTGATAAGACACCTTATCCTGGCAGAATAACGCTGTTACAGGAATCTATGGATCACTGGTAACATGGACAAGTCAGGGACTATTCTCCAGGGACTATCCTAATAGAGACCTTTGTACAGGTGGATCTCTTTGGATTCACATTGCTTTTGTCAGTCTTGTTCACTAGTAAAAGCTTTGTAAAGTTGATAGATAAAGGTTACATTGCGTGACTTCCTTTACTATTAAGCCTTTCCTACCTTAGTCTAGGTGAGAAAGAAAAAGCTTATCTTTAGGATTGACTTTTTTTTTCTCTTCAGAATTCTGTCTATTCATCCTCCTAGTAAGCATTTCTTCCTGTGTCTGCACTTTTTCTGTCAGAATTGCATTAAACTGTGGTATGAACTTGTGTTATCAGAGTCAGTGCACAAAAGCCACACCACCGCAACAGCTGGCTTCTGCCATTTTCTTAACAGAATCATTCAAGGCATTTAAAGGCCAGCTTTCTGACAATGAATTCATGCTTTCCCTTCAGAATTTAACTCCCATTTTGGCAGTCCTGCAGTCAATATTTAAACAGGTTTCCTAGCACCTGTTTTCCGAGCATGAGGTCGCTGCTCTCACAGATACAAAACCTAAAATGTATGTGGCAATCATCCAAACAAGAAAGAATAATAAATTTAAGTAAGGCTGTATTTTTGTAAAGGTGGTTAAACATTAACGGCAATACATGTTGAAGTGTCCATGTGCATCTGAGATGGGAAGTTTCCATTGAAGTCAATGAGAATTGGTTCATAGCTGCCATTGGAGATTCATCTGGATGCCTATCTGCATTTCTCTTAATGGTACTGTTAGTTTTGTATGCTGTTAATTATGGAAATGTTCATGACTTCACTGTGATCACTGGTAGGAATCAAGCACACGTTAGCATCAGAAAACTGAAGCGGACATTTGTTTCATATAGTAAAAAGAAGAGGAGTAGAGAAAGAAAAATGTGGGAGAGGAGATGAATCTTTAAATCCAAATTTCACCACCTGATGAGCTTTTAACTGGTTAACTAGCAACATAAAATGAGGAATGAAAGGTTCTCTTTCTCCAGACACATACAGGTTGATTTAAATGTGTGTTGGTAACTAAGAGAATGAGTAAGTGATAATGACTGCTGACAGGTTCTCCGTGAGAGAGTACAGTCTGTGTTTCCTGATGAGCGTCATCCAAAATCAATCTCTGAAGTATACTACAAAGAGAATAAAGACCCGATGGTTTTATACTGAAATATACCAGATGACAAGAAGGAAAAAGGACTTTTGTTTTTTACTGAATTGTTTCCAAACTTCATTTCTATCTAAGCTGACTTGTGGTTTCCACTTTGTATTAAGAAAAAAATATGCATTCTTCATGCATTTATTGTTGTTTGTTCTTATAAATATACAACCGAGTTTGGAAGTTAAGGAGAATATTAAGAATTAAAGTCTATATCTAAGCATACATCAGAAAGAAAAATGAGTAAGGGGAAAAGGAAACATCTATTGAACATTAACATTTTAAATCACACTAAATGGTTTGGTTATGAGACCATGCAGTTTCATATGCATTGCAGTTCTGCTACCTGTTGGAAAGACTTCTCTTTGCTTTCTGTGTTGTCTTGTTGTGTATGTTAGGTGTACCAGTTTGAAATATTGTATAATCACAACAAAATATGCCCTGATACGTGGCACTAAGAAATCATGCATCTAGATGTATTTCATTGAGCATTATTTTATAAACATCTCTTTATATTATTTAGTATCTCTTAGGTCTTTGGAAATATTATTCTTCCCTTACGTGAAAAGCAAAACATAAAAAAATATGCTAAAAGGTAAAGCTGCCTTCTAACAACATTCCACTGGGACAATTAGAGACGTTATTCTGGTATTTAGTAATTAGAACTGTGATTAGGGTATTTGGGTGGGCACCTCAATGAATGAGAACGTGCATTTGAAGTAAAGGCTGCAAAATACCAAGTCTTTCCAGGAAATTAAGCCATTTTATCTTGTCTCTGTGATATTTGATTTGCTGTTTGTTTGTCTTTGACAGTTGTCCAGTCCAGGACTGTAAGCTGTAGTCCCTACATGTATTTCTGTAAACTGTAAATTACTACATATATGAAAGCAGGCACAAGTGATAGAGTTTGCTGTGAGTAGAAAGGTTGTGGTCCATTTTGGAGACTTCTTGAGCACAGAGATTAAGCTTCTCAGAGAAGACTTTTATGTAACTTACATACATGCCATACTGATCCCAATGGCGTTTACACCAAGCACCAATCTGTACTGTTCTGGACAGTGGAACCTCTGAGGGAACTTCTATGTAAAAAAAAAAACAAAAAAAAAAAACCTGTAGGTGCCATAGGAGTTGAAGCAGTTTTAGGATCAGATACTAAGTGGGAAGTCTTCAGATCCCAGCTACTGAACACCTAAAATCCACTGAAATCCTCATGTAGGAGCTTGAATTCCTTCCTCATGCACAATTTTATTTAAGCAAACTAGAAATATCATTTCTAGGGTTGTGGAAGCCGTAGGGAAGGCTGTTTCCAAGGCTGCAGCTTAGGTATCCAGCACATCACAATGAGATGCATGTCAGGAATAGCCCAGGTTTCAGCTCAGCCTGAGGAATGCCAGGATCCTCTCTTTTTTCTTATGTGGCTGAAGTGGAAGCTCTCTGCCATAGATGCGACTGCCTTTGTTACCTGTGATCAAGCCTCACAGTCTGTCTAAGGATACAGACTTGATTGATGCATTTCCTCATTAGTCGTACTGTTTAAGATTTTCTTTAGAGGTAAATCACACCTGGCTAAAGGGTTCTGCTAAGGCACGAAAAGGCTGAATACCATTTTGAACTAAGAACTGCTTACGCTGCTTGAGAAGAGTGTTTAATTTAATCTCTTTCTTCAAATAGCCTCAAATTCCTACATCACAGACAACTCCTTTGTGGCTGTACGGTCAACATACCCGTTATGTGAGCCTGCTTCAGGGAGCTCCTCATCAGCAGTAGCAGAACATGCACCAGCTCAACTCATCGCGTGTTGTTTACGGTGCCATAGCAACCCAGGCCTGCTGAGAGAGGCGCAGCAGAGACCAGGAGTCTGCAGCCAGGCCCAGGAGTTCTGCAGCTTCCATTTCTGGTCTGCAGGGAAGGATTTCACCTTTGTAAATGAGGTTGCCATCCTGCAGGGATGTGTGACGGCCCTTTGGTGCATAGCTCCAGCATGCAGTCGAAGAAACTTACAACTGGTATGTAATGCTTCCTGAGCAGGGTAATGGGGTGGATCAGTGTCCCACAGGGAGTCCGGCCCTCATGTGACTGCCTCAGGTGCAGAGGCACTGATACAAAGAAGAAAGATTTTCACTGTTAAGTTTAAGCTTGACTAGCGAAACACATCAGTCTGAAGAGACAGCTGTGATCCCTTAAGAGGCATCACAAAAGATTTTTGAGATTTTTCTGTCTGAGAACGTCCCAAATTCTTTTTTTTCCTTAATTTTATCTTATGATTTATACATTTGCTGTTCAAGACACCCAGAGCCTCATGCAAGTCTGTATTTTCATTAAATTCAGCAAGATTCTGATCAATTTTATCAATTTTATAGAGAAAATCAATTTTATAGAGAATTTTTATAGAGAAAAGCAGACAAACAGATAACATATATATGAGAAATAATTACATTAAATGATACTTTCATTGTATTTTAATGATTCTTGCAATACTTGATGGTTTTGTGCATTGGTCAACATTACTGTATCTTCTTAGTATTTATTTTATTTCCTTAGGTTGCATTATTTTACTTTAGAATACCCAGAAAGATTGTCATGCCTCAGTACTTGCTTCTGTTCAGTAATTGTAGTTAAACAAGCTCGATAGTATTGCTCGTACAATACGCCATATCTCATTTCTGTGTTTCAGAGCCTCCGTGTATAACAGAAGAAGTGTTTGTAAGTATGTTTTATAAGGCTTGATCATTCATTTTTTCATGCAACTGTAGAGCAAAAAAAATGAAGAAAAGTTTTTGGAAACTGCTTTCTGATTTCTCACTTCTTTCCTCTTCTAAGTCTGGAGTGACATTCACAATTTTCCCAGGCAAGGAAAAATCATAGAATACTTAGTTTGAAAATGATTAGAAACAACAACAGGGAAAAACAGGAAAGTGTGGAGCATAAAGATGAAAATGGAAGGAAAAGTGAAATAGAATGAAACAAAGAAACAATCAATGGAAAGGCTCTACATTGCAGGTTTAACCCGTTTTCTCCTCCTTTCACCTATCTTGTCCTTTTCTCATAGCTCATTGTAGGATCTCCCTGGTTTGTCTTCCCATTTGAAAGGTAGACACACTCGACTCATAGTTCATGAGAAATTAAAATGTGTATCTCACAGCTTAGTGAGCATTTATCTCCTCTTTACTGTGGATGCCTCTGTAACTGCATAAGTATATTTCAAAGTATCAGTTTATTGCTATTCATTTTGGAAGACTCCAGATATTGATAAGATCGGAATCAATCTGAACTCATGCAGAGTAAAACTATATATATGTAACGGATATTTATCATGTATAAATACGTACATGAGGATGTGTGTGTATATATAAAAACATTTCTTATCTGCGTATTTACATCACGTTAAACCTTGGTTCTGAAAGATACTTCACATGACCATCCATGTTAGACTCCAGGTAAACTTACGCAAGGACGTGAAGCTGCCAGTGTTCTATGAAGGATCACGGTTTATATTCGCTTCAACTTTTGATATTTAAGGACACTGTTTATTATGAAATATTTAAGTGTGGAGCGGTATTTGTGATGCAATGTGAAATACAAACTTTTAAAACGTTTTACCGCTTTTAGCCCTGTTCAGCTTCCCCTCTGTTTCCAAACACTATCTCTGTGTATCTGTGTGTTTTTCATGATGCCAGTAATAGAGAGGGCTAATTAGGTTTGTTTCTATGAAATATCTAGGAAGTAGTTGCACACCTTTGCAAAAATTGTTTTAAAACTCTTTTCAATGTTAAAAGACTGATGGAGAGCAGGCCCAGGCCGTGTTTGTACATGAAGGCAAAGCTGTCAACCATATCATCAAAACTGCGGTCGTGGAACAATATTTAACACATCTTGTCCTCCAGTTGCAATTATAAAATAGCTTTTTCTAGTACTAACTTTGACTGTGTAGCAGGAAAGATGGAACGGGTAGAAATTAAACAAAATGCTTCCTGACACCAGAAGTCAAAGTTATAGCACAGTATATATGACCCTATAACCTCAAATATTCAAATATGAAAGTGCAGTTATGCTTTTAGATGAAAATAAGGCTGACCAACAAAAATATATATACACTTGAGAAAAGTATATTGTGTTTGTAGATAGAGGCAGTTAAGTAGCAAAGCTTTCATTAGTAAGATCATAAACATTTTATTGATTAGTGATTCGGTGTGTTTATATTCCTTGCTGTTATATGGGACTACAGAGAATTATATTCCTGGCAAATTAAAAACATGTGTTACCTGCATATTCTTTAGCAGCTTGTACTGTTAATAAATGATTTGTTTTGAATAAGCCCTTTGAAACAGTGAGCTATTTACAAAGTGTATTATCATATCTAGCAATCTTCAGGCTCATCTTTATCAGTTTGACATCTAATTGTGCATTCCCAAACCAACGTGAGGCAGACTGCAGTGTGTTTCTAATGATTTTCTTTGTTAGTTTATTGCTGAATTGAGATTTCTGGATCTGATTGACTGCCTAGTGGCATCTGTGGGAAAATTTTCTGTTGACTTCATATTGCTTTGGTTTAGACAGGTGGTAAATTCTCCAGTATAATTGGTACCTTAACATATCTAGGCCCACGGTACCACAGCTGCACTGGACCATGGGTCTGTGATCCAAATCAAGTGTTTTCTGTAAGGCAGAAAGCCTTGCTTCCAGTGTTGTCTTCTATCATTTAAATTCAGGAAAGGAAACAAAAACCTGCAGATGCAGCCTCGATTCTGATGAAGTCAGTAGGAAGCTTCCCAGTTCTGTCAGATTGCAATTATGGCAGATACTGCTTGCTTGGTGAGCCAAATTATAGATCAGTAAACTCCCTCTTATTCCCTAAAGCATCTCTGAGCAGCAGTGTGGGAGTGGAAGCAGGCTCTGCTGAGCATCTATACTCCCCTCATTCCCCAATGGGACAGAGAAAGGTATAATGTGAGGCATTTTTAGAGCATTAGTTTATACACATTTTTTCAAAAGTAAACATGCAGATGTCCAGCATTCAGAAGCTTCTGGGTTTATGAAGGCTTTATCTGTGAGTTTCTTGGCAAAGCATTTCCTTTCACGTGTTTTTTAAATTGCTGAGGACCTTAGTGGCGTGCAATGGCTAGAATCTAACAATGATGCAATCATTATATTCTCAAAAGTGAGAAATGACATTTTACAAAAGTTTACATGTCATATCTCATGGAAAAAAACCAAACAACATTGTTTGAGGCAACAGTGTGTTCAAAACATGTTAGCACAGACTATTATAAGCCTTGTTTTCTGGTTTTGTGTCTCTGCAGGAAGACTACTTAGCCACAGATGCTATGCTTGTGGACTACTTTAATGAATTTTTGAGTCTCCCGGTAAGCACCTTACAGAAATCCATTGCAAAATACAAGAAACATCTTACTTACAATAAGTTAATCCACTTTAAAACATTTTGTCACTGGAAAGCTAAATGGCTTTCACAATAAGCCTGTAGTCTAATAGTAGCAGTTCTTACTATTCAACTTTACTATCAGTGTCAGGGAAAATCACACAGTATCTGGACTTCTGGGGATGGATTTTCTCTTGCAAATATCTGTATTTAACTCACAGTGCACCAAAATATTATGGATATGAAATGAAAAAGACATGTAAATACTCACATTAAAAATATGAAGAGTCCACTTTTACTGCAGTATCATAACACACCAATAAAACCAGTGTTTGTCCTTTTAACTTCTTCTGGCAATGTACTCATCAGTGATTAATAAATATTTTAGCTCGAGAACCAACTCTATGTTTCTTCATGACTGTGAAAGTCTCAAAATTGGTGCTCTCCTTTTCTCCTCCCACCCGCAGCTAAAAGGACACAGCTTTCCATTGTATTCTTTGTGCTGATCCAGCTGCAGTTAGATGAGCACACCCAGTGCCCTATATATAACCAGTATGTATATATTTAACCCTGTACTTTGCTCCTTTTCCCCATCAACTACCCTGTTTCCCCATGCTCTCATATGAGTCACATGTACTGTCCTCCTCCCTCAACATGGCAACTTCACTCATTGTTGTCTTAGTGCTCTTTGGCCACAATAACCCCAGGCAACACTACAGGACTGGGGCAGAGTGGCTGAAAGACTGTGTAGAGGAAATGGACCTAGGGGTGTTGATTGATGCTTGACTGAACATGAGCCAACAGTGTGCCCGTGTGGCCAAGAAGGCCAATGGCATCCTGGCTTGTATCAGAAATAGTGTGGCCAGCAGGAACAGGGAAGTAATTATCCTCCTGTACTCAGCACTGGTGAGGCCGCACCTCGAGTACTGTATTCAGTTTTGGGCCCCTCACTGTAAGAAAGACATCGAGGCCCTGGAGCGTGTCCAGAGGAGGGCAACAAAGCTGGTGAGGGGTCTGGAGCACAGGCCTTATGAAGAGTGGCTGAAGGAGCTGGGATTGTTCAGTCTGGAGAAGAGGAGGCTCAGGGGAGACCTTATTGCTCTCTACAACTACTTATAACTATAACTATATATCTCTATCTCTATAACTACTCTTATAACTATAAGGGAGGTTGTAGTGAGCTGGGGGTCGGCCTCTTCTCTTGTGTGACTAGTGATAGGACTAGAGGGAATGGCTTCAAGCTGCACCAGGGAAGGTTCAGGCTGGACGTTAGGAAATACTTCTTCTCTGAAAGGGTGGTCAGGCACTGGAATGGGCTGCCCAGAGAGGTGGTGGAGTCAACGACCCTGGAGGTGTTCAAGGAACGTTTGGATGTTGTGTTGAGGGACATGGTTTAGCGAGAACCATTGGTGATGGGTGAATGGTTGGACTTGGATGATCCTGTGGGTCTTTTCCAACCTTAGTGATTGTATGATTCTATGATTCTTGGATCCCCATTCTCTGTTTCTGCATGTCACGTACTTGCTCCTTTGTATGAAGGCACAACCCATTCGCAGTTTCACTTATAGTTCCCCTGGGATCTCCCAGCCAACCTACCCCAGAGCTGCCCAACCATCTTTTGCCCTCCCTATCCACTGCAGCCAAATGTGCTGCACCACAAGGATATACCGATTTCTGCAACTTGCTTGATAGGAATTGCTACCAGCATTAGGATATTTCTTGGATGCCTGTGTCATTTTTTAATATGAAAATAGAATCTGGTAGCATTAAAAAACTTGTTATCAGAATGTGGGTTTTGTGCACAGCAGCAGTACTGGACTTCTCTCAGATCTCAGCCTTTATACCTTTCAACCTCATTGCAAGACTCTTGAAACTAAATTTTAAAAAGTGATAAAGACACAGCAAGAAGAAAATGTGTGGTGAGAGGGTTCATTTTCTCTCTCTCTCTCTTTTTTTGTTTTTCTGCAGCAGCTATAGGGTAATTGCATAAATCCAAGCCTAACTACATAGCCTTTAAACTCCTTCCATGTGCCAGGTTTTTCTTAGCACAGGAATACCATCCTCCATGCGTTTCACTGCTCATTTGGAAACTATGCTTCAGGTTTTCCCCAAATCACAGAAAATCCCAAGTGGAAAAGAAGTCCAGCCTGCTTAATCTCTGGGTCTCCTTGGATATGTACGGGTTTCAGGACATCTTTTAGAAGCCAGCATTCTCTTTGGCCTCACAGGGCTCTTCAACCCAGAGTCCTGGCTCAGCTCAGCAGCTCCGAAATACAGCAGTTGTCCCAGCCCTTCGACTGCTCTGAAACCCACAGCAAAGAGTTCACAGACAGTCCTGAGTAAACACTGCTTTATGCTGGTAATCTTGGTAGGTTTCTGAGATGACACATGGTCTCTATTTATTTATTGACATATGTTCATGAAAACAGAGGCTGTATTAGCTGTGTTTATTTGTAATGTTCTCGTAATTGGCTTTATTTTCTCTTTGATCTTTTCTTGAGGATTTACCCTCCACAGGATTAAGTTCCATTAATACCTTGGGTTCTGTGGTTTGAATATTCTGTGCTCTGAATTTCCCTCCACTTCTCAGAACACTTTGACTAAAACACCACATTGAAAATTCCATTGCTTTATTCTTGTTGTGCTTATCCGCTGTTGCCTAGAAACAGTATTACCCAGGTGTGTTAGTCGTCAGGCAACAAGTTAAACTGAAAATGTTGTGTGACCTGATACAAGAAATCAGTGGTAGTATATGCTTATTTTAAGAGACTGTCTCTATATTGATTTATAAAGCAACTCTGGTGCATGGAAAATTATATCACTGGGAACTTGCTATAGCAAGACTTTTTTTTCTTCTTCTTTTTTTTTTGGCTTTGATTTACAAAATATCCTTTAAGAAATAATAAAGTTATAATAATATTTGGTACAATTTGACATGAGTATTGGTCAACTTGCTTCTCCCATGCCCAGCAGGAGCTACCTGCTTAATGAAGGGAAAACAATTAAAGTATAAGGAATGAAGTTTGGGCCTGTTGCTCTTTCTGAAAGAAATAGAATCGGCCTGGAAAACCTGACACTGTCAAGAATAACATCAGGCTGAACCTATGAGTAGCGGACGACAGAAAGGGCAGAAGGAAATCCATGCTACTGCACATTTCAAGCCCTTCTCTGTTCTGCAGATGGCTGTGAATCATCCTGTGAGGCTACAATGCATGCTCATCAGTTGCATGCTCATCTATCCTAACATCTTTTCCTCCTGAAAGTGGCTTTACTCATAATTTTCCTTTCTCCTCTGTTAGATGATGGTGTGTGATTGTAACTTGTTTCTTACTCATCAACAGAAGGGAAATCCTGGACTCACTAAAATCAGTGGGAGATGTGGCACTGACCGTATGACCATATGCAGTCTGAATTTTCCAGGCACTTCCTAGAGCTGCTCAAATTCTTTTCTGGTCTGGATTCTCACTGACTTTTATTTATGATACATATATACCCGTCTTAGAGACATTTTGGCAAAAAGTCTCCTGAGATTTCAGTTCATTCCCACCCTTTCAGGGCCTTAACCTAAGAAGAAGCCAAGCTGTGGCCATCCTGTTGCTCTTGGGATCAAACTACATCACTTGGGGTGGGATATGGTGAGCATATTTACACATTTGTTAGCTGTATCTGAAGTATATCTGAAAAGTGTTAAGGCAGAGAACAGCAAGATTTATATGTCTGATATCCTGGCAACACAGTGATGGATGCTGTTTTGGTTTTGTTTTGGGAGGACTGAGGGAAATTTCCCTTCCCTTCAGTTAAGAGTATAACTTCAGGTTTCACAATTATAAATTCTATTTATTCTTCAGCTGAAACCATATTTAATGTACATATGTCAGCTAAGAAATTTCTGTCAAAAACGTATGGACAATTGTTTATATTTTCAAAGCACTGCTGTACCACAATGTGAAAATAGTTTTTGTTGTTTGCTTGAAGGTTTTTATTTGAAGCTGAAATAACTGCACTGAATAATCTCAGTCATACTGGGGCCAAAGGGAAAATTGCCCATGGATTATAGTTAGTAAAGTCTGTAGACTTACTTGTCGGTATTCTCAAATCCTTGTTGATCCTATTTATTGTTCCAAATTGATAATGTATGAATCCCAAGTTTCAAGGCTCCTGCCAAAACTAATTTTTTTCTTCTCTTAAAACATCTTGCAGTATAATTTGGCTAGGGAGCTTTTCCTCTTTATCTTCAAAGGATCAAAAACTGGCCCAAATTGAAAAAAGACTGCAGGGAAGAATGCATCAATACTTCTAGTCTTTGGTTGTTGTGTTTTTCTTGTCTCTATATTGTCGGATTTGGGGTAAGAGCAGCATTTCTTGGTGTATTAGACTAGCACAAAAATCTCTTTCAGAGTGTAGGCTATCACACAATATATATACAATATATATAATATGTAGGCTATAACACAACATAGTCATCTTCACAGAAGAGATTGCTTGTTATTGCAGTGACCTAGAGTACTGGTGATGCCATAAACTTTTCCCATTATTGTCCTGTGAAACACTGCATTTTATGGCAACTGGCTCCTGTGAGAAAGGTTTTAGGTTTGCTTTTTTTTTTCTGTGTGTGTGTGAGTGTGTGACTTGTAATGTGTGAGAATGGTTAGAGTGTGTGTTTTGTTCTAAAGCTTTTTACATGCTGAGAGGATTGACTGATTCTCTCTGCCTGGTACTGTAACTGGGAAAATGTTTCCTACAAAACATCAGCTTAATCTTTTTTTGGTTGTTGTTCCTATTTGATTTTATCATAACATTATCATTGTTATTTTTGTTGTGGGGATGAATTAAGAAGGTCACGACTTACCTCTCCTTTCATTATGCCAATATAAACTTTCTAGTTTATCATTCTAGTTTTCTCAAGTGAGCTGGTAAAACACGCCTCCCCAGAAAGGCTTTAAAAGTTCTATAATGCTTTTATTTGATGCTTTGATGAAATGTTCTATGTATCTGGAAGAATGTGGGGGTTGCACAGAATTGTAGATCTCTTCATGCTGGAAGGGACCTCATGGAGGTCTGTAGTCTTGCCACCTGCTCAAAGCAGGTTCATCACTTTAGTGCTCAGACCCGGTTGTACATCGCTTTCTTCATTTGGATTTTGGAACCTCCACTAATAGATCCTATAGTCTGTTTGGACAGTCTGTTCCCACTCCAATTATCCTACTATTATTTTTTTTTTCTTACGTCCACTTGAAACTTCCCCTGTTTCAGTGTATAAGTATCAACTCTTGTCCTCTCACCAAGAACCTCCTTGAAAAGCCTGGCTCTGTCAATAATCTCCTTGTAAAATACTGTCAGACTGATGTTAGGTCCCCACAGAACTGTCTCTTCAACTAAACAAGCCATGTTCCCTCCCTCTCTCCTCACAGGGCCGGTGCTCCAGCTTGTCAGTCTTCTGCTGGGTTTACTGAAATTTATGAACATTCTTCTTGTACTGGGGAACCAAAACTGGATACAGTATTTCAGATTTGGTCTTACTAGTGACAGGTAATGGGGAATAATTGCCCCCGGGGACAGGTAACTTATACCTTGGTCCAAAAGTCAATGTTTTGGACCAGAACCACCTGTTTCAGTCAAGTATGTAATATTTGAAGTCTTAATCCTCCTAACCTATCACTCGTATATGTTCTTTTGTTCCATTACTACGTGTCTT
This sequence comes from Gallus gallus, assembly GCF_016699485.2. Taxonomy (NCBI): domain Eukaryota; kingdom Metazoa; phylum Chordata; class Aves; order Galliformes; family Phasianidae; genus Gallus; species Gallus gallus. The sequence continues at coordinate 127,946,430 of NC_052533.1, read as the reverse complement.
ACAAATGATTTCTAGTTGGACACCCAAAAGAGCAATACCCTTTAACATTTTAAAACTTGTCACTGGCATCTGTTTCACTACATTAAAGTTGCCATGTGTTTTCATTTAATTAGAATGTGTACTGACAAACCTAGATCTAGAGAAAGTTGCAAGGGATATAATAAAAGTAGATGTGTGATAAACTATGGCATCTTTGCTTCATTTTCAGTTTGAACAACACATAACTGAAATAATCTGTTCCTATCTGGTTGCGTAGTCCTAGATTATGGAATTTGCATTTTGTTTCCTTTTTAATTCTGCAAGAAAGTGCATTTCAGATCCTGAGAGACTGAAGTACCTTGCCTCCTAGTGTATTTTCTTCTGTTTCCTCCTTAAAAACACATGCCCAAAAAAAAAAAAATATATATATATATATACTTGGAGATTATTAAGGTAGAAATTGAACCACTTAGAATTTGATAGCCGTCCAAATTAGCTTTGCAGCTAAGTGAAATGTACACATAGCAAATGAGGAGGAGGTCTGAATGGAGTACAGAGAACACTTAAAACAACACATAAAAGCTTCGTCTAAATGCTGTCCAGTACTTCTGGAGAAAAGCACTGAAACCTGCAGAGTACCCTGGAGAAAATTAATGCCAAAAGAGGCACGAGGTGTCAGAGAATGAAAACAAGCCTTGATTTCAACTAGGTAGGTAACTAAACAGACTAATGCAATTCAATGCATGACTCTGGCCAGTGACTCTCTGATGTCATAGGCCCTAATCGTATACTTAAAGCTCTCAGATGCTACATGCTTTGCCAGGCTGAGCCTTGGCAGTGAGACCTTATGGGATAAGCAGGGAATGTTGTAAGCACATGTTGCAGGCACATGGTTTTATTTTGGACATTCCTCTATATCACACTGATCAACAAGGGGACTTCAAACAGGAGCAACAAAATAGCTGACACGGACATGGTTACTTTGGACTTATATAGGTGTAAAGAAGAATGAAATTGGTTTATAATATACTTCCATATTATATGTAGCACATTTCAATATATGTAATATATACATGAATTATGTCTGTGTGTGTAGATATATATATATGCTTCTGTATGCATACTGTGATATATAAAGTTCAAGGAAATGAGAAGTACAGTACATGAAATAATAGAATAATCTTACAAAGTGCAGGGAAATGACAACTGTACAAACATCAGGTGAGAGCCTCTTTGGAATGGTGCCCAGAAGGGTCTTGGCACTGAATCTGGATGTGGCCAGGATTTCACACTCTTGTTTTCTTCAGTTCTTGACCATGACATGCCTTCTTGTCCTCCATCTCAGTAGTGGGAGATGCTCATATGCTCTGGTTGTATAGCTCTTCAGACTCATAAATGTATTGGGGATTCCTCAAGATTTCTGTAAAATCAACCAACGTAGTTGTGTATAATCACTAGCTACAGGCCATAGATGTTGGTAGATGCTTGACTTCCAAGCAATAACATGGGGAAAAGACTTTCCTACATATGACAGACTTCAGATTCATCCTCCTCAAATGCTCTCACAATTTAGAAATCAGCTTCACTGTTGTTCTTTTCAAGCCTTGACTGTTTAAGGTCATGAATGTGAGAATGACACTGGAGATGTTATCTTGGAGGTAAGTAGTCTCCTGCCAGAACAATTATTGACATCACTGTAAACTATATATTCCAGGAATTTGTGTAGTGGATCTATAATTTGCATATGAAAAAGAATGGTCTATTATCTAGAATGAGTCAAATACAAGAGAAAGAAGCCTCCTAATACCATCTTGCATTCTGTAGGATGATTCTATTCTATAACAAGTAACTTTTAAAAATGAGATATTTCCCTTATTGCAGTGTTATAAGCTTTCCAAACTTCTTTTGTAGACTTTTGCCCAACCAGTTAAGTTTAACTCAGACTTCGGGGTTTTTGAAGTAGTTAATGACATCCCACAACGCCTGGAACACCAGCTGAAAAAAATTCTACATGATCAGAAACCTCCAAATCCCATTTATGATGTTATAAGAAAAGCAAAGAATGATGGGCAGCATTCCAAAAAGATCACTGATTCTTCAGCGTTCAGTATTGATCCAAATTACAACACCATGGTAAGTATCTTATAGCCACTGGATTTATATTTAGATCTTACTGTAGAGATACTGGCAGTAGTTATTGTTGTGTTTGGCTTGGTAGCTTGGGAAAAATGTTAATTTATGTTAGGAAAACATAATGATGGGCCAAATTATGCCCTGCAATGCACATGTGTCTACCAGACAAGTGAATGGAATTACACATATACATCCTGTAGCACAGAATTTTGAAGATTCTGTAGGGCAGGATTCAGTTGTGTGGTCTGAGTACTTTTTAATATTAAAAGAAAAAATATTATGATAACTGTTACTTTACTAGTGATCCCTGGAATGTGCAAATTGACTGAAACTAATGCATCTCAGTCTTTCCTTATTAATTAATTTCCTTGTGTGGCTATGAGCTCATCTGTGGTCTGGCAACACACGAGTCTCTCCTCCATCAATTCCCCGAAGATTTTGATGGTTAGCATCAATTGAAATGGCCAGAAAAAATAACCTTTAGCAACAAGAAATGTTGGATTTTAGAACAAATATGTTCAAGACTTGTTCAAACAACTATCAATTACCTGCTTGCTTTCAGGACTATCTTCAGCACCAGATTAGGCATGTTAAAATCAAAATCTTAAGAACGATATGCATCTCAGAGAACGCAAGACAGTATAAATAGTTGTGGGAGTTTACCTTTAAGCAATAGCTTTGGAGGAGAAAAAATATATATTTCTCTGGGATACTTGGTTTATTCCTTTCTTGCTTACTTTGCATTGGTGTGACTGATGCGACTTCAGTTCATTTCATTCAAGGCCAGTTTAAGGTCTTGCTACATTTTTAGAGGCGGCTGCTCTAAATTATGTCATAGCTGGAAAGCTGAGAGAAAATCAGGGAGTTAAAGCAGACTGCTTTGCCCAGTATAAGCTTGATGATTTTCAGAAAAGAAAACAGTGTTGAGAGAGGTCAAAAGGCAACGATGTTTAACAAAATGATAGTTAAGTGAGATTGCAATTATCTGCAATATAAACTGGACAAATGCTATGACAGGACAAGGCTCACAGACATCTCTACCATGTTAAACCATTATTTTCATGAATATGTTGCTTGGGAGCACAAAAGCAGAAGAGCTATTCTTGATTTCTTATTTGGTTTCAGGAATCAACTGAGGAAAAGTTTTCTGCTTGTGCAAGAATGGCTAATACTGCTCTCTGGGATAACCTCACACCATTGCAACTTTGATCAGCCTTTTCTGACATGTTCAAAGCCATCACATTGTCCTCTCTATTACTTAAATCTCTCATGGATTGGAGCAACAGGGCTCCTCTATTATTTAAAGATATCTTCTTTTTCTGTGGAATTTTCCAAAGATGGGAAGCACAACTTCCTAAAGAGAGGATGTGATGAGGAGGGGTTTGGCCTCTTCTCCCAGGCAACAAACAGGACCCAAGGAAATGGCCACAAGTTGTACCAGAGGTGGTTTAGACTGGACATAAGGAAGAACTTTTTCTATCAGAGAGTGGTCAGGCACCGGAATGGCCTGCCCAGGGAGGTGGTGGGAGTCGCCACCCCTGGCAGTGTTCAAGAGGTGTCTGGATGAGGTGCTATGAGATATGGTTTAGTAACTTGTGGTAGTAATGGTAATGGAAGGATGGTTGGACTAGATGATCTTGTAGGTCCTTTCCAACCTTGTGATTCTATGATTCTATGGCATTTTGAAGAATAACATGCTTTTACACTTTCTTCACCTTTTTGATGATGTTCTTGTCCGTCACCTTCCTGTGGGTTAACATAGGTAGGCAGCTAAGGCCCATGCTACCATTTGCTCACTTTTCCCTAGCAGAATGGAGGAGAGAACTGGAAAGGTAGAAGAGAGAAAACTGATGGGCAGACATTCAGCCATTTGCAGGAAAACTGGGTTCAACACATGTAGCAGCTGCTTGATGAGACAAACACCATTACTCTGAACATTCTCCCTCACTCCTCTTTTTTGTCCAGCTTTATTGCTGAGCATGATGTCATATGGAAAGGAACACTCTTTTGGTCTGATGGGGTCAGCTGTCTTGGCTGTGTCCCCTCACAGCTTCTTGTGCACCTCCAGCATCCAAGGCCTTGGCACAGACTAAGACCTGTCTAGCAACAGCTCTCAACACTGCTCTGGTCACAGATTGAAAATAGCATCATATGAGAAAATATGAAGAAAATGAACTATCCCAGCCTTAAAATGTACAACAGGCAACTTAAATCCCTCATCCTATTCAGCTTTGGCATCTCAAGACCTAAGCGGCCAAAAATTGGTACTGCAACTACGTAAGATGGAAGAAGTCAGCTTCATTCATTGTACCACACTATGACTGAACTAGAAGAAGTATCTCAGTATCAGCATCAAGTAATTAGCTTCAAATCAAATAGGATTTGATCTTTCAGGCATAGAGCCATGCTGTTTCCTTCACTCTATCTGCTTATATCTTCAGTTGCTTCACATTGTCTGAAGAGATTTACAGTTGCTTTCTATGAAAAGTCAGCTTGAACAGCCATCGCTGTCACAATAGTGACGGAAATGAGCTGTGAGTGGAAAAATTACGTAGACCCTTCAGGCATACTGAATTCAAATACACCTAAACTAAGAAATACATCAGTGCTGTTTTTCTCTCCACCTCCATCTCACACTGTCACAAACTTACAGTTAAGTAAAAGTTCTTTCTGAATGTGTGCCTCATGCTTGGAAGTTACTGATATGGAGCTAAACATCTTATCAGTGATTGAAATCAACTGAGTGTGAAACACATGAAGAAAAAAACCCTGCAAATTGGGTAGACCCAGGCATCACTATGGAAAGAAACTGGCTGGCATCCCACATACCTTACTTCAGAGAAACCCCAGTTCAGCAAAGCACTTAAGTATGTGTTTAACTTTAATCAAATGAAGTTAAACACATGCTTAAACTTTAACACGTGCTAAAAGCTTTACTGGATTGGGTCCCAAACATGGCCTAAGGCTGACTGGGTAAGGAAGCTAACCAAGGTAACAACCCTATTAGATTAAATGTCACATCTGTCTTTTGGGAAGGGAAAAGAATAGAGATTCTTTCCTTCTGATAGTGTATATAATTTTGTGTACCAGCCATGTACAGACATGAACATGTTATGAATCATTCAGATAAAAACCTGGGCTATGACTCAGTTAATACATAAATATTAAACACGGATTGATTGGCCAAAATAAAGAGACAATCTTCTGTATTTCCAAAAGGCTTGTTAGTTACCAAAAGGAGGTATACTCTGTGTGGTTGGGAGTAATTAGTCTCCATCTCCACAAGTTAGATTGTGTGAGCCACTGCCAACATAAGCTTTCCATATTTTGAAATATTTTCTTCTCTCTAAATGAAACCACCTACTTTCTGAGTAATTTATATTTTTAATCCCCTACAGATACATATGAAGGAGAAATAAACCTAGTCCCAAATGAAATATTAGCTCATGGAAAGAAAATTTAAAATGTAATCTCCATGAACTGATTGTTTGATCTAGCAAGTAGCAAAAAAAATTGATACTTCCATCCTTGTCCAAAATTCACCTGTTTCTGTGGACAAGGAGATGTTGCATTTTTCCTAATCACTGACTTCATGTTCACTAAAATGAAAAATGCACTTCAGAAAAATAAAACAGGTCACCTGCTAAGAGTGCATGAAGTACACTTTGTGGAAGGAAGAGGAAAGGAGAGGAGAGAAAAGAAAAAAGAATAATAATATATAAAAAAGAGTGTGAATAGTATAATTTCTAAGAGAAATGGTTTGCTGTGGCCCACACTCAGAGGACATACTCTCCGTGTAAAACCCTTAGGCAAGTTTTTCAATCTGCTGGTTCTGTGTAACTCCTTGCTTAACATCTCCACACCACTCTTTGGTGGCACCTATCCGTGTGCTTTTGCCAGGCATTGACACTTGGACCACCTGAGCTAAGATCTATTATGGGCCTGATTCTATTTGCACTTAGAACCGTTGCCATCTCCAGCTGAATTATGCAATACTCCAACATAAAACATAGAAATGTGAAAGATCACAACTGATAGGCATTAAAAATGTTTGATTTTGTTTTTGATATCCAGAGTTCTCCCATCTTGGGATTATAATTTAAGATAGGGCTTCCTTATTCCTCAAATCATTGAGGGAAAATGTAATAGTCACTGCTTATAGATGGTGTTCAAGTCAGAGAAATAAGCATTTTCCTATTTGCGGACCATTTATGAGCATCTAATTTGCATTGGAATTGTATAATAAAAGCATGATTCATACATATATAATTTTTGAAGAAGCCATGGTTTGTTTAAAAAGTTGCACTCTTATAGAAGAAATAGATTTAGACATCATTACCTGTTAGCAACAAACTGAAGAAACTCAGCTGTCCTAGCACTAAGGTTAAGCTGGATAGCAAAGGTGATGTTCATTGTATAATAGTTCTCCTTAATGCCTTAGAAGGATTGGAGAGAAGATTGGAGAGAATTGTTTACAAGGAAAGCAAACCAAAAAAGTCACAACTACTGCAACTTTTTGGTATTTCTTTTTTAATAGTGTCTTGATCGAGAACAAGCAGTACAGTGGATTAAGAAGGAAAGACTTCCAGCATTTCTAGAGAGCGACTGCTACTTTGAGTACAGGTACTGCAGTCTTTTATGCTGTCTCAGTTTAAAATTTGTACATTTATCTTTTCTGTTTAACTAATCTTGAAGAAACATTTAATACGGTTTTGTTCCACCTTTTCTTTCTGTTTAACGTTTGCATTTTATTACCCTGAATGCATTAAAAACAGTGACTTTTTCTACTGGTCATTCTGTAATTTCCCTTGACCACAGATTATGTATTATGTTACTACAGAGGGAGTAGGAGTGGTCTTTACTGTTTTCTGAATCTCTCTTCCACAGACATATCATGGTACCAATATGTTTCTCCCTAATCAGTATGTAGGACATGTGAGTGAATGGTATGAATCTGTGAGATCTGTTTACAAAAGGCAGGCAGTCCTTTTTATTTCAATTCTTTAGTTTCTTTCTTGAAGCTCACTGTCAGACTTCCTTTTGCAAGGTTCTCTGTGGGATGCCATGGAGTAGTGGAATGATTTCCTGTTATATATTTGCTATATTTTTCCAGATGTCTTTTCAGCCTCTTTTCCAATGTTCAGGAGGTTTGGTCTGCTTTTTGGAAGGATCTGCATCTACCCTAACCCTGTCCCTAACCCCCACCCGCCCCTCCCCTGACGCAGCTCCATGCCATTCCCTCGGGCCCTGTCGCTGTCACACAGAGCAGAGCTCAGCGCTGCCCGCCGCTCCCTGTGAGGAGCTGCAGCCGCCATCAGGCCTCCCCTCAGCTCCTCTGCTCTGGGCACTCCTCATAACATCTTGCCCTCCAGATCTCTCCAGCCTCTTGACATACATGTTCCTAATTTCTGCAGATACCAGTGCTTTAAATTGCTTTCCTGAATTAGGAGCAAGATAAACTGTGATAAAAATGTATGTTTAAAGATGAAGATAACCATATATCCATGAGGTGTATGTGGTAACGTTTTGATAGCAAGATTGGCCTCTGTGAGCAGAGCCCAGCACTGCCCCTTGTCAGATCAGAGCCAGCTCCAGCTGCTCCAAAAGGGACCTGCTGCTGCCAGGGCTCAGCCATGAGGGATGCTGGTTGTGCCCCTGTGAGCTCAGATTTAAGAAAGGAAATACCTGCTGCACAACAGCAACTGGGAGAGAGGAGTGAGAGATGTGAGAGGACAACCCTGCAGGCACCTGGGACAGTACAGGAGGTGCTCCAGGTGCAGAGCAGAAGATTCTCATTGGGGGTGAGAAGGTAGAAGAGTGTGGGTGGGGGAGAAGGTGATTTTAGTTTGCGTTTAGTTTTCACTGCTCTAGTTTGCTATTGATAAATTATATTAATCTGAATCTGATTTTCTAGTGATGGTAAATGGTGAGTGATTTCCCTGTCCTCATGTCAGTGAGTCTTTGGTCATCCTATTTTCGCCTCCTGTTCTTTTAAGGAAGGGTAGTGAGAGAATGGTGTGGTGCAGAATATCTGCACATCAGTGTGAAACCACCACAAAGTATGCCAACTCTAGAATGAAATTCTTTTAATTAGTGTGAGCACTGTGGGCATTGCAGCTGGAAGAATACTTGGTCAGGAGCAGGAAATGTAGTGTCTGTTATGGCCACAGGGCTTCTGCAATCTGGGAAAATGGTTCTGTCTTAGCAAACAATATGTTCAAGTGTTCCGTGGCAGGATTTGGACTGTACTGATATGTGCAAGATCATCCTGGCAGAAATCAGTTTTACTGGTAAAGATTTATAATGTAAAACAGACCACCAACTCTAAAGCTGGTGAACTATGGTACGGCTGTGCTGGTGTTTACGTATGTGACAGCAGACACGGGGTGAAATAACAAAGTAGAGCATGAAGTTCACAGTGGCAATTTATTTTCAGAATGACTGTGTTTGTTATTGTCTATTCTAGGGAAAAAATCAATTGTATCTCTGACTAAAAGCTAAGATTAACTATTTTCTTCTTATTATTATTATTATTATTTTCAGGCTAGCTAAATTGATATCACAGGTGGAATGGAGCCAGACTGGCATTAATTTCATTATAGATAGCACCTACTACCCCTGGATAAGGAAGGAAGATGCGAGTACTCCCTCCCCTGAGGAGGATGACACTTCACTCACTATGAAGAGGTTCTATGTATCACTTGGCCAGGTAAAGTATATGTTTAGTGGGTGCAACAATGAGCTAGATTTAATTGGAATAAATTGCTGTAACTGAAATCCCACCCTAAGCAGACAGCTGGTTCTCTGGCTACCCCTTCTTTTTAAAGCTCTTTGTACAATAGAAGGTTGATGTGTCGTAACACAGCTTAAACAGAAGCACTGCTATGTCATGTGTTCAGCTACTGTCATACAGCTATTTTCTCTGGGAACTATTGTTAGAGAAATGTATATGAATAGACAACAAAAATGATTGCAGACAATAAGCGCTCTGCTCTCAGAAACAAACACACACACACAAAAAGAATTATTCTATTAAATATCTTTTTGTAGGCTACAGTTTCTCAAACAATGGATTGGTTTACATTAGCAAAAGGAGGCGAGTCCATGAAAACTACGGATTCATTTCTGCGTCCCGTAGCTTCTATTCAAATTCAAGATATTCAGCATTTGCCTGGTCCGCCTGAAAGAGAAGGTTCATTGAGTGAAGAAGCTAGCCTTCTAGGTAAGTAACAGTGGCTCAGAGATAGTATTTATAACATAAGTCTGACTAGATGGATATATAAGGAATTCTAATGAATTGCTGCAGCTTCCACTTACTACTTTCTAAATATCACTTTATATCACAAGCTTCAGATGGGGAAAAACTGGATTTGTTTCTTACCACAGCCAAATAATTTTGTAATTTTTTCTTACACTTTTATTTATTTATTTATTTATTGAGATTATTTTAAAGCCCTTCTCTATCAGTCTCATGTGATACATGTACTCAGAGCTTTTAGTATCCTCCTCATTGACCATGTGACCGAATCTACCCATGTGTTTGCCCTAGTGACAGAATAGATTATGAAGACCTAAATCTTAGCTTTAGGAAAAGAAAGAAGATCAAACTTTTCCTGTAGTTTAAGTGTTGGATTGATATGTAGATATTGTAAGGCCACAGATGAATTATGTCTTTTGGTCACTCTGATTCTGTCAATGTTCAAAATATTTGTAGTTATTCTGCTCCGTTTTAAAGATCTGACCTACACAGGGATAGCAGCAGTAGCCTAGTTAAACAATACATGTATTCAAGGTCACCTCTACTGACTTACTCCAGAAGTACTTGATTTGTTTAGAGATTTTCAGAATTAGAAAAGGTACCTGAGCAAGTCAAAGCTGAAAGGTCTTTTGTCTCAGCAGTCTGGAATGGCAGGGCATGATTAATAACAAGGGCACAAAAAGGAGTAAGGTGGTGTTGACATAAACAAACAAACAGGGCTGGTCACTGAACTTTCTAGTTGTGAGGCATCTCAAATAGAAAGAAGCCATGTTTGAGTGGCAGACTGGACTGCAGGTCTCTTAAACATTTCCAAAGTCCTTGATATAATATGCTTTGTAATCCCCCTGTACGTGTCAAGACTTTACCCAACTAGCCAAGGTCAGTTCAGGAGTCATAGAATCATAGAATCAATATAAGCAGACTAAGAGTTCTAACTTCCTAGCTTCCTCACGCCTAAAGAGAAAAAAATCCTGCTACAGATGGTGACTTTCATCATACCATGAGCAAATACTTAGAAAAGAAACCAGGGCTTGCAGCACAACAAGGTGGTTTAATAAGTGTTGGGGAGCTTGGATATCCAGCTGAGTAACCAAGATAGCTGGCTCCAGAGGGAGTTGTTCTGAGTTCTGCTGTTCCGCTGGACTTCAACAGAGAAATGAGTTTGTGAGTCATTGGGTTGAGTTTCTAGCCAGACAGCAATAGCAAAAGCACCTCTGCTTGTTACCTGTACTGCAGCACAACACCACAAATATGTTGCTTCGGAAAATGTACAAAATGACAGTCCTGTTCCAAAAGGGTGTTCAATAATATTTTCTGATTTAATGCAGAAGCAGGCTCCCTATCTAAGGAATATGACCACTACAGATTCCTTTCCTCTTCAAGGACATTGTTCACAGAAGACGGCATTTGTAGGGAGAGATCAAGAGGGTCTGAGGAGGGTTCTTCTATGGCCATTGCTGAGCCTCCTTCCTACACGCAGCTAAGCATTTGTCCAGACCAGAATTTGGAGGGTACAGCAAAAGAAGGAACAGGACAGGAAAATGCGACTCTTCATCTACTGGAGGAATTAATACCATCATATACTCAATTTGTAACAAAGGAATCAATTTCAGAAGTCACGCAACAGCCACCCGATGAGACTGAGAGTGATGTGGATTTCCCTAACCAGCCTAAAATGTCTGTACATGAGTTATCAAATAATGAATTTGCCTGTGGTACTGAAGAGCCACTCTTATCCCAAAGGTCCTCTCCATCTACTGTCTTGGACTCCAGGGGAGATATAAGGGAACAAGATGCTGAAGAAGTGAGCTTAAGATCAAGCTCTGAAAGCAATGGGGCAGACAGTAGGGCTGCTTGGTGTATTAACCACAGAACTTATGACACTGGCAACAGAAATGAATTTGAAAGATTCAAGAAATTCATTAAAGGAACACTTGGTGAGAGGTATTGGTGGCTCTGGATGGATATTGAAAGACTAAAGGTTCTGAAGGACACTGCAAGGCAGCAAAGGTATGAGAATAAATAATTCTCATTACTTAGCACTTATTGTTTTTTTTACTTATAACACTGATCAGTGGAAGTTTTGCGATTTCAGAATAAATAATGGCAGTGTTTGAATAGAATAAACACAATTAATCATGAGTATCCTGTCAGGTACGTCAGGGATGACTCTTCTGAAGCTGATCAAGATAACATACGTCAGAATCACCTTAGTGTTAAGTCTTTGTTAGAAAGAAATTTGAGGAACAGTAAACAATAAATAGAAAGAAAATAGAAGAAATTAAAATCCCAAGTGGGGCATTCTACATGACAAACTACTTCAGTGAAAAACTACTAGATTCAGATTGTCTATTCTAAGACACTGTACGTTTTTTGTTACACACAGCCTGTCTCTAATTTGTGGAAACATTGTTTTGGCTTCTGACACTTCCAATTAGAGACATTGCATTACAGCAGTTTAGCCAGTAGAATGAGCTGTACTTAGTTCTATATAGTATCTGATACATGCTTATGTGACTATTTTTGTTGACTCAAGGCAACTTGATAAAATGAAAAAACTCTATCTACTGAGCAGTGGAGACTATTTCCTCACTTCTGAAGTGTTACTCAGACTTGATTTACTACATGGAGAGCAGTGGAATACCAGGCATTTAAGACGGATTCAGCCTGAAGTAGTGAAACCTCTTCTTCTTTACTGGTATGGAAAAAAGAACATGAACTAAGATTCTACTTTTTAACAAATTTTCCTTTCTCTTATAAGTCCTCTATTTTTATTTCATCTCATTTCTCCTATTGCAATTATGAGAAGTAATGCCACATAAATAATAGCAGATGTGGTCTCAGTTTTAGTTGAGATTAAACTAAACTGTAGTCTGCCCAGAAGACAGGTTGATCTGCTTTACTGAACCCTTGTTATATTACTGCCAGAGCATCTGAGCTACTTTTTGTATAGCTACCTTGGATGCCATTCTAATAAACGTTTTGCTGCAGGGTAGGGAAATCTCCCTAGGCAGAGAAGGTTAATTCTGCCCTAACCTACTCCCCAAAACGACTTTCTCAAGTTTCTGAGGATGCTCTGTGTATACATCTATGTGGAATTTGACCTTGAGACTTTACTGTTTAATGTCTGTTATACAAAATGCCTCTACATACTGACAGCTTAAGCAAGGATACAAATTCTAGCCTGCTTTGAAAGCATTAGCTAAATGTTTGAAGGTCTTCTCTCCTCCCCAAGAGGTACCAACAAATTACAGGCAGAAACAAATAACTGCAGTAGTGTACTTTCCTGTGGAGCCTCATGGGAGTTGTGCTCTCTGTCCTGTGACCTAAAATTCTCTTATTCTTTGATGTAGGATGAATGTGGCACATTCTAACACAGACCTATATAAAGGTAACTTTGAAATGGTGAAGTATTTGCAGATTTATTTAGGTGTAACTTGTTTTTAGATTTGGAGGAATGCGATGTCTAAAAATACCTTTGTTTTTTAATTCTATGTACTTATAGGACTGTATCTTGATAAACACCATTAAGCCAAATATCTCAGTATTTCATTTATTCATATATTCTTCTTTTTTAGGGGTCCCAGATTTTGTGTCACTCATTCAACAGCGATAGAAACTGCCAGTGCAAAGCTGAAGTACTGGCATACATGCCAAGAGAGACCAAGGATGGACACTGATCCTTTTCCACAAATGGTATCATTGCTGCCTTTGACAACTAAGTCTTGTATGCCTAGGATACCACCTTCCCTTCCTCAGGTGGGTAGTGTCACGACATTGAGACCAAAGCCTCGTCTCATCAAAAATAGTTATAAAACTGCTTGAACTGAACATGACAAAAAATATCATACTTGCTTGTTAGGAAGTCAAGATTTAGCAAGCTTGTTTCCTGCAGATGATTATATTAAAAATTGCAGTATCATTTTACTGTATTTTATGCATCAGATCACTGTAAATTGAGCCATATTATCTTCTCAGTTATCCTGGTTATTTCATAAAGTCTTTTGAATATGTTTCATCTTGACATTCTCAGACTTGCAAGTTTAAGGATCTCTCAGCCCAGATTCTGTCCTTCAAGTAGACTTATCTTAATTCAGAGTAACTCCTACAACTTCACTGCAGTTTCCCAAGATCTACCTTCACATCTGTAAAAAGAGCAGAGTTTTGCCCAGTTCCTATCACCACAGTCCTTCAATCAGTGGCTACACGTGCAGGTGGCCAGTTCAGTTTTGACTCTGCTCTTTCTTGAAAGGCATAATCTGAGAGGTGATTGCATTGGCCTGCAGGTTTTCAGTAACGCTGTGTTAAGTCTCAGGTCAGAATTTACTTGGAGAATGTGAATCTAGACTGTGGCTCCACTAAGAACTCTATGGTCTATGACACAGATTTGTTTAAACAAACCTCTGTTACTTTAAAGTGGATAGTTTTAGATTACAATTATAATGTGTGTTTTCAAAAGCTAAATCATGGAGACAGAGGAGGAAAAACAGTGGGACAGATTTCTTGCTCAGAAATGGTTGGGCTCAGGACCGAGATCCTGTTGAGCACAACAGGAGTGGGCCAAAAGCAGCTGCTTCTTGCAGAGACAAGTTCTGGCTTCACAAAGTGTGCTAATGGCTGAGGACTAGCGGTAGGTCATGGAGACAAGTTCCTAACTCTGTGGGTTTTCTAGCCCCTATTGACTTCAGCATGTGAAGAAAACTATGACCTGGAACCCATGAATCACAAAATCAGCTGACGAACCATTTCTTGCTGTTTTTTTTTTCTTTTTTTTTTTCTGTGGGAAATATGGACTTCTGAATCTTCCACCTCTATTGTGTTTGTAAAAGCTTAGAAAGAGCAGCAACTCAGGCTGAATTTCTGAGGGCACTCTGAATGCAACTGGCATCTCCAAAAAGTCATAGAATGATTTTGTTCATAATGAATTGGTGACAGCGTGGCAGGATGCCCCCTTTCTCTCTTGTTCTGAGATTATATCTATGTTTGCGAAGATTCACTAGGCGTACTTTTCAACTGACATCTTCTGTGATTCCATGCAAAGTGTATGTAACATTTCTGCTTGTGAAAACTGTAATTTCTAAGCTATAGTAGTCATAAGGGCGTGCTGAAAAATCTTGGAAGATATTCAGAAGATTATTTTGCAAATTCCAGATTTACATATTGTGATTGATAAGGAACAATGACACTGAAAAACCTTTACTGTTTTTAAGTAGTTAATGAGAACACGTTAAGAAAACTCCAGGGTGAAAAAACAACCCAAATTGCCCTATTTTCTTCTATGTCTTTCAGAAAAGTAAGACTAGCACACCAACAACTTTATTGAAACCAGACACATTGGATTTCAATTTGAAGTGTTCATCAAGATTATCATCTGCATTGTCATCAAGACAAAGCCCCCTAAGGGATGACTTTCTTAGCAGTAGAAATTGGTAAGCACAAAAGTCTTTGTATGTCTTTCTCGACATCAGTGTACATGAAACATTTATCAAAGGCTGTTAGATTCTACAGTTGTAATGAAATGCATTTAATATAATCATCTGCTTAATGATGCATAGTTATGGTATAGATTGCTTGCATGGAAATTTTCTTCCTAGTTGATTGTTTTTTTTGTTCATTCCACGACATAAAAGGTTTAACTGTTCTAAATATGAGTTTTTTTATTCTCTCCTGTGTAAGCACTGATATTCTCTCTACATATGTTTATATTCTTTTAGCACACCTCAAACACTTAGCCTCAAAGATGCAGTGTTAGTGATTTCCACAGGGTTATATACAAAAGGTGCTCCTCTACATACTTTACATTCATTATAAATTGTAACTCATTTACTTTTTCTCTGCTATTTTCTATGTTGTTCTACCTGTCTGATGTCCCTTCTTAGTTGTTTAATTCATATAAATTCCTAGTTTTTTGGTAAATAAATACTGATTTTTTTCTTTGCTCATGGGTTCAGGCCAGAGTCAGTGAGCAGGGACATGATCCATTGCTTAGCTTTGGATGAAACTACAGAAATGAAAGACTTGGCTCAGAGAAGGTACACCTATGCTGAGTTGCTCCCAGTAAGTAGTACTTAAATTTTAGTTGTCTTGAATTATGGATTAAATATTTTATTCTGTAGTATTAAAGGGGAAGTAGGCAGTGCTGGGGGGAAATTAGTTTGATTATGTGAATGTCAATGCCTTTTGCAGAGGTGTAATTAGAATGTTAGTGTTTTGTGTGTGGCATCTGTCACATAGTTGATAGGAGATCATGGCACATAGAGCAGTTTATTTTCACTAGAAAGTGTTGATCTTTTCCACGGTGACCATGTGTTCAGTAGGCTACTATGGAAAATTCACTGGATAAATGTTTCAGCGGAATCATTGCCTAGGAAAGTATACCAGACTTACAATGTACTTGAGAACTGAATCTGCCCAAGGAAGTTATTAAACTACTAAAATTCATAAGAGGAAAATATTTCTGTTGTAAAATTCCTACTTATTGCTTGTGTGCTTTATTCTCTTGTCTTTTGAATTTTTGCTAAGCAAGCCCCCAATCCAGCAAGCCTCATGAAGGACAGTTTGCACAGAAGAACCTTTTCTTAATCACTGTTAAATTGCAAATTGAGCACTTGTGATGTCCAGATTTGGCAATTTAAAACTTATCCAAAACTTTAATGTTTGTGATATGTTCTCAAAACAGCTTGCTTTTTCACAGAGGTACTGATATCCACAGCCTCAAAACCAAAAAAAGGTCTATTATGAAATCTGGGCGTGTTTATAAATGCATGTAGTTTGTCAATAAGTTGGACACAATTGTTTGTTTTTCCCATCAAAATCGTACTTTGCTTTATTACTTCACTGCAATCTTTTTTACTTCACTGTTAATTGTGACAGAAAAACAATCTTGTTAGGGTCATTAGAAGGGGAACAAAGCTGGTAAGGGGTCTGGAGCACAGGCCTTATGAGGAGTGGCTGAAGGAGCTGGGATTGTTCAGTCTGGAGAAGAGGAGGCTCAGGGGAGACCTTATTGCTCTCTATAACTACCTGAAGGGAGGTGGTAGTGAGCTGGGGATTGGCCTCTTCTCTCGTGTGACTAGTGATAGGACTAGAGGGAATGGCTTCAAGCTGTGCCAGGGAAGGTTCAGGCTGGATGTTAGGAAATACTACTTCTCTAAAAGGGTGATCAGGCACTGCAATGGGCTGCCCGAGGAGATGGTGGAGTCACCGACCCTGGAGGTGTTCAAAGAACATTTGGATGTTGTGTTGAGGGACATAGTTTAATGAGAACTATTGATGGGTGATGGGTGGATGGTTGGACTGCATGATCCTGTGGGTCTTTTCCAACCTTGGTGATTCCATGATTCTATTTACAGTTATAAACTTATATTCAAGAAATATTTTTTCACACCATGAGCTATTAGATGTCATACACCTTTGTTACACACAGTTTCTCTCTGGCTGAAGGAAGTAAAATATTAACAATTTGCACCTGCAGGTCTAGACTGGAGCCTACAGTCAGGATCCCAACATTTGCTACTACAAATACAGTGTAAAAAGAAATGCGGGGATTCACCATTTAAATTCCTGATGGGGAGTAGGATCTTCCTGCTCTGCTTCTGAAGCCTTGCTTCCTCCCACCCTTCTCCATCCCTGTTACTGCTTGGAAAGAAGATGGCTGTCAATCACCCCACTCACCTACTCCCATGTTTTCTATCAGAATTGTCGGGCCAGCCATAGTTTCTTTTACAAGCAACAGAATCTGATGTACTAGTTTGTAACCTCCTCTGGATTCTCTGTGAGCCTTGGGAAAATGGATGCATTCAGATGCTCTTGCAGCTATCTGTAGTAAAGGGAATGGATTTCCTGTCCCCTAAAATTTTGATAGTTTTGTTCATGATGTCAGTGGCATAACTCCAACAGATGAATGTTTCATTCCATCATAGTTAACCATTATGAGGCTGGATCTGAAATATCACTTGTCAACTTCTACTAGTACAAAACACAATTGCCTGAACTGAGACAAGCTTTTGACACCTAACTGTTATGGCTTCGTATTACTGGAATTCCCTGAATTTGGTGCTAAATAGGTCATAACAGAATTATGGTCTAGTTTCTTCTCCTGTTTCAGGGAACTATCTAAAGGATATAATGATCATTTTGCTACTCAGCCCACATTAAGTAATCGTGTTTATTCCACGAGACATAAATATTTTTGGGGAAAAATATATGGAGAGCTATGACATATTGCATATATAATAGAAAATGGAGTCTGATTTCTTGGGATGAAAGTACTAATTGAGCACGCTGCACAGCCCTCCATTGCAATGTACTGACATCTGAAATAATGAAAGTCTGTTATTTCTTGTTGTATAACTATATACTTTTTTGTGCAGGGGAAAAGTGCTGCTGGCAGTGTTATCTTAAGGGGATCAAGAATGGAAAACATGCTGCAGTCTCTTTATCTGGAGAACAGAGCAGGTTACTACTTCACACACTTCTGTGAGAAGTCAGGGAATAAGGTACGAGCATTTTCCTACCCTGCGATAATTTAGTCTGCAATTGACTGAATGCCAAGTTACAAAGGGCAGCCAGACTGAAAAAAAAAATAGAGAACGAAAGATTGATGACTGGATGAATTATTACTTGTGAGACTACAATCCCTCAACAACAATAAACTGTTCATGTGTATATTCAAACTAATGACAGGTCTTAACCAAGCTGTCAGATCCCAACTGTCTCAAACCTATTGGAAATCTGAATGTACCATCAGGGATTAAAAAAAAAAAAAAAAAAAAAAAGACTAATCATTTTTAAAACTAGCCTTTAACTTGGCAGAAAAAACGAGGTCTTAACCCACAAAAACATTTTTTATTAAGATGGAAAATCCACTGTTCTATTAGTCATGATAATCTGCTTCCTTGCTTGTTGAGTTAGTAATGTCCAAAATCTTCAATGTTTAAAAAACGTTCTTCTACTTCCATGAAGCTTCTTGAATTTCTGAGAAGCGCAACACTATTTCTTGCCTGCAGTCATCACTCATTGCTGGATGTAAATTGAGGATTGGTTAGAACAGTTGGTCAGAACAATTGATCGATTTGAGTCAGTGCTTAGTGGCTTTTGAGAAACACTGAATGTTTAGGGAAGACTTGAACACAGCTAAGATGGACATCTGTTTCACCACTGTCATGACCCAGAACCCAGCAGCAGTAGCTAGAAATGCCTTTGGCTAGGAGACAGGAAGAGCCAACGTTTCCTCAGCTGTATGCCTTAAGCCAAAAATGTTGAAGGTGTATAGGTAGAAATCTAGATAAAAATAGCTTATTTTTTGTGGGAGATAGGCACCCACCCACGTTCTCCCTAGCATTTGCAGGTGGCGGACTCATTTGAAAATTATTTCCTTAAGATACACAACTGTGGAACCTATTTCATTCATGTGCCATGTTTGATGGGCTACAGTCTGTGGAACAGTTCTCTGCCACAGATTAATTATTGTCCGGTGATGGGGGTTTTAGGGTATTTTTCTGATTCAAACCCCATAAGCATATAATTAAAGGAGTGGACTTCAGAAAATATCTAGACTCCTTTTGCTGAAAGATAACTTGACATTTGTTTGAATTTGTGAACCAGGGCCAAGATTCTCTGCCTCAGAAATTCATATAATTAAAACACAGTGATTGTCGCAGTAACATATGTCAAGTGCACAACATTTACTTGTTTTGGTTATTGCTACAAAATGCTATTTAGCTGTGGCACAAATTTTGCATGTCCATTATCAGCATTTCTTCTTAAGTGCTGGCTTTATGCCACTGAAATGTGGTTACTCTTCAAATGTTAACTACAATGTTAACAATTTTAATGGCATAAACAAATGCATAAAGGATACAATAAAAGACATAGTATCATAGCGATGATGCTATTAAATAGATTGTCCTTTTGCCAACAAGCAACAGAAGATTAAATCCATCTTAAATTGAGCTTGATTTATTATGAGTTAAATAATTACTTGCATTGGAAACTCAACCTTTTTATAAAGGCCTGATATTCGAGTAGCAATAACTTACAGTTTTTTTTTTTTTTTTTCATCCCTAGTTGTGGAAGAACAGTGCGTACTTTTGGTCTGACCTACAGGCTTATCATCAGCTTTTCTACCAAGAAACTCTTCATCCCCTTAAAATATGCAGGCAAGCTCAAGTAAGCTGTAAATAATGTGTTTTTCCTTCACAAATACACTTGTTCAGTGTAAAGATTGGAAAAGATAGAAAATAGAAATGTTTCCAAATCTTGACAACTCACACCAAAGTATATCTGGGTTGTAGACAGTAAAAGAGGCTCTCTGGCTTGCTTCCACAAGATTACTTGATTTAAATGTTAAACACGCATAGTTGGATTTCTAGGCTCTGTTGTCTGTTCCCAGTTTTATCTATTCTACTCAGTTTACCTAATCTCCCCTTTGCTACTCTGCGTTGTATTTGGAAACTGCCTGGTTAGTGTTAACATCTGTGATAACATTTTTTATGAATCATCTAATTGTGCTTCACCTTTCTTTCCATCTCCTGTCTGGGTTAGAATTGCAAGTCTCATAGACCAGACTTCTATAATGACCTTAAGTCATGAAAATGGACCTTCAAATTGTCAGTCCTGTTTTACCTTTTCTGACTGTCAGGACGTAATTATACTCTTTACATAGTTTTCTTCCACACCCCTAGTTTGATCTTTAGACACTTATTTACTCTGCAGCTGAAAGGATGTTTCCTGTAAACAAGAATTCTTAATTGAATATGCACTTTAAGTCATGGAATAAAGTGAAAATAAACCAGTTCACTGCGGGCCATAGGTGCTGATAGCTCTCACTGACTGCAGGATAGTCTGATACTGCCAGAGAAGGAGTCTGCAGCAGTGTGATATTTTTAGAAGGATTCTAAGCAAATTTTAACATCATTTTGTGAAACTTCAGTCTGTTTTTCCTCTGTAAACCTTGTGTAGGAGTATATTCTATCTGCATATTTGAGTATATGCTGTAATAGAGCAAAACTACTTCAGATGTCACTGGAATAAATATCTGTAGGGAGCAGTGGAGAATAATCTCGTTGTATGGCTTATGTTACTGAGCATCTTGAATTTGTCTTCTCTTCCTACTTCAAAGTTTCACTGGGGGAAATGACAGAAATTTGTATATTTGTCCGAATTTTCACTTGAATAGTATTAGGATGGAAACTCTAGGCTGAGGCTCGTACTCCCTCTTTCCTGTAACAAACTCGACAACCTGAAGTGCTACCTTGTTTATTCTTTTCCGCTCTAGTATAGCTTGAAGCTAAGCGCAACTAATGGCGTCCTTAAGGCAGACCATCCAGATGGCCCAAGCCTATGGCGGGGGACCTCATTCACAACAGGAATGTAAACTCTCTGTCTTTCCTAGAGTCCTTCTCCAGAACTGTCACCAAAGAAGGCGGACAAGCACATTGGACAGCACAGTCATATTGTCCCTGTCCTTATACATCTTCATGACTGAGTCTCTGCTTGCTGCATACTTAACTAGATGATCTTTTGGGAAACCTGATAGGGAATGTTACTGTGGGAAATGTCAGGATGTGGGAGACTGGATGAATCCCATTTTCCATTAGGAAAAGTTATAGTGCCCCAAATTTACTGCGGAATTTGTGGGCACCATTAGTTTTCATAATCTGAGAGTTAAGTGCATAGCAGTCACGCTCTGCTAAATGCATGAGAAATATCTTCCAGTTCTTCTTCCTCTTCCTCTTCTTCTTTTAAGTATATTTTTACCTGCTGAATCTTGATTGTCCTGTTTTTGTTTGTTTGTTTGTTTGTTTTGTTTCTTTCTTTGTTTGTTTTTGTAGGAAAAATCTTAGGTTACAGCTTATAATGTTTTTTAACTCTGTTTTTAATAAGTTTTAATTTTGCACTCTCTTCCACTCTTTTTGCAAAGGTTGTATGGCTGAAAAATTAAGGCCCAGGCCTTTTTTCTTTTTCTTATCTTATTTCCAGTGCTGGCCTGGTGGTGACAGCAGAACATCGTGCAATCTGTGTTACTAGGCAATTGCAGAGAACTACATGCACATAGCCATTAAAGTAAATACATGAAAACGAAATATGCGAAACTGTTCCATTAGCATAACTAACAGCTGAAATGTAACATAACAAATCAACACATGTGCTGCAACATTTGGTATCATTCTCAAGCTTGCCTTTTAAGGCTGCACAAAAATGATTCTTGTTTTCATTGGAACACTACTAAGAGTCAAGCTGCATCCAATCTACAGGATCTGCTTATGGAAAAGATGCTTTCCCAAATTCTGTGCTCACCTTTGGCACAATAAGATAGTCATTCCAAATACTCCTAAGAGAATGTGAATCAAATTCTATGAACACATCATCATATATATTTTACTATTTATTACAGAAAGAGACATGCGGAGTATTCTGTTTGTGTTATGCCTGCTTCCTGTTAGGAACAAGAGCAAACCTGTATTACTGTGTGTCTGCTACTCATTGTTTCATTTGTTAGGTATTTTTATCTCAGCTTTATGATAGAGTAAGGAAACACATTCCAGAGTGTATATTCATTCATTCAGGGGGAAAAAAAACCTACAGTGAGGATGAAACGTGATGCATAAGAATGATGGGTATCAGTAATAATCTAGGAAAGTATGTGGTTATTCACTATAAAAATGCACATAAGAGTGTAAAATAAATTGGGAAAGAAAAACAATAAAGAAACAGATGTTGTAGTTTTTGAAAAAAATAGTAACTTAGAGATAGAAACTTTAATATTGTTATGGGAAATACAATATTTTAGCACTAGAATGAATTTAGATAAAGGGAGTTTTCATTACTGTGAAGTTTTAGCCTCAGAAACAGATTTATGTTGGTGGGAAGTGATGACGGGGGTTCAGGCAGCTTAACCATTCCATTTAAGACCAGTCAGTGCATTGTATATTTCCCTTCATGTGATTCTGTCAAACAGCTGCACAAGCCCCTCATTTAGATCAGAGAAATATCCACACCTTTGGGCAGCAATATGAAGCACTTGGACTTAAATCTTTTTCATGTTTTTTGCTTCACTCTAGTCATTTTGAGATTGCCTACCAAAGCCTTCTCATCTGGAGTGAATTCACACCAAAACCCAAAGCCTGAACATTCCATAATTTGGAAATTAATAAATGATGCCAAAATCTTAATTTGAATTTCCTAAGCGTTTCATATCTTCAGATTTGTGCCATCATGAGTAATGTCGAGATGCAAAACTTGGATCAAATTTCCAGATCAGGGTTTTGGGTTAGATCTATCACTTCTTCTAAAACACTCAAAGGAAAATGTAGAGCTGGCAGGTAGGAAAATTCCTTTTGTTTTACAGAAGAAACAAAACATTGAGTAAACAAAGCATAATGTGCACTTGATTTCACGTACCTAAGATTTTTCTATGAAATTTATAATCTTTAAGTTCACATAATTTTTTTTTTCTGTTGACTCTTTTAGAACATTGGCCAAAAACAGTTCCACTGTTGCACTGTGACTGAGAAAATAAAAAAATCTCCATGATGTATGAATCAAAAAAGGCTACGAATATTAATTATAAAAGGATACAGTGCTTTTTCCCCCTGTTTTGTCTTGCTGATATCATTGCTCAGTGTTGAAGACTCTGAACACAGAAGTTTTTACTCTTTCTGACATGTCTAAAACTCTTAGCAGCTGGTCTCCCTGTAGTCCTTGCATTGAAATCAGTGCAGATCTACAGATGGGCCTGGCACTTCAGCAAGGGGCATAGGGTGAAAGATTCCTCTTGATTCTACATTCATCTGCAAGTGCATGCAGTCACTTAGTCACTTTGTGATGCTATGTTTTCACTTGCTGGGTCAAATCCCATAGCAATGGATTCCTACACAAAGACAAATAGATGTCATCACACCAAATCATCAGGCAGTGTAAATCTGCGATTTTGAAAAGGGAAGAAGCCATCCTGGATAACTGGGGATCTGGTTCTTCAAGTTCAGAGAAGAGCTACAGCTGGATTAACCTCCTCTACATTTCTCTTTTACATGTAATATCACCCTTAACAGTTGTTTATGGGAAAAAAAAGTCTCTCGATTATGCTCTAGTTTTGCATATGAAATTAAACAGGGCTAGAGGGCCATTCTGCAGGTAAAGCAGACAGCAAAAGCGGTCCCTAATAGGGCAAAATATTGCAACAGTGTTTACGTGAGCAGATTATCAAATCCTTTTGCTCAAAGCCTCTTTACAGAATCACAGAATCACAGAATGGTAGGAGTTGGAAAGGACTTCTCGAGATCATCCAGTCCAACCCTGTGCTACAGCAGGTCCCCTAGAATAGGTTGCACAGGAAAGCATCCAGATTGGTTTTGAGTATCTCCAGAGAAGGGGACTCCACAGCCTCTTTGGGCAGCCTGTTCCAGTACTCAGTCATTCTCAACATAAAACTGTTTCTCATGTTTGTATGGATCTAGCTGTGTTTTTGTACATCTTGTTCATTTGATACACTGCCCTTTGTCCTGTTGCTGGGCACCACTAAAAGGAGTTTGGCCTCATCCACTTGACTGTTGCACTTTAGATATTTATAAGCACTGATGGGATCTTGTCTCTGCCTTCCCCTCTCCAGCCTCAGGGCACTCAGTTTTTCCTCATAAAGGAGGTGCTCCAGGTCCCTTATCATCTTTGTAACTTTGGAGAATTTCTTACCTTTTAGGCTGATATTTTTCGGTCAGTTCTAAAGAATAATAACAAATATATTTAAGTTAAGCCATTTCATACAAAATCATGTGGGAAAGAAGAGCTCCATCCATTAAGCTGTATTTTTTTTTTTTTTTTTGGTAATCTGTGATACTTTACTAAGAATGACTAACCATTTTAGGAACGAGGTTAAATGTGTGCTAAAGTGTTAAGGACCTATTTCAGCTCCTTTCACCAATTTAGAGGTCCCTTGTGTGGACCAATGAAGTCATGACAGGTGGACCAGTGAAGCCCCAATGACTTTCTTTAAAAAGTCTATTTCTAAAGATATCACATTTTTATATCATTGGACTGTTCCTTTTTAATTTGTCTGTTTTATGTGTTAAACGTTTTAGAACAGACTAGGACATGATGTAACTGAAATGTTTTAGGGTTCTCCAGAATGACTTCCAAGGTTTGAAATCACTATGAATCTAATTCATATTGCGCCTGTGACATTTCAATTAATTTTGAGATTTGCTGAGTAGGGCATAAACTAGGATAAATGTGGTCTTACTGTTCAGCTAATTCTATACTTGGCAATGTCTTAGTTCTTGGGCCTTACCCTCACACCTGCAAGCCTCTATTGCACTGATGAAGTGGTCCATAATAACTTTGGTTTTAGTGATTACATCAACAAAGAAAGAGGGTAGAATCCTGCAGAGACAGCAAATATACTATCATAACAAGTTCTAATTGGAGTATGTCAGCCATTGTATCTCAGTATTCCTCAATGGCCTGGTACCATGAGAGGCTAGAGGGTATGTTTCAAATTGTTAAGGTAGAAAATGACGGAGATGTAGCTTGAGGATACTGCTTTTGTTTAAATGAAGGAGTCTAATAAATCAAAAGTTGATGTAAAAACACAAGTCATTATTTAATGTACTCAAATATTCAGTCACTGTGCTAAAAATCTAAACAAAACAGTTTTTTATTTCTTCTTGAAAGCAGAATAGATGTACTGTTTTCTTCTTTTTACTTTGGATTTAGTTGGATTTAGCAGCATAAGGAAAAATGATTTCCTGGATTCTTCATTGTCAAAATTGTGTAATAATGAATACTGGGAATGGACTCCTCAGTGCAATTCTGACTTATGCTACTCATCTGATCCACCAACCACATGTTTAAAAATTCATTAGATTTTGACAACGTGGAGAAAAAAAAAAAAAAAAAAACTGTATGAATTTTATTATGGAAGTATCTCTTTTATATTTGGTCTCCTACCCGGAGTCAGAGTCATGATGCTTTAGAAAGATATGCTGGAATATATTCTTTCAAGGTATTACTGCAAGAAAATGTTTTTGTCTGGCTTTCAAAGCAATTTATGAAACATTTAAAAGGAAAGAAAAATGTGATTTACTCATCTATTTGATAGAAGCAGCCTTTGGGAGAAAAAAATGGCCCTGTGCTTCAAGAAGGTGTAGTCAGGGAAAAGGAAATGTTTTCCAGGTTTAACTTTTCTCTGCTTTTAGATATTGAATGGCAAATTCTGTGTTTCATAAAAACACCTGTTTTAAAAGCACCTGTTATAATCCTTACTTTGGTAATGATTTAGGCACCAGTTCAGCATTGGTATCCCCTGATACAGATCCTGTATCACAAAGGAGTCACAGGAATGCCAAAGAAATGTGCAAGAGGAACTCAGCACATAATGAAATCTTCTCACTTTTTTCATTAATTTAAACCCTAAAATTACAAATTCCCATCTATTCCTACTAAAGACAGAAGAAGAAATTCTCTTTCACAAAGTGGCCAGCATGTATTTTGCAAAAGAACTCAGTGCACTCATTTATAGTATTATAGTGAAAAATTTTCTACTTCATGAAGATATGCAGTTGCTGTAATTATTGTGGATATCTGAATCTAGCTAAGAATCAGTCAAATGTCTCCAAAATTACATTAAAAATTGTTTTCTCATCTAATCATTTAAGCAGGTTTGAGTGAAAATGACAGAGAGGGCAGTTGAGGCAATAACTGAATTTTGGACAAAATAATAGCACAGATAATATATAATACAGGATGAGTACAATCAGGTGCATGTTCAGAATATACAGCAGGACTGTAGGGGACACATATGCATTAAGACTGTGACCATCGGAATAGAAGATGTCTAAGAAACAGATTTTCTTCTGTTTCATTGTAGTTCCTTTATGCAACATACATTGCCCCATCTGCCAGTATGGACATTGGCCTTCATCAGAGTAAGAAAAACATGATTTATCAGAAAATGGACCCAGCTTTTGAGGATCTTTTTGACGCAGCAGAAGAACATATCCTCCTTCTTCTACTAGAACCATGGATGAAGATGGTGGAAGCAGACAAGTACACTTATGGAAAGGTAACTGACTTGCATGGCACTGTGAAAAATTCTTATGTGATGGAAGAAAATCATAAGAGTCTTCATATACATCCCTTTCTCAGTCCTTCATACTAATCTGTTGCAATCCTGACTTTAAAGTCAGGAAGAGTGAAGTATTACGGCATGTTTCAATCACCCACTCTTCCTACATGGAGTAGGCTGAGCTTCCTGCGAAGAGCAGACTTCCCCTTCAAAAGGATGGTGCAGGCTTCATAGACCCCACAGTCTGTGGAGTGGGAAGGAATGCATTTTGCTGTGGAAAAATCTCTCTTTGCACTCAGGAAGTGTTACATTTTTTGATATTGTTATTGATCAAAAGTAATTTTATAGTACAGTATCATTTTTTTTCTTAAACTACTGTCATTCTTGCATGTATGGACAAATAGTAGAACAGAGATACATACCTAAATACAAATCTGAGAAAAGCCTTCTAGACCTACTTAGGTGGTGGCCAGTACTAATGTTTAAGAATAGCGTGTGAGAACAAAAAAACCATACAGCAGTACGGCCAGCTTCAGCACTTAGCAATCTAGGAGGTACATAAAGCAGAAGTCTTGTCTACCTTTTTTGTGTTTAATAGTCTTTGATGAGCCTTTTGCCCCATGACTTCACATAAATGTGCCTTGGGTCCATAAAGCTTCAGCCTCACTGTAGCAATAGGCTTAATCATGCAATAGAAGAAAAAATGCTTATTTTTGGTTTGTTTTCACTCTTCCCTGCCTCCCACCCCCACCCCCTGATAATTTCACCTGATCCCCTACTTAGGTAAGTCCTAAGGAAAAGTGAACAACTGTTTTCTTGTCATATTCTCAGCGCTGTTAATGCTTTTGTATGTCTCTGTCCTATCCCACTTCAATTACACCTTGGTAAAACTCAGCAATCTGTGACTATTCAATATCAGAAGTATTCAATACAGAAGTTGTTTCATAGTTTTCTTATGCTTATAAATTCCACCTTTATCTGTTATTCTATACTCTTTTCATGAGATACAAGCAATGCTTAAGATCCAGATGCACTAAGGAGTATCCAGTGGCAGAATGATGTTTTCTGTTTTGCTCTTTGTTCCTTTCCTAAATGTTCCTATCATTCTAATTGCCTTTTGACTCCTAGTGAACTCTGAGTGCTTGTGCAAAATGTAAGCTAATAGCCATCTGTAATGATTTCGAGATCTCCTTACCGAGTAACAGCAGCTAATGTAAAGCCCTAATTTGGAGCTAATTTGAGTGACTTAATGTTTATTGTCATCGAATTCAGCTTCTCTTTATCACGCAGATGCTAAATATCCTGAAATCCTGTAGCTCTTCACAGTCAATTTCATTTTCTGTTCTGTGGTATTATTTTGCAAATTTTGTTGTCTTCTCACTCACCTCCTTTTCCAGATAATTTCTGAATACATTTAAAAAAATAATCTCAGCAGAGATCCCTATAAGACTGAACACGAGCCACACCCCATTATGAAAGCTATATATTTCTTTATTTTTTATTTTCTACCTTCTAATTAATTCACAAAAGGACCATTTTATCTCGTCCTGTGATAACGTAATTCCCTTAAGAAACATAATACAGTTTGAATGTATTTCATCTAAAATTGTTAGTGACTTGCAGAATGCTATGTAATCTATTGGTGCTTTCATTAATCTGAAATTTTGTTTACTTTCTATCAGATTATTATTAAACTGTACATCTTTTATAAATGTACAGTTTACGTATGTATTATCATTACTAGTTGTCTAGTATCCAGTGCCAATTCCTCACTGAGACAAGGCATCGGCTTAGCAGAGTATGAGGATATACCATTTGTGTACAGAAAGGACTCTGCTTTCGAGAACACTCTGAAAACAGCATTTTCACTACTTGTAGTGATGGAAGAATTTCTCCAAAGTAGCAATTGAAAATAAACTCTTACTTTATGTTAATTTAATGCATATGTCAGGTGTTCTTGAGTTAACTCAGGGACACTCTCTCGCCCTTTTGTTTTAGGTGATGTTCTGCTTTGCAAGTGTTCAGCTATGTGCAGACTTTTTAGTAAATACCCTAATAACTCAAACATCTTAAGCAGGGCACGAAAAAATAGAACCAAAGCCTTCTGAGTGCACAATATATGCATTTGTGAAGACTTATTGCACACAGACATAAAACGACCTGTTCTAGGAGGCACTAGAGTCTCTTTGTACTAGGCGCAGGCTGATGCATTAGGCACACTCCCGAACACAAAGAAAAGGTCTGCTTTGTATTTTGTTCAGTCCCTGGCTCTACTCTCCTCCTTTGTTCTCCCATACAGCGGGATGTATTTGGCCCATAATGAAACAAGATATTTTATCAAGAATTAGGTGAGTTCAAAATTGTTTATTTGGAACATGGTTAGTATGTATCTACATTTTTATCTTAAAAAAAAAAAAACAACAGGAAAAAAGGAGAGTTCTTTTTTATTATTGACTCTCATGCTGCCTCTATTGTTCTCTGTTTAAAGTTTGAGAAAAATGTTCTGAATTATTTTCCTATTTGCTTTCAAACTACCTTTCTTTCAAGGAAAAGAATATCCAAAAGCACTTCAGAACAGTGGAATAGAGTTACACTGAGCCTGAAGGTATTCAGGTATTACGGTGACTAGCGTGGTATTCACATTTACATAAAAGTGTAATGAATAATAATCTAATACCTTTTATTTCTCTCACACATAAATTCTTGTATAATAAGACCACAGTTTTTTAATCTTTGTGATGGGAATGCTCATCAATTTAACTCATTATCTAAATTTTACTAAGTATCCTAAAATTGCACTTGAGTGGTATAGTCAGCGGAGAGGGTCACCAAACTATTCTTTACACTGTTACTGGTTGTTTGCACATTCCATGGAGAACTACTGTAGTAATACATATAATGCTTCTAGTTAATTTGAAAAATGCCAACACTTAGTGTGTTCCAATCATGCACAATTTATGGTTTTAAGGCACTAGCCATTATCAAAACTGAAACTCTGAAAGCTTTCACCTTAATTGTTTAGATATTATCATAAGATGTCATCTTTGTCTCTAATTTCCACTTCTGGAAACATGTGAGACTATTTTTTTTGTCATTTACCACCGAGAGTGATTGTTTTAAAGCCTGTCTTTCTGCTTCTCAGTGACACTTTGAAATGCAGTTTGCTGGTAGAGGCAATCAGGTAAGTCTGGCTAGCTTTACACACTGCAATTCAGCATATTTCTTAATCTGAAGTTTTTATCTTAAAGATACAGTTGAGTTATTTTGTAGTGCTCTGTAGAAATCTGCATAGATCTGAAAATTTTGTTTCACCAGAGCTTTTGTTTGTCACAAGGATGCGACTTCTAGGGTCTCCTAAACATTTGTCTCGTTATTGGCAAACATATTCTTTTCTATCCACTGTCACTGGCAAGTTGCCTGTCCAGTTCTCCATCTTTCTATAATGTGTACTGTAGGGATGACATAAGATATTATTTTTATTAGGTGGAGTTGGTTGAAGAAACTCGACAGCTGGACTCTGTGTACTTTAGAAAACTCCAGGCTTTGCATCAAGAAAGCGTTTCCAAGAAGAATGAGGTAAGACAAGTACCTACTAACAAAAACAAACTCCTTTTCTGTCACAGAGGGTTAACACTTGAAGTGTCAGCAATGAAAGATTGCCTACATGCCAGTTTAGAGAAGCAAGTAGTCTGATTTTTGCCATCCATCTACTGGGAAATTGATAGCCACTGTGTTAATTACAAATTCAGTTCTTCTGTTAGTTACACCAATATCACACTATCGTAAGATTGGACTCAATGGGACAGTCTCCACTAGTGGAGTGTATTTTGGGCCCCTGGGCTTGAATACGTCTATTTCAAGTAAATTACAGATATGTATTAGTTTATTTGATTATGGAACCTGCACACATTAATATGTTTAAAGCAAACTTAAGAATAAAGCTGATTAAGAGCTGGAGCCTTAACTCAATTTATTTTCTTAGTGATCACAAAGCTGTTCTATGGAGATAGAAGTTATCTAATGCAGGATTATTAGGCTGAGCAAAATATAGATGAAAAAGTAGTTATGTAAGTGAAATAATTTCTTCCCTCAGAGTACTGTTGCTGACACTGATCTGCCATCCTTCCCTGATGTTCTCAAAGAAGCTCAGCACTTGCATCAAGCTTCCAAAAAACTGACAGGTTCTAATTTGTATGACCTGTTCCACAACAAAGAGAAGTTAGAACAGTTCTGGGTTTTTCTTAATGAGCATTCTGCTGGGTATGTTTCTTCATTATATAATTAATTTACTTGTTTTTAAGTTCAGAAGAAATCTTTGTTGAGTATCTTGACTATCTAAATATTCATGGCTTTTAATTTTTTTTTTTAAATGTTTGCATATTTGTGAAATATACATGCACATTGTCTGACAACTGAATTATCTTAACTTTTTTGGAGGTAAAAATCCTTCTATCATAGCACGTTTGCAGTCTGGTTTTACTTTCAGTTTATACTCTGGCAAAACCCTGAGTACAGCGATTAACCAATGAGTAAAAACTGATCTTTTTTGTACAGATTCAATTTAGCACGTTTACAAAATAAGGCAAAATGTTACAAAAGTATACAAGTAGAATCTGGCCATGTCATTCTCATAGTGTGAAAGCAGCTGCAGTTTTGTGTTTGCACTGATCCAGACAGAAAAAAGTATCAGCCACTAGTAGATACAGTTTATGGAAAGCTTTTGAAAAATAGCCCACTTGTTTAAGAATGAAGATCTGAACAGAAGTTCTAGCAGAAGTATATGTGAGTTTGCTACTTTTTTTGTTTGTTTGTTTGTTTGTTTTTCCCCAAGCCTCTTTAATTTCTACCCTGTTTTAGGAAGAGTCAAATGTACTCCTTAACTGCTAGCAAGTCCCTTAATTTTCACTTCCCACTAGCTGATGCTTTGCATGTTGTCTATTACTCATGGATAAGTACTACTATGATTTTAAAATGGATATTGGCCACCTTAGTGTACAGAGATGTTCATCTAACACAGGATTTCTCTGGCCAAGACACAGTCTCACCACTTTTGTGCCACATCATAGGCTCCTTCTGTAGTCAGAGAGAGAAAAAAACATTTATGGAGACAATTTTTCTAATTCTGAAGGGGATACCTAAAATTAATAACTCCCAAATATAGTTATTTTTCTTCACTGACTACAATAAGGTAACAAGCTCAGATAGAAATTTTCATAGTGTAGGTGTCCATGTTCAATTAAGCATGGTGCCACTCTTTTTCTTAGTTGCCTAGATCAGCAGCCTCCAGATATTTTTGATTATGCACTACTAGCAGTAAAAAAAAGTTGAGTATGCGTACCCAATATATGCATATTTATCTTTTCATGAATTATATACACTTACTACTGACATTCTGATTTTTCCTTTCTCCCTCCCTATGGGTTGTCTCATGTACCTCTGAGATGTGCAAACTCCATTTTGGAGACGATGAGTATAGACTTCCTCTCTAACTGGGGAGATGGTAGCAATCACCAGTGAAATGGCTGCAATGGAGTCCTTGATGTACATGCTGAATCACGTCTGAGAGTTCCTGTCTCTCTATTAATCATGGACAATTGTCGAATGATAGAGCCAGGGAAATATTTAGTTTATGTACAAATTGTCTTTTGTAAAAATTCCTAATGAAGAAAAATGTGAAAAAGTCTCAGAAAACAGTGTTTTAAAGATAGCTCTTGACCTACTGACTTAAGTCTGTCATGGCTCAATTGTAAGTGAAGTTTTGGAAAGAACAGATTGGTTACTGAGTGCCTGAGCACAAATTCTGGTAAGAAACAAAATCAAATTCCATTAATTAATATTCCATTAAACATACAGGATGCATTAATGCAATTGCAGGCTAATTTGTCTCACTTTGGCTTCATGGGTTATTAGTTCTTAGTTATTATTTCTTAGTTATTATTTCTTTTTGCCAGAGCAACTGAGTAGGCACATGCTCCTGATCTGTTGGAATTATAAAGTAGAGCATGCTTAGATAAGCCATCATTGTAAACAGTTTAAGCTAATACATTTTAAGAGGATATATTTTGGTTTTTTTAGTGAGATGGACATATTTGGTCAGTTGGCATGGATAGATGACAAGCGATAATTTCATAAACCACAGCAACTTGGATCACTTGCCTTTGGGTGAACTTATTTCCCTTTTGACATACTAACAGATGGAAGAATATCAATCTCGATAGAACCTAGGCCTGGAAGGGTCTCAAAAGACTTCTGAAAAGGAGATATCTATTCTTAAATCATTTGAATGCTTTTGAAAGTTTTAGTCAAAGATTAATGCTTCAAAAAAGCCAGTTAATAAACAAATGGAAAAGTGAAACAGATTTGTCTGAATTTAATGTTTCACATTTCCTGCTGCAAATATAATGAATGTCCTCATTGAAATGCTCACAAAACTTTGGATAGAAGATACTGTCAGAAAGCAGTCATATGAATTAACCTGAAAGTGTTGATATGTCAGTTATCCTGTCCTCTAGTTTAAAGAATAAAACCGATACATGTTCCATTAAAACAAACTCAAATAGACAGTATACACTCAAATGATTATGAACAATACAAAGACCAAGAATTGCATATGGAGATTGTCACTTATAAATAATTAAATAAGGAGTAAAGTTAGTAATTTATGAAAAGGCAGCCCACAAAAAACCCTAGAAATGAAATTTACCATAAATTGTTTTTGTCTGCTTGATTTACGGACTAACTCATGAGCTCCAGCACTCACGTGGGGTAGGAAGGGAAATGATTCCTGTGCAGCCATTCCTAGCTGTCATCCCTGCTCCTCTGTCACAAAGCGCTATGAAGAGGCAGAATGGGAATGTCGACTCGTCTCCTGGTGGCTCACAGCCTGCAGTATTGATTCAAATATTCATGTGTTTCTTTTTGCCTTCACTTTGTGAGCTCTGCTCTGTGTCTCTGGTTCACAGTCCCTGCTGGATTTAGCAGCATCAAACTGAGGAGTTTGCTCCTTTCCGCGGTACTTCAGAAGGACCCTATATGAGATCCCCAAGATGTGTTTTGATCTGTCTGTTCAGCATGTGCTATGGTCTCACCAGATGGTACAACCAAAGAAAAACTGACATAAAATTTCAGTCCGATGTAACCTGGTATTTAGGACTTAGCACTCTGGTGGTTTGTGGTTAAACTAATAACTCTCTAGAATGCTGATGAAATTAACTCTATATTGAAATAAACATTCTGTTTAAATTTGTTTGTAGAATGGATCTCATGTGCTGGCTAGATATTGAACAGTTCAGAAAGATGCTCCACAAGGATAAAGAAAAAAGGGAGGAAAAATCCAAGGAAATTAAAAACAAGTACCTGAACAAAAAATACTTCTTTGGACCCAACAGCCCAGCTACCAGAGAGCAACAAGAACAGGTACCAGTTACATAACCGCTCATTAAGAACACAAATTGGTGGGACTGAGATTAGAGTCCGTAATCAGCATTACTTTTGCTTTTCCCCAAGCTATCTCCTCAAATATTATCTTCATTTTTGGCTCGTACTTTGTATTTTTTGGAACAGAACTAGTCTAGTTCTATTGTGCTTATAGAGGTTCTTTGCTTCCTGTTCAGGCTTGTCTTCTCAGATAGACAGATAGAACATCTCTCTTTAAATCCCCATTTGAGGCCACAGCCAGGACACACACAGCACAACTCAAAAGAAAGTGTTAAAATGGCTTTCAGATAGAGTGGCTTGTTCCAGCTTCCTATTTTGGTATGTCAGTAAAGTCACAGATGGCAAGTCTGAGCTGTGGTACTCTGAAATATCTTGATAGTTATGAAATTTACTTGGTCAAGCTGGGGTACTTTTTGCCAGGGTCTGTATTCTATTATAGGTAGGGACAAATATAATCTGTTCCCTTTTATGAAAAGTACATGTGAGCCTTGAGTAAGCATGCTTTGCTTACAGTTAAGCTCATGCTTTGCTAAATCAAGGATGTAGAGAGACAAAGGACTTTTGGTATACACAAAAGTTTATGTCATATGTTATTGTATTTGGATTGCTTAGCTAATGCATTCAGGTGGAGGATGGGGACAAATCCTTCATGATCGGCTTCCTCCAGCGGTTCTGCTTGAAATTCAGCACTGGGTCCAGAAGAGATTAGAAGAACAATGGCTGCCATTGTTCCTGGCAGATGAACAACAAGGGGCAGAAGGACAAGCAAAGGTAAATTTTTAACAACAACACATGCAAGCATTGTTTTTTGTTTGGGTCATAATTTACCAATGGGATTAAAAGATTCAGATGAAAAGCAGCCTATAATTCACATTCAGATCACATTGAAAAAAACACCTAACACATACAGGTTGAAGCATTTCACTTGCTAATTGTGAGGGAGGTTCATCTGAAGGCTTAATCTGGTTCACAGCAGTTAGATCCTACACCTGAAGAAGCTGGTGTTGGCTCTGCTGCCAGCTAGACTGCTGGGGGGGAATGCTCATCTTTGCTGCACTGTTGCTCTCTCCATAAGCCATTCGGCCCAAGCCATACACTTGCACATAGAAGAAATGCTGCTTTGTAAAGGATTTACCCAAGAGGACAACAACACAAACAAATGAGTAGGCTTCCCATGCTGCGTGCTCTCTCTCTTATACACCGTCCATATTTTCCCATCTGGAGTTGCAGTGCTTGTAGAAATTACTCCAGATCTTGTGAAATTCTACTGAGTCAAGGAGGTTAACTACTACAGGTCTTGCTTCCCATTGGTTACTTTAAAAAGTTGCCAGAAAAGAAGAAATGAGGAACCTTTCACTCCTACTGTCTCATTAGAAAGACTGGGGAATGGGCAGAGCTAACATCTGGCTTTCATGGCTGGGATCTGCGCAGGAATATCATCCTGCAGGTGACAGTTGCAAAAAGACTTGTTTTCTCTGCGCTGCCACAAAAGCTCTGAATGTCAGAGCAGATGGAAACTTGACGGTTCCACCACGTGGACACGCATGCACACTGCACTGATTCATAAAACCCATGATCTTCTTCACATCAAAAGGTTTGTTAGATGTGTTGTCAGAACTGTAGTGGATGCTTTTAATTGATCCAGAGCACTAAGCAATCAGAAAGTAGAGGTTCTCATAAGACAAATGATTCTTTTAATAATGAATATGTTAAGGCAAAATTTCCTAACCTTCTGCCCTTTTTATCTGAATTTTGCTTCCCTGATGAGCCTTGGCACAAGACCATGGGATAAGGCTAAGCTGCTTCCAGTTCTGGAAGCTTGCTCATGCCTATTCTTGCACCTGCTGCACTGTACTGGCAGGAAGAATAGCCCCCACAGTCTGGAAAACACTGAATTAAACTCTAATAAACAGTTTACAGGAAATACATAGTTTTAATCTGCTTTTAGTCTGTCCCTAACTCCATTTATGTCTCACTGCTCTTTTCTCTTTCTTACTGCAAATTCAGAGGATGAAAAGGTCCTTTGAAGAATGTATTTTAGAAGAAATGAAACCAGATGACATTCTCCACTTGGCTTCATATTTCACAGTGACCAAATGCTGTGGGCATGCTATGTAGCCCTTATTCAGGAAATCTGCCCTTGATTTGATGTGTATTTTTTGCTGCAAAGAAGCTGAAGGATCAAGTCTCTTTTTCTGATATGTCTGTCCAGAAGAGCAAAAACATTTCATTTAAGAAACACCCTAATATTAGAACCCAAAATACAACATGGATGGTTCCTCAGAACATTATGGCTAAGACAAACCAGTGGAAGAGCAAAATTTAACTGCCATTGCCTCCTGACTTCTGAATGCCTTGGTCTTAATGAACGTGTGCTTATTTATATAATAAGCTGCTATATGTATTATTTATATATATAGCTTAACAGAGGATGGTGCTCTTGTTTTGGGTCCACAATAAGTTTCATGCATCAAGAGCCAAATGAAGATGTTTCAACTATTCTTCCACTGCAGTCTCAATCATTAGAGGGCTGATCATCAAACAAGAAGATTTTAAAAATGAAATGACAATCTTTTGTTCAACCATAGGTAATGGACAAAACTGAAGATCTCCTAACACAAAAACAGAAGACAACTAGGACGTGGAAGGCAAGTGAAGTTTATTATGTCTCTTGTGTCTGCAGTTTCACTGTCTTTTCTGTTTGGACCTTGCACATGATTGTATTGGCTACAGTAAGGTAATTACTCGCATTAATGATGAATTTAGCTCCCTGCTGGATGTTCATGGTAAATTTCTCTCCCTTCCTGTCTGGAGAGGTCATACTTGAAAAAAAAAGTCCTTTGTTCTGCACTGTAGATTACTCTTAACCCTCCTTAAACTGGTATTGTACCTTTAATTCACATTTATCTGTATTTTGCATGCAGTGGACTTATTGGGACAAGCTGTTCATTCTAGCATCTGGTAGTTTATTTATTATTGCGAGTGGATTACGTGCAGACACAAAAGGGAATGTGAAGTATGCAGTGGAGTGGGCAGGTTTAATCATATCTCACAGTATCTGTTTCATTTAGAATTGTATTTTAATCTTAAAGCACTGAGATAATATCAATTTTAAACATCTTAAACCTTTGTAATAATACATTTCATCAGATGTTTGCCAGTGTTTTCTCTTGAAGAGCAGTGAACTCTTGGTGATTGCCAACATACAAGTTGGGTACATTTATTCACTTGAACTTTTATTGTGTGTTGAAATCAAACTGGAGACCCGGTCACCAATTATCCATGCAAACCATTAGCTCGGAAGAGATCCAAAGTGCATGTGTGTTCTGTTAACTAAGTTTTCTTTCTGTCTGTTTGTCAGGAAGATAGTTATTTTCTGTATTCTGCTTTAAGGTTGCTGACCCAAAAGCTAAGCGGTACTTGTACATTAGTGTAGAATTGGGAGCAGCATTATGTTCTTCCTTTTATGAACATGCCCCAAAAATGATTTTTCTCAAAAACTGTCTAATCCTGGTCACAGTGGATGGCCCATATGTGGAGATGTGGAGTACATCTGAGAAGATGCTGTCTTACAAACTGAGTTGGCTTTATTTTAACCAAGGGACCCTTTGGGCAATCAGCACACATCGTTCTGCAGGGATAGGTGCCCATCTCTGGTGCCTCTGCAGCAGAACATGGAGCATTGATACCCTTGATTTTAGGTAAAACTGTAGAGTGACTTTCAGCTTAGAATCAGGTTAGATTTCTAGGACTGTTTGCAACTAAAAATGTTTCTGTCCCATCCAGACTGTTGAACAGCACTCCATCCCTCCAGGACTTTGAGAGTTTTGTCCCACTGTTAGAAGATAGTTTTCATTTATCCATCTGATAACAGAGGGTGACTGTTTGGCTTGCTCCTCAGTGACAGCACAAGAACTGTTTGTTCAGGAAGGCAGGCCAGCCTGAACTTCATTTCAAACAAAATGTCCCTGCATAAGCCATCTTTCTTTCTCCACCCTTTCCTGGCTGCCTACTTGCTCTCTTCTTTGCAGCAAGAGGATTTCCAAAATGTCTCGATGACTTTAAATTCTATTTTACTATTGGTAGCTTTATTCCACAGAGAGCAAACTCTCCAGCTTCTGTTGGTGATCATGGCAACACTTTTCAAAACTCATTTTGTTAGTGAGATCCCTGTCAGAAGCATTTAACAACTTCTAGCTATGTGGTTTGTCTGTTCCTTTTTCTTTGTTGTTTGTTTGCACAAAACTCAAACTGTTCTCTAGAAAAGTAGCCTGTTGCCATAATCAATAACAATAGCTGTTTCCATACTTTATAGTATGTAGTCATATGGTCTAAATCATTGTCAGTCATTTCCTCTCCCATCACGTTTTCCAAAAAATGTTGCCCAAACCAAACTGGAAAAAAAAGAAAAGAAACGAAAAGAAAGAAATGAAACCTTGCCAAATTCTATTGTATCCATGTCATAAACTCGTAAACTACTGAAAGTTAGGGTCAGCGCAAAGATAAGAATCAGACAGTTTAAGCTAACTAATGCCTTTGTTATTGCTTTTTGAAACAAAGTTTATTTGGTGCATTTATTTCTTCTTTTGACAGCATGTGGACAACAAGAGGGTTTCTTCATCCAGTGAAATAATTGCTTTCCGCAAAGCGCTGTTGGATCCAGTGACAGCAAATCAGTTTCAGCGCTTTGTGTCACTGAAGGGAGACCTACTGGAGAATGGAGTGCTCTTTTGGCAAGAGGTACAGAAGTATAAGGTACGGTAGTAAAGCGGCACAAGGGGACTACCATTCAGTTTGTAAGCAAATGTCATCTGTTACTGCAAATTAGGAAAACTGTAACAAGAATATCTCTAAGTATTTTCTTGTTCATAGGAAAACCTCATTCACTGTTTAACTGGTTTTGTTCCTTCAGAGTAATTGCTTTTTAGTGACTTGAATATATTTTGCCTGTATTTCTTTTACTTGTTCAAACTCTAACATTCTCTTGAATCCCCAAGGGTTACTATTAACCAGCTAATGCCCTGATTTTGGTATATATCTTCTGAGAACCAGCAAATATGAAAGCATTAAAATGTTCATTCTGTCTTTATAGCTGAATACTGTTAAACAGAGAGACTATTGCTGAGTTTGGTAATTTCGTAACAACCAGAGAGAAATTTTAAATGCAAGCAAATGTACAAATATAAAGATAGTATCTGCACCAAAAACTTGCATGTAAAATGCAGCCGCCAGCTGCCTTGTGTTCCACACGGTGCAGTTGCATCTGACTGCAGCTGAGGAGGTGGCCAAAGTCAGCAGTGATTTCCTCTTCCTCCGTATATATACATGCCTCATCGTGCAATTGTGGCAGTGTGAGGCAACACACCACCAGAATCTTCTGGAGTGAAACTTTAAATTACACAGCAGCCTCTCAGTAGCACCCTGGACTGAATTCAAGAGCACCATGGATCTTTCCCTTGTTCCTCTTTTCTTTTGCCTTTGGGACACTGCAGAGCCTCTCTTGGGCTCCTGAACAGGGTGGTCTGGGAGCATGAGGTTAGCTAACATGCTCAGAAATTAGGAGGTAAACACAGGTGATGCTGCAGTAGCACTTGAGAATCTTGCTGCAGGCACATAGCTGCATTTTCACTAGTTCTGGTATTTGAATTTGGGGTCTATTTTAGAAGCCACAGCTCCACTGCTTCCAGAGGGCAACTGTCCTGTCCTCACAGTGGCTCTGACCTCAGGATGAGGAACTGTAGGCTGAAATGCTCTCTGGAGGTGCTGCTATCTCTCTCTTGGTTACCGGGAGACTAGCTTAGACTAGGAGCTTGTCATTAGGGCACCCAGAGGTAGATGACATGAATTCTTCTCAGAATAACTGATGTTTTTTCATATTTGTTCCTCTTCATTCCTATACTGTGGAGAACACTAACTTGCGGCAAAATGTGGAATGTAGTTTAAACTGTTTTTTTTTTTTTTTTTGTGGATCTGCTTTCTGAAGAAAGCTTTCATTGTTTTATTTCCTCCCTCCTCTCCTTCTTTTTTGTTAATTTTATTTGTCTTCTTATCAAGAAAAAGTACAGTCTGACCATATTTCTACATGCATGCGATTTGTCACGGTTGGCAGTTGATGCTCTTTATAGAAACAAAGGGCTGGAGTAGTAGGAGTGTTGTGGGTCAGGCTGAACTGGAGGAATATTGCCAAAGATGTGGGCAGTGCTCTGCATAGTGCATGCCTGTGTTGTCTGAGCCCTATCATGCCATCAGTTCAGACAGAACTCACTTGGGGAGCCGCTGTCTGCATTGCTCCTTGTAACCCATTCGGGCTGGCGGCACATCTTGGGACAAACAAAAAATAAAGATTTTTTTTTTTGGAAAACAAATGTGAAGAAATATAACTCTGTGGATCATTTCCATCTGTTCCTGTATGCTCATGTCTCATTCTTCTTCATATCTTATGGCTTGTTTTTTTTCCCACTTACTACTGCGCTCTGCTTTTTCTTCTATGCTAGATGAGCAAAGAAAGCCATAATATATTCTTAGGATACATTGAATATGTTTTTATATTGCTGTATTTTCTTTGTTGTAGCTGTTATCATTCTTTTTTCCTTCACAAAACTAAGAAGTATCCATAATAAAACAAACCAGCTCTTCCACATGCCACATTTCTGGTTAAAAGCCCTGTTTTTAATTTCTGCGCAAAGTAAATAGCCAGCCCCCTCTACCAAAACTAAATGCATATTCTTCATTTAGAGATCTCTCTTCCTGAGCATTCTCCAGAATGCTCATTGTGCCTTTAGTAGATACATGAAATAGTCTATTGTTATAGAAATGTCTTGATGGGTGGAAAGTATGAGTTTCAAAGGGTTTTAAGGAAGCTGAATGATTTTTCTCTCCTGTCAAAGTCCAGTGGTAGCATCATCAGAGTGTGAAAACACAGTTAAAATTGCCTTTACCAGAATTATAGGACCATATTAAAATGGTAGAAAACCCCATTGCCCCTTTGAGATCTCACCTTTGTAAGTTCAGGCTTGTTTTGTATTCTGTCTATCCTGCCATGAATTATTTCAGACCCTGATGTTTTGGGAAACTAGAAAATCTTAAAGAATGGGGAAATGAGAAGATTTCAATGAATGGTATACTGTACTTGCAGCTGAAATTGTCCTTCCTTGTGCCAACATTCCTGTCTGTAACATCTTGTACCCCTCTGAATAATGTTTTTGTGTTCTTGGAGTTTGTAGAGTGCTGGTGTGTCTTTTTTTTTTTAGTTATTATAGCAATGCTATTCATAGCAAGCTCGTTGTGAAAATCACAGTGCATTTCACGCCTGTAGGTATGATTTTCTTTTCAGCAATTCCTCCTATTTGCCTGTAATATACTCAGATTGAGGGCAGGATAAAAAATACACTAAACATCAGAACGTGCAGTCAGAAACTATCACCTAAAATCAATGACTGCTGTATATCTGCATTTGCAAACCAGAAGTCCCACTCATGTTTTAACTGTGGCTGTGACCATGCACATTTGCTATAAGAATTTCATCCTACACACTGAAGGAATCTGTCTGTATAATTATTTTTGTATGACTGCTACTCTTTGATCAGTGGGCCCCTGCAAAGGGTCTTGCATCTTTCTCTACATTGACTGAAAGTGCTGTTTTTCATCTTTCAGGATTTGTGCCATTCTCACTGTGATGATGCCACGGTCCAGAATAAGATCACGACTATTATTGATTGCTTTATCAATTCCACCGTACCCCCAGCTTTGCAGATTGACATTCCAACTGAACAAGCACAGAAGATTTTGGAGCACAGGAAAGAACTAGGACCTTACATTTTTAGAGAGGCGCAGGTAAGAAGCTGGGAGAATCTCTGAAGCAGATATGGCTGGAGTTTGTGTGGCTGATTTTAAGGACAGTCTTCATTGCTTCTGTGGCAGTTTTGACTCTGTATATAAGCCTAGACATGAAGTAGAAGACTA
The DNA here is from genome assembly GCF_016699485.2 of Gallus gallus. Lineage (NCBI taxonomy): Eukaryota > Metazoa > Chordata > Aves > Galliformes > Phasianidae > Gallus > Gallus gallus. The sequence goes on along the minus strand of NC_052533.1, from coordinate 127,904,599 downwards.
GAGTCATCATTTTCAGTGAAGACTGTCTGGTGAACACGACAGACAGGATTCAGCTATTTACTGCTATATAAGCTGGACAATTTGTGTGAGCTAGCTGATCCTAGAAAGGTGGTATCCAGGTCTGTGTAGGCACTCTGTCAGTATGAATGAACTTTGTTCATTTTTTGAGTCACTTGTTCTTTATCATTTAGTTAATGCCTGAGAAACAATTTACAGTTATTCGTTCACAGAAATATGAAAAAAATGCAGATGTGAGTAAAGCATAAAGCTTAACTTACTGAATCTTCCCCTTTATTACCGAACGTCTGCAGACAATTTTCTGTCTCTGATCTGTGTACTAATCAGACTGAGCAGCAATTTACGAACCCTTAGTGCAGACTTATTATTTTCTTATTCCTTGCTACTAACTTCTACGACATATCTTCTAAAAACAAGAAAGCTAGTTCTTCCCATAAAATTTCCAGCAACGCATTTAAAACTCAACTGTGAGTCCATAAAATATTTTGATTGAACTATGGTTTGTCAGAGAAAAGTGTAGGTATAATCCTAAGAGAAATAAGTCTCATTTCAGCCTGTGTGTGAAAAAAAAAAAAAAAAAAAAAAAAAGACAGAAAAGAGGCATAAAACCAAGGGAAGAACTTGGCCAAAAAGTTGTGACTCAAATATGATGGCGACTCAAATGTCACTTTCAGGTACTTTGAGCTCGAAGCCGTGAGGTGCTGAGCGTGCTTGACTCCTGAGAAGCCAACTTTCTGAATGAGAGTTAAAGATCTAAATAAAATGAAAAATGTGAGCCTCAGTACGTGCAGCAACAGAATTCGCTGAGCCCCTCTGTTTGCTCTGTAAAAATTGTTTTTCTTATTCTAGTTCAAAAAAGACCCTGTGAGAGATTATATCATTTAAAAATTATCCAAGATTTGCTCATAGATCTGTAATGTGGTTTAAGAGTCTTTCCAGAGGCAAAAAAAGTATTTCCTTTCTCTTAAGGAGGAAAAAACCTCTCTCCCTAATGAACTGAATATTTGAAATACTTGAGCAGTACAGTGGGGCAAAAGAAATTCTACTGGTGTATATTTTATCAAGAATACTTGTAAAAAAATGATGGATGTTTTCATTAATGCAAACAATTGTTTAGGGAAATATAAAAAAAGAAAGTGCCTTTTAACTGTGTTTTAGGAAGATTTCTCACCAGTAATAAACACACTGATGAAAAGCATGTGCCGAGCAAAGCTGGGTTGAAATGTCAGGACATAGTACGTAGGAGGAACAAGGCTGTGTATTCAAAAAGAAATAGTTATTTCATTCTCATGGTAAACTACATTTTATTTTACAGGAAACTCTGACTTCCCAACACAGTCGAGATTGACTTTCTCTTTTTGTCTGCACAGATGACTATTTTTGCTCTGCTGTTCAAATTTTGGCCAAAATTTTGTGAGTTTCGAAGCCGTTTGCCTAGTGACAAAATTTTACTTGCCTTGGAGAGAAAAAAAGGAAAACGGATGCAGACAAAGGAAGGGAAAATATCAGAGGAAAGGCTCACGAAGTTTCAGGTGAGAGCTGACGGTCTGAATAAAATCTGTTTCAAGGGCAAACGGATAGGAATACAAATATCCGTTTCTCAGCCTGAACCAAAGCTACTGAAACCTTTTTGTTAGAATTCAAGCTTTACATGCAATATAGTCTTAGAATGGCTAGTTCCCAATCCTGCCAATGCATGTATATACATATGTTTAACTTGAAGCAGATGAGTCGGTGGAATCCTACATCCATTAAGCAGGGGAGAAAATGTATTTTAGTGATCTTTTGTGCCAAGAGAAGAGCAGAAAAGAGGGCTGACTTTAAAATACATGCATGTGTACGATGGTTAACTGCAAACCTGCTTACACTTCCACGTGTACTGTCCTTTTCTAGAACTTACAATCATGCTGGGTCATTGTTGAAAAAAACAAGCAATTAAACAAAAAGGTTTCATATTGTTGAGAAAGAGCATTTGAAAAGTCTGCATGTTATTATTTAAAATACTTACGTGCTCGTTGCTTTGTGCACTCTTTGTCTTTTCTTATTTCTCAGCTTTGACAGTAAAATTGCAAGACTGTTCACAATGAGTTTCCAGAAAGTGTCAGTGCATAGAATAGAACTGTGATCCCTACAGTAGTATCACTTGTAAAGTTGTTTTTCTTTGAATTTTATTATTATTATTATGTATATATTTTGCTATTGATTGTAGGCTTTGCAAAAGCTTATTTTTCACAGTATTTAATTGTTCGGCCAGCATGGAGGGGAGAACATCAATTCAAAGGCAGAGAAATTATTGAACTTGCAAACGTCATAAATAGCATTAAAAGACATTTACATATTTTGAATACCCTGTGTATGTGTGTTGAGACGTTACTCACGGTGATATCCAAATACTTGGACAGGTAGACATATATGCCTGTCGGGACAGCTACACATTGTTGTCTTCTTTTTAGACATATGAACACTGAGAGCCAGGGAAGTGTTACTCAAAGCGGCACAGCAATGTCAAGTAAAGTCTAAAATTCAAGAATTCATGTTGCTTTCTCCAAAGCCCGCTGCCTTCATTCAGATATGTCTGGCAAGGCCATTGGCAATACTTATAGTGCAAGAATGCAATATTTCAATGTAGTACACTTTTGTGTTTTTGCAGACTTATTTTTTCCATCTGTTTGTTGCCTGTCTATAAGATTTCTGATTAAGATCAAGGAAGTAAAGAGCAAATCTTGGCTAGGAGGGTAAAAACCTAGCTTTTATGGGGAACAAATGGGAAAGGTGAATTGCTCTTGTAAGCTGGTAAAAAGGGTAAGAAACTTTAGAAACTGACAGGCAGGGAATGCAGCTCAGCAAACAGTTTACAGACTATTCACCAAAACAGAACAAAACAAAAAGAAAAGATCACTAAACTAGTTATTTTCTCTTGAAAGAATAGGTGGAGCAGAAAAGTCTTTGAAACCCTTTCCCCTTCTGTTTTTGAAGAGTTTACTATTCCATGTTCTCTGATGTGAGATTTCTGTCCCCTCGGTGACAACATAACTATTCAGATGGTTGATCCCGTATCCCTGGCAGAGAACTGCAGGAGGCTCCTAAAGCCACTTGGCCAGGTTCAGAACAGAAACCTTCTTCACCTCCTGAGAAGTCCAGTTCCTGCTCCTCCCCACCAAGCTCGTGCTGAAGGAGAGGGCACCTCTGGCAAGCATTAGAAATTATATTTTTTCTTACAGCATTTTTCCCCCACAGATATAATTTGCCATTTTTGCTTGCTGCCAAACTGAATAAGTGTCATCCTGGGGTTGGAATTTTACTTTCTCCTTTCTCAAAAATTTGTCCTTGAGGTGGCTGATTTATTGTGGGTTTGCATTGCTGTCTGAACTGACCAGATAAGGCTGCTGGACCTTTATGTCACATAAAGGAAAAATAGGCAGGCAAGGTGGTTTTCACGAAATAATGATGCATGACTCAGTCTTATTTGACTATCTCAGTATTTTTTGTGGGTGCTGACTTGGTATGTATGGGCCAGGTGTTGCTTAAGGCCTCCTGGCTGTGGTGTCAGTGCAGGGCCATGGCTGACAATTAGGGAAACCATGCTCTGTACAGCAGAGACTTCTTTCAGTTTGTGTCTGGAAGGCAGGAATGAGTAGGTACGGTGCAAAGTAAGCTGCAATACTTGGCACAGTGTGTTTGCTTCAGTATAGAGCTGAAACAGTTGCTTTAAAAGATACTGCCTTGGGAAAATATGGTTTACTTCTCCCTTTTCACATGTTTGCACTTAATGTGTCACAGCTATATAGGCTCATCTTTGGCCCTTCTGTGGATTTGTTCCTCTGTTAACTTCACAGGCCACATACTTAAAAAAAAATGCAATTAGTCACTTTTTGCAGCTTGCCTTGGTGCCAGTATTTGTAATTCATTGCATGCACAATTGCCCTTTACCTTCAAAACAGATTTTTTAGATTTTAGATGTCAAGCATACAAAATAGTAGGAACTTGCACTGTAAGTTCTCTGCCTTTAGCAGAGAAAGGTTGAAAACATTTACATTTATTTCACTTCACCATATCTACTTCTATCTCTTTTAAAGCATTTTAGCAGTAAATTTATTTGTTAGTAAGTGGTGTAATATCATGGACTATTACACTGCCATAACACTGATTTATTATGGAAGGCATTACTAAAGAACTCATTTAATTCGCCGTTTACACTTAGAAACACGGCAAATATAAATGGTGGTATATTAGTACACACAGTATTCTGTACTGGCTTTGGCCTCCCTGTTCCATCAACTGAGGGTCTTACAGGTGTCAGTGAGCCTACCTGCAGAGAGAAAATAAGCACCATGCAGCCTGGGCACTGTAGATGACAGGGCTATTGGACAGTGGAGATGATGAGGAAAGAACAGGCAACTTAGGAGCAAGGAAGACAGATTCTGGTCCTTCTCCAGATCTTTTGGGCACTTCCTGAGTGGCTCTGAGAAATCATTTGACCTCTTTTTTTTTTTTTTTTTTTTTTTTTTTGCACAAAGGACAGTTACATTACTTGCCTCATGGAGATGTTGTGGGGTTAATTATGTGAGGTTAAATATGAGCATTGAGTAATGTCCATAAGGAGTTTTGGGATCATCAGAGAGAATATGCAAAAGTGCAGCCTTAATAAAACAGAATAAATAGAACAAAATAGAATATAGAATAAAAGAATAAAACAACGCTAAAGTGACAAATACTTATTCACTAGAGCACATTACCAAGGGTTACAATGCCTTGTCCCTCACTGTGTTTCAAACAAGACTGCACTTTCCTATAATGATTATTGTAGCTCATTCACAGCTTCTGGACCAAGGCGGAATTAATCATGGGAAGTCCCATGTCCTGCATTTACATTTAAATTAGGGTATCACAGTGGTCTCGCTGTCCTTAAAGTAAGCTCTGTTTCAGGTGCTCCCTCTCATTTAGTACCAGCTCAATCTTGAGAAGAGTATTAAATCTGAAACGAAGGCAGTCTGCAGGAAGATACTGGTCAGGAATCTTTGATGAGGGCAAAGAAAATTATTAACAAAATGGTATCTCCTGATATTTTTCAATATGTACAAGGTGATGAATTATAAAACTGAGCATTACAGAACTGTCCACAACATATTCATACTAAAAAATTATACTGCTTATTATACTGCTTATAATACTGTCATATTTTGAATGTCAAATCTTGCTTCCTCAGGTTTGCTTTTTACTTTAGCTGAGTAGCTTTAGGTCTAATTGGGAGTTCTTATTATTGTCAGGGTAAAGAAGTGGCAAGCAGTGCTCTGGGACATAAGACTGATGTGGAGAGAAGACCAACATCATTTTCAGATGGATATGGATATGATGGATATGGATGTGGATATGGATATGGATATGGATATGGACAAGGATATGGACATGGACATGGGTGGCAGGTGAATAATAAACATGTTGCTAAGGATATCATCGTATAAGAGAGATTAAATGATCTTGGTAGAATGAGAAGGTGGATTTGGTTTAGAATATTATCACATAGTTCTTCAATAATTGTTCATTCTTCTACTATTAAGTTTGCTATTATTCCTTCCTCCCTTCCTCCCTCCCTCCCTTTCCCTCTTTCTTTCCCTCTTTCATTTTCTTCCTCTTTTTTTCCTTTCTTTTTTTTTCTCTCCTCCTTCCCAAAGTTCTGACTTCCTGACTACTTCTGAGTAGTAGTATTACATAAAACTTACTAAGATCCTCAGGTAAGGGGATTTAAAAAGAATATCTATTAAAAGGTAAGTTGAAGAAATGGAAGTTCAAGGCTGGAAGAAGAAATTTTTCATTTGGCATTCATTTTCATTTGGCAAACCATAGCTTGAAAAAAAATTGGTTTAGGTTTGAGTCCTTTTCTACCCATGCATCAAAATATGAACTCATTTATGAAATCCAGATATTTATACAGAAAATGAGAGAAAATAGCCACATAGTACTTACTGCAGAATGTATTTAATGATGCATCAAATCTGTAGTGAAAAGGTAGCAGTCATTTTATTGCAGAAATGTGAAGAATATGCATCCCAACTTGGTCATATGAAGTAATCGTTCATAGCTGCACCGACACTGACATAATATAATGGGGAATCTGAGCTATAAGTTCTTACTAAGACACAAAATGACAGATGGGCCCCAAACTTCTCATGCTGTAAGGAAATAACAGTACAGTTCCATTCTGATTTGGAAGAGTGACCTGATGTTTGCCTGGAACCTGAACTGTATTTGTTTCATTGTTAAAAGCAACATTTGTTCAAGAAAGACATGTCTGAACAATTCTTTTCTAGGGGTAACATCATTCTGCTGGACAGGGCAGGCAGAAAGAATGGTGAGGCCAATGAGTTTTGAGATGTGATTTGAGAAATGGCACATCGGAAGGATGTGTCAAAGAGATAAACTGAAGTCCTCAGAAGCACCAAACGTTGTAGCTTTGAAAGGAGAAAAGTCTGCTGTATTTAGTTTTTGAAGAAGGAAGTCAGAGTTGGTTAAATTGCATCGCATGCTGTTTTGAAATTTGCTCATTTGCAGTGATATTATTTTTCACATGATTCCAGTGCTGTAATGATAAAAGTTCTCTTTTCAATAACTGAGATCATTCAACAAATCGGACATAACATAAAACCGTTCTTTATCTCATTGTTGAAATGGACCGTGAAGTACCAGTGATGTGGTCAGGATGCTGATTTTTTTAATGATTCTTGCAGGCTTCCTGGTCCTATTCCAAGTACATAGAAGCCTTGGAGCAGGAGAGAGTACTCCTTAAAATGCAAGAAGATCTGGAGAAAAATTCATCATCATTATTTACAGGTTATAATGCAAGGGGAAATGGCCATAAACTGGAGCACAGGAACTTCCACTCCAATATGCATAAGAACTTCACAGTAAGGGTGTGGGTGATGGAGCACTGGCACAGCCTACCTAGGGAGATTGAGGAGTCTCTTTCTCTGGAGACAGTCAAGACCTGCCCGGATGTCTACCTGTGCAGCCTGCTGTAGGGAGCCTGCTTTGGCAGGGATGTTGGACTGGATGACCCTTGGAGGTCCCTCCCAACCCCTACAGTTCTGTAATTCTGTAGCTCGAGGACATGCTTAGCTGAAATTCTCTCAGTATATGGTCTTTGTTTTCTTTTTCTTTGGTGTATCTGCCTCTCTTGTGCATTTGCTTTCTGCACCACACTGAGTGGTAAGTTTTCTACAAAAGGGAAAGTGAAAGTTGCATGGTACCAGCATTGTTTCTACTGCAAAGGCCATTATGCAGAGGGGAATACTGGCCATTTCTTCATTCTACGCTGTGACACAGCAGTACTGTTTGAGTCACATATAATTTTCACATTCCTGGCTTCTTGTACTTCAGTAACCCATATACAATAGATATTGAACCTTTTTTTCACCAGTTTGTTAGTACAGTTTCAGGGCTTCTATGAGACATTACCTTGTGCTTCTGTGAGTATCCACTCACTATCTTCCTCAAGGATATTATGACCAGTTTGTTCTTTAAATAGCTCCACTTAGCAGCAAGGCTAGAAATAGCACTGTGATATTAAAACATTCAATTTCATATCATTTTAATTTTCTTTTTCTGTACAGGTACCTCGTCTATGTCATCTATGTCCTTCCCAAAGCCTGGAAACTCTGAAAATTCCACAATTTCTCCAAAGAACAGTATGACTTTGAAGAAACACTCAGATCTTCCCAAAGAAACAAAAAGTGAGTACTAGACAGTTAACAAATGTGCTCTGAAATTTGGATTCTTAAAAGCCAGCTTTTCTGCTCTGTGCTAACGTTCATTAGTAGTAAGCTATTCCACTCCAAATCTTGTTTAACTGAAATCTGAAGCTGTACAGTCTCAATGTGAAGGCAATATTATTTTTACTCCAACCATGGTAAGTGATCTTAATGTTGGCCAGATAGATTTTTTTTTCCAAAATGGCAGTCTCTGAAGTGTTGTTATCTTGGCTTTCCAGTTAAAATATTTTAAATAGGAGCAAAAGGTGATGCAGGCTGGCAAAGACTTGACACAGAACTAGCAATAGATCATCTCTGCTGAAGCATATTAAGCATTAGAATGAGAGAAAAAAGTAGGATAGCAAAGAGATCTGTTAGAAAAAGATCAAAGAATCCCCTAGAAAGTTTTTTAAGCCTTTGCTGAAATTAGATAGACTTAAAAAAAATTATAGAACTTGATTCAGCCACTCCCCTTCCCTCTCTTTTCCTCCTTTGTCTATTTCTGTACTTCAATTCAATTTTAAGCCAGTTGGTGTCCAGCCTTCCCTCATCCTCTTAAACATTCAAATGCTGAATAGTTTTCCTGGAGCAGCACTTTCTGCATGTGGCTTCAGGAAGAAAGCTGCATCATTCCTTTTCTAATACTCTCTTTCTGCCCTCTCATCATCTCCTCTAGCTGCAGGTAAAACCCATCCAGTTGCACTGGACCTTATGTACATTTGCAGGTACCTCGAACTATGCTCCATGTTTTCACGCATTTTTGCACTGTAGTTGTGCTTCACATGAAGTTATGCCAAACATGAGGAGTCCTTGTGCAGGAGCTTCGGTTCTGCTCTGTAGCCGAAACCTCCAGCTGGGCCAAGTGTTCAAAGGGGCCCTAGGAGGTGGCTGCAGTCTTTTCTGCAGGCCAGCAAGCAGTCCCTTGCCCACTTTGATTTTATAAACATGAGAAAGGCACTGCTGACAGGTATCAGGCTGTGGAACAGGCTAATGGAATGAGAAACTAGAGGTCTTGGGAGGTTTGAGAGCTCTCTGCCATTAGCTCCAGTTCCAACTTGCTCTCCAAGTCCACTAGAAATTTGCATGCCATGCCTCTTCCCAATAGCTCAATAGCTTTGAGTCATTCCCTCCTTTTCCATCATGACTCTCTGGTAGTTTTCCTCATCTGTGTATTGATCTGGTTGCTTTGCATGTGGTTCAAAATATCTACAAAAGACCACCACTGCTTTTGATAGGACAGCTTCTCTCCACTTAGTTCCAGAAAAAGTCACGCCTTGTGCATTGTATATAAATGGCAAGGTTTGGTAATGGTGGTTTGCAGGGCTGGTCGCTGTGAAGATAGAGCAGGGGCTGCTGGACACAAGTGATTTTGACAGGCTCAGCACTGGACCCACCACAGAGCTGAGCCCACCATGTTGGTGGCTCTGTGAGGCAAAGTTTAAGAATGGACAAACAAAGCCAAAAAGAGGAGGAGAGAATAAAAAGAGTAAAAAAAAACAGCAAAAGGAACAGTAAGGTCAAGAGAGGATGGGGAGAAGGAAAAGGAGGAAGTGCTTTGTGGTGCAAAGGAACATAGTTTAGTGGGCAATACTGGTGGTGGGTGGACAGTTGGACTGGATGATCTTGGAGGTCTTTTCCAACCTTGGTGATTCTGTGATTCTATAATTCATAGAGGGGCAGCCTGAGGAGAATACACAACGGAGCAGAGGAAAAGAGTGAGAATGGTGAAGAGGCAGAGAAACTGCCATGTACATACCACAGCTTCCCCCTTGCACTGCCCATTGCCTCACCAAAGGGGCTATGTGTGACCTGTAATTCTAACAAGCAGGAGAAGAGAGGGGCTTGGAGTACTTGAGCATGGGAAAAGAGGAGGAAAAGTGCTTTCCCTAAATACAGAAATGTTTCTTTCTTTCTTTCTTTTTTTAATTTATTTCCCACTATCCAAATCACTAATTATTTATTCTAAATGGCAATAAATTAATTTTCTCACTTCAAGTCTAATTTGACTGCAACAGTAAATGATTAGTAGTCTCCTTGTCTTTATCTTGACCCACGACCTTTCTCTCTCTTGTTCTTTCTATTTTCTCCCCTCGTAGTGCAGAATAAGTGGGCAGCCGGGTGGGAGACTGTCTGCTAGCCAGGTCCAACCCACCACACCTTGTTTTGCAGATGTTTTCTAACAATTTTTGATGCATTTGTTGAATAATTGTTCTGACTATTTCAACTGGCTGCCACCCAGCAATCACACTCAGATACCTTTTGCAGGCAGATTAAAATCCCCCTGAGGAAGGAAACGCAGAGACATTCACCGCAGGTGGGCAAGATAGAAAACTAATGTGCGTGCAAGGTTTGTACTTCTGGAGCAAAACCAACAACTTGGAATATTATTAAGAACTACGAGGGTAGTCAAGGGTAGAAAAGAAACATCTTCCACTGTATTCCTCATCAACATGATCATGATACTGTCTCTTGTGTCATTTATTTGTTTAATAGTACACCTTGAGGCTCAAATCAATAAGATTCCATGAAGTATGCACAGTAAAAACAATGATGTAGTCATGGTACTAAAGATCTTGAAATCAAGCCAAGTTTTTCAGTGCCTAATCTAATGAAAAAATAAAACACTGCATTAATTGACAGCTCTGAAGCAGTGTGTCTCAGCACGCTATTGTCTCAGTACTGTGATTCATACAACTTATGTTCATCAAGAATAATCCACGAGGCGTCTGAACCATCCTAAAATCAAACCCTATTTTAGTTTGCTCGCAGTCCAGTCTGATTCCTGGTCCAAAGTATACTTCAGCCTCATTTCAGACTCCTCATCCACATGAAAGACTTAAAGCACATCAGGACGCTGATCTGACTGGTAACTTTTATAAACTGTTATTCCTCCTGTGGTATTATACACTGGAAGATTTCAGAAATTCATAGCTCTTCAGTAGTAGTTCTCCCTTATTTTTCTTGTAAATCTTTAAGAGCTATAAAAACACTGGGGAAGAGTTGATGTTGGGGAGTTAGAGAAGGGCAGAGGCAGAATCCACTGCTAGGCAGGGACAGAACTGTTGAGACCATTTAAACATCATTCACCAGCCACGAAGCCATTTGCTCTAGTCTTCTCTACGTGTGTCTAATGCGTGTAAGAAAAGGATATATCAGTGAGCTCCAGCTTCCCGAGTTGCCAACAACTTATCCCTCGGTTAGGGGTTGGGTTGTCTTCTGCTCCTCTTCCCAGCCTCTTGAACAAGAAGGAACCTCTGTGAGCTGTCAGAAATCAAGGGTCTTCACTTGAAGCTCTTAGATCATCCTGCTAAGGGCAACTTACGAGTGCTTTCCTCTTCAGTGTGGAGTGAGAGCTTAAAAGTCCACTGATAGTCTTTTTCACAGTGATCTGGTATTGTACAGGACTGCCATCAGAAGTTTCTTTAGAGAGGCTGGCAGGGAAGGACCATGTGCACTTTTATGACTGTAGCTCCCCTGCCCACACAGCCTCAAAGAAGGAATGGGGGAGATTGTCAATTCAGTTCTTACTTCCCCACGGTTAAGAAACTGTTTGCTTCATGCTTATCTCTGTTCCTTCTGTGTTTGAGTTGTTTGCTCATGTGATATCACCTGAGAAAGACACACTGGGTGGAAGCTACAGGAAGGGAGTAAAATGTGAAATTCCTATTCCTGTTTTTCATATTATCCCAAATTTCACAGATGCACTGAACTCTATCGCTCAGTGCATCTGAGGAGAGTGGAATGCAGCATCTTGCAGTGAGCAGAGCACATGTGGTGCTGTGTGGGCTACCACTCATTAATGTGAAAGGCAAAGAATCATCATGAAATGCCACAAATGCAGTGATGTATGTCAGTCTGAAAAACATGTGAACAGCCACCTTCTGCTGCTGTGGTCAGTAGAGTGCATGCAACCAAATGCTGGAGCATGGCAGTCAGTTTCTGTTTTGTTGTAATCTTGCCTTCATGGCATTTTGAGACATGTAGAAAATGCTGGTAGATTTTACTTGAATCATACTTATAAAATTAAAAATATCATCCAGATATTTGTCAAAGAATACATAACTCCTTGTCTATTTTCACCTCACAGAATTATTAATGCAAATTTACCAGACCCCCTGCACAAACTGCTGTCCCAGACAGTTACCATGCTTAATACCATACACATCCATCACTTAGAAACAAACCAAATCAAAAGCACGCTGTGTACTTCATGTACTTCAGTCAGTGAGCTGAATTTCAAAGTTCTGCAAGCAAATGATAGCCCCCAATCCAGTCTGCAGATGTCTCCATGTTAACTGAAATAAATATGCACACATACAATGTGTGTATACATTTATAGACCATTTCTTCAGCGTGCAACTGAGGATGATGGCATCTGTCAGTAATGCTAGAAATATATGTCGTATAATAATGCCCATTTATTTTTAAAGAAAAATAGTGTTTGAGCAGGGAAATACTAAGAGACGGGGATTCTTTCATTTCTGCACTACTGAATCTAATCTCGTGCAAAGGCAGATACCCCATTATTGTTATTTAGTGATACATCTGAAACAGAATGGTGCTTTTAGTATCTTCTCCAGGAGTCAAATAATGTGTACAGCCACTTGCAGCAGAGAGCCTGGGAACTGACCGGGTGTAGGGACAAACTGGATGGCTTTGGTCTAAAGAATCACTCCACGTCACATCAGAAAGCCTGCTTACACAGCTGTTGCCTTTTGGCCTTATTCTTGAGATACAAAGTGAGCTCAGCAGTTGTAAAGGTCTAGAAAAGCTTCGCTCAGTAAATCTAGCACCTCTCCCTTTAGAAAAATAAAAATGTATTCCTAATGTAGTTTAACTATCCATACAATGGAATTTTAGAATCTACAGCACCGTAGGAGACCAATTCTGCATGGAACAGACAATAAAAACAGCCATATTTTTAGAAACCTGCAAATGTAGATTTTTTTCTGGATGGTTTTGGTTTTATGCTTTAGTGGAGTTCAAAATACAGAACCTAATAAAATACAGAGTCTAATCAGACTTTTGTTGTTTACTCCCAAGAAATGCAGCATATTGGAACTATTTTGCAATTTTTTAAACCATCATTTGGATTCATAAATATTTACACTTAGATGCTATTACTGTGTATTTCACTTCTCTCTCATCAAACCTGGCATGTTTATTAAAATATTTTACAGTCTTTGCATGCCAGACACAGCTTAGCATTAAGGGTGCAGTCTTGGAACTGATCACTGAAATACTTCTGATATCAGTGTAAGTTGTGACTACCCGCTTAAGGGCCTCGATACGTTTTGCTTTGACTTCTGTCCTGCTACAGCATGACACAAAGCATCAGACTGTGAGATGAATTCCTGAAGACATATAGTGCTGGATGATGTTATTGACGCGCATACTTACCGTAGCTTTCAAGTGTGGTGACAGCAGTAGTCACCAGAGCATTTAGAAAGGAGCAGAATGCTTTCTCATTTGTGTCTGTACAATGCTGCTGTGCCACTGCCTCCATAGCCCTCATCATCTTTTCTTTTTTGTGACTGTTTCTTAGGGTTCTATCGATGGGAGCAGTCTTAGACACTGAGCTCTGTTTGTGCCTTCAGTTTCATACAGTGTTATAAACCCGGGGACATTTTCTGTCTGTTTTCTATCACATGCACCCTGTGAGATGGCCAGCCTCAGCCTTCTAGAACTTGAGTCAAAACTTGAGTTTTTTTTTTATGTGTGTGTATGTAAAAATGATTGGAAACAGATCAGGTGCGTCAAAGGTCTGTCCCAAATTTAGCAAATGTAATCTTTGTTATTTAAAATGTTTCTAATGTTAAATGCTAGGCCCAACTGATCACCGTGCGTAGTGCTACAATAGCTGCAGCGGTCCGTCTTGAATTTGACCTCTTTAAACTGACCCCATTACATTCAACTGATGATTTTTGCTTCTGCCTTTTTATAGCAATGCTTTTAGTCAGTCATTGCGAATCGCACCTGAATACAGCTAAGGTGGGGCTATATGTTTCTTTTCTATGCTTATGGAACGGTGGTTTAAATGCATTCAAGTAGTGGCTGTAAAAACGTTAGGGAAAGACAGGTTTGAACAAAAATTTTAGATCTGGATCTGTACTCGCAGTTCAAGCCTACCTTTAATGGCCTGATTTAGAACATTCCCAGGATTTCAGAGTTATAATTCACATCTGTGTTTCTAAGTCCTTCATGCATGACTGTTTGAATGTGCACTTTTGGAACAGATCCATGTCTAATAGGCTAAATTGTAGTTCCCAAATCAGAAGCCACATGGTATTGCTATACAGTTTTCTTTATTTTTCCTTTTATTATGTGGTCTTAAACAAGGTTCTGTCAGTCCTGCATGCTGGATTAATAGAAAACGCTGAAATCTCCACTTTCTATCTACCTTCTAATGAACCCATGCATTTTGATTTCTACTGGTGATTTAATAAAGCATTTACACAATGGCCACAATGGATACTTCTCCACCAAATAACAATTTCTCAGAGTGTAAGGGCAGATTGGAATTAGGCAGGACTCATTAAGCTGTCATAATATGTTAAGGGCAGTGAAGGAAATTGATGAGATTCTCTCATTTTTAATATTCATTTAGCCAAGCTGACTTACATCTCAAGCGCAGGCTGCATTTACTTGGATTTTCCTGTACTTCTCTAACTAAATAAATATATTTAAGTTTCACAGTAACATATGTGAAAGTGTTGACAACAACATTGCTTATTCCACATGTTAATTATGTATTTGTTCAGTGTGCCGATGAACTATGTGCACTTCTCATGTTAACTTTTCATTTCAAGTCAAAAGCAAATGTAGTAAGTGGATTTGTGCTTTTAATTTGAGATATTTCTTTTTCCTCTAAAACGATCTTGTACACGATTCCTCTGTACCATATGAACTGAAAAACTTCTGTTGGCAAGAAGTTTAAAAAGAAAGTAACGCTCTCTTCTCAGAAAAGGGATTTTAACAAAGCAAAGCAATTGTGCCATTAATGAGAAAGTTAAATGAAACAAATGACAAGACAAGAAAAAAAACACACAGCATCACACTCAAGGAATGCACAGGCACACAATAGCTTGTGCAATATTCTTCATCTGTCAAAGCCAGTAAATACAGAGATTTCACTGGAAATGTTCATTAAAATAGATTGTGGTGCCCGTGGCTCAGTAAATGCAACCAACCAGCTTTTAGCATACTTTGTATTTTTCACCTGTAGGCAAGCAAACAGATTTTTCATCCCAGCTGTAGACCCAAGTGATCGGCGTTGCTTTTGTATGCCCCTAACCCCGACTGGTTGAGTAGCACTCATCCCTGACAAAGCTATTTTGGGAATAAAATCTGTCACATCTCTAGAGTAATGTACACCGTTACCATTTTGGATATGTATAGATGTGTGGAGGTATGTATATGTATCTAAAAAAATCTCTACTTCACTGATTCATGTTCTTGTACGCACATATTTACACTAGATACATATATGCATAAAGTTACCATACCAGTAAATTATTTTGCTGTCATAATGACATGGGACTGAAGCTTGATGCACATCATCTTTTTCCTAATAAAATTTTCCACTGTGTTGCTTCTGTATAATTTTTTGAAAATGAATGTCTTTTGTTTCATTAAAATGATTCATTGTGTACTCGCATTTCAGAGGATGGAGTCCTTATGCTTTCTTTGTTGAGGCATGTGGCTCTTCGCAGAGGTCTGCACGGCTGCTGGGAAGAGAAAATAAGTGCATTTTTCGGGAGTTCTTTGGGCTCTAGAAAGCATATGAAAGAAAAAATTAACTTTTCCTGTTTTTTCTACTTTCAAATGAGAAAGTCATAATTAACAGCATATGTTGGGCCACTCACTAAAGACTGTGATAAATGATCAGTATTTTCAAGCTAATGAGCTGAATACTTGATCTAAAAGCCACAAGTATATATGCGTTCATCTTCCAGCTATATCTTCCAGTTCAGAGATCATCCTAACTCCTGGCTGCTTGATCCTGAAATCTGCTTAGTATCTTGAAAAATATACTCCTAATTTGTGCCTCCAGAGGTGCTCGGCACCTGGCACTAGCAGGCCTTCAGAACGCTTTCCAAATGACAAAAACAAAAAGACCTTTTCTTTTTCCCCTGAAAAAAAAACAAGGAAACAGCACTGTTTTTTTTGTCACTGCAGCTCCACATGAAGGTATGTTCTAAAACAACGTGAAACATGATAAAAACACAAAAATACACAGGCTTGGTTGGGTTTGCCAAGACAGCGTAGTACTAATCACGGACTGTATGCTGAGACACTAGTTAAGCGTTTGAACAAACTACCCAGAGAGCTCTTGGTATCCTTACTGTCATCAAAGGCGTACTAAAAACAGATAAGGTATGCACATCTGCCAGGAACAACTAAGTATTTTCAGACACACGCTGGGGCAGAGGAATGAGTAGATGAACTCTTGAGGGACTTATTTTCTCCAAATCCATACTCAGGTTGTTCTGAACACAAACCCTTAGCCCCTGCTAAGGAATCTTACGACAGTCAAGGGCCATGACACTTCATTTGCTCTGCACCCGAAACTCCCACTGAAGCCAATTATTCAATCTAATTTAACAAAGACCACAGCTTCTCTGGCAGTGCAATTGTTGGTAACCATCAACAAACTGATTCATCTACAATTGGGCCAAATGTTACAAAATCTGTTTCTGAGTTCTTGTTTGTACCCCCTTCATAAGATTACACCAAAATTAAAGCATGCAGTACTTGAACTAACTTCAAAGGCTGAGCTTGCACTTCTAGCTAGTTCAGCCTTTTTATTGGTTCATGTTTTCCATTTGGCTTCAACATCCTGTTCTTTACTGATGCCCTTCTAGAGTTTCATTTACAAATATTACGTCCTTGGTTAGTGAGCCATGCTAATTAATACTGTGGTGGAGGCTATGGATTATAGTAATCTCATGCCTCCTGCTTGGAAAAATGCTGCAATTTTTCCATCCATTTACATGTAAAGCCATATTGAATATGGCCAATTGGTCTTAGGAAAATTTATCATGAACTTATTTAATCAGAATATATTTAACTAAGCTCGTTTATGCTGTTATCTACTGTCAGTTTTGTTAATAACGAAGCTCAAAAATTCAAATGCAGTAGAAACCTGAGATCTACTATTTCCTAATTAGATTATTTCAAAACAAACCAGTAAAGCTGAAACAGGCTGGTTTCAGCGTGCATATTTTTAAGAACGTATGTCAGTAACAAGTTTGTTAAAAAAACACCAACAGATGATTCAGCCACTTTCTGGATACTGTACACATGTGACTGAGCCTCACCTTTCAAACCTGGGACAACAACCTGGCCTGGGTTTTAGCTCCACTGGGGATTTTGTAGCCAGAGACTTCCTGACAGCTGCACTTCTCAAGGATTGCCAAAATCATGACTGTAAAAAAGATGTATTTTATTTACAGTACCATCTGATATCAGATAAAAGGTATGGAACCTTTACACAGCATAGTAATCCTAAGTTGGCAGGTTCCTCCAACACCATAATAAACAAAAGCAGCGTCATTTTTTAGGAAGAGGTGGTATCTTTTATTAAACCAGGTGATGTAAGTGGAAACAACAGACAAGCTCTCAGGCTCACAGTTTGTTCATCAGGTCATAAATAGGTCAACAAATACATCATCTTTGGGGTGCTTGTGATTTTATTTTTGTTTTCAATTGCATTCATGAACTCTCTTTTCATAAATGGATGGTATTTCCTTGACACGACTGCAGCGTGGTGATACAAGGCACATCATGAAGCAGACAACAGAGATGCCCCCTCCTCCTTCTAGATGGTCATTGCAGCCCCCAGAAGGGAAATCTGTCAACATCCTGTAACATTTACCGTGTCATTACCTTAATAAGAATTCAAACAGACTTAAATGAGAAGTGTATAAACCTATGAGAAAAAGATTTAAAAACTTGCCACGGGAAATGACTGCAGAAGTGGTACTTGAAGCATGACCACAGCCAGTCTTTTTTTTGGCAGGATGAGCACATTTTGCAGTGTCCCTCTCTCAGGGTGCAGTCCCTAACCTGTGTCAGGCCTCCCTGTGCAGACTTGCTCCTCTGTTGGCACACGGAGCAATGGCTGGCTGGGGTGAGCTCATGAATCTAACCAAGAGAAGCAAAGGTAGCGCCTTGTGGCGAGCAGGTGTGGTCTGCTATATGAAGGAGGCTTTCCCACTTCACAGCCGCTACTTTACAACTGTCAATTAGTTGGTCTGTAATAGCCTGTGAGGATTAATTCCTCAAACAGAACGATAGCTTCTCAAACAGCAGTATTACTGGCAACTTCCTGCTCTCCTAGAGGTCTGATGATAACTGTTCAGGATTAGAGAAAATAAAAGTTAACCAATGGTTCAGTCAAACCCTATCAAGGTATGAAGAACACTGCTTGTTTCAGTAGCTTTGTGCTACTGAAAGGTATCTATGCATCTTCTGCTTGGACTTACTGCAAAACATCTATAATGAAGGAGGGGAGTACTGGCACACGCACCATGTGCTTGCATGTATACCCTCACTGGGATTGCTAGGCAGGCCATGCAGGCAATGCCTTAGTACAGTAATGCTTCCACGTTGTAGGTGATGTTGTGAAACAAAACCATGTTATACCAAATGGTTTCCAAACCAAATCGTGCTTTGGAAAGGAGAGTGACAAGCTAAGCTTGCCCTTTGTCCTTGCACTGTGGTCCTCGCTTTCATTTCCAGAAGGAGGAACTCTGCTCCCGCACTGCTCTTACCTTGGATGCTTTCTGGAGCTGAACCCAGGCTAGGGATGCTCATGGCCTCCACCTGAGGGGCTGTCATTTGCTGAGATGGGGCTGCAGAAACTGCAGCAATGACATGCCAAAATTTCAAACCTTCACTGGTTAAGTGGAAGACTGGAAATCTGTCTGTTGAGATGGTTTAACTCTACAGGTTCCTGCCTGGGAAAAGAAGAATACGGAAAAAAGACACCTTAGAATAATACATCTCTCAGCAAATACAGAGTGAAGAAACGGAATAAAAGCACTGATTTTGATGACTTTGTTTCCACTGTAGACAAGCTAAATAACATTTAAAACCCCAAAGGAAAAAAACAACGCTTGCATCATTCAAAGGGATTTGAGCAAGGAGCGGGGATTGGAAGGAGCTGTCTCCGTGGGTGTGGGTTTTTTTTTTAATTTTTCTTAAGAAAGCAAATTATCATGTCGCATGTTTTTGGCAAGTCAGTTTGTCCAAGCTAAGCTTTTAGGTAAGAATGATACAAGAAAAAGAAAGAGGAAAAGAGGAAGAAAGAGAAAGAAAGAATTTAAGAAAAGAGAAAGAAAAAAAGAGAAGAACGATCACATGAATGTTAATGTCTGTGCTGTGGAGCGTGGTGTGTTTTCCAGTTCTCAGGTGTGAATGCAGATGTTAGCTGTGACTTGACGGCACGTTGGGAATTGGGAAACAGCAGAGTCTCCTTTTAAAAAATAGAACTTGTGATGGTACCAAATGCCCTTCATGTAATTGTCTCACTATATATCTATATAAAATTTCCAAAATCCGTCTCTTTATGGCTTGGACTAAGCTTGAGAAACTGCTTATTTGAGATTTTTCTACTTCAGAAACATGCATAAAATCAACAAAGGCTTATGAAGTCCCTGTCTGCTCCGTTTATTCTGATTTGAACTTTTTTCTCCTTTGTTTATAATGCCCTTTTGGAAGCCTGAAAATATTTTTTTCCCCTGCTAATTTTGAAGTTTTCCAGTTAGGAATAATTGATTCACCCTTAATTTTTGTACAGCTGCCATTCCAATTTTATTAAATATCTTCTTGTGCCACAGTATCTCTGTTTGTTTCAACACTGCTATTGACTGATGTCCGCCACTGCTGTAGCGAAAGAGTATTTAAAAAGTTAATTTCTGGCATAGGAATGGGAGGAGGAACACAGATGTATGTATTTTCATATGTGGCACATAGCTACTAACCAGCATTATTTAGGTTTTTTTCTTTCTTTCGGGATAAAGAGGTAGATATTATAATAAACTCTTTAGGAATGTGGCTGGCTCAGGGAATTGCTGATGTCCCATGTGATCTTTTTCCAGCAGATTTTTGGTTCTAATTTGATCCAGATTATGAGTATCTAAAGACTCTGTGGCATATGCAAAATCACTTGACAGTCACAGTCCTGTTCCTAGTCGGCTCCAGGCCACACCACAGAAAGCACAATCCGAAGTATCACAGCTGGCACTCTTCGTGGAAAAGACAAGGATTCACTGCCTAAAATTTCTCTCAGTGGTAAACTTTCTTTAAAATTTCAGTGTGTCATAAGGAAGAAATGATTTAGCAATAAAGCCTGCTTTCCTCAGAAATGATCTTCAAGGACACCATGAGGAAGCACATGAAGACGCCGCAGGTGCTGCAGAAGTCTGGGGAGGAAATAGGGCTGGAGACTCTGTTTTGGTAACTGCAGCACTTTCTAAACAAACAGTCCTAATACTTACCAACAAAAACCAACTGGAACAGGTGCCAGAAGCCCCACGGACTGGGTGGACTGGGAGGGAGATGACTGCTATCCTCTTGTGAGGTGTACGCCTGAGAGTTTTCACAAGATTTATTTGCTTTGATGCAGTTGGATGAATGGAGTCAGCACAGGTCTGGAAAGGCACTCAGCCTTATAAAACCTCAGAAACTGGAGTGACTGGGAGCAACTCTTGAGTGCTGACTTAGTGGAGCTGGTTACCTCTGTCCCTTGTCCATGGCTCTTCCTCCAATGCATCCTGTACCCATATTTACACGATCCTGAGCTGCCCTTTATACAGAACAATTAGGAATTGGCTCTATATTCCACAGTAATGACGTCAAAGAATAATAACAATTAGCACTTCATTTAGCATCTCAGCTATAGCACAAAGATGTCTAGCCAGCACTATCTCAGGCACATGGGGAAACTGGTCACACAGAAAAGAATTTAATGACCTGGCCAGCCATGAAGTAAGCTGTTGCAAAGAGTCATCAGATTTCCTTATACGCAGACCCAGGTCCATCTACCCAAACATTGTCTCACGAAGACTGTCGTTTAGAGGAAAATTCCTCATATGTAATTTATAATCATAACAGCCACAAAGCCTGCTATGCTTTTGTTCCAATTAAAGTTTTATCCTCTTTCTGCATTGTGTAATGGGGGGGGGGGGGGGGGAGGGGGGGGGGGCTGGGGAGAGGCGGAGACTAGCTGAGCAGAGCTCTGCAGAGCCCCCAGCCAGCTCTCCTACTCACACTGAATGACAGCACCTGCTTGCTCAGCAGCAGCAGTGCCCTTGTGGACGTGGGTGTACAGACAGAGATGCAGATATACGATCAGTTCGTGTCTCTATCTTGTCATTCTTTCTGCATGATGTCAGTAACATTTGGCTTTTTGAGAAAATCCTCGACAGCCATTCTTTATTTCAGTGTCAATTCATTTCAGTCTCAATTATGGCAGCAAACTTTAATTCACTTTGAGAAATGATGCCCACATTTTCTCAGGTCAGAAATGCTGTTGCAAAGACTGCTCCCCTCGCTTATTGCTGATGCTGTGTGATTTCTCTACTGACACACTCCTTTTTTATCTCATTAAACAAAACTCCCTTCTCTCCAGTTTTAAGGGCCTGTGTCCTCTGTCATCTGCAGTCAAGATCCCCTGGCTTTGGCAGAGCTTGAGCAAATGCCTCACTGCACAGGGGGCCTTTGGGCTTTCATGGCACCTACTGCACTTGGTGTAAATCCCGTGAAGGGTCCCAGGAATAAAAGGACTGACACCACCACACAGAAGTGGTGATGTGGAAACCCCAGGCAAAACACAAGATTGAGAAGGTACAAAGAAAGGATGTGCAGAAAGGATTATCAATGCTTATAAATATCTAAAGGGTGGGAGCCATGGGGATGGGGCCAGGCTCTTTCCAGCAGTGCTGTGTGACAGGATGAGGGGCAATGGGCACAAAGTGAAACACAGGAAGTCCCAACTGAACATGAGAAATAACTTCCTTGCTGTGAGGGTGACAGCCCTGGAATGGGCTGCACACAGACACTGTGGGACTCCTTCTCTGGAGATACTCAGAACACGCCTGGACGCTCTCCTGTGTAATCTATTCTTGGGAACTTGCAGTAGCAGCAGGTTGGACTGGATGGTCTTCAAAAGTGCCTTCCAACTCTGTGGTTACAACCATTCTGTGATTACAAACAGCTCGATTTGTTTCTAGGTGCGGCTGTTCGTTCTTAGCACACCTCGTAAATGTCACTTCATGTATTCTGGTTGTACGGCCGCTTACGGCCGCTTGTCTGAGGGAAAGAGGTGAGGGAAGGGCCCTTTCAGCACAGCACCATCACTCCACGCGTCCTTCAGAACCGCCCCCTCAGAACCACCGAGATCCCTCCCGCACGCTGCCGCTGCCCATTCCTCCGCCCCCCCGCCCTGCCCCGCCTCGCCTCAGGCAGCGCGCGCGCGCGCACGGCGGGCTCTGAGCCGAACCGCTCGCCGTAGCGAGGCGGTCCTACCCGCGCATGCGCACTGGTGGAGCCGCAGAGGGTGCGCGGCTGGAGGGGCGGAAGGACGTTGGTGGGCTCGCGCCGAGGTGAGGCCCTGCTCGCGCCCTCCGCTCTTCGCGCCGCCGGGGCCTCCTCCCGCCCGGAGCCCCTCCCGCGCTCTCTCTGAGGGCTGCCAGCCGCCCCTCCGCCGCCGCAGCCCGTGACCTCTGCGCGTCCCTTGGGTTGGGGGGGACGGGCCCTGCGCCGGCGGGCGCCTTCTGTGAGAGGCAGCACGGCGAGGCTCATCTGAGCCCGGCCCCGGCGGTGCGGGCCCTCCGTCCCGTCACAGCGGTGTGCCTGAACCTCGAGGGGTTGCCGTGGTCGCCCTTACGATGCGGTTTGCATCCTTCCTCCCCATCCCCACGTATTTAGCGGGGCAGCGGGCATGGAGTGGTAGGTCCGGCAGGGAAGGGAGCAGGCAGGGCCAGCCGCGCTGCCGTGAGCGCTGGCTGGAAAGAGTATAAATAAAAGCATGCCCAGCTTCGTCACCGTCACCTTGTCCTTGAGTGCTGCCTCTTAAGTACTGAATAGGGATTCTGTTGCTTGTGTTGTGCCGATGACTGTTAGGCAGCACAGAAGGCTGTGACCTTTCTCAAGCAAAGTGACAGAAGGTTATTTAAGTAGAACTTCTTGTTACATCGTTCTCTTCCTTTCTTTTTTTGGCTCGTGTAGGAAATACGGTCAGCATGTCCTCCGCGCTGTTGCCTAAGCCGCAGATGCGCCGCCTTTTGGCCAGGCGGATGAAGTTTCACCTCTTCGGGGCATTTCTTGTGTCTCTCGGATGTGCGGCACTGTACAAGGTGAGATCACGGCTCGTTCGGTTATCAGGTGGCCTCACCAGAGCGTAAAGTCTACGATGCTGCCTCATCGAGCTTTGGCACCAGAAAGCTTTAGTAATGTATTTGTGTAAGCGTGCTCCCAGAACACAAATAAGTCTTTGTAATCTTCGTGTGAAGAAGTGATCCGAATAACCTGATGCTTTACTCTGTGTTCAGAATCATGCAGTTGGTGACAGTTTAACCTGAAGTCTCCTTGTCTTAGGCTGCTTGTGATGAGTCGCAGAAGCGATGCTCCTCATGTTAACTTTGGATAGCTTGTGACTTTGTCACAATATCAGAGACCTTGGAGAGTTCTTACTTTATCTTTAGACTGACTTTGGATACCATACCCATAAGCAAACCACAAAGGCTGCCCATTATGCTGAGATGTGGGAGTACTACTTTGGCCCTTTTTTCTTTTGTAGCTGTATGTACGAACAGCACTTGGTGTTTCCAGAATAATCCTGCTTGGTACTTTGCCCTCTGACAATGGTGAAATGTACTTCTGGGATCTTGCACGTTACATTTGTATCATAGGGAATTAGGAAACATAAATTCAGTGAATATCATGGAAGAACTGGATCTTGCTTCACCTGCTGAATTTATGCACACACTATTAGCAGCATTTAAATACTCCAGAGAAGGCTCTGGGGAGACCTCATTGTGGCCTTCCAGTGCTTGAAGGGAGCATATAAACAGGAGGGGGTATGACTGGTTATGAGGGTGGATAGTGATAGGACAAGAGGGAATAGTTTTAAACTGAGACAGGGAAGGTTTAGGTTATATATTAGGAGGAAGTTTTCCACACAGAGGGTGGTGACACACTGGAACAGGTTGCCCAAGGAGGTTGTGGATGCCCCATCCCTGGAGGCATTCAAGGCCAGGCTGGATGTGGCTCTGGGCAGCCTGGTCTGGAGGTTGGCAACCCTGCGTATGGTAGGGGGGTTGAAACTAGATGATCTTTGAAGTTCTTTTCAACCCAGGCCATTCCATGATTCAAAATTAAGTTAACATCTGGTTGTTTATTGCAAAATAAGCGCTGTCAGACTCTGTGGAGACCAACAAATGCTTGTCAGAATCAATAAGCTTGCACAGTTAAAGTTCAGCATCCACTTAACACGTCTGATGAGAGGTAGGCAGGTCTGTGATGAAATTTGCAATGTCCTTCAACAGTCTGTGGTTTTATACTCATGTGGCCGCCTTACATTAATGCTCGAGGAAGGCAGTGGACCATGTTTAGAACACGTAACGGATGTCAGTAGTACTTTACTGTATTACTTGTTCACTGCTGCTGGACAAACCACTTTGACCTTTTCTTCCTACTTTCTTTGGCTTTTTGAGCATACCCTTGTGCCTCAATTGAGTGAGTACTCAAGGAGCATTTTACCAGACTTCCATGGTTAACCCTGCAGTGTAGGTGAACTGTAGTCAGTTAATTCGGGATGCCATTTGACCTGGAGTTACAGTTGTGCAGCTGTCCACGGGCATACTCAGAACTTGCCATAACAGTTCATGTTATATGTACAACTACGATGAGGCTGGCTATCAGTATAGACAGAGTGTTTCTGGATCTTAAAAATGTCATGTGCTATCTCTTCAAGGTTTCACTGTAGACATTATTTTCCAGATCAACAGTCAGGAAGCCTGAACTGTGGATTTGAATAGGAATAAAGCAACTTTTTACTAGCTTCTGTCATTGAACTTGAGACTGTTTAGAATGATGCTGAAATCGTAGCAGTGGTAGCAAGAAAGCAAAGCCAACCAAACAAACCCACTGCCACTTGTAATGCTTTGCAAGCTTTAATTTTCTGTGTGTTACTTTCCAGTTTGGAGTTGCTGAACCCAGAAAAAGAGCTTATGCAGAGTTCTATAAAAACTATGATCCCATGAAGGACTTCGAAGCCATGAGAGCAGCTGGTGTGTTTGAGTCTGCACCGCCCAAATGACCATAATCTGCATTTCCAGGTAATGAGCTACTCTGTATTAGAAAGGAAGTTTGGATTGCTTTAGTGAAACGTTGTGCTTCCATTTGCACTTCTTCCTTTTCTCTTAAAAGAGAAAGGTGCTCTCAAAGAAAACAAGATACAAATTGCGCTCCTCAGGAGAGCTGTGGGTGGTAAAATCATAAAGAAGTATAAGAACCAAGAAGGGGGAGTGAGGGCAGAATGGGAATCTCCTGAATACCTTTTGGGTGATAAAATGTGTGAGCTATAGCAGACCTGCAGAGTGGTGCCGGGCCTTTCCCTCCTCGTGCAGCAGTATTCCTAACAATTCCTTGCATGTAGAGGAAGCAAAGCTTTTGTATAAGACTTTCCTTATATCACTGTTGCATTGATGTGGTCACATTGTGAATTGCTTAACTCTGGGCTACCAAAATGTACTACTTGTGGTGCTTGTGGTACAATGAAGGAGAAAATGGAAAGGCTGTTTCTCCCTCACTGCATGGATCTCTATGTGAGAAGTAGAGACAGCTTCCACACATCCTTTTGTCTTTTGGGGCTGGTTAGAGGGGAAAGATAACTACTTATGAGGGGAAATATGCATACGTGCATGTATTAAATACATACATTTAAATACACGTAAGTATGTGCATTTTTAAAAATCACCGTGGCATGCAGTGTTTTATCTACTAAGATTCAGATTTTTGCCTTGCAGCATTCAGTTTGAATAGAACTTTGTTCAGGATACTCCTCTCATAGTGCTCACCGTGCTGCCTTTTGTACGAGCACTGCCAAACTTTGTTCTCCTTCCTTCTTATTGTAACACCAGGAAAAACTGTCTTGAATTCAACCTTCTGGTAGTTACTAACAAGCACGCAGCCAACTGCGCACGCTCATGATATGACAACTCAATGAAGAATTCCTCCCCCCTTTTTCATTGGGATTTCTGACACTGAGTTCTCTGCTTCTCTTAAAATGACTTCAGACTAATCTGGGATGATAGCTTTTTCATTCTTTTGGAATGTTTTCATATTGCGATCATTACGTGATAATCTGTGGCTCTAATTATCCTGTCCAGCTGGATTTTCTCAGCCTGTTTGCTTGAAGCAGCAAGATTGAATAAAACATTTGTACTTAACTCTATTAGCAAGAAATTTTGTAGTGTAACAGTCTACAACTATCTGTGTAAAAGAGCTCTAAGCCACCCTACAATCTTTTTTTCTTCCTTTCCCCTTGAGGAAAGAGTGTCTGTGCTCTAGTGGTAAGGACTCCAGAAAAGGTAAATAACAGAAGGACAAATTTATTTGGTTTTAATCTCGGTAATTCTGCCTCTCGTTTGGTCCTTGCTAACAAATAAGGACTTTCTAACTTCCCTAGACACTGGATTGCATTCTTTAGTCAGGTGGCCTTCATCAGAGTGTTCGGAAAGGCCATCTGGTGGTAAAACCATTTGAAACAAACACTGTCAACAGTGATCCATGTTAAATATTTAATTGGAATCATGAACGGGATTTTTCTGTGCGAGTAGAGCTCCGCTCTACTTATGTTCCCATTTGGGGCTTAAAAAAATCAAGTTACACATTGTGTGCACCTGTTAAAATTAAATGTTTCCTAAACATTTCTTCCATTCCTTAATTACACCGGCTCAAAAGAAAATGTGAAGGATAAATCTTTATGTGTCATTTTGTTTGTTTTAATTGCTGGTGCTTTTTATTCCTTGTCCTACTTACATAAGAATTTGTATTTTTCTACAGAATAGTAGGAGAAAGGAGCAAACAATGCTGCTGTTTCAAATAGTCCAAAAAGAGTGTGAGAAGGACAAATACACAAAGCAGATGGAAGGCATTTTCATTTCCCTCAGAAATTTAAATGTTATTTATGGAAGTTGGATGGTGGTTGAATTTGATGGGTTTTTTTTGTACAGTTACCTAAAGGGTACAGTGGTCATGCATACTCTACATCTGCTCTCATTTTATTGGAATATATTCTGTATGGGGCAGTGAATACAATGCTGTAACTTCATTTAGTACTCACTCTGGAATCAGTACTTAGCCCTGAAACTGAGGAGATGGTACGTGGGGGAGGGGAATTTGTTAGTAAAGGCGCTTGTTTGGAATGCTGCACTGAGTTTGTTCCTGCTGAGACATGAAGAACTTAGTGTTTGGGCACCGACTGTGTGAAGGTACTGGTAAAGGAAACTAAGTATAGGTCTGGGGAGTGTCCTACCTCTAGAGTGTGCTCTGTAATATAATACAGGGGGCAAGCTAAGAATTTGGTGCTAACCACTTGCATGACTCTTGTCCTGGAACACAGCTGGCCTTGGATTGTGTTCAGTGTAACGTGGAGAAGCAATTTGAATTTGGTTTTCTTCCTTCCTTGGTCGGTTGCCTACACCACTTGTTTCCTCTCTGGCTTCTCTCTGAAAGTTGCATTCTTTTCTCTTTCAGGCCCTTAGCAAGATTGATTCAGTTATCAGTGCTGCATGTATAGTGAATCTGACGTGCTGTGCAGGATTGTTCCAGCTCTTGATTTGTTCCATGTTTCACTTCTGTTTGCCACATGAAGGGTGTGTGAATCTTAAACTGTCAGGAAATAACAGAGGGAATTCCTCTAGACTAAACTACCACATAAACATTTCTCTCTATTGCTTTGCTTTCCTACCTACTAATGTCTTTTCTGGGAGTATGAAGTTTGTCCAGCATAACTTAATTTCTTTTTATCTTGCAGATCCACAGATCCCCTTCAGCCTAAGGAGACTTAATGACTGAACCTTACGTGTTCTCTGAATTACAAAGTGAAACGCACTTCAGCGTATGATATGTTCTAATGTATCTCAATAAAAAAAAAATACATAAATCAGCGAAACTTAATTGTCTTCATTAATGGTCAGAATGCTTACATGCTGGAAAGAGTGGTGGAAAGTCTTCATAAATTGTGCTAGAGACCTAAGGCTAGATTTCTCTCCTCTGGGAGTTATTTGCATCTTCATTTTGGCCAAATTCCAAATTTGATAAACTATGTTCTTGAACAATGATGGCTAGGTTGTCTTTGCTGCTGATGGGAATATGCAAGAGGACAGTTGTTATGGGAAGGGAGAGGCTGGATTTCTGGAAGGGTCTCTGCCTTCAGAAGTGAACTAACATTGAGATGAGAAAAATTGTTGGGAATTCTGGATATTCATCAGCCAACTTTCATAGCTTTGCTGCCATTGCTTTGCCTTCCTTACAGCAGCGAAGTGTTGCATCAGGACTTAGAAAGTATGCAAATGACCACTCTTGTACATGGTATGTAACTGCAATTGGGAAATCACTCTAAACTTCAAGTGTATTCACATGTATTTGATGTAGAAAGGGCTATAGTCCAAGACCTGATGCTCTATCTTGTGCTTTGTTATCAGTCATAGGGAACATGCTGTGTGCATTGCCTGTAGCTGAAGTTGAAAATGTATATATCTGTGTGGCTGAAGCTCTTGATTGCTGAATGTGGGTACTATGAGAGGAGTCACAGCCGATCACGTGAAAGAAGGGAAGGCTTTGTATGAAGAAGCATGACAAATTAAGCCATCTGTGTTGTGTTTGAAGGTCTTCAGTTCAAATCCTGTTTGGAGTAACTCTTACTCTAAATGGATCATTAACTACTTAACTTAATAGGTAACTGTGAGCAGCATTTCGACTAATGAAAGCACGTAAATAGAACACTAATATGGAGCAACATGGGATTTTCTTTAAACTTTCAGTACGTGCAGTGTTTCCTTTGACCAAAGAAAGAATTTGACATTAGTGGTGGAAGGGGAAACCATCTAGTAATCAAAATACCCCTGCTCCTATAAATGTAAACCGAAGTTTAACAATTGCAAATGATACCAATTTATCTTCCAAATGTACAGTATAAACATGGTATGCCATTATATACTGACTAACGTTTTCTCAGCCGTGTCTGCAGGTTTAAATAGCCAGGGGTCTTCAGTCATAATGACAGCTCCAGAGGCAAGGCAACTTGCTACTGCCAGGTGTGCGAGTGGAAAGAACCCAACTTCCCTCCCAGCTCTAGCCCATGCAGTCTTCCCAGTTGCTAGGAATGATTTTACTTTGAAATTCCAAGTAAGTAAGTTGTTTCTTCTAAACTGTTAACTGCCAACTAGAGTTGTGTGTTCATTCTGCTACTGGCATTGATTGATTCAAAGAAAGGAGAAAGAACAGCTTTTAGTCTGCGCAGCAAAACTCTTCGGAGCTGTTCCTGTCTAAATGTGTTCAACAAGAAGGAAAGGTGAGCTCTGCTCTGTTTGCACTTCAGGAGTCACGAGGGTGTAAGTTAAATGTGTGCTGCTTTCTTTATAATGCTATTATTATGTTTTCACAAAACAATGCAAAATGAGTACTTCCTTTCAGCCTGCAATGCCAGCCAAGCTATTCCTTTCCTCTTGACTGGGACAGGAGGGCAAAGCTGGGGCCCTCTATTACGAGGTAAGCAGAAGTGCTAACCTGCTCTGCTATCAGCACCAAGCCGTCAGTTTTTCTTGTGGTTCTTCTCTAAAGTTAAGTTGCATCTTTCTTAACAAACAGTTGGGACCTAGTAGGGTACAACAAAGGCCTGTGTGAGCAAGACCCTACTCAGCTGCCTGTGATGGGCTGGCATGCTGTTCACAGGAGATGCACAGCTTGTCTGCCCTGAGGCCACCTCCACCTCCAACCATCTGTAAAGGGTAGTTGGCTTTTTAAAATTATTTTAATTTTTTTGCTATTTTTTTAAAGTAAAACAATATAAAAAAAGCGATTGTTTGATCTAAACTACTTTGGGAAGGGTCTTACCATCTATAAGAAGTGACTATGCCTCCAAGTTTTTGGCTGGCTTACTTTATTTCTGAGTGTTTGAGGAATGATTGATGATTGTTCTGGAAGCAAACTAAAAAGATAGATTTGAAGTTGTGAGCTCTCCAGGTCTAAAGAGCATTATGAAAGTAGGTATGCTTTAAGGGTACACATTGGAGTGCTTTAGCAGCTAAGTACAGGCAGCTGCTCTTTGGACAACTTTGTTTTCATAGTTCACACAGCTCATATGTAGGAGAGGCTGATTTATATGCCATCTCCGCACATGTTTCCATACATGTGGTCAGAAGGGGGAGAAGGAACCTGCCTAATGCAGTAAAGATGCTCGCTTAATTCACTGAAGAAGAGCATAATTTAAGCATGTTTATAATTCTGGAGAAACACAAATACAGTGTAAACAGTGGCTGCAATCTACAGAGTTTTAGGAATTGAGCTGCTGCCGTCCCTCTTCCTTCACAGGTGTGGTTGTGTCCTCTCGGCTGGTTTCTGTGCCACATGTAAGATGAACAGATTGCTCTAATTCAGATGGTGACTGCAGTGCTGTTTTGATTCAGCTAGTCACAAAACCGTAAAACTTTTCAGCACATGTTTTGGCAAGGTAATGAGCAGCTCTTTACTTCCAAAGCATTGTCAGGTTCTATTGTGTTTTTTGGTATATGATAAAGGCCAGTGACCAACAGGAATCTTAACAGGGTCTACATTAAGCTTGCATATCTTTATCATTATTGTTCTACACAGTGACTGTTCCTTGACTTGTAACGGAATGGCTAAGTAACTCACAGAAACAACTATTATAGGAATAGCTTTATTTATCTTTAAACAATCTCTATATTACAATTTACGCATCAGTATGCAAAATTAGAAGTATTAAACTATCTCCATAAAATATTCAGGAATGAAGTGTGTGTATATACATTTATTTTTTAAATAATGTTATTAAAACAAAGACTAAATTATTAAAGCACTGTATGAAATGTTGATAAGGAATGGGCTTATTTCACATTCAGAAAGGACATCTCAGGCTTCTGTCTTTGAGTACACAAGAGACACGGCTCTTAGAAATCACATTTAACAAAACAGACCTCATGAGAAGAACACTGCCAATACTCCATTCGTAGGTACTGTGCATTTGGTCATATCTGGTATGCATAGAAAGTAGTAAATAACAAACGTATATCTATTTGCTCTAAATGTCGATCAGATTTTATTCCAGTTCTTGCCTCTAATTCTGGCCACATTCAGGAATCCCGAGACAAAATGAATGTCTGTGAGTATGCGGAGAAGAGAAGTTACAAGCACACTTGAAAGCAAAACAGTTAGAAAGCTCGTTTGTCTTGATGTGTTTAAAAGTGTACTGCAATGGCACCATTAACTATTAATTACTGTAATTGGAACCTGTGGGTCCTTACTTTCGGATCCAAATGAAAAAAAAAATCTCATTTTCCTTAGCACAGATAATATTTGAAAGGTTGTTAATTTGAAGTATCCCTATTTTTATCACTTTAAAGATGATAAGCATAAAATAAGGCTTAAGTAAGCCGGTACTATGCGTAGCCGTGGCAGATCAGCAGTAAGGAAGACCCACCAAGGCTGTATTTAGCACCTGCACGTCTATGTTATGAGCTCATAGATTCTTAGTCGATTTCAAGGAGGCTAAGCTCTGGTTCGTAAATTTTTGAACTGCGTGTTATTGGCTTCCAGCTAATGACCAGACAACGCACAGTGTCATGTATACATTGAAAGTTCTGAAAATCTGATGGTGGATGAAATAAAGTTTCTGTATACAGACAGTTTTAAAAATAAATTCATGTTGTAGTTCATGTTTTGTTCTCCAAACCACACAAAGGCACTAGTTTACATTAAGGACTAATGTCCTGCAAAACTTCAGTCAAATAAAGGAAGCTATTCTAAGGTTAAAGTGGTGCTAAAACCCAGCTGTCACTAAGTTAAAACAGCCATGCTGGGTTTTTCAGATTTAGTGGGGGAAAATGTTTTGCCTCAGGATGTGTGTGCTGGGGGCAGTGCATGTGTGGGGGGAAAGGCTCAGCCTTGAGCAAGTTTTTACAGCTGAGTTATAAACCTGGTTTACAACAGAAACTGGCAGACCCTAAAATATGATATAGTATGTATTGATACATATGTTTTGTGTGGCAAAAATGTCTCTACGCATGCAGTTTTTCCTCAGTCCCCAGTTTTTGGTTATTGAAAGAAAAAGGATTTTGATCAAACTATATAGTCTAAGGCTTTTCCCTTTCACTTTATTCATTTGCTAGAACACCTTCCTTCCAGCACCAGCATCTTGGATACGGAGCAGGAACACTGTCAAGATTAGAAAAGCTTAAGTTTGTTATTATCTCCTGCTTCCTCAAAAATTATATGCATTTCTTCTTGACAGAGGTTACTGTACAGGGAGCGTTATGTCAAAATGGTAAGATATTACTATATCCACCACAAGTATTTATTAATAAAATCCTTTCCTCAAGGCTTTATTTTTTACCATTATGAATTTGCTAATGAATACTTGGGCAAAATTTGGATCAACCACATAGTTATATGTTTTCGTTACAGTTGGAAGGTGTTCGGCAGCCACAGCTTGCGGTGCTGGCACTGTGGTGGTGCTGGGGGCGAGGTGGTAAGATGTCTTTGTGACGTACTCCACGAGGCGGTTGTACTGCTGTTCCGATAGTCTCTCTCTAACTCCATCTGCCTGAAATTAGATAACATAAAAGGATTACTGAGTAATTGACAGTAACTGAACTTAGTAGTGAAGAAACTAACTTCCACATCATTTTCCCTAGTTAAAAATCTTCTTCCCTAGGATCTCTCTTACAGTAGTTTAATGGATGTTTTAATCAGCAGATTCATCCTGTCACTGGATGACTGGTGGCCTACTCTTTGCTATTTTGAATAGTTCTGCCTGAGAAGCTCTAGCTCCACCATAGAAAAGTCTAAGCAGAATCTTTGGGAGATTTTCAGGGATGGACCCAACACACCTTGCTCAAGAGAAGATCTTTAAAACAGACCAGCTCTTTGCAGAAAGGAAAAAAACACCTAAAGCCCTATTAGAAAAATGCCAGTAGCTCCCAAGAGTGTTTATCAGATACACAGCAGTTCTGATTAGCAAAACTTTCACACTTACGAAGTACAATATATGACAACCTGCAGTCATTTCTGGGAAACTGAGTAAGTTGAAGTCTTTCACTCACTTGATTCAGAGTAAGAACTAGAAGCTGACTCTCAGCTCTATGACTGGATACATCCATCTGCTTCAGGTGACCAAAGAAGCATCCACAGAATTACAGAATTTTTTAAAAAAGATGTTCACTAAAGATAGTTTGGGCATGTTATTTATGGAGAAGGACTCATGCAAAGTGTCTTTTCCGATTCGAGCCAGAGAGACTACTCTGAAGAAATCCCTTTTTTCTACGCTGAAATATGTTGAGGTTCAAGATTCTAGTAAGAAGGCCGCAATGATGCACCTAGAGCTAAAGCCAAGCCTGCCAACGGAAAGGTGGCATCTACCATGCAGTTTCATGAAAAGCCATGGGCAAGCCTGGCCCTGGAAGAATCTGCTGTGTCCTTTTTTTTTTTCTCTGAAGAGAAATAAATTGAAGATGACTGTGACTAGACTGAGAAGGGAGAACATGCAAGCAAGCATCAGCTAGCTGACTTACTTGAAAAAAAAAAAAAGTATTTCAGAAATATCACCATGGATGCTACAGTGGTGTCATTATTGAAGTAATTCTGAATAGAACTTATTTCCAAAATGTGAAAATAACAGAAAGGCAGACACTACCCTAGGGATAGAATCCTAGGGATAGAATCATATCATAGAATCATAGGGATAGGTTTTGATGATTTCTTAATTACAGTTGGAGAACTGCTGACCATTTTCGTTTGTGCAGGGTTTAAAATGTCTTTCTTTGTTGGATGTCATGCTGAGGATTCTAAGACTGCTGCCTTCAGCCTGTCTTTCAGGAAGTTTTACAAATGCCTCAATGGTATTTTCAAGCAGTGCCATTGGATTCTGTTTAACAGCCAGGATCAATATCTTGTCACATCTTTGGACTGCAAGGCTCATTTGAAGCAAACCATTGCATATTTGAAGAAATAATTAATATGATTCATAGATAGTGACAGCTGTCACGTTCAAATCAAAACAGTCCCTTGCCTTTTTTTTTTTTTTTAAACAAACAACAAACTGTGCCTTTGGAGAAGAATTCACTGCTCATCAAGCAGAAACCCTCCTGTTTTCAATCATCGCCACAAAAATGCTAAAGGAAGCAGGCTCTTGAACAAACTCAGAAGCTCAAAGTTGGAGCCTGTGCTTAGAAACAATGGAAATGAAGAAATGGGCAGAGGAAAGCGTGGTTTCCTCTATGCTCTCCTTAAAGGGAAGGGAAAAAAATCGCAAGGCAGACTGCTGCTGCAGCAGATAGATACATGGCAAACAATGGAGAATGTCTGAATGATGGCTTCAGTCTGCTGTTACAGAAAAAGCACCTCAGCAGTCCATCTGTTTTACCAGTTGAAAGGAGAGATATATGCTGAAGTAGCACCTATGTAAACTAGACTATAGTTCTGACTCCACGCTGACCAAAGGACAAAAGTTATCAAAGCAGGTGGAAATAGTGTTGGCATTCAACTCACCTAACTGGGTGAACCCATTATTCATAGGACCCTCAGTGAATGTCAGTGGGTGCCATTTTTTTCTGCATGAAGGAATTCAATTCTACACCTTTGCTCCGTAGGCACTTCCATGTCAGGCGTCATTTTGTCAGACCGCCCCTCTGCTGCCATACCACCAATATCTGCCTCTGGTGTCATGGGTGAATATAATAAAATAGGAGGCATTACTTTTGGAGCAAACCTCATAAAAGAGGGTAGATTTAAATGAGATGTAAGGAAAAAATTCTTCACAATGAGGGTGGTAGGTGCTGGCACAGGCTGCCCAGAGAAGCTGTGGATGCCCCATCCCTGGAGGTGTTCTAGGCCGGGTTGGATGGGGCCCTGGGCAGCTTGGTCTGGTGAGATGTATTTCTGTGCCCATGGGTGTGAGCTAGCTCCCTTCCAACCCAAACTTGTCTGTGATTCTTTGATTCATTCAGACTTAGGCCATATCCCACAGATACAGCATAATTATTCAGGAGGAAATATTAACTGTACTTGGACAATCTTCCAAGGTATCTGGGATCCTACCTGCTTCCAGATGACCTCATCTGTAACTGTCTGCTTCGCCAGCCAGTTACAGTTTAGCTTATATTGTCAAGGCAACAAGAAAAACTTGGAATTGCTGCTATACAGCTTTTTTTTTTCTCCCCTAAGTGGGACCTAGCACTGTCACTTAGTTCCTGAGCCAACTATTTTGAGAATCTGTAATGTTAATAGCCAAACCATTCGATCAATCAAAACTTGAACAAGGGTTGCTTAGTGCACCTGCTAGATGGATCTTAAACACCACGTGGCCTTTAAGGTGAGATGGTCACGTTCTCTGGGTTAAGAACTTCAATTTTTTTTCCTAAATCCCTCCAACTATGATTTATAAAGAATGATCCATCAGCAATTCTAACTAAATCTACAGTAGCTACAGCATATTTGTTGTAGCAGCCCAGATGCATGTGTAGAAATTACAGTCTGCTTTGTGCACACAGAGTGAGTAAAAAGGTCTGTTATTTTCGGGGTTTTTTTCTTCTCACGGCTTCTTTAACAATCCATGGAATGGTTTTCAGCTCCAAGTATGATACAGGTAGCATGTGTGCAAACCCTCTTGCAGAACATCACAAAGAAATCCTGGAATATCTGAAATTCCAGCACCCTTCGATTTTTGCTGCCTGCAATGAACTATATCAAGAGCAGTTGAAGTAGGAGGCTCTTAGAGAGTTTGATGCCTGTCTGGAAGCACGCAGTGTCTCAATTACTTTGGAAGACAATCCAAGCACAATTAATGCTTCCCTTTCAATAACAATGTTGTCAGTGCCAAAGTTTTCAAGATTCCATCCAGGTTATTCCTAGCCAGATGGATTAAGTTATATCTTGAGGAGGCGAACAAGCCATGAGGCACACTGACTGCTGAAAGAGTCAAAATATGCTCTATAACATCTCTGGTGATTACAGCTGTAGAATAACTCATGTTTTGTTTCCTAATAGTTCCAAGAAGCTGAGGAGAGGCAAAGGGAGAAACTGTTTTGGGCAGAGCTGAAACAAAACTTCTGGCAATTATTTTGGGTGGACAGTAAGACAAATACACACACACAAAAGTAGGCTTTTATAATGCTGAAATGATTTGTTTTTTTGTTCCTCCCCTCCCCCTCCCCCCCTCCCTCCCAGGTTTTTTGACCAAAATAATCAGCAAAATAGATATAATTTACATTTGGCAGTAATACTTCACCATAATATTTTGGCAGACATAACTGGGCATTTTTTCAGCAAAAATGTTGGTCTTCACCAATGTCATCATGTACAGAAGTGCCTGCACTTCAGCTACAGCAAGACAGCCTACCAATAATATTTAAGAGTCGTGTCTATTCAGGTGTAGCTCTGCAGCTCTGAAGCTGCTTATCTGCAAGCCATAGCTTGCTGCTCCTAAGTTTGCTTTTTCCTTATCATATTCATAGAGCCTTTTTACACACTCTTGTTGAACAGCTGGAAGGGAGGCCTTGGCTCCCATAAGCACCAGTGCTCTATGGAATTGACTTTGCTCCACCTCTGGGGCACATGCACTCTTCACTGCTTTTATCATACCATACATTTTCACTGCATTTCACTGCACTCTCAGTCTGTGTCAGCAGAAGACACTGTGTACACAGAGGCTGGGTGGCTCAAGGCTTACAGCTCCTGGCATTATTATGCCACTGGAGTAGGAGGTCTCATATTATTATCCACAGCTAAAGAAAGAAACATGTATTTGGTTCAGTACCTCTCCAACGCAGGTCACTTAATGGTGTGTACTAGCATGTGTACGTAAGAATGTTGGATTCTGTGCACATCACGTAGAGTGGA
Source organism: Gallus gallus (assembly GCF_016699485.2). NCBI lineage: Eukaryota > Metazoa > Chordata > Aves > Galliformes > Phasianidae > Gallus > Gallus gallus. The sequence continues at coordinate 127,867,691 of NC_052533.1, read as the reverse complement.
GCATTTACACGAGCCACTTGACCTAGCAGTCCTATATATTGCCAGCTGCAGCAGCTATGGGGACTAGAATTACTCCCCATCCCTTGCCTTTCCTCCTCCTAGGCAGGCATCACCATCTTGCAGCAATCTTTGGGCAAGCATCCCCCCAAAAGAGCAGCAGCCTACTCCTCATCCCATGGATAACCAAATATAAAGACAAGAGCCACCACAGCTGCTACAATCCAATTAAAAAATATGGCCGGTTGCTGAAGTTAGGGTTAGGTCAAATTGAGTGCATCAATAATCTGAGGGAGAACAAATCAACTTCCCTCCAGGACAGTAGTTCTGGACTAAGCAGGATGGGCTAGATTCAGTAGAATGGGTGCCTCCAGCAACCACACAGTGTTCAGGGACAGAAAAGCTGAGCTTTGGCCACTTGCATCAAATTTAAGTAATGCCTCATGGAACACTGCAATGCAAAAGGGCAAGTTCAGTCAACAACACTCTGTGAGACTGATGTTACTGGAAAGACAATAAATATAAACAGAGAATTCAGCACTTCAAAAGCCTTTCGTAAAAATTCCAAGTAATGGAATGACACAGATGAAGTCCTTGTTCTGCTGGAATCAATGACGAAATTCTTCGGTGACCAGCAAAATTTGGATTTTACTGGAAACACTGAAGCCTCTCTTACTTTTGACACACCTCATACTTTCTGTTATTTTACACATGCTCTTTTTGCATATTTGAAACAGAAATTTCTGGTATGGCAGTGTATTAACTACCTGACATACTTTTATAAAAAAACAGCAATTGGGACATATATGTTTGTTTCTGAAATCATAGAATCATGTGATTTCACTTGAGAATTTAATACAATAAACATTGTTTCCCGAAAGTGTAAAAATATACCATTCTTCTACCATTAAAAGATGATAACTCATCCAAAACCTCAGCATTCAAATGGCCTAGAGATCTTTCAATAGGAAGATGAAGAATTTATGCTCTTCCTGGCAAACACTTGGTGCCTCCAATCTCAGCAAGAGAACTGGTCTTTTTTAAAGATAGCATTTGCAAAAGAAAGAAGATCTAAAGAACTAAACAGAGCTAGCAGCCAAGAAAAAGCACTTCCCTGAAAGTGGGGAGATAAGATACACGCTGAAAGAAGGATGCATCAGCATTACTGAACTGTTAAAACAGAATTCACAGAATGACGAAAGGAACTGTTCTCACTGTGACTCTGTAAGCACAACTCTAACTGGCAAACAAGCACCTCACATACCTGCAGCTAGGCATCAGAACTTCTTCAGAAACAAGGTGGTGCTTGCCAAGAAACTGCACTTCCACTAATTTTTCCCTCAGGAAATCGCTGTCACAGATACTAAATTTCATGACCAGTAAGAGGACAGAAGAGAAGAGATAAGTCCCTTTTATCCAAAGGCCAACAGTCAACGATGAGGTCTGTGAAAACAATGGGTGCCCTAGTTTGGAACCTAAACCTCCAGTCTCTCAACCCAAAGGTGCCCGCTGCCAAAAGCATCACCACCACTGTGACTTTATCTTTGACTGAAATCATCACTCATCCTTTACCTCCAAATCGCAAGGCACTCTCTGTTGTTTCAGCTGCACTTTCAGTAGGTCTTTTTGCTGATCATCCTCCAGACAATCGATTTCAGTCACGGGGAAGGCCTGCTGCTGTGTGTCTTCGCTGATACTGACCACAAAGAGCACCTCTGAGGTGAGCAGCAAGCAGCCGTCGTGCTGCTGGCCTGACCCACTCACAATCATGACATCTAAGGCCATATGGACCTCTGGCTTCCCTAGAGATTGGAGCATTTTCCTGCGTTATCAAAGAAAAAAAAGAAGTAGTCAGTGTTAGGCACTGGATCCTCAAGGACTTCTTTTGATCACTAATGCTCTTAAGCCTGTAGCTATCGTCTACAAATAGAAAATAAGCCATGGAGTACATTCCAAATCTCCATTACTGAACAATGTAAGACTCAAGATTTAGTGGATAAATGTGAAAATGTTATTTATCACAACTCCCTAATCATTCAATGCAAAGTTGGCCTAATAACCATGCTAGGTCAGCCTATTTCCCATCCTAATAGAAAAATTACCCTGAGAAGCAGCTTAGAAATTCAGCACAGAAAATAAAGCTATCTTCACTAACAGCTGTTTCTGGAGATGTGCAGTATTTTTCTTGGGCTTGTCGCAATGATAAATAAGAGCTCACTGAATGCCATTAAATAAAGATCAGCTCTGTAGTTCCAAAGCTGGAAGCAGATCAGCAGCCCATCATTTGCAGATTGGGTTTCTATGCACTACCTTCGTGTTTAATGTTCCTAAACAAACTGCCATAACTCAGCCTTTCCTAGGAAGCAGCCTGTTAACTTGACCACAGGCCAGAGCCTATTAATAAACAATGTGGATGTAAAAATGAGCAAGTGTCTAAATAATTTTACCAGACATATTTGACGTGGCTATTTGGAGCCTGCTCAACTTGTTGATCATTTGGATGAGAGCGCTGCTTGGGAAGCTGAGAAAGTCCAGCTCCGTGCAAAATACCTGTGGTAAGAGAATTTAAGGTTTTTAGTAGTTGTTTTCTACAAAACAGTTACATGCTGTAGTGATGTCATCTGTTCAAAGCATTTCATAAAACAGCGCAGATCCAAAGTGATGTCACATCTCTGGAAGCTGTAGTCAAGATAATTCATTAAATATTACAATGCAAGAGTTGTGCACTTAACCCTGGTGATCTTGCATTAGCAAGAATCAAAGAAAAAACAACAACCCAAAACACCGCATGTTCTAAAAATCTGCCATACATTTGCAATTAAGAGAAACATAATGCTCCTGAGAGCCATCATTCCAGAGAGGGATTGGACATATCTCTTATAGTTTATGTATAAAAAATAAAGACTGTTGTTAATTTTCTTCGCCAATATTAAAATACTTCCGTGTACGTGCCACAATCGGTACAAATTTGAAGGAAAGTTTGCCTAGGTCCTGTATGTTCAGTCACTTAATCTTAGTCTGTTAAGCACAGATCCATATACATTTACGAGTTCTCCCAGGGCATCTGGTTTATTGTGAACACTTCTTAATGCCCACACAGAATGGAGACTAGAAGAAGCAGTTTAACAGGGCTCTAAACAGGCTATCCAAAGCTGAAGATGATACAGTATGTATGCTTTCAGAGGGCTTGTGGTCTTTGAAAAAATGAGGTACGGTCACCAGAAAGAGAATGAGGGGGTTGCCAAACATTCACAAATTAACTAGTTTTAAAAATTTTAATAAGAAAGACAGGAAGTAGGCTAAGTAGTAAGCAGTAGTGTCATAAGGCTTAGTGCAAAGTTACTCTTTGAGTAAACAAAGCTGGGGTTTGGGGGTTTGGACTAATTAAGCATTCTATTGAAGGAGAAGGCATTTTTTGCATAAGGGTGTCAATAACTTAGATTCCTTTTTACACAATGGATAATAATTTAAACAAAACATCAGCACTGAGAAAACCCTTTAATTTTTAACACACATGTTGATGGTAATACTTAAAAGCAGCATCCCAGTTGTAACAGTTGGCTTACCGAGGTTCTCAGCATTATGTGAGTGAAAATGTTATTTACAGATGGAGAAAGAGAGAACATGTGTTTATTTCTGTGTGGTCCCCCACCCCTTGGTCCCCCCCAAGAGGCACGGTCCCACTTCCAATCCAGTTGTGGGTAAGAGTTACTTGAACTCCTGTTTTCCTCTCACGCACTGTCAGCTATTACTGATACAATTTTGATGTTTTTTCCTGGCTAACTCCTTCTGTCACATGCTCATGGAAAACATGATGTGTTATGTACCATATCTGCAATGAAAAGTGTCCTTCTACTGTTAGAAGTTTCTTGATAAAGACTGCTCTGAATCTAAAAAGAATAATTCCACAGTCAACAAAAAGGACACAGTGTGAGATGACAACAGACAAAAGTTTTGATTTTACTGATATGGGCTTTACAGCTATCAGATGTGTATTTCAGGACAGTGGATATTCTTAACACTCCTACAAGCCAGATAAAATCAAGGCAATCATTTTAAAGAATTACAGTAATTAAATATTTAACTATTTCTTTCAATAGATTACTTCAAGGAACGAGTTCTAAATCTAATGGGAAGTGTGGAAACAATGTCCTAAACTTAAGCTCTAGGAGAATTACGTGCATTCTAAATAACACATCGCAAATATAAATGTGGCTAGTGGCTAAAGGCTAAATCTTCAAGATTTATCCCATGTAGTGAAGCAAAATTAATGACACATTGTCCTTGTATCAACAGATCTCCCTGCCTTTCTTCCCCAAATGCCCCCCTTAATCCATCTCTTTTTAAACATCCAGACCAGCAGCTTTCATTTCATGATACTGAAAGCAAAGAAATCAGTGTGTTTTGGTGTTTTCTTCTTATCTTTGCATTTACTTCAGTGCAAAAGGATTCAACGTGACTGCCACTAAGTCTTGCCTGACAGCCCACCTCTGGTAGTTAAAAGGTTACCCGTGTGCCTAAAAATAGGGCTGTCTTCTCACAGCTCTCCAAAATAAAGGGGATATTCTCCCAAGAACATAACTCTCTGTATAGAGATAACCTAACTCTTGCCTTGCTGTATCAAAGCATTCGCAAAATAAAGCTGTAATTGGACATAGTGTTGCTTGATTACATTTACATAAATAACTCTTTTGTAAGCACATATGTTTCTGTAACTAATTCCAGTGTATTCCAACAATTACTTCATGCTTTCTGCATTCTGTGTTTCTGTGGCCATACAAGACTGATCGGCAACACAAGAGAGAAGCACAACTTGATTTTTTAAGAAAATGAGTACTTTTGTAACTGTGCAAATGTGGCACTTTTAGCTCCTTCTCTAAGCTTCCAAGCTGAGTAATTAGACATAGCCGGTTGTATTTGAAGAGCATTTTAAAGATCTGGTCATGAAAATTGAAACGGAGATGCTGGAAACGGAGAAACTCACCATATCCTGTTTGGGAGACAAGTTCAGCCGCACCTCCAATTGGCTTTGTAAAGACTCCCATAATGCCTTTTCCCACACCAGAGATAACACCTTTGGCTTTATGCCCTGCTGATGCTTGGCCCTCAGACACTCTCTGAAAATTCTGCATCGGCTGATCTACAATGCCAGCAATTGCACCTGAAAAAACAAGAGTCCCCAGAAGTTAGTGGAGATTAATATCCCAGAAGAAGAAATCGTGTCACTGCAACTGAACGCTGTTTAGATTTCAGATGGTACTCCACCCACCTTACACATCTATTTAGCATGCAACCAATTAACTGAAAAATACTTCCGCTTCAGTTTAAGTTAAATATGCACTTCATTTTTTGATGTATTTTACTTCTTTAAACATTCAGATCACTTATTGTGAAAGTATATTTTCACCATCCATCTACTTTCTCTAAAGGCTTCTGCTGAGTTGGTATAATTTAGCTCATTCCGTGTAGCAATTCTGAAAATGCTGGGCTTGGAATAAAATCCACCAGTTTTTTGAAGACTTTAGCTCTTATGGAAATGAGATTTTCACATAAGCCTGAGATAGACTTCACGAGAATAAAAACTGCCTGTATTCAATACATCATTTTTATATCCTCTTCCACTGCCAGAAATGTTCATAAGCTAATGCAACTTTTGATATATTACTAAGATTAGCAGAATTAGACTTTGAGACTTTTTGTTACTTTTTTGTGAAAACGATCATATTTTACTTTAATGTGCATGGGTCAAACTTTTACAAGTGACACAGTGACCTTCCCAGCTTTTAGTATCAACAGAGAACTCCAACTTAAATCTTCCTAAATGTAAACAGGTATGCGAGGTGGTACGTTTCTTTGATCTTTAGTTTACTCGAGCCACTTAACCACAGACATGTCTCTAGTTATTGTAATTTTGATAGATAGGCTATTTGGAAATCACTAAGAATACAATGATTGGACAAAGTGACATCAGTTGGAAGATGGTTTGCGTGATCCAATGTCCTTTGCTCAGCAAAAAGCAAGTTCGTGGGCTCTCTGGATAGCTTTTAGTGTCAAACCAAGTATCAAAGGACAGGACGGCATCTCACCTTGGGAACTGGGCATTTCTACCGTGACACAGGCATCTCTGAGGATATTGCTTTGTATGTGGAAGCAAATGCAGGCACAATTCCACAGATTCTAACAAGCACAGCAGAGGTATTTGGCCCCATATGTTTACCAGCATGACACACGCTAGTCAGCTAGCCGCTAACCAGTGTTCAGATGGTTTCAGTTACTGTTACTGGATAAACGAAGAAGTTGCTGACTACGAACAACATGAACTAATATTGTACTTGTACGCTGGTGTTCTGCACAAATAAAGACGAGAAGGAGAAGCAGCACACATTTTCCCACATCCTTGCCCCTGGAATACTATCCATCGGCTATTCATGCAATTTGCATCCCCCATAAAAGCCTCCCTTTCTTCTTAGAGATATCGCTTCCAACTTCTGAATGTGCATAATTTGCTGATAAATGTATAGCATTTCCCCAGAAAATACTGTTCTACTTTTAATACAATACCCCGTTTCTATTGAGATCACTTGCTGAAGCTCAGCGTTCAGCTGATTTACTCTTCTTCACTTACAAAGGTCATGAAACCTCCTTAATTTAATGTCATGGAAATGATACAATTTTCAATTCAGTTCTGTTTCACTAGTACTTACCAGCTGCTCCTGCTGTTTGGCTAAAATAATATCCGACACCGCATTACACAATTGGGATTGTTTGTCCAGTCTTTTCTTTTGTACAGTTGGGTTGCATTGGAAAAGATGAAACAATACTTGGTGTTCTGCTAAGTTGCAGTATTGCATTACCCTGTGACCTCCTTCACCCCATCTATCGAGGTCACCCACAGCAACTGTGCTTTCAGAACAGAAGTTATTGCCTTATTAAACGTAATCCACCTAAGTCCTAGCACTAGTAAATTATTTACTGCAATACACTTGAGCAATGTTATAAGGTAATAATAAATAAGAGCCTACTCCAAAGGACCTGTGGTATGCTCCAGGCACTTCTCAGCTGGAATTAGGCCCAGAGGACAAGGAAACAGAATGGAAACTGCTGTGACTGTGCTATATAAGATTATTTATACAGTACCCGAAATAATATATAGCTTAATTAGCCCATTGTTTAGTACTTCCACACCTTCTGTTATTCAGCCATTTACACATGTTCTGAGCTTGTCTGTGGTGCCACTGCACTCAAACCCTTTTGCAAGTTGTGTCCTCCAACATGCAAGAAGTACAGCCAACAGTATTCTCCTCCCTCTCACCCTTTGTAGTCTCTTATCTCAAACCACAACACACTGACAACTCATTCACATGCTGTGGTCACTCCCACAAATCATGTAACAAACTATAACTGTGCTCCTTTAATATAAAGAGTGGCTGGTCCCACCATTCGTGTGTGGGGAAGTCAGGTCTGTGCAGCAACTTTCCTGTACACACCATGTGCGATAAAAGGAAAATATATATATATAAATTGAAGGCTGAACAACCTCAAACCCCAACAGCATTGAGACAACAGTAACACACACGTGAGATTCAGCGCCCTTCCTTGCACCAGAAATGGTGTGAAGCAGATGTTCTGTGGTATCCATGGGGTTTCTCTTTTTCCAACGTGAAGTCAGTGGAAGAAGCACCGTGCTGGACAGACTTACATCAGAATGTCTCCCCCCATTTGCTGCTGTCAGGTGCTCAGATGGAGGCATAGCACGAGGTACATGCCATGGTTCCTCCCTTCCCAGTCTCACCTTCACAGTCTGGAGGCAGCTCTAATCTCCTCCTGTTGTCCCGGCCCTTTCTCCATAATGTTTCTTACCCATTCTTTCTTTTTTTCCAATTCTTATATTTTATTTTTTTTTTATCTTTATGAAACAGTTCCCCATTCTTCTTCCCTTCGTTACCCTAGGCATTCAATTTTATATGCATGTCCACATATGTACACACACATTATGCCTGTATAAAGAAAACCTCAATAAAATTAAACACCAAAGCAACAAAACAAAAACATATTCTTCCATTACTGGACCAAAGAAGTTCCAGCAGTACCATAACATCTGCTAAGCATCAGCTGGGGTGCACTCTAGTTAATACATGTTGCTCAGTAAGCACAAAAAAGATACTTCAATAACTACCAAATTCAGATAGTTCAGAGTATATCACTGCACTACTTCAAGACGAATTTGATTACTGGCAGCAACTGGTTCCTGCTCAGACTGACAAACAATACTTGGTAAATGTAGCAAAAGCATGGCTCACAGAATTTAGCAAAGCTCAGTTTGCTTGCAACAAACTCTTTCAGATCAAGGAATAATTGGAAATATTCCCAGTCCTTCACCAGGAGAAACTGGCCATGCTCTGCCATGAGGCTGGAAGCTACCAAAACTGAAAGTGTTTTGGCTCATTTTGCTTTTTGCTATTGTCCTTCTGGGTTGCCACAAGTCTATTACACTGAAAATAACATCACATGGGAATACAGCTAAAATAAGGTGCACCTGTTGGCTCACGTTCACGTATTTGTACAACTGGTGTGTGGAAGAGCAAGACCTGCAGGGTTAGCATTGGCTCTCACAGTTCAGTTTGTAGACAGGCAAATGTCAAGCAGCCTCGATTCAGTGACTGTGGCGCTGTAAGAGCAACATCATCCCTTCATAATAGAAATCTGAATTTCTGCAGTCCAGGCTGTACCTTCTCCACAGCACAATTACATTGCCAATCAGCACTGCTATCAGTTTACTTCCTAAAAACTGAATAGCATTCAATAGCACTTTTGAAATCGTGAATAATGTTTTTTTCTAATATTTATCACCTTTTCAGTTACTCAGAAATGACTGACTTTCTTATGGAGCTACTGCACCATGTTACTTTCACTAGGACCAGTAGCTGAAAATAAGGCCCATCATTTCAATATTCTCTTTTACACTTGGCTTATTATTTTAAGCTTGCCCTTGTCAAGCAAAATACAAAAGATAATTCCTTGGTGGGGAGTGCCTGTCATCCAAACATTTTATGTACGATTTCACTGTATTTTTGTCTGATCGTACAGAAGGAAAAAACCCAACACGTGTCACGAGCTTTTGCTTCTTTTCATGTACAAATGTGACTAAAATGACCCAGCAGTCTCCCCCAAACTAGCGAAGAAGACAGCCAGCCAAAGATAACAATCAAATCAAACAACACCCTGACAGTGCTTGAGTCATTTAAAACGAGACAGGACAAAGCACTTAAGAATGTACCGCTGGGAACAACTTGCACTGAGGAGGAGACAAGAGTACATAATTTTGGCCCCGATTCAGCAAAGCTCTTAAGTGCATGCTTAAGAGCTTTACAGAATTGGGGTCACCACAAGCCAGACTATTGGAAAAATCAGAAAGGCAGCTCTTCGTTCTGTGTGGATACCACACCGTATCAGTGAGCCGAGTGCTCTTACACGCCGGTGCCTAGGCATGAAATCCACGTTTGCAGTTCTTTAAGCTGCTCGCCCGAGTCAGATGGTTTTTGCAATCGCGACAGCACTCTGACTGTCCTATAAATCTTCTTTACACTTCTCCATGTTACAATTATAGTGTCTTAGAAATTACGGTTCAAGGGGTCTTGCTCTCTGCATTCCTGTACTGATCTGAACTCTTCATGCTTGTGAAGGAATATAACAGAGCAGCTCCGGTTTGTTTCCTTATGCACAAAGAACCTGGATGTCTTTTTGCAGTGAGCATTTTCATGTTAACTCGGAACACGGTGAAAGGAAGCAGCACAGCAGCAGCTCCCTTTGCCTGCAACTCTTTTTGGAGGGAAGGCACAACATTCATTAAATGAAATGGTCAGAAACAGCTTTCTGACGCGTTCGTAAAAACTGAAACGTAGGACTAAGCGTAACTGAGATCTCGATGCCATTTAGAGGAGTGCTGCTGTGCACAGAGAGAAAATAGTCTTTTAAAAAATCGAGTTTAAATTACAAATTCATTCAAATATTTCTGACTCCTCCCTCAGTGACAGGTCCCATAATTGCTGTTCTGTAGTTACGCAGTAACCCTCGTTATTTATTTGAATGCTTAGCTGCCTGCATTGCTAAGAGAAGACGTATTTAGCTGTGAGGACTCTCTAAATAGGAACAGTGGGAGTAGGAGCAGCTTGGAAAGGAGCTCTCTTTAAATGCTGATGTGCAGTTCTAAGTTTCTAATAAGAAGTTTGATTTCTTAGGAAAATTAGGGACGCTGGAATTGTAAATCTTGATTTCCTAAACTCAGACATCCTCCTGCAAACAACCAAAGCCTTGTGCACAGGGACGTGTTATACCACAACAGCACATTTGTGAATGCGTTTCACAGCTTCCCGGCTTTCCTGAACAGCAGAAACTCTTAAATTAATACAGCCAAACTTATAGGTTGTGCTCTGCAGTTTGGGCTCACACTTTTTAGCTCTGAAGGGCTCTGGTGTGTTGGGGAAGGGGACAGCCACCACGTTATCTTCCTGCCTTATTAATAACTGAGCTGGGATCACCAAACCATTTCACCAGCTCGCATACACCAGGCTGACACGGTGCTTCTAAAAGCATAATCTTTCATCCAGCTTCTCAACCTGACTGCCCTTAGCCCAATAAAACAAGAAGGAAAAATAAAACCTCCCCTGAACTGCCTTTGATTTGCAACACCAGTAACAGCTTACTATTGGGGTAGTAGCTACTAATATGCGAAATTTCTCCTGCATGCACAGTTCTCCCAGGACACTCGCTTTCCAGTTTACAGGCATTATCAAATGACAGTGCTTCACATCATCTAACCTTATTGCTTAAAATAATTTCCAGTAACTTAACCCAAACTTGTAACATTTTTACCACTTCCTCTTTGGGGCTTTCAGGGTTGCGGTTGCAAATTTAGGAGTTGTGTACACTACTGAAGATTAGGAAAGAGGACAAATCCTTTCAAGCTTCAGCTCTTCTAACCTTTTGCACTGGACTGTTTTTGGTCACTTTGATCTCTAAGGGATTCGTACTCTTTAAGACGCGCTAAGGAAGTCTGCCAAACAATACAACTCTGCATTCCTCTCCTGTGTGACAAATAGAAGGAACCTAGGAAATCCAGCCCCTTACTGCAAAACCTCTGTCAGAGATTTTTCTAATACGGGTTAGCCTTCAAATTTTTAGGCACGATTTTGAAATGGCCAGGGCAATCTTCAATTCTAATCCAAGCACTTGGCTGCTTGATTAACACAGTTACACCGAATCGGGATGATCTGGGTCTCTCCGTAAAAGCAGAATTCCTCATCAAAGCTTACTTCACACCGGCGCTCAGTTCAAGTGGTTTTCAAACAAGACCGAGAATCCCCGATATCTACAGTGCATCAAAAACAATCAGCTTCAGAAAGCATTCCTATAACTCGCTGAAAAGTAAACACCAGCGTGATGACGTCTTTGTGCTGACTTAGTTACAAGTCACCCTGCCCAGGGCAGAATATTCTTTTCTTCTGAGATTTACATCAGGTTCTGATGCAAATATTTCACAAAGAAAGCGAGTGCAAATTTGTTCGGTATCTGCAATTATTTTATCAGCAAAAATCACACACCAAAGTCACTAAACCTTGATAAAAACAAACGGTATCTCATAGACATGCAGTGTGACTATTTCACAGAAAAATAACACACGTTGCAATTACAACACACACGTAGAAAAGGCTGATGAGCAAATCAGAAAACAGTATTATCACTCAACTTGATATTTAATGGTACGTTACCTAGAAGGCTAATGCCTAAACGAGAGAGCCCTTGTCTCAGTCCTTCTCCCAGATTCTCTGGAAGCTGCCTTCTCCATTCTTCCTGCCTGTTGTAATGTTCCTCATCCAGCGACAGCCTATCCATATTCCGAGCAAGACTTGTTGCCAGATTGGTAATTGACGTCAGTGTACCTAAATACGTGGAGATATACATTTGGGTCTGGATCAAAATGCTTTAATTTAAAACACGGAGTTGTTCACTGCCTCGCTGAAATACTGCGCTTACGAGCAGAACAGCAAAGTCAGTTGAAAAGTTGCCCATGTGTAACATTCTTTACTATTCGTGAAGCATCACCACGCTGCTTCTACGGTCCACATCATGCCTTTTACATTAGCCTTCACCAGGTTTGCTCAGCCGGTGGGAAAAGCAACTCATCCGAACATCCCTCCCTAGGTCCCACACTTCTGTAAGTCTAACCTAAATGGAGTGGGGGCGATGGGAAGGCAAACAAATATGTACAGAATGAGCCCGCACAGACGTCTCCTGAGCGAGCCTGACTCACCAGCAAGCAGCTGCAGCCATCTCCGCCGGCCGCCCAAAGCCACGCGATGGCACTGTTTAGACAGACTTTACAAAACAAAAGCTGCTTGTGTTTTAAATCCAGCTCTGCCCTTCTGTCAAAACCCATCCACATACTTACACAGTTATGACAACTGTATCTACTTTTTTTTTTTTCTTTTTTCTCTTTCTTTTTTTTTCTTTTAAAGAAATAATAAATACGATGAGGCAACACAGTGTAGGATTTCTGATGGTTAGCAGAAGTGCAGAACACCTTCGATATTTCTGAAGTTATCACATGAAATACTGGCTGAGCCAAGCTGGGTTTCCCAGTGGGAGGTTTAAAATTCTGAAGTTTCTGAAACATTCTTACGCACCGTAGTTAAGCAGTGATCTGTTTAATACATAAGATGTTATATATGAGCTTTGCTACTCTCCCAGCATTTCGCTGCAGCCTAGCACGCCAAATAAAGCTGCAAGCAATATTGTTTAAAATTTTAACACATTCTTTAACAGTGCACGACAACAAGGCAGCAGTAGGAGCGTCAGAGTGAAAGAATTACCTTTGGAAATGTGTTTTACAAATGATGTTGTTCCTCTGGAAACACCACTGACAAACGCTCCCGGGCCTCTGGTCAGCCCTTCGTATGGGAGCCTAAAGAAGTCAGCTATGCCGTTCCCTATGCTTCTCACCAGACTAGCCGGGCTCCCGAGGATTTCCAGAGATCCAACAACCCATCCTGTGTGGAGAAATGAGACAAATGTTACGCCTGCAAAAACTGCAGAAGCAGCAGTTGTGAAAAGGTTATTCCTTAATTCTCTTTTTCACACTAGAATTCATCGCATTATGAACTTCCTTTGAGCAAAACACGGGAAATAACTCATCCACTATGAATTCAGAAATGGCAATCTTTCATACTTCGTAAATCAAAGAAATCCTTTTGGCAAACTCGCAAATAGCTTTAGAATGACTTCCTTCCAGGAGCTTCCCGTATTTCTGCTAAAAGTGTGTTAGGGAGGTGGATGCTGGATTCTCACAGCTACGGGGGGACGGCACTGAAAGTTCAGATTGCTCGCTCGGTTCCACGTGCTACAAGGCAGTGTCGTGATTTCACATCCTCATGCGATAGAATTGTGACAGCGAGTTTGCGCTGATACAGTGTACTGAGTTACGGGAGTGTGGAGGTCAATTGCTTGATGGAGTGTTAGGAAAGGGGATGCAGATTTTTGACAAGTGCTTCAGAAGTTATTTTAAATCCACCCCAACTTTTCTAAGCTGATCATTTTCTTTCAAAGCGTAGTGAAAGCCAGACAAATGTCTTTTTCTCAGTACAGTTGTGTAAACAGCAATGACATCTACATGCTGATTAGGTTACTCATAGGGGAGTATTCCCTATGCATATCCCATGAGAGGTATCTGCGGATCTGGTTTCCTATATAAATGTGAGGTTGCCAGCAGCTTGCTGGATGGCCAAGCGCACAGCAATCTGTGCAAGCCTTGCTGGAAAGCTGCTTGCAGGTCTTGTCTTTCTCAGGCTGGCTGGCAGCAGATTTATTAGGGAAATAGTGCTGCAAAACTTTTTTTTTTTGGCGGTCCAGAGAGAGTGATTCAAAGATGGCAATAAACATGAAACGGGAACTGCCCACTCTTTGAGCCTCAGCATCAAGAATTTCAGCTCGCGCTGTCAGCCGCACGAGGCACGACAGGGACAGACGGCTGATGGATGGACAGGATCGCCTCCTGCTCTCCCGCCGAGGGCCCTTGATCTGCACTGCCCTCCTCATTCCCATCCCGTCACCGCACACTCCTGCTATCCAGATGCTTTCCTTGTTTGCTAGTAACCCCTCCCAGTCACTCCTGTGGAAGGCTGAATCATGAAACTCAACAGAAGAGAAAATGTTACTCATATGAAATGAATTAATCTCATACTATCATTCTAAGCTCCCGGAAAATCTATTATTCTTGTTGAATCTGTCCCACATTTCAGCCCTGGCAGGTTGAGAGCTCCAGTACAAGCAGTATAAGAAGTGGGAATCGCTCTGGACATAAGGGAGTGGGTGGGATGCGCTATGAAAACAAAAAACAAGCACTGCTGGCAGCCGGCTGAGCGGAGCGGCCCCGAGCGCTCAGCCCCGCCGGCCCAGCAGCGTCCTGTCCCACTGGCAGCCCGTGCCGCTGGGGACGCAGAGGAAGCCAGCGCTGCAGGCCGGGCCTGCTACTCCCTCCGTGTCATATTTTTAACAAATTATGCTTGCCACTGTGTGAAGTGATGAAAAGCTGGAGGGGTGGGGAGGCATGTACGGATGGAAAAGATGCTCTTTCTGCTTTTTCTGATCAATAATGTTGCAATAATCCCTTACAAGCAGATGCATCTCATTATTTTTAAATGCTTCTGGCATTCCTGAAGCAGTTGCTTCATTCCCCAAGGTGCCACTGTTGCAGTGTGGTCCCTCCGGCCGAGGCAGGCCCAACAGGACAGCAGTGCCTGACTGCTCGCTTGTGTACCCAAAGCAGAGATGGGACGGTGTGAGGTGATGGGAGGGAAGTGCAGGACACAGTGAGGTAATGCCCCGCAACACCCAGGCCAACTCCATGCACCTGTTTGGCCAGCCAGAATTCTAGGTAAGAAAACCATAATAAAACCAGGAGTGAAACTGCTTGAATGCAAAGCTGAGGGGCTGCCTGGTATTGTGGGCATGGGTTGTTATACCTGGCCCCAGCCTGAGGGCTCTCAGTTTTGGGGACCGCTGGAAGCAGTGTGCAGGGGGAGCCATGTGGTCTGTGGTGGCCCTCCTTGGTCACCGGTGTGAGCAAAATTCATGGCTATCCGTTGTAAGCATGCACAACCCAACCCAAGGAAAAGGTGTGGAGTAAGTTGGGAACAAAAAAAAACGATGAACTGGGAGTAATCCCTCACATTCACAAGTTCTGTGCTGTTCTGCAAACATACAGTGTCACGTTAGGCTACCAATTCCCAAAGTATGCTTAGTAATTATATCCACTAATATGAAAGGATTATGACTGCATTAGGAAAAAGTCACTGCATTTCCTTTGTAGGCAACTATAGGGCTAGATGTGGTTGATAGCAGTAATATTTTCAAACAGATTTTTAATAACTTTTAAATATAAGCTAACTTAATTAGAATAGGATGGGAGATTTCCATTGCAAGTTGCACTAATTTAAGACAAGCAATGCTTGTCAGTGGGGCAGGTGGGCTGGAACTAGATGATCTTTGAGGTCCCTTCCAACCTAAGCCATTCCACGATTCTATGATTATGATCAGCATGCAGAGCTCAGTAGAGCTCTTCAGCCCCATTCGTTGCCTACCAGACCCTGAGCCTGGCTGCTCCTTTGTAGCACATGGTGCAGCCCGATACAATCCCATTAAGAGACTGTGAGGCCAATCCTGTCCCTCGACAGGGTGGCAATGGTCTTGCACACACATGGAGGCAAAACAGGACCGTATCCCACAGGGAGTAGAGGCACACATCTTTGTGGGAATGCTGTTTGTGCAGATGCTGCAACAATTTATGCATGGGAAAGTGGTAAGCAGAAGGGCAACAAACATCACCTCATCTTGCAGAAGATTATCATGGTTTAAATGCAGCAGAGCAAGCCCTCTTCCACAAGAATCCAGTCCAAGAGCTGTAACTCACCTGACAGTGAGGAAAGGATTCAGTCTGCAGAGCATATAATGCTTTCTACTGGAATTTTTCCTTCTTTTTAACTTTGTTGACACAGTCAGCCTTTTGACGAGTGTGACAAACCCTTTGTAGTAAAGCGGTTGCTTTGTCTCCTCAGGCAGCCACTTGTACACAAAAGCCACCATTCTAATCATGGTAACTCTTTTCAAAATACGCATTTGTTTTAATGCTGAAAGGGATTTAATTAATAACTAAATATAAGCTTATGTGCTTTCCTGAACAGACGTTCCCCTGAAGCAAACCTTATTTCTTAATATTTATATCTGTTTGATTTCAGGCTGTCATGAGCCCAAAGCAAGGGGTGGCCTGTGCACTGCTGCACTCTGCAGGAGTAGCACAGGAGGAAACACCAAGACCAGACTCAGGAATCTGTAACTAGCACATGTGCCTCACCTGGGATGTTGCAGATGAAAAGCCAATATAACCTCAATTTCCTGCTGCAGTCTATCACCACTCGCAGCACCACTCCCATCCAGTTGTGGGGAGGCAAATTCACACCGGGGACCACAACTGGCCACAGTTCCACTCTTAATTAGCAAGAAACTAGATCTCCCCTTTTGCACTATGGGATTTGACTGTAAAACAAATCCAAACAAGTACAAAAAAGCAAAACCTGCAAATTTTGCAGCGAATTACGTATGGAAGCACTGAATCCATGCACAATGTTATGGTGTGCAATTGTACAAACAGTTGCCATAATCAGCTGTATGAATTGGGCACTAACACAGTGAAATACCAGATCAGTAGCTCACTGTTTCTGTTTTCAGATACCTGAAATGCACACATATATTTATGATATCAATGCACAGAAATCAGGTCACACACACAGCTACACCTGCAGTACAAACGTACGCATCAGATTTTCAGAAAATCAATGCGCAGGAAAATAAACCCAGCATTTCAGTGTGGAGTATGTGACACGTTTGTGATTGTGGAGGAGCCTCTTCGTCTTTCAGGTACAAAATCTGCTGCACACCAGGAGGATTTACCCACTAAATAACTTCATTATTTATATATTTACATTTATAAACAAATATTTACAGGAAAAAGAATATACCTGCAAACCTCCCAGACTAATTGCTCACTATTGATACTATCTGGGAAAAAGTTAGTAACAGCAAACTTCATACTTCTTGGATCAAAGGACAGCAAACATCTGTGTGCCAGTTTAGCATGAAGGCTGTATGAAGAAAGACAGATTCCTAATCATAAACTGCAGCCAAAAGGAGTTTTAACAACAAAACAACATTCAGGGCTATAATTTACTCCTGAATGCAGAGCAACATGCTGAATAATTTGATTAAATGTAGTTTTGGGGAGTTTATGTGAGGAATGTGAGTTGATTCTGTCTAGCACTGTAATATAAAATGACAAAACCTAAGCCAGCTAGAATACATTTTTATGCTGTGTTCAGGGTTTAGTAAAGCCTTCAGGCGGCTGGCTAATGTTTAGCACAGCTTTACAAATCTTCACTGGTGTCTGCTCGGCCATTTTATTTCCCTTCTGTCACATGGTGGGACGTGAAATGTGTCTCAAAATATTGTATCATTACCAAACAGTAATTGCATGGCTAACATCTAGATTACTCAGCCTGCGAGACAATTACAGAATCCTGGCACCCAATAAAAATATTACAGGTTAAGAAAAAGTACTGACCTGCTCTGAAAAGCGCTCCAGCAGCATAATGCATGGCCAAGGCATGGACGAGCTGCCTGGCAGTGGTGAAGATGGGTCCTCGCTCAAACACAGAGAAGGAGAGAGGGGTGTGATCTGAAGCTATATACAGTTTTAATGAAGCATGAATGCTGACAAGCAGATTAACAGGCTGTATTGTTAATTTTCTTAACTTCACCGGCTTGACTAAAGCTCTTGCATGCTCTCTCACTTGTTTGGGTAGTATCTGGGTAGTATCAGAACTATTCACAGACTGCCAAGCGCCTTTGTTTTCTGGAAGGTATGTATCAAACAGAGTCTTAATGTAGTAAACAAAGGTGTCTTCCACATAGAGCCTAGCTGGTTTGAGTTCAAAGCTGAGGTCATTCACATGAAACGTGAAATTCTCTTCTTCAGAAAAAGCAATGCAAAGCTTTATAAAGCAGTTTTCTTTATAGTTTTCCAAATCTTTGTTGGAAACAATGAGGTTGTTCGCTCTCGACCACTGCATGGTCTCATTTTTCTCTCCTTGGCACAGCAAGACTGCAAAATGGAAATTGGATTTGCTGTACAACTGATTGTCCAGTTGCAAGTCTTCACAATACACCTGGAGACTATAAAATGGTGGGAGGCCTTCCCCGGTGTCCTGCTGGAGCTCTCGTGACAGAGGTCTCAGGTAGCTGGTTGTTGGGGCCATGTGGAGGAAAACGTTGTCTGCTGTGAGCCGCAGGAGTTCAGACGACACTTTGTGATTTGTGATATCATCAAACACGGCAAGGCTTAGCTGACTGATAAACACTTTCAAGAACAGGCTCTGCTCTTGACTTCTAGATGGGAGGGAAAAAAAGTTTGTTACTTCATATATATATTGAGTTCAGCTAGCATCTTGCTTAAAAAAGCCATCAGGGGAGACCTGCACTTAATAACTCGGGAAACTCCTCATCCAAGTCCTGTTAATGGGATCTGACAGCCTTGATCACCCCAGTGGGTATCACCCAGGAGATATTCTAAGAAGTGGAGTATGCCACTTCTTAGAAGTGGATCTATGCCACGTTTCTATTTCTTACCAATCAACAGGATAGATTGGACAGGAGTTCCCTATATACGTAGTACTGCCCTATCAGATTTGCGATATAGCGTATATTAAAGCAGACAAATAAGATTTTCTAATAATTCAAGTACAGCCTCAGCTGTTACAGAATTTTCTTGGAGCCACTACTGAAGGCTACTATTATGGATAATCCATTTCACATTATCGAAGCAGAATGCCCTCCAACTAAACACCACAGCATTTTTATAGTGATGGCATTGAGGGCTTCCCCCCCTCCAGTGTTAAGTGCTCTTTGCCAAGTTTAACTAGCAAGTGAACTATTATGTACTGATGATGACCAATTTCTGAGGGATTAATACTTAATTATAGCTCAAATAAAAACAGTACAAGACATTCCATTCTAATTGTAGCAGCACTGCTGGAGGCCAGGTGTGGTGCATGTTAGAAATAGGTAGTGTTGCAATCACATTGAGCCTGAGCACCAGGCTGTGGTCTGTTATGGAAGTGAGAGAAGTCTTCTAAGAAAGAGCATTATAATCAGGTGCAGTTAATTACCAGGTCTAAAAGTATTTCTACAGTCCTTTCACATGAAGCTTCCCATCAGTTTTAGCAGGAGCTCATATGATTAAGGATGACAGGATCTGGTTAAATGCATGCTAAATCTATGAACGCACTCAAAATTAATTATGATTGGAAATGCTTTTTTTTTTTTTAAATGAACAACTCAGGACTTCTTTTTGTATCAGACATGTAGTGTTTACCCTAAAGCAACTTGCCTTTTGATGTTAGATTGTCTTTTATTAACTGTGATATACAAAACATAACGTGTGGTCTAAACATACGCCGCAGAGCATGCAGCAGTATTAAATAAAACAAACAGTTAAGCCAAAGTCCGTAAGTCAGTTAACACTTAGAAAGCTGACTGTCTTCTTGGGGCTATCTTGCTATGCTTTTACCATCTTTTATTTGCTTTATGTACCTGTTGAGGTTGATCTCGACGGGTCCTGCTCTTCCCTCTGGGGCCAACGTTATAATTATTGTTCCACACTGATGGACAATGTCCACATAAACATAGCCAAAACCAGTCAAGAACACAACCTAGTGGAGAGAGTTAAAACACGGACAGAATGCTACTATAATTCCTGTTTTTAATCTGTCACAATGTAAATAAATCCTATTAATGAATTCTAGTTGAGATCTTTCACTCAAGTCATAATACTATTTAGGAAAAAAAAAGTTCAGAAAATAACAGCTCTGATACTGTATTTCAACTGTGCCGCGAGACAGAATTTGCACCTCATCCTTTAACTGAATACATTTAAATAAGAATGTTCTTCTACAGGAATAAGCACGACACGCCTGCAGGGAGGAAGTTAAGTTAATAAAGAATAAACAGAAAATTTTAATTTGTGATTTTGGGCCAATGATGAAGGTGCAAGGTGTATTCCAGAAGCTCCACAAAATCCCACCTTGTCCTCCAGGAAACAAACACTAAGTTAACATTATCTTGCTATGCTGTAGCTCAGAGCTGGTGATACGAATGGTTGATAACATGATGCAAAACACATGACAGCAGCATTTTAAGAAGTAAAACTGGAAAAGTAATGTGGATTTGTGACAACTTGCTTAATAACTCAACACTGAGCTCGTTTTTAAGCCATCTGCACTGGTCTTGTGAGAACACCTTCATATGCAAGGTGCTGTCACAAAGAGATGGCAAAAGTCTACTGGAAAATGTGAAAGGTCTAAAAAGTCAGGAAAATGAGAACTTGACAACAGGTTTGTGTCTTGCTTACGCGTGTGCCAACTTTCATTCTGAACATGCTGTCCTTAGGAATAAATACTCTTTACAAGGGTAGATAATGGCAGGACAAGGGGAAATGGTTTTAAGTTGAAGGAGGGAAGATTTAAGTTGGATTTCAGGGGGAAGTTCTTTACAGAGAGAGTGTTAAGGTGCTGGAACAGGCTGCCCAGAGATGTTGTGGATGCCCCGTCCCTGGAGGTGTTCAAGGCCAGGTTGGATGGGGCCCTGTGCAGCCTGGTCTAGTATTAAATGTGGAGGTTGGCGGCCCTGCCTGTGGCGTTGGGGTTGGAGACTGATGATCCTTGAAGTCCCTTCCAACCCAAGCTATTCTATGATTCTGTGATTCTATGATAAATAGTCTAGTTTAAAAATAAACATTATTTTTTGGAGCTTAATTATGGAGTATTTACATGCAAGTTTTGTGTTTTTCCAGAATATAAGAAAGTCCTTTCAGGTTTGGAAAACTTGAAGCAGTCCTTGTTAGCACAAGCTGGCTTCTGTTTTCTTCTAGTCCTACTAATCACCACAGTTATTTACAAGACTGTAATGACAAGAGCTATCATTTAAAGGAATGCAAACTCAGGGAACAGCACAAAGATAATGGGCTAACACAAATGAAATAAGCAGTTGTTTGTCTTGAACAATCCTTACTGTTGTTAACAAGTCCCCATAACAAAAAGCTCTCGGAAGTTCATTAGGATCAGGAGTTAAACTGATTCTACCTTTGTTATTTATTATACAGATAATTAAGTTTCATTCATCAAATTACATCTGATTCTTCCGAGAATTACATATAAAAGAATTTAATTTATATATATCAAGTTTAATCCTTCACTTATCTGAAAGTTATTCTCCATCTTGCACTGGTAGAAAAAAGGACATTTACTGACTTAGCAGTACAACCTTGCTATTTTATAAATCCTCATGGATCTTAAAGATTGGCAATTTTAATTCCAGTTTCTGATGATGATGGACAGCAGAGATATATACCTTCAATTTTAGTAAATTAATGTTGGTTCTTTTTTTCTTTCTAAGGGCATCAAGATTAAGAAGCACCTATCTGAGATGGAAAGAGTACATATTATTTAAGATCCTCTAAAGTTCCAGTTAATTCAGTCTTAACCAAGTTTTATGTGAAGTCAAATCTAAGGCTATTAGCAGATTCATTATTGATATATATTTACAGTTTTCTAAGGGAAAGACTGGTTAAGAAATCCTGGGAGACTCCCTGTGAGTAAACCCTAAAACTTCAATAACAGAAAACTACAATTTTTATTTGGAGAGTTCTTCAAGTAGACAATGATCCCCAAATGTTGTCTTTAGCATCTAATTCCTTCTAGGAGCCAGATACTTATAAAGAACCCTGGTCTGGCATAACATTAATGACTGAAATTTGAAACCTTGCATTGCTTGAGTGGCTTGCTGAATGAAACCGAACTACTTGCTATATAACATAACACTCAATAATCAAGAGCATTTTGTGATTGGTCCCCGGGGAAAACATCTGAAACTAGTATTTCTTTCAAAGAGCCAAGCAGTTTATGTTGATTCCATGTAAACTAATGACTTCAAAGATGGAAAAAATTCCCATCAAAAAGAATTACTTCAGTCAAGGAAGTTTTCATTTACCTCAAAACAGGAGAAAAATAACAGAAGGAAAGAATTTTTTTTGTTTTTGTTTTATAAAGACATGGTTAGCTTCTGTGAAGACACAGAGGGAGAACAGCAGTGATGACTCCTACACGATGTAATGACGTTACCAAATGGAAGAATTTTCCTGGATCTTCTGGGATTCTTTGCTTCCAGAGGCCAGAAATTTTCAGGACTTATTTTTCCAGAGAATGTCGTGGACTTGCCAGGTTCATCAAAAATAAGTGAAAAAGTTCAGCACTACCAAGTTGGAATTTTTGATCTAACTATTTTTAAAATCAGTCACTGCCAAGTATGTATCTGTATTCTAAAAATTCCACAGGAAGAGGCTTAGGAAGGAGAGGTCTCAAGAGTTTAAAAAAAAAAAAAAAGCAAACAACAAAGCCAACAGAAAGGATATGCACATCACAGAGGAACACTATACTATGTAGGTCAAGAAGACAGAGATTTATGCTGTGAATTAGGAAATACTTCATAGTGATTTACTTGTGTTCCTTGATTGTTGATGTCCACAATATCACTCCATTCGTTTACTAAATCATCAGATGACATCACTTTCAGAAGAATGCTGGGTAACAAATCTCTTGTTTTGCAGTCTGGGTAGCTGGAGATTTGATGGTAAAGTTCATGATGAATTGAACATTCAGCTGGAATCTTTCTACAATAAACTTCAAACTTTGGTGTATCTGAAATATTTATATATAAAATATATAAGATTAAGGCTTTCTAAAATCCACACTAAATGAAAACAAACCTATGCGTACACAAACTAAGAAGTTTCTAAAATACTCTGCCTGAAATATTAGTAAGAAACAAAAACATTACTTTCCTACTTGTTGGAATTGTCTGTGCGGTTTTTCTTCTCTTTTCTTTCCCTTATTAAGATTTATATAAGTAGTTTTCCACTGATAGTTACATTAACATATTGTAGCTGGTGGTTTTTTTTTGTAGTTGCATTTGCCAATCTGAGGAAATTTAAGCATTGTATGGGACTGAACTGATGTCAACAAAATCTCACTGTCTCCTAGCTTCCTACAACCATTTCACTTTGGTAGCTGGAACCACAGAGACTCAAAAGCCTACAGCCTCATTACCTCCTAGTTAATTTCATTAGCTTCCAGGCTTCGGTGTGCTCCAGAGTTGCTAGATTTGAGATTCACTTTCATGTGGGCATGAAGTTCTTGTTTTAACCAAAACACATACTGAATTAATCTTTGTACTGGAGATAATGTGAAATCATTTATACTACAACAGTACACTTCTTAATTCCTGCATAAAACATACCTTTGAAGTTCTCTTTTACAAGCAATGAAATGGAGCACCTGTTGTGGATAATTATACGAGGACTTGGATCTTCTGTAAGTGTTAGGTATGTCACACCAAGATGCTCTTGGTAAGTCAGTGTTATAGCTCTAAAACAGAAGAAAACACATTTTAATGTGTAAGTTTTGGATGAAACGTATATGCGTTATTACCCTGGACATACAAATACATTCAAAACTACCATCTAGAATCTTCTTTATGATCAAGTTACAATTCTACCAATACTTACATATATAGGCAAGTACCTGTCTTCACAAAGCATGACATTGAAACAGAAGAGCATGTGGAAATACCATGAAACACAACATCAGAGAAAAAAAATCACTTCATGGAGACTATTTGTGAGTTAAACTGTGCATGTGTGTTTGCAAGATGAGAGCCCTAGCCAGCACAGATTTATATAAAATTAAAAACATGAGATTGTAAGCCCAAATTTTTAACATAAATCTTAAAAATTTTCCAGAGGAATCTGCACGCATAATTCTCTGACACACATGAAAGATATTTTAAACAATTATACAAATCTGTGACTGTTTGCTCTACTGGAATGATCCACAATGCTATTGCCCCTTCAAACATTGATGTTATGGATCATCACTACATCAGTTTTCAAAATGAAAAATCAATTAACTTGTTCTACTCATTAGCTACTTATGCATAAAATACCTTTAAGCAAATTCTTTTTTGCATGTGCTCATTTGACTATTTCTAAAAAAAACTGTTCACCTTATGGCGATTTTCAAAATTCAAACACCCTCACAATTTGCTCCAGATCCTCTATGACTGTCTCAGAATTATAAGGAATTTTTCCTGTGTTCTTCAGATTTTGGTGATTTTTTTTTTTAAGCTGAAGTCTGTGTGGGAACCTTTAGTACACATAATGATACCGAGTACTTTAGGCAAGAGAAAGATCATACAGCTAATAATTTATACTGATGTAGCTTCTCTGTTTCTTTCAGCAGAATATTTCTTATTTATATCAGGAAGAGAATGAATAGATTTATATATCAGGGTTGAGAATTAAATCTGGGTATCTGACAAGCCATTGGACTTTTATTTTTAGCTAACTGGATGCATTTGTTTGGAAGCAGAACGCACATTCGAATATTTCAAGCTTTCAAAACTTGGAAGTCTTTTCTTGCTTATAGTCTTAAAATAGTTTCTCACTTGTATCACTTTTCCTGTTTTTCTCGTACTAAAATATATTTTACCTCCCATAAACAAAACCTACATTTTTGTCTGGTATTACTCTACATTGTCCTTCAAATCTTGTTACAAAAAAATTAAAACGGACCGTAACCACAAATGAAAGCTTTTCATTCTCTTCTTTTGTACACATGTATAAATAGAAGCCCATACCTTATAAAAATCGTACAACTTGTACAAGATCATAACATTAAACCATTTACAATAAAACCATCAAAACCATCAAAAGATAACAATTTTTAAATTGAAGTAAGGCTTGCCTTTACATATGGGGGGCATGTGTTACTCTGACTTCCACATTAATCTCTTGCTATTTGTTACTAGCTCTGGCTTTATAGCAACAAGGAACATTCATCACTCATGACTGTTCAGCATTTAGTACCTGGTATAAAATCCGCTTTCCGTACAGGCCCCAATGGGCACTGCCACACTCTGTCTGGGAAACTCCTGTTTAATCACAGCTGGTAGGCTCCAGAACTCAGAGCTGCCACCTGGACTGAAACTCAGCAGCATGCGCTTTTGAGTAGGAGGTGTCCCTGAAGTTATAGGGCTGCTGTCCGCCAGCAGGTCCCAGCATGGCACAGAAGTCAGTGTTTCAGTGTTCTTTGTCCTGGCCGGCCCAACACTGAACACGGTGCTATCTGCTGAGTAGAAGTCCTGGAGAGAAAACATAGGGTAGTAGGGGACAAGCTGGCTCATAAGATGATTTTATTCATGCTGATCTTGCATAGAACAGTTTTAAGTAGCCACTGGGCCACAACTAACTAAAAGCTGCATTGAGTCTCATGCTTTCAGAGCTATTTGGCCAAATTCTGTCTTCAGTTATACTTAAGCAGTTTAACTGAGCACAGTTATCTATAGTCCACTCTCAGCTGCACAAAATAACTCCACCAAAAGCAACAGTTACGTCGCTGTAGAACAACTGTGAGAAGAAAATCCATTGATAGATTTAACAGTAGTAGTGGACTCTAGCCTCAGCATTCTTCCAGTTCCCCTTAAGTTCCCTCATAAGACTGCCACAAAATGCACAATGCACAAACATAGACACTGATGCATAATAATAAAATAATGCAGTAATAAAACAATACGTAAATAGGGAACTTTAAAAATACATTGATCTGCCGACTCTTTTCCAGTTTGAGAATTCTTTCCATACATTTTACTATGAATATAATCTGCAATAAATTTATATAAATTGTTGACCATGAATACGTTTTGGTTCCTGTGAGCTAGTTCTTAAATCTACTGAGCGATTATTAGAAAGCTGATATTCACAATTTGATGCAGTTTGCTGAAATACATAAACCTTGGGCACGTCCCTAGTTCTGCAGCCCCGTTCAGATAACTGGAATCTTCCCAAGAGGATAACAAAAACTTTTCAGCCTGCCAGGCCAATATACCTCTTTTACATGCAAATTCAGTAAAAATTCACAGAACAATTTCAACAGCTACTACGGATTATGCTGCTTATTTTACAGAAATGGCCATTAGTGTCTGAACAGATGGAGGATAGGCAGAACTAATTGTGTAACGTGCAAGAATCTCCTGTTTTGCACAAAGTTTGATCACAGTTAATTACTGCAGTTGTATTTGCCCAGGATTCTCTATTTTGAACTGAAGTGATATACCATAGTCTATCATTATTACATCTAATGACTTCTGTTCAAGTTATGCTGTACGCAGTTAAGACTATACAAATCTAAATATGCCTGTAAGGTAGGTGACAAACAAAAACAGCACTTTACCTCTTCTCCTGAGTACGGTTTGGAAATACAAAGCTGTGGTCTGTAATAGATTTGATATGATGTATCATTGATTATTGTTGTCTTATCTTCGATTTGTAGAATTTGTATACCTTGTCGAACCATAGAAGAAATGCAGAACTGACACAACTGTAAGATAACAATGATGATGATGAAGTCATACACAAAAGCAGGACACACTGAAATACAATGACTGAACTGCCATTTTCTGAACTGCGGAAATCGTACTTTTAAAATGGAGCCATATCACATACTTCTAAGTTGCAACTGTCAATGATTTTCAAACAAGAATGATAATTAATTCCAGGAAGTCTTGTATAATCTTGATGAGCTGGGCAGATCATTTCTTACTAATGCTTCAAATTATACTTCTTATATTATTTACATTCTCATTACAGGTATTAACATAATTGGGGACAAGCTATAATGCTGCATACATTTGATGATTTTTTTTTAACTAAATGATAAACTTATAAATCAAGATAATTTTATCCTAACCTTCTGATGACCTGGAAAAGCACCAAGTTTTATTTCAGCTTCAACAAAACCTTCTTCATCCAATGTTACCACTTCCCCATTCTCAGCATCCTTCCATTTTGGGGAGGTCACATCATGGACCAGTTTGATTGCCACTGATTTGTGCACGGTATTTGTGTTTGCCCAGTATATTCCAACCTGAAAAGCTTCCTGTAAGTGAAAAAAGACCAGCTATCACTTGTTGATAATTCCACGCATTTCTTCTACACTTAAATATTGTTTCCAGTATGCAGCCAGTGTCATTCCCTGCCTTTTTCAATTCTTTTTAAGTGGCACAAGGATAGATGAAACCACAGTGCAGATATGAGATTGATCCACCCATTGGAATCAAGACTGTAGGCTACACTGAGATGTGTTAATCAGCAGATCTTTTGTTTCTTAACAGACATTCATGGGGAAAAAAAGGATGGCAAAATAAGCAGGAAGTATCAAATTGTCCTGCTGGAACTGACAAATTGGTCTGTTGAATTATCTTAATTCTTTCAAAAATAAATAATATCAGGACTGTAGTAAAAAAGCACAAGAATGACAAAGCTAAGATATGTGAGAAGATCCATTACATAAAACCCTAAATTCAGGAAGGAAGATGTTCTGAAGATGTTCTCATTTGTCATTCACTCTGTCTTGCTATCAAACCTCTTCTGGTACTATACGAGCTATGAAACACCACTCACAGAAGAAACGTTCCTTAGAGGCTGCCAGCTGTACTATCATGGTCAACAACCTCCCAACCTCCCCAGGTGATAAGCTAATAATACAGGATGCAGTTAGGCCTGCAGAGCAGTGCCTAAAGTCTTTACTTTTGCTTTGGAGTAATTTACTTGGGCTGCTACATGGAGAACTATGTCTCCTGACTCAAATGGCAGTTACCTCAAAGTTGGGGGGAATCATTACTTTCCCAGTAGGCACTTGAAGCACTATCTTCTCTCCTTCAAATAGCCAGAGGTCCCACTTGGACTGATTGATAAGCAAAGCCCAGGGCAGGAGTTCTATCAGCAGAGTTTTAACACACGGTTTCCACACTGACAGCTTTACCCGCATTGGGCTGTCCCATTGGGAGAGCTGTTCACTGCTGTTCGGAAACAAATAAGCAAAACGATAAAGTCAAAGGAACAAATAATGATTTTAAGATAGGCAATCATTTTCATTTCATTTTCAAGACCTTACCTTTTTGAAATAGAGAAACAGTCTCTTCTTACCTAATCATTCTGGAACATATTGTTATGCTGTCAGAGTGAGCCTCTTGTAGGCCATAAAGACATATTTGTAACAGCATAAACTCAACCTAAATTTTGTCAATTAAATGAATGCCCTAGAAACAGAATCGCTGCTATTCTCTGAAGCTAAACCTGTGATTTCTGCAGACACAGAATCAAAAATGATTTATTTATTTTCCCCTCAAATCTTTTTCTGCTGTTTCTGAGCTGAAACACAGATGCAGAATAGACAACCTCTCCAGCTGCAGCAAAGAAATTGCATTCACAAAAAGTTCTGTTTATTTAGTCCTTGAATGGATGCAGTCTTTTCAATGTAATCAAGGGCAGCCCCTATGCTAACTGAAAGTTTTTCGTGCCTGCAACCTCTTCTGCAGCTTACAAATAGGAATTCTCTAATTACTGAAAACATACTCAACGTTGATCACATGCAGTCTTCTTGAAGTTGATTTCACAAGGCTGACTAAGCAAACAAGCACCATGGAAAGCTCTTGATAACAAAGAAAATGTTATATGTGAATAGCATTTCAGGGGATTTCCTTAGGATGGGGTGCTACAGGAGGCTGGAAGCACAATAATAACTTTTCAAAACTGATAAAATCCATAGTTGGTTCAGAAGATTCTGTGGCCTAAAAATGCATTCAGAATAATCCAATGAAGGATAAAATACAATATCTTTGAACTTTTAAGAAACTTACACTACAGAGTAAAAAACAAAATGTACAAGCTTTCACTAATTGTGCAATATACAGTTAGACCAGATCAAATACATCAAATTTTAGATCACCGAGATTATTTTTAATTAACAAGGAATCCAGGACAAGCTATGATATTTTCACAGCTGACCTAACTCTGAAAGGATGCAAGTTGATCTATTAATGTGAGTAGAAAGTTCATTAAGGGTCTTGGTGATCCTTATTTTGATTAAGTAGTTGAGCTCTACAGAGTTTATTCTCGGTCAAGACTCAAAACACTGAGTTCTACTGTTAGGTTAGTTGCTTTAAATTTCATTAACAAAGTTTTATAGTAAAAAGAGATAAAGAGAATAACCTATTTAGATAAAGATCAAAGATCTTCCAGCCTAGTATTCTGACTCTTATACTGGTTAGTAACAGACATCTACAAAACCCTGAAAAGACAGCTGGCAGATACCAATGCTCTGCCAGTACATTTTCCCAGCCTCCAACAATCTGTGAATAAGGGAGTTATTTAGCAGTAAGTGATACCTTTGTATTTAATGATATGGATGGTAAAGTTTTAGTTAGCTTCCTAGATGCTTTATTTCAATTAACAATTTTTTCTTGTAAAAGATCTCTTCATTTGAAAAGTCAGTGCAATGACCATGAAGTACATTTAGCAAAAAAACTACCTGTCTGAATCCTTCTTGTTATATGGCCATGCAGGCTGACGAGGATTAGCAGTGCCATAAAACTCGGACAGGATCTGGCTGACATTGCCACCTGGATGAGATTTAGTTGCTATCTGTTTAATAAGCGTAGTTGAGATAGGGACTGCACACTCTGAAGGATCATCTTCCTCCCTGTCATTGAAAACAGATTTGATCATTCACAAAACAAGATCAAGTATTAATAGCAGTAACATTTTCTTTAATGAAGCTTTCCAAGTGGGTTCTGCAAGAGGAACGCTCTCAAAATAATTGTGGAAGAATTAAGCAATGATGTCCAACAAATTACCGAGCATATACAGATGTGCATGAATTTGTTATGACACTTTAATTTGTGTCTGAGACCCCAGAACTCAAGAGTAGTCTTATTAAATAGTCCAAGAGAATTTAGGATTTTTTTTTTTTTCCAAAACACAAAAATGTGGATAGTTTAAGCAAACAAATGCCAACACATTCAGTATAGTGATACTAAATGTATTATTTCCTACCATATCACTCCAGGTCACACACACTTGTTCTCCTGTATCTCCTTTCCATACTCGGTACTCTTTGAAATATTGCACTAGAAGTTAAAGTGTAAATCGTTTCTTCTTTTCAATACGAATGAATCCTTTTCAAGGAAAGTGAACATTTTACCTGGCTTGAAATGTCAGGTGATGTGTAAGATCAGGTTCTATATTTTGCAGTGCTTTCTCCTGTCCTTTCCCTGGAACCACTTGTGTTTCATTCAATCCTAGACTCCTTTTCTCTAAATGTATGATAATTGGGTCTGGAAGATGGCTCCTTACAATGAAAAGAGGGCTGAAAACAATCTACAAAAAGGAAAAAAAAGACAACACTTTTATTCTCATTTTATTTCAGAATTACATCTGTTGAAACAAGCTATTAATAACCAGTGGGTCATTCTGCCCTTAATTAATGACATATACGTTGTCAACACTGGGATTACAGAGGCATTACTTACTATTCGCTGCTGCACATGAGAGCTGGGCTCAAGGGTCAGAATTGTGCACCACACATATGTAATCAAACTCTTTGAGGATGGCACCTGTATGCAAATTGATCAGCAGTATTTCATTAAAATTATTCTAAGGTGATGATAATGAACATTTCATCATATCAAACAGAACTTTAAATGTAAAGTTCTCAGTTTTCACAGACATTTTTTATGTGGTATCTCAAGCATCTAATTCCAGACATACCTGAATGACGGTGCTGTGTTCTGTATGTTCAGAACTCAGACAAACATCTTGAGACCAGTCTTCGTCTCCTGTGGCCTTCACACTCAGCTCAGTGAGCTCATCATCTTCTAGGACATACGAAGGCAGCTTCTGCTTGGCTGCAAGGCAGTTGATGTGCTCTTTAACAACGGCCTGTCCATCCTGACTAATGTAATGCTGAACCACCTTCAGTTCGATACTTTCTGAAAGGTAACTACAGACTGTCTGTCTTCCACAGATTAGGATCTAAAACACACAAAAATATTCAGCCCATGTATAAACAACTGGAAATAAGAAAGGTCAGGATTGAATTACAGATGGAAAATGCATACAAAAACAATCTCTATTTTAGCATTTTCATTCTGTTACATTTTTCTGAGCACTACTGAAGGCAGTGAACGGTAAATATTATTTTTATTGGCCAAATGTATGTGCAATTTCATAGAAATCGGGCATTAAGAATCTCAACTCAGCAGTATTGACCATGGCTGACATAATTCTGCCTTTGATTTTAATAGCACTGTGATGGTCTCTGAATACTACACCCTTTCTAAATAGACACAGTGATATACTTCAGACATAAGGTTTCCACTGACACGGGACACTGGGACATGCAGAGATCCAGATCGTTAATGGTTGCTGTTTTAAAGCTTATAATTCCACTAAATGGCTATGCCATTTAGTTGTTGCTGTCTACAACACATGAATTATTTCTCATAGAACATACACCTGTCTTTTTCTAAGCTGTATGAAGGAAAAGCATTCCATGTATATTTCTATTACAACCATCATTATTTGCTTTTCACTAATAAGGCTGTGCACCACAGCTACAACCAAACAAGCAAACTCTCAACACAACTTTGAGTGAAGCCAGGAACTGCTCTTGACTGATCAGCTGTATTTCTGCTGTGCAACATGAGGCACTCTGCCATATTCATGTTGCACCCACCCCATGCTCTCCCTCCTGCCAATGCACTATTACAAACCTCTATACAGAGATATGATGTGAAAAGTTACTGTGCAGCAACCCATTTTCAGCTGTTAACTTGGTTCTTCACTTTCTTTTAATAATACTAAGGCCTGAATTACCTCCTAGAATAAAACAAGTTTCTTAACAAAGTGAATTACTTCAACTCAAGACCTTAACAAATCCAAGATATTGTGGAAGTTACCAATGTCAAATTTTCAAACCACACAAAAGGAGGTTTACTGAAACATGTGAGATATGTGGTGCTAACAGTTTTTATATGCTAAGATCCATATCATAATGAGTTCTTACAGAAGAGTTGTAAAAACTCCTTAAGTGTATCCAGAATACTGTTATACTTGCTTTTTTGCAGGTCTTGTTAGGAAGGGAATAATAAGGTTTATTCATGAATAAACAATGGTTTAAGTTACTCAGATTAAGTTAGTTTTTTCCAAACAGGATCAAATACTCACTTGTTTTTGTACTCCACTGAGCTGCTGAACCTTGATAATAAGTGAAGCTGTGCGGCCCTTGTACTGAATGGTACGGATAAAGGTCCCTGCATTGTCCACACTGAATGGCTCAGACCACCGCCAGTTTCCCCAGCCTTCGATACAGATGTGCAACAGCTGGAAAGAAAACAATTACTACTTCAATACTAGCCAGCCTTGCAGTAAGATAGGAATTCCCATGACAGGGAAGTATCCTTGTTTTTAAAACTCAGCCATGCTAAGCACACCAGTTCACTGAATCATTTGCTCATTCTAGGACTTCAGATAGGAACAGAACAATGGACAACACAGTAAGATGGTTCTGCATCATGCGTCTCTGTAAATTACCTGTTTTAACTCAGTGTTTACAGCTGGAAAAAATTGAGCAAACAACAATTCAACATACGTTAGGTAGACTAGAGAGCATAAAACAGGAAATAAGAGATTTTCTTTACTGTATTTGAAATTATTCTAGAAATCCAATCTCCGCATTAGCAGCAAGGCAATACGGAGTGCAGGTCCATTTTTTTTTGGCCTTTAGAGCAAGAGAGAATATTGCAAGCACCGTTCACCCCAGTAGAAGCATACAAATCTTTCTGTATGTATACATGGAGAGCTCAGACCTACAGATGTGTTAAACGTATAAGAATGTAGCATATCACTGAGAGATGGGAAACATTTCATTTCTTATACAAATGTGGTGGCAAGTTCAAGCTTGACTGCATGAGAAGAACTTTTACTGTGTAATTATACTCCCTGTGTGATTTATTCCGGAAAAGGAGTGGCTTTTTTTCCAGTTTAACTTAAATCACTTCCAGAGCAATATAGTCTTTCATCATTTGAAGAGCCTTTCATCCACTTACCCACCATACGCACTTACCTCTATCCCATGGAGATTCTTTAAGCCAGAGTAGTGAAAATTGGTACTGTTCCATGTAGGTCAATGAAGTTACACAAATTTACGCCAGCTGAAGATCTGGCTATTTAGCTCTGCATAGATCTTTTGTGGCTGTGCAAACTTAAGAATGTGAGCTATATATAAGGGATCAAAGCAATAGGAATTCTGGGTAAAATTTAGTCTTTGCAGAGGGCCAGCATAGAGTCTAAGCATCACTTAAGTCCTTCAAAATGGTTACATAAAGGCCTTGTGGGAGTTCTTTCTTGAGGGTTGAATTTCAGACTGATTTTGCACATCTGTCATTAATTAATTTAAGTAATTGGGAACAGGATCAGGGCCAGGTTTGATTATTTACACTAGCAAAAAATGAGACTTGTAAATATTATGCTCTCCCATGATTTGTTTCCAAAGACAGATAGCACTGTCCATAGATCTGGCCAGTTGGACTTGGTGAATGTCTGGATGTTGTTTTTTTCATTGTTTTAAGAAACAACCACAGCAACAACTTTCAAAGATATTACAACTCGGTAGCCTGTTTGCAATTTGCGGTATCCTCTGCACAAGTTACACACAGAACAAAAACATCCATTCAGTGGGTGGCTTTTGAATTTGTTAGAGTGATGACTGTTGAATTTAGATTCAAATTAGCTTTATGCTGGAAGCACAAAGGCTTGTGTGTGCCAGTGTGTGCATGGGCACGTGCTTGGCTATGCACATGCGTAGGCACTTCCTTACATTCAAGATGTTGAGGGAATTGTGCACTAGGACACTCCAACTCGTAAACAAACACATTGCTTTGATACTTAAGTATTAGTTACAGAAAAGGAAAAACAAAAATAAAGAAGTCCAACTGCAGTGGCTGGAATCGGTTCAGTTTCTTACAGAGGCAGCTGGGAATAAATCTCATCACATCTGAACACTAAGAGAAACAAGGAAACTGTTTGCTTTGGAGAGACTGGTAGCGGGAAATGACAGCCAAGTAATGAGAAAAGGTACTAAGAAGGCACACAAAATATAGCGTTCTCCAAAGATAGATGTCACACAAATGCCATAATTGATGCTTAGTAATTGCATGTAGCTCCAACATTAGGATGTCTCCCACCCTGCATAAACAGCTTTGCTCATGAGCTCAATATTCCCAAGGAACACCCTGTCAGCTTTCACTGAGTGCTCATTAGCTCATAGATGATACCTTTACTCATTTTATTCGTAGCACAATGATTAGTGTGCATTTAACTTCATGGTTCAGAAGGAAAAAAAAAGATATTTTATGTTGAGAATTTTGTATTTTCTAAATACTGTATACTAGTAAATACTACACGCAACAGGGAATGACCTCCATAAGCTATTTTAATGACATAATAATGTAAGAATTGCATAAGTTTCCTATCGAGCAAAGAAACTGCATTCCATGAAAACACAAAGGAGATCTCTGGTGAGAGCTGGTGAACCAGTGAGAACTGGTGAACCAGTTACTCGAATGAGAGATTTCTGGAAAGCATGGCTAGAAGTGATTAGCAAATGACACTAAGTGATATAGAGATATATGGCAGGAAACAAAAATTGAAGTAATTTTAGAAAATTAAGTAATCAAGTGTGAGCATTATGCTAGCAGACGTCATATTAAATGGTATTAGATGGAGTCCTAATGTTATAAACCTGACCTAATATACAGATTGAAGGCAACTGCCATATAACCCCTTTCATTTATCAAGCTTTAAATACTAAGTAGTTCTTAGAAACTGTGCTTAAAAAGAAGTTTAACAACTAAAACTAAGTATGGTATATACATCAGGAGAAAAGAGAACTCATTGCAAAAAGGTACAGAAAATATTCAGTGAACCTCAACAACATTCTAACAAACATAATGTAGTGACAAATGGCAATCTGGAGTTCAGAGAGAATTTAAAGCAGACTATCTTTTTTACACATATTCATTGGCACCCCCGTTTGCTGTTGGGAAACATATCAACAGATACTGCAGAGCTTTTTGTTTTGACTAGACTTTGCTGTTTTGGAGATTTCTTTTAAAATCTGAGCCATTAAGGATTTCTGTCTTGCAATGGAAAGAAATTGCCTTCAGGGAGGCAGACTAAGATGAAGCTGTTCCTACTGGACCGAATGGTTTGGAAAGCTGCATTTTTTATCATAGTTCCTCACAGAATGTTTCTATGCACCTCTCAAGATTTGCTTAGGTTTTCAGCTAGATGTGTGGGTGAAGGATATGATCTGAGTAAATAAAGCTAAGTGTCATATGACAGGGCATGGAGACTAAAATGGGGGATTAAAAATGAGACTTAGAATGGAGCCTGTCCAGAAAAGGCAGCATTTTCCAGCTGTATAAGTAATTTAAATCTTGTGCCCTCAAAATGCTTAGATACAAATTTATTTCTATATTGCTTGTAACTTGGGTTCACTTCAGTTAAATGGTATCTTCTTTCCAGGTGAAACTAGTAGATGCCTTCAGGGGAGAAAAAGAGACACTGATGTAAACTATGAGGGGCTTGAAGGAACCAGGTGAGGATCTGGTTAGTGGCATGGAAGCAAGCGGTTATTTTAAGAGATATGAGACAGTACAGTGGGATGATGCAGAAGCAAGGAGGAAAACAGAGACCTAAAAATGGGAGCTGAAATGGTAAGATTTGAAGCTAAAGCAATTTTTAATTGAAAATCTAATAGTGAAGGATGACTGGTATTTTTTTTGTTTGTTTTTAGGACACTTTGCACAATGTGGCACTTGACAAGAATTAGCAATAGTACTAACAAATAATATTTGGGAAAGCAGCAAATGCAACATTCAGCAACTGCTTATTGTCAACTGCAGCAGTCACCAAAAGGCTGAATTTCATTTTGGCTTGATTTTCTCATGGGACCTGGGAGATCTGACCTTCTCTACACCACCAGGCCTTGAAAGACAAAAGGACAGAACAGGAGATGGAGGAAAGCAATTTCCATCACTCCTGTCCTGGCCAGGAGGCACAAGGTTGCACTCAGCGGATAAACTCTGACCCTCAGGGTTTCCTGGAGGTACTGTGAATCTCAGCAACCTGCAAAGAAGGCCTGAACCCCACAGGAACCAACTTGCTCTAAACACTGTGGAACTGTCTTTTGGTTAAGGAATGGTAACCAAATTATGAGGATTCATGTGTCTCATGGACAACATTAATCTCTATGTGCCCCAGATATCATCTAGAAAGTAAGTTACACATAATATAGTCTAACCACTGATTTTGAATGCAAAATCCCAAAGGAAAGCACCAACACATTTCTCACTACTGAAATAGTGTAAAATAACATAAAACTTCTTTTTTTTTTTTTTTTTTTTTTTTTTGCCTGATGTTGTTCTGCAAATAACCTGGGGAGGATTATGTTAAGTACAAAAGGTTGTGCACAGCATCTGTAACATCCCTAAACAATAAAACAGGAAAAAATCCTCATAATAACCAATGTGTAAGTCACAGCTTCTAAGCTGAACCCTCAGAGTACTGTATATCATCTTACACTTTACAGGATATAGCCCAATACCTGGAAGAATGGACACTTGGAAATAAATAACGATGAATTATTATCTTGCTGGAGATGCAACAAATGAAAATCTAACTTTTTTTTTCATAGGAGAAAGAGGAGGAGGTTCTTAAAGCTATTTCCCAATCTACAACTGCCTTTAAGACTGTTCATAACATTCCAGCAGAAGTCATGCTTTGCAGGCCAGCTATTTAAAACAAGGGAAGAAACATTTTAAATGGATTCTAGTGTTCCAGTGAGGGCATTACTAACGTAACAACTCCTAATACCTTTTCAAGAGTTTCTAGGTGTACATTCAGAAGAATAGAAAAGCAAATTACAGAGATCTTTTCTCTTAAATTCCACCTAAGTAGCAATTAAAGTGGCACAGATTTCTTTCTTATTTCCTTGCTAAGAAATAAATGTATGCAGTTTATAATCACATTCTCACTGAAGCCATTGCTCAAATCAAAATACAAAGTGACTTTTACCTGCAGCATCTGCTGCTTCAAATTAAGGACAGTGTAAAGGGAAAATGGGCTGTTGCTACAATGCTGGGAGTGAGAAAGTGAAAAACTGAGCAGAATCAGCGTGTTACAGAGATTTTTGCTGTTTATTTGCAAGCAAACAACCTCTGAAGAATACATTTGGGGGACTCTCATATGAATGGTTGGTTTTTACATTTGCTGTGATCCCTGGTGGGACTCTGGGACTGCCTACTGTCTTGCAAGACAGAATTCCTTAACCCTGAGTAAATTGCTAGGAAGATCTGATCTCTTCTAACTTCAGAGTTTCACCCTATGTATCATGTGCTCCAGTTCTCCTAAAAAACACAGCTGTCTTGGAGACAAACATGACTTTTGACACAACTGGGGCCCATCCCACGAAGCAACTTGAAGATCAAGATAAGGAGAGCAGACTGGATCCAATAATAACGGAGGGGCCAGCGGTGTCTGTGGAGCACAGGAGTGATGTAGCTTCGCTTCCTTTTTAATGATATCTCACAGACCTCTAACTTTCATTAAAATCTGCAACAGGAACTCACGAGGTCTGGCAACTTTTGCTGGAATTGCTTAAAGCTTCAAATATCATCAGTTTTGGACTTACCCCAGCTCTGAAAAGGACTATATACTGGGGGTGTCTTCTCCCCGAGGAGGGTCAAAAACTCATGAAATCTGAGGGAAACATAGGAGATGGAACAGAGCAAAAGAAAGAGCACCGGCCCTCAGACTTATTACTGAAATATTAGCCAAACTAGCAAGACTTGCAGGAATTTGAGTGAAAGTTAAAAGGGAAAGGTTAGGTTTGCTGAAATTCAGACAAACTGGGCTGGGAAAAACCAAATGAAAAAAAGGAGCTTAAGGCTAAGCCAGGCAATTAGAGGGACAGCACCAATAATCGATCAAACCAAATCCTTGCTATGCTATAATTGTTTTCTGAACATTAGAAAATTGAATTATTTTAAATTATAGCCTATTGTAACTTCACTAATATTGATTTCAAATACAAGTGAAGCACTATAAAACTATCAGCTACTACAAAAATAATGTATTGTAGGTAACACATAATTATGTTAAATAATTCAAATGGGTAATTACTGCATCTCACACTATGCTTAATTAGCAAAAGAAAAATTGAGAATTTTATTGATGTGAATGTAAAAGAAATACAATCCTTTTAAAACTATTTATTTTCATCTAACTGAACTGCCTTGCCATACTAAAAAAACATTTTGCAGAGGTTAAATAAAGTATTTCATGGCAACCGCTGCTTCTTAGTGCCTGTGTAACAAGAAACATGAGCCAGCCAAAGTTGTGCAAGTTGGTTTTCTTTCCCAGTAAGAGAATGTGGTATCTAAGACCTTGTCCTAACTCATTTTATCCCCAAGTGTAAGTCAAGTAAGTCAAGTATGAACTAATGCCTGGAGGGAAGTCCCTGACTCCAGAAGTATGGATTATTTCACATTTATCTTACAATCTGCTCTCAGAGTTCTTAAAATTCACTAACTTGGCAAGTTGGGAATTATCATGAGAAATGAAATAATTTCATAACTATGAAGTCATCTAGCATTCCATGAATATGACACTGGTAGGGTCTGTCCATGCTTGGGCATTATTCTGACCTTTGGGTAATAACACTGCTAGATGGAAACAATTAGAAAAGTGCCACAGCTTAATGGGTACAATCTGATGTCTTAATTGAGGAGTTGTTTTCATTTCAAGGATTTGTATTAATCATTAAGAAATTTGCACATGACAACATTTGTGATATTCTTTAAACAAACCTATTTCGTATGACCTAAAATGATTGTGCTGTTTAGGCTGTTTAGATGAACTGCCCCTTGGAAGCATGCTATATTTACAGCAATTCAAATTTAACATTAACCAAATGAACAAAGCTTACAGATGGATGCCAAGATTCTCTAACCTTTGTAAAGAAAATTTGCTTCTATCTCACAGCGTGTGGAAAGCATATGCTTCCATATATTTTCAGTGGGATTACCTCAGTGCTATTTTTTAGTCACTAAATTTCCCAGCAAGTGATGGCCGTTGAAAAATGTTAAAAGAGCAGTAATACTCTTGAAACTATTCCAAGGGCTGGGACAAGCAGGGCAGAGCCCCCCTACTGGAAGAAAGTGCTGGCCAGCAACGTGGTTAAGTCAGGAGTAGGCTGTTAGCCTCACCATCTCCCAGGAGATGGGAATCCAACATGACACTCACAGTTGTTTATCAGCCCAGTTCTTCAGTGAATCTGAATCTGATCAGAGCAAAATGGAATGGGAAAGCCCTATGGCATCACTATGTTTCAAAAGGAAGAGTGAATATCTGAAAAACAAATCTTAGGTTCTTAGTGTCACTTCATCCAGGCCCTAATGTGTGACTTGGTTTTCTTCTGGACTTTTTCACCTTTCATTTCATTTAATATGAAACTTACATATTAGTCATGAAAACTCAACGTTTCGCACAGCTCAATCCTGTGCCCAAAAGGATAAGCTGAACATCAATGTTTTATTGGATGGCTAATGAAATATGCAGTACAGTGGTCGTTGGCAGCTGGGTTGCAGGTGACATAAAGCATTAGTAACATGCTACAGTTTTACTCTTCTACTTTTCACTTTGAGATAATCATCCATTCCAAAATTCTCCAAGTTGCACAATTATAATGAAGTACATAATTACTAGAATCCACTATCACCAGAAGCACACCACTTGTAGAAGGAGAATGATGATCAAAATCAGATTCCCCCAGCCTGGACAATCCTAACCAGGAAACAGACAAGAAAAATTAAGTGGAAAGTCTTACTGAGTTCTGTTTTTATTTATAATTGCTTTAAGCATTTTCTTCTCTTTCCATGTGTTTATTAAAAGTTTAACTTTTTTTTTTTGCTACAAGAGCAAGTGATTATTGGTTATAAAAAACGGGTCACATTTTGCTGGCTTTTTAAGACAAGCCCTGTTCCTTCTCCTTCACACGACTGGAAGCAGCTCTGTCAGCTGTAACCCAAATGCCAGTAAGCACTGTCAGCTGGTGAGGGGGGATCCTGCCTCTCCCCCCGACCCACGCCAGAGCACAGTCATCCATTTGAGTTGACAAGAGATGTACAGAGCTCTAGTGTCCCTGCAAATCTCTGAGTGCACACAGATTTTATAGGAAATCCCCTGTTGGTGCGGTTGAGATGGCCCATTATTAGCCTGCCTTCAGTTCCACGTATGCCTTAAGTGTTAACTGCAACTGTTTACTCTGGCTGAGTTTCCTATGCACGGATTACAG
This sequence comes from Gallus gallus, assembly GCF_016699485.2. Classification (NCBI taxonomy): domain Eukaryota; kingdom Metazoa; phylum Chordata; class Aves; order Galliformes; family Phasianidae; genus Gallus; species Gallus gallus. The sequence continues at coordinate 127,827,225 of NC_052533.1, read as the reverse complement.
CATTCATGTAAAATTCAGTAGTTCTGCATATCCACTGACATATGAACCACAGTAAGTTTGTCATCTCTGTTTCCCAGTGAAACCTGAAACTCGTCGACAGTGGAAGTGGGCACAACTCCTATTTAAAATTACCATCCAAACTGCACCTTCTTTTTGATGTGTTAGGGCTGCTACTGCCCAAGGCTCGACAGAAGCTGGGAACCCAGCGCCACTACACTTCTCCTAGATCCTGTAAAAGGATCAGTAACTCTTCAGTGCAGCACTGCTGCTCAGCAGGAAGAAGTGGCACAGGTCTTTTGTGTGCTGTTCAGCAGTAGATGGGTAAAGTAAAAAGAGAGAAGAAATGGCTTTGCTGCCCCATAAATATCTTCTTCCAGATTTAAATTCTTGCCCTAGCCTGAATCAAGAGAAAAGATCCACTCTTCACCACCACTCAAGAAAACCAACAACTTGGTTTCATCAAAATACTGGTAATTTAAAATTATTTTCTTTCCGTTTCAGTGTTTATCCTTAAAAAAAAAAAAAAAAGAAAAAAGAAAAAAGCAGATACTGCTTTATTTAAACGATGTAAGTGGGACGTTTCTGATGATTTCAAATCTTTTCTAATGCAAACACATGCTGAGCTGGGAGATCTGTCCAGTTTGACCCTGTTCTGCAAACAATTTCAGTGAACAGATGCTTCTGGTAAAAACAATTCATTAAAAAAATTCCCCAAATCTCTAATGTACATCACAGAAAACAGACACTGATCATTTAGTTATAAAAACCTGGCAAACAATCTTCTTTTGCTTTTTTTCAGAAGCTCCAGCTTCCACAAATGCTCAGTTCTGCAGAAGGCTGTTGTGCACATGCAGATCCACCCCTGAGTAACTTCTAAATACTTCTGGCTTTCCTCACACTTTGTTTACCTTTTCCTTCTGATGCAGCCACAGCGTGTGACTCCTGGAGGAACCGGAGCATTACGGATAGCTGAGACCATGCAGAAAATCAATGCCTAAAGCCAGCAGTCAGCTTTAGCAATTGCTGCATTTGCAGGGCTGTTTGTGACATACCTGTGGGGACTTGTGAGAGCGCCAGCTGTACTGGTGACTGTGGAGACTAGCCAGCAAAATATTTTCATCGGTATCCACCTGGCCAAATCGCAGTGTCTCCTGTGTGTCATTACAGATCACAAAATGGCTGAAGACCAACTCCTCTGCCTCAGGGCACTGGTTCTGAAAGAAAAAGAATTTGAAAGCCAATAAGCATCAGATTAATTGCGAGACATTTGGCAGCTGTCTGCCCAGTGGTGACTGCTACAATGCAGAAATACTTCATGATCTCTTGCCATTAGCTTTGGTCTCACAGTACTCTACCTCAGCTAATCTAGTGCTTGGTTTGACAAAATATATGGAAGAACACATTTAACTTCATTTGTCTGTAATGCAAATCTTTAACACTTAAAAGTAAAATTTCCTAACATGAATAAGATTTCTACAAAATTAATCTTGATGAGAAGTGGTGTGTTACAGAGGGCAGAGAGACACTACAGCCTGACGTGGAGACTATGGATATACATGAAGAGGTTCCTCTATGTTTGGCAGTTCCTCTCTCAGGCCAGGAGCTGCACTGTCTCTTCCCCAGCTGCTGTCTTTCCTTGAGATGTTGCTGTCGGTCAGGAGAAGACTCTCCTTCCATCTACTGCAATGCTTAGAAAAATAAATGAATAGCAGGACCTATGGGGAGAGTATTTTCACAGCTCCACAAGGTTAGTTTGAAGATACATTCATAGTCCAATATATTTGATAGTCCAAGATGAAAAATCAAAATGTATCACAAGCTTTAAAAGTATCATAGATTTTACAATAATCTTTCTCCTATCTACAGCATTCTTCCATCCCTCTCTTCCCACTTTTCATCTGGATGCTTATCAATCTGTTGAGACAATCCATGTGGTAGTCTACATGTGATAGAGCTACAGGTCTCCCACCCCTGAAGGCACAAAATATAATCCCCTGTACGGGAGAGGTCAAAGTGTGCTGACAATTTGATTTGGAGATCATCTCTCGGGTACTTCTGTCCCGGTCACTACTGTGCTGGCACCCTACACTTATAAGCAACTATCTAGCAACCGTAACAACTGCTGTAAGAAAGCAATATTTGGACTGTCTTCATGCAGTCTAATGGATATAACATAAAGAATTCATCTTCTTGCGCTTTTCACTACCTCTCTTTGACCCATCTCTCCTAGCACACACTTTTGACAGTGCTTTATTATTGGTCGGTTCCCTTCTCCCCACAATACAGCCCAGCTGCTCTTTTCTCATCCTTACTTCCTGTGACGTTTTCCCAAACTTACGGGATCTCTGTGGTCAGTGAGAGCTGATTCTATTCCCCGCCTTGCTTTCTCAGTGGACCTTTTAAAAAGACATAATGAAGCTAGCACCTCCTCTGTCTATGATCAAATGGGTCTCCAGTTCTTTGATAACAATGTGGCTGAAAGCCTGCAGAAAGTCAGAGATCAAAATAGAAAGAGAAAAATATTTCCTGATAGATCCCCATGGATCCATAGTTATTCATGAAAAACAGTTTGGTACATTGCTCACAGCACATTGCTGGGTGATATATGTTGAAGAGTTTTTCCAAAAAGTGAATGTGCAAAGTATGTCCAATTTAACATCCTTGAATGCACACTCAGTGCTGTCAGTAATGTCAGAAGAACCTAAGGTGCATGTCTATGGATACGTAGTGATTCCTTTTGTGACCAAATAGCAAAACAGTCAGCTGTGAGCATTTGCGTGGAAAAATATTCACTCTGGAGTATCTGAGCATGAGAGTATTTAGATTAAAGCTTTCCTCCATACCTCGAGAATTCTGCATGAGATCAGGTATCTCCTGTGGAAAAAAACTATTAGCAGAGCATATTCAAAATCCCACTTTTTCAAAGCAGTAAAACTCATTACAGAGTTTACGTCTGTATCACATGCAGTAGCAGACTGGAGCATGCTAAAGGCTGACATTTACAGTGCCACTTCAGAATGCACAGTTTATTTTGGCATTTTCTAGTGGTGGATCTCTGTCTTTTTACTGTCAAGCTGCCATACCCACATACCCATAAGTCTACCACAAATATATTTTCTTGCTACAGCTTTGCAAAATGTTCTTTTAAAAAGAGAGGATTTACTACCCATAGGGCTCAGCATGTTGTTACAGTCAAACCTACATGCAACCCCAGGGAATTAAAGAAAATTGCTTTATTCTAATAGATTTTTCTCACTGATTATGCACAGAAAAAAAAATAAGATGACAAACTTTTCTTTTACCTGAATGTAACTGTGAAACCAAGTTAACACATACAGTAGGTTCTTGCATTTTTAAAAGTGAATAGAGAATATATAGTAAGCCTAATTTTCTGTCTTGAACTTTCGGCATGCATAGAACTCCTCACTTGTACTGGGGGACCGTGGTCACACCAGGGATTATTAGTAGATTTGTATACATTTTGGTGCTGATGAATGACTCTATCATTAGCTTTAAATGTGATACTTGCTACTAGAATCCAGGGCTTTTAACAGCAACATGTCTCAGAATCAGTAATAGAGATATTTTAAGCTCCATTTTGTAACAGTCCCAGAGTTTTAACCGAGGAAACAGCAAGATTTGCAGAACAGGGAGTTGCTCTGTGCTGCAAGGCTTAAGAGGCAGCTGACGATGCTTCAAGTCTTGATAGTAACAGCTGACTAAAGGATTAGCAAGGAAACTTGGGGATCCCTTAGCTCAGTGCAACAGCAACGTGTTATGCAGGCTGGGCTCTAGGTAACTTATTTTCCTTGCAGTAAACGAGGGAGGTTTTCCTGTGGCAGAGTACCACCCATGCTTTTCAGTCCCTGATGCATCTGTCGCAGGAAACTGCACCTCAAAGTTGCTGCTGAAGTCTGGCAGTAGAAACTTCTAGGGTGGGCAGAAAAGGACAAAAATAAAAAAAAAATAAAAAAAAAATCAGAAAAAGAATGGAGTGAAGGAATACTGACTGATAAAAGGGAATGTAAAGAAACCAGATGTAGTAAAAATAAACAGAACTGAGCCATTCTCATGGCAGCGATGATGAAGGGTGGAACGATGACTTCAGAAGCTGAAAACACCTAAGTCTGGATTAAGGGAAAAAAAATAAAAAAAGCCCTCCCTGAATTAAAACTGCAAATCAAAAGAATCAGCAAAAGATCTACAGCCTGAATCGGATAGAGATTAGGGTCAGTTCCTAGGGGATAATTTCCTGCCCCTCTTTAGATCATTTTTCAGCTGTTCTTTTCTCTCTGAGAGGCCTGGAAAGCATCTCTCATTTATTGGGCTTTCAAATATTTTGTGAATTCTATTCGGTGAGAGGAAAAACACCCCCCATAATACTAGTCACCAGGCTTTGCCTGTCTCGGGGCTTTCTGCTCACGTCTCAGCTCCCAGCTATTTCAAAGCATTTCTGGATCTGGAAACAAACCATAAAAGCGTAGGCCTCTTTATGTGCACAAAGTTATTTTCTCTGTGTGCTTCACAAGCTACCGAAGACTTGCACAAGCACACACGCTCTCTCTCCACTGTACTTCCTAGTGTTTTTTAAAGGACACAAGGACTCCAGCAATTTCTTATCTCAGAGTTCCTCGAAGAGAAAAGAACATTTTTCTTCCTATTGTTTAAACTTCAGCGTAACCTCATTCTCAGCAAGAACTGTACACTGAAGCAAGTTTTCTCTACCGGCTTCCTTTGCTCTTTGTGCTTGTGGTGGAAAGACAGGGAAACTCCTGTGATCACAGGTGTCATTTTGATGGATCCCAGCTCGTTAAGAAAACTTATGCAACTGCTAACGGAAAGGTTAAGGACCACGAAGACCTCAAGGAAAAGAAGTCCTAGCGGTTGAAAGCAGCAGGTTTAAAACAGGAGCTTTTACAACTTTGGAGGGGTTTAGGAAAACATTTACACTGGGAGACCACTAAGGAATAGTTTTTCCTCAGGAATACTCGCTTCATGCCATACCTGGGGAGCTGTTTTCTCAGCTGACCCCGTGTCTCCAGATATCACAAAGCACTAACACCGTAAAACCATTTGTGAAGGCTTAAAGTCCCAAACAAGGGGAGTAAATCACAAAAACCCAAACAAACCCCACACTGTATGTTGACAGAGACATGCATTTTCTATTTCACTTGGTTATTAAATAATAAAACCGATCAATAACAGTCTTCAACTTCCCCACGCAATTGCTTGATTGATAAAACTGTTACTTGGCTATTGCTTTTGGCATGCATTAGCCTGGTATGGCTCATATTTAAACAGAGATTCCAGATTAGACAGTGAAATATGTCAAAAGGGGAAACTGTTTTTAGAAAGTGCTAATCCTCTCAGATTTTCAGCATGTGACTTAGAAGTATAAGTGAGTTTTATGCCTGGTGTTTTTTAGGCTTAATCTACTTCCAAAATATTCATTACTTAAAGAAAAATTAGTCCATATCTAGGAAACAAAGACACTGACAGAGGCTTCTGTTAATCTCTAACTCTTGACCTAAAGGTGCAGGGCCAAATTGTCTCACGCTTCATCTGCCTGTCTACTGACTACAGCATCACTTGTTTCTGATATTAATCCAGTAAAAAAATATGTGGAGAATTCAAATAACCCTTCCTGCTGATTAAATTCCTGTTTCTAGTTGGCAGCATTTGTATCGCATTTTGTGTGAACAGCAGACATGAAACTATGCTTATCGTTGCAAAATTCATTCCTTCCCTTGTGCAGTGCTCCCCTCTGCACCGACCTGGAGGCAGAGCCACATACAAAACATCTTGGTAACAATTAATTTAATAAGCCATTTTGAACCCACTTGTGTGTTAACTGTTCCCTAATTTCAAAGCGGTGCGAGTTTTTAATCTCAAATACTCAGGGCTCAATACCCACCACATCAGAACATGGTGGCAAGTACCCTTGACATGAGAGGAAACGAGAAAATTACAGCAACAATTACAGAAGTATATCCTCCTGTGGCTCATGTTAACATTGCCAAATCCGTGTATAAATCAGTACCAACTATTCATAGAATGTACCTGTCAGCAATATACTATGCGACATATGGCTCTACTTAATCAAATATACAATTCCATTTTTTCAACTCTGAATATTCCTTCAAGGCACAGAGTAGTCAGTCACTCATTCACACTGTGATGTGGTTTAAAACATTTAAATATTTATGCACCATATTTTATTTATATGTATAACTATGTCTGAGAGACCCTTTTTTTCCCATCCAAAGAGGAAACTGACCTTTCTGAAGGCCATTTTGCAGTAGTTGCCACACATGTCTTAGATGAGGGACTAGTTCTAAGTCAGATATATTTTGGCTTTAAATAGCCTACCACGGTCTCTTTTCTACTTTCTATGTTTGTTTTTTATTAAAAGCATTGTTCAAAATATGACAAAAAACAGAAATTGGAGCTACAAAGATTTTTGTTCACATTGATATTTGAGCCAGCTGTAAAGATTTAAATCACACTAGATCTTGTTTTATGAATGTCCTTTTGCAACAAGAAAACCATGGAATGCCCTTAAAAAAGAATTTTTTGATATAAAACAGATGTTTTATCCTTTTTTGGGGGGCTTTGTTATTGTAGTGCCATGATAGGTAATTAATTCCCAGGCTCCACATAGGTCTTCAAGCAGATGAAGAGAATGATTTGATTTCAAGGCTGTAGTGGAATAAGGGAATTACAGGCCTTCGAGGGGTCATTGCAGAAGCAAGGTTCTTTATGCTGGGACTGGCTTCAGCCATTAATGCTGCTTGTAGAGAATGTAACGTGAAACTAGTGCTGAACTTCAATACGGAAAGAAGTAGTAGCTGGAAACAATATGCTCTACCACTTAGAATGAGCTGTGCTTACATATCATGCACCACTCACCTTTTCATACATTAACAGAATGTTACACATTTCAAAACCAAGATTCTGATTAGTTTGATACAGATCCATGTAATTTCACCAAAACTCAAGGTGTTCGGGATACATTTAGCAATCAATGCCTACTAATTTTCACTGCTACTAGGAAACACTTTGAGTATAAATTAAAGATTTTATATCTTGGACTTCTTTAAATGAATTCAGTTGGTATCCTCATTTGCAATCAAATTAATCACACTGGCTAATATATATATCTCTATATATTTTTGCAGTATTGGATTTGCGTACCTGCTGCCAAGCTTGAATTGCTGTATTTAGAGAATGAATTGCATATTGGCCAAAAAGGATCAAAATGGGGTCCACCATTATTGTGCAGTCCAACAGCCTTCTTCCTGTGCCACCAGAAATAGCAATCTGCCCCCAGATTTTGAAAGGCTTCACAACACTCTGCATAGTCACATTTCGGCACTCCAGAAGTTTACAGTCAGCTTGTGTGGAAAACTGGAGCTCCTGGAACACTGACTCATCACTCCACTGACGAAGATAAACATGGGGCTCATCAAAGGAAATTATCATGTATTCCAGTTCAGATGGCATGTTCTTATCAGATAAAAATGGCTGAAGAAACTTTGGTGGTGCTGGAAGGCAAAAGAACAAAAAAGACTTTAGTAGAACATCACTATTGCCATGTCATGTATGGGTTTGCAAATTACCTTTAATGGCATGTACTTATGATGAAAACAAGTGAAGAGTGCAGGCATTTCTGAAATCTGAAACTAATCCTGTTCACACCATTTATTATACTTAAAATAGTACTACAATTAATAGTAGCTGAGAAAAAAAGGAATTGCAAGTTAAAATTGTCTCATGCTAGAGATCCGCCAGCCAAACTCTTTTACCTGCAAACCACACAATACATCAAATTGTCACCTATTCGGAGCAAAGACAGTATTAGCTATGGCAGATGCACATGAAGTTCTACACATAGCTCATTATGAATACAGTAAGAATCAGCAGTATAACATTTGTTGCAGTGTGATTGTGCAGGCCAACAGGCGCCACAATGAAAAACATTTTCGCAGCAACTATAGAGTAATTAAGAGCACAAACCTACTGAGATGCAACATATTAACCCATACTACTAAAAGTTAAATAAAACAGCATCCTGAGACTGAAGTATGAGAAACATATCATTAAAAGGATTTCATTATGTTCACTGAAGTCTCAGTCCGCGAAGTGCTGAGCTTCGGTACACTGCTTTGTAACATTAAGTATGCGAGTATTTCTACTGATGCTATTATTTATATTGCTAGAACAACTCATATGCTTAAAATTAGCATACGCTCAAATGCTCTACAGATTTGGAACCAAAACACTCATCACGTTCCAGGATCAAGCCCAATTATACTATAAAAGTGTAATGGATACAGTAAGTGTTGTGCTCCCTTCGTGTGTAACACAGCATAGCAGAGCCTCAAATCTCAAGGTTTTTAGGTGCTATAACAACAGCAACAGCAGCATCAGCATAAATTCAGTTGCTGTTGAAAAAAAAAGTAGAAGAAAAAGAAACAGCTGGGTTTGATTTTAATCTGATTTTTTGCTTTTTCCAGCATATGCAATTTTAAAGACTGGACATCTGGAAACGGAGTGTAATTGCGAGGAAGATTATGTACTGATAGAGGTAGCCGATAGACAAGCAATTACTTGTTAGATGTTGAGTGTCAGGCTCGGTATGATTTGATAACAGTACTTGCAAAAAACCAAAAATGATTCCTAAACAAAGCTGGTCCTGTCAAAATTATCTAAGATATTTGCTCATCTTCCATGGAAAACATTCCTGGCATTTAAAAATCAGACAATAATCTAAAGATCTCTTGGAATGTATTTGCCATTAATGCAATGACAGAGAGCACTGAACAAAAACAGATGTAGCTCCAAAAGTGATCATAATTGAAATAACAGTTAAACCTGCAGTTCTCAGAGCTCTTCCAAGGAATTCTTAGTAAGGGGGTTGCAAAGTCTTCAGTTATTTTAATAGTACTGTTAATATACTGGAAAATTTAGAAGATCAAATTCATCCACTAAGATGGCTCAAAAATGAAGTGGCACCTGCTGCTACTAATCAGACTAAGAAAACTGGACTGCTTCTACAGTTACCCATTCCTGAGGGAGGAAGGGGGCTGATCAGCCAGCCGTGCTGCTTATGAAATGTATTTGCTCAATGCACAGAACAGAAATCATGAGTTTTACCCTGAAGTCTGGTAGCTGTTGGTGATAATTTATTTCAAGAATGGGAAATGGGGACTGCAGAGAGCAAAATGATGATTAAGCAGTACATATGAACTATATGCTTTAATTATTCTGCATGAAGGAGTACATACCTGTGCCTAGTTGATCAAGATGATGGCAGAGGTGGACTTCCAAGAAAGAAAATTGGACCAACACACTAACTGATGGCACAAACCAAGGAGTAAAACAGGAGTCAACTCTGGTACAGGCTGCTAATGCTGTAGGAGTTACAAGCTGATCGCATGCACTTTGTGAGCCAGATTCACTTTCTGAGCTGTGGAAGGCAGATAACAAAGAGGTGGTTCAGCAGATGCAGGATTTTATCACTTTACAGTAGGACTTGAACATGTGCCATGCTGGTTTTCTGACATAGCCAATGTCATCATTCTGTTTCATAATTAACTGCTAATGTCAGTTTATGTATTTTTTTTTTCCCTAGCAGATCATGGTAGGCAAGGCTGCAATCCAACAGTGCATCTTGCATCACAGTGAACTTCCAATATACTGACTCAACACATGGATCACTGAAATGAAGCATATTTACAGAAAATAAAAATGAAATAAGTTTAACAAAGTATATTACCATTATTAGTGCTATGAAAATGATCTGAAAGTTAATCTGGCCAAGAAAATTATTTTTTACATTTGATTTTAAGGAAACCTACTCACAGCCACGTAACTATCTTTATTCTTAAGCCCTGTCCCTGTAAACTTTCTTTCCATTATCCTTCTTATTCTACAGTCATCATTTAAGAAGAATCTCTGACTGTTGTATGCTTATCCCAGAGCCTTTTACTAACACCTATTACAACATATTTACTATACGTTTAAAATGCCATCTCACTGATTTTTTTTCCTTGTAGTGTTCCTGACCCCATGAATATTTCCAAGCATTATCTTTCAGCCCCTTGAGAGAAACTAAAACTACATTACAATTCTATAGGTTGCTAAGACACCACTGAAGTACAAATAAACTTTCTAATTTAAGCCAAATCCATCCTTAATGTTTCTCCTTCTCATTCCCTGTGCAGTTTAGCACTAGATTTTTCATTTAAAAGCATAGACTTGATTTAAGACCTGAAAATAAAATTAATTGAACAAAGGATTAACTAAGGCCTGTTTATTATTTTTTCAGAAAATAATCAGCTTTTATAAAGCACCATGAATAGATTACCAATAACATTTTAAAGATATTTTAGATTCAGAGTGCAGTTTTCAAATCAACACATTTTATGATTTTAGGACCAAAGTCTTCTTAACTCCTGTATGTTGGCAACATTATACATATATATATAGGTAGTCAAAATGTTCATCAGTAAATGTGTGGAAGTCCATGGGTAAGTACTTACTTTGTGTTACAATAATTAGCTTGTATGGTTTTTAATATCATAAATGAGATCAAATGGATCATTAGATTTGTGTACATAACATATGTAGCAGTAAACTCAAATAAAGATAAGCTAGTTATCAAAGCTTCATGACAGGACATAAAGAATGGACAAAATCACAGAATGCTTTGGGTTGGAAGGGACATAAAAGACCATCTTGCTCCAGTTCTCCTGCCCAAAGCTGCATCCAGCCTGGTCTTGAGGAGTTCTAGAGATAGGGCACCCACAGTTTCTCTGGTGTCAGTGAACTATAATAGGAGCACTACTACATCATAGAGGTGGATCTGATTGTGCAATCAAAATTCATGCCTTAGATGATATAACAATAAAGAAAATCTCACATTCTCATGGCTGTTCTAGAACTACAAAATGGACTGTGGACAGTCTACCATTTTTCAATTGTGGAAAAAAGGAAATGTGTTGCATTTGGCACAGCATGCTGTAGAAGGGGTGCAGCAAAAGTAGAGGAAATTCTAAATAAAACTGACCTGACTTTAATAACATCATTTTATTTTTATTATCCTTAAGTATCACAATTTTAAAAATGGAAAATAGCTATGTTTGAAGTCATGAGATATTATAAAGTATGATAATTTTACATCATGCAAAGCAGTTCAAGCTAACTATATGGCAACTGGGAACAATGACTTAATAGTGACCTGTTATATTCCTGCTATTTTAAGAGTGGAATTTCTAAACCAAAACTTTTATTTGTGATAAAACCACAACATGAGAAAATATCCACTGTGAAGAAGGGAAGAAGATTATACAAATGTATAAAACATTTTGTAACGTAACCCATTTAAACAAAGAACGATAAACTATTCTGAGCCAAACTGGGAAGTGGCTTTAGTGTCTCATCAACCAAACAGAGCCCTAAATATAAGCCATTACGATTATAACTTGCTAGCTCTGCAAAATGGCAACACAATCTATAAAAACGATTTATTCCATGAAAATTTCCTTTTAATTCTCTATTTTAAGGATTTCCATGAATCATCATTTATGCCATAATTGATTCTTTCCATAGACACTATACTAAATCCCAAAGGGAATGGTAAATTATTTCACTTACATTTTCAAACGTATTAATTCACTGAATAAACATTCATGGATGCTCATTTAACTCTTATTCATTCATTGAATAATGAATGGTCTACCATATTCTTAAAAATAAACAACATACACATATGTATTATGTCCTTGGCCACATAGCTCCTTGATTTTATACTTCTAATTACTTCCTGATCAATCTCAGAAAGAGCTTGCATACCACAGTGTTTGCATCATGACATTGTTGCACATTCCCATATTCATTGTGGTTGATATTTCTTAGCCTGTCAGCTACTGCTCAACATATCAGCTGGATTCACATCTTCTCACAAACCTTGTTTTTCTGTCACATGAGCCACATAAATTTCATATTTTATGACTGATGTTAGGAATCAGTAATGAAGTACTTAAACAACAAGGATCTGCTCTCTAGTATTAATAATTAGCATATCATAAAGGTTGTAACAAAAAAACCCTGCAGAATTTGAGGGAAAAAATATTGTCATTGTGCAGCAGCTGTGTGCATATGGCAGCTGTTAGGGTCTGACCCAAAATTGAGGATCAAACTATAAAAATAAACTTCAACGACGACTAAGCATTTTTATACTTCACCATTAATAGCAATTAAATTTGCTAATCAGTCATACAGCTGTAGCACCTAATCAACATCAAATCGTCATGAGTACACAGGCAAACCGAGATGCAACTTTTATACGGCCTTTGCTTCTTGCTCTCAGTTGTAGACCTCTCTGCCCTGAAGCTTCCCGGTCAAACAGTTGGCACCAGCCTTCGTGGCTGTTCTCACAAGTATAGACGATCTCATATTAAACATACTTGCTTGCTTTAGGAAGAAGCCTAATACTGGATGTATACTGTGACACAGGGCAGTCTCTCTCAAAAAGAAAAAGGGTTGGGACTTTTTTGTGAAGTTGAATACAGGATAAATTTTAGGACACTTGTTCACAAGAAAACATTCATCCTAGTTACAGTATGTTCATATGATGAAGACAGAGCCATAGCTTCAGAAAAGCTACTGCCAACGTGGACTTCTTATCCTTCTAGGGGTCAAGAAAGACTTGCCTTCTTTGCAAGTCTGTGATATCTATCACCATCTCCTAAACCATATTTCTCTTTACTGGACTTGGTCCTTTGAGGCTTAACTCTTCCATAAATTTATTGATTTGTTTAGCTGTAACTTCATGTATTTCATTGGTTGTGAATGGTCTGAAAAGATCCAGGTCAGTGATGTGAAACTGGCATTATTGGCTTTATCTCCAAGAAAAAAGATGGTGTGCCTCTAACACCACAGGTCAAAGTCTCATCTCTGAGAAACAACTGCTCTTTTCCTCACCCATTAAGTTACTCTGAGAAGGCTCACTCAGATTCATCAGGATTATTTCTTACACATCACTCCATCCTTAAGGAAGCTTGCAGTGCAGCCTTGTTTGAAGTTCATATATTGAGAGATTGAATTTCTGTCTGAAGCTGCTGCTGAAGCTGTGAATACGTTTTCACTTCTCTGACTGAAATTGAAGGCTTGCTTCATGCATCCCTCGGGTTCCTGGCTTCCAAAAGCAGTTCATCCTGATCTATATGAATCCTTAGATTCCTAGTCTACTGTTAGCATATTTAGGTGTTAGCATATTTATAATCATAAAATGATTATAAATTCATCAGGCCACTAAAAATACCTAAACTAGTGACTGCTGTCTCTGCATATGTGCCTAAGGAGCTGGTAGTTCAAGGCACCTTCCTACAAGTTCCCTCTTTCTCTTCTGTTTATTGACATTCAAATGCTTCAGTGGTGTGCCGCATGCATTTTGCTGCCTTCTTTCCTTCCTGCTTTCCCTATTCAGTGAGCTGCTTTTTCTTCAGTTTAAATCCTGTTCTGTCAGATGTGTTTTCTGCTTTAGTTCTTTGTGTACACGGAGTCTGGAGAACATAGAGCTTCTAGTGTCATTGCTGTGGACAGATAAATTGTCCTCCTGGGAGCCCTCTGGTACTTCAAGGTCATTCAGTATTTTTACCCCATTTATCTCGAAACTCAGATAGCACTGAGGATGTTCACTATTCTGCAGCAGGCCTGCAGCCTCCCTGTTGAAAACTCCCTGCTGAGTTTAGGCCTTCTGGGCAGGTGAATTCATACTGTGCTCTAAAATGTTTCTGATGTTAATCACAGTTCAAACTGCTGTTGTAATTAAAAATTAAAAAAATAAAATAAAAATTGTATTTCATTTGAACTCAAGAACCTTTCTTAATAATTACTACTCATTAGCTTATCAGAGCTCCCTGAATCGAACATCACATAGGTGATAGGGTATATCACATAGGTGATAGGGTGACGAACCCTATCTGAGCAGAAAACAATAAACATGATTACAGTGTCAAATGCCTTGGTGAAAAAAATCTTCTAAATTTCACTACTTAATTTTCAGTTCCCACTGAGTTCAAATTTCTGTGGTGTTAAGCTGACCAGGAAGGCAATTTTGCCAAGGTCCCACATTCAGAGGAATTAACCTTGTCTAAAACACTTAACTTCTCAATGATGAAAATGCATTCTTTCACAATTAACATCAAGAAATCATTTCCAACCTGATACTATTAACAGAAACCAGATGTTTAATTTTCTTCATTGATTTTGTTAGCCATGTTTGTATTTCTTGATTTCTCTGCATTCTGTAGCTTCTCATACATGTATATGAACACAGCACATGCACTCAAGCATGTGTCCATACAAAGACAACAGCAATTGGCAAATACCAATGATTCAACAGGGTCATTCTGGGTTTTCCACTCTAACTACCCATGTTAAGAAGGTCTTTGACAGCAATTCCACTGCCTTTTATGAAGGATCTTGTACTCATTTCTTGTAACTTTACTTATTAATCAAAGCGGAATGCATGCAAACAGTGAATTTCTGTCACTGTATGCTTACAAAACCTCCAGCTGTAAACATAATGAAATATCAATCCCTGAAGTTTTAAAATTCGGATGAAATTTTTTTTCTGTTAGCACAGTAAGCAAACTGTGTAAATAAGAATGTACTACTCTTGAAGAACCATAATTTTGTTTCAAAAATTTACTTAATAGAAACGTGACTTGCCTTAGTCACTGGCAAGTTTAAAGTTTACACATGGAGGCGGGTATAGAAGATGATGACTACTGTGTTACACAGTGGATTGTGGCTCAGACTCTTTCTGTTAATTACCTAATTTTACAAACCTGTGCAGCTAAGAGGTTTCAGGATGCAGCCCACCAGGTTTTCGTCACTTTTCAGTAACTACGGTGTTCAGAAAATGATAATAATTTCAGACTGTTTATAAATCTAAGAGAGAGCTCTTTTAGCACGCACTCCCTGCCCTGTGTGAAGGTAAACTATGGTTTGAAGCTCTTTTAAGACTTGCTCCTCTTACCATATATGAAAACAGTATCTTATTTCCCAAGCCTCTTTAAAAAGATCTCCTAAGAATGCAGCATTAGATTTCTGTTTTTCTTTTAAATACGCCTCCTTTAAAATTACCTTTGGTCATCAACCACGTTCTGATTGCTGTTCAGGACAATCCTCCAAAGATCGGAGGCTATGAGCTCTTTCTGATCATTCACAAGGCTGACGTTGGGCAGCTGCAGTTCACAGACTTTGCTTTCCGATAGACTGAATTCCCGGAATGCAACAAATGATTTCTGAAGCTCATCCCAGTACTCCAAGCTGCAGGGAATCTGTGATAAAAAGGAGATGTAATTATACTTCATCGCAAACATAATAATGGGATTTACAATTCACACCGCAAATGGAAAACTAACTAAAGAAAAATATAAATTGCCACATGGAAAACCAGAATTGTAGCCATTACTCAGATTCTGTATTGTCTTGACTTAAAATGTCTTTCAAATTTCACTGCGGTATAATAGTTCAATCTTTCTCTTACAGAAAGAAATAGCTGTTTGCTCCATGGTATCCAAGAACAACAAAGACAATGCAATGAATCATTATTTGCATTATGCAGTCGAAAAATCAATCAGATGTCATTACAGTGCACTACCCAAGCTTACTTTAATCATTGTTAAATATCACTTTTTACTTTAATTAGCTCTTTGGTTTTATTACATTAAAAATACTAACTTGTTAATTACTCATTTAATCACTGATATATTAAAATGACCAAAGACGCAGAGGAAAAATAATGATGGGCAGCATGATGCCATGTGGAAGGTCAGCTCATGAATAAAAATACTGCGACAAATCACTGTGTATTTGTAATCCCATCATCTTCTCTGTCATGGAATATGGAATTTAGACGGCTTTTGAAAACTTAAGCCTAGCAAATACACAGCAGTTTTATTTTAATCACATTCCCTATTTTAAGCCTGTAAATATCCCAAACTCGATTGCTCCTGGATGCTTCACTGAACAGGAGGGAATGTCACTGGAGGCATTTCTAAGCAAAACATAAAAAAACATAATAAAAACGCAGATTTTAAAGCTGTCTTATACATTTTTTTTTCCTTCTTTTTGGTAATATAATGAAAATGAATGAGAATATGAATTGAAAATAAGAGCGAACTCAGTACAACAGCTCAGTACAACTTTACAGTTAAGATGCAAAAATCCACAATTACAACTACAAAATAAGGGTCAAGTGGTCTGAAAACAAATAGTTAAAAAAAAAAAAGCCTATGTATTCATATGCATATGTTCTTATATTTTCTTTCAGTATCTTTGTATGTGTGTATATAGACACATAAAAATAACCAGGAAAAAAGTAGGAATGCATCAGAGATTTTAGTAAATCTAAATGCAGCCACAAAATAAGCCTCATGAGTATTTTACTTGCTACTCAGTAAGGACTATAATGCTTACAGAGGTGACTGCAGGCTGATTAATTAATGGGAATGAAGGTTAAGGAGGAAAATTCAGGGAGCTCAGTGGTTCAAGCTGGAGAGGGCAAAGAAACATAAATAATCTCCTCCAAAGAATCTTGCAAGAATTAATGTGTGGAACCACAAAGCTTGAAACATGGATTTTTACTGCATCTGTCAAGTCACAGCGATACCTGATGATGGAAAAAAGCAACCGCAGACACTGGTGGTTTTTTTTATGTCAGGAAGAAAAAATAATAAATCTGATAACTGCTACAAAGCTCTGATGCCAGTAGCTCTGGACTAGGTAATGCATTCCATACTATTCATGTTTAAAGTGTTAATACTCACTCACATTGAAACCTGTGCAGAATCAACCATCAATTCAAATGGTGGAATCACCCAGAGGTGTTCAAGAAATGTGTAGATGTGGCAATGAGGGGCATAGCTTAGTGGGCATAGTGGGCGTAGGTTGATGGTTGGACTAGATATCTTAGTTGTTTTTTCCAACCTTAATGATTCTATGAAGAGAAATACCATTGTTCTCCAGATACTTCGGGAGATAAACACTTAATGGAGGAACAAGTCTGGAGAAACTGGGGGTCAAAAATGAGTTGCTCTACCAATAAATAATAAGACTAGGAATGGAACATGAGAGAAAAAGAAAGAGGTCTGAGGGCAGCTTTTGTGTTTATCACAGCTGCTTTTAAAAACTTGATTTGCTAATAAGACAGAAGCAATGACGAGCACTGCCTCCAGTGGGACAGAACTGAGCTTGATGATCCAGAAAACATCTTTATTGGTTCTATGCTGCCAACTCTACAATTGTACTGTGCACAATAAGTTTTATCGAATTATTATGTTTGTAGCCATATTTCAAAGTCATGTGACATTTATTTCCTTACTCTTAGTTTCTCTATAGAGTTTAATTGTTGTCATAATTCAGCACATTTAGATATCTTCAAAACTTCTCAGTGTTGAATGTTTTTTAGCTTTTAATGCCTGAGGACAAGTACTCAAAAGCTGCAATAGTACAGTAATATTCCTATCCTTCAATGAGGTCTTGGAATTGTATGATTATGAAAGGATCTGTATAATTTCTAACAAAAGGTTGCAGCCTTTCACAGTGGCACAATGCTTCTGAAAATATGACATTGATTCAAGCAGCAGTATTTACTTCTGTTTATTTTTAAATCACCGTCTTTAAAGCGACCTTGAGTGTTTCTAGGAGTCTAATTCAATGTGTTTGAATACTTGGTTTGGCCTTGTGCTTTCTGTTGCCTATCAACACCTAAGCTGTCATTTCAATGCTATTAAGTAAGACATGCAACAAAAGTCTTGAAAAGCCATCCTATTATTTACAATATTTCTTTCAGATTACATCTCAGAACAAAATATTTTTTCCAACATGGAAGGAAAATAATCTCTCTCTAATGACAACCTCACAAAACTGGAACAGAGTGGCAGGTAGCAGGCATTTTAAAAGAGGCTAAGCAAGGCGATAAATTCTGCTCCCACTACGATTAATGAGCTGGAAGAAGTTGTTAAAAAGCACAATAAAGGAATTTCACAAGTTGCACTACAGTATGAAAAACTATTAGTAGGGTGAGAGGAAAGTAAAATAGAGAATGAAAATAAAGGCAGAATGAAAGCTGGAGAAAAGCCCAACCAAACAGATTTCATATATAATGTTTAAAAAAAAAAATGCTGTTACTCAGTAGGTGGTGGAAATAGAGAACCTTATCTTGAGGAAAAGACAACAAAGTAAAATGATGAAAATAACTATTATGGCATAAAGAAGTAACAACTCATCTTCAGGCTCCAGTATAAGCTACCACAGTGCATTTGTTTCCAGGAACTTCATGGTAACCACCTAAGTGAATTCTAAAGAATTTGGAAAGACGCATTGCTTACCATGGGACTCAGCTGTATGAGCAGCCAGATAGAACAATGTATCATCTACCAATTAAGGCAGGCTGGTAGGCGTGCGGAAAAGATTATTCCTATTTACTTTTGCTGAGGAAAATTTTCATAACTGTTGCAACACGTCAAGAAATTTATAAGAACAAGATACGATGCATTTCTAGATATCATCTACACATCAGAAGTAAAAAGTCAAAGGACACTTTAAGTGATTGCCTATACAAAATATGGCTCATGCTCTGGTACTATCCAAACTGTAAGCTTTCTAGTTTGAAGCTTTCAAAAGACTTGGTTAACTTAGAATCTTTGATTCCTACATATCTAGCTTTATTTGTTCCAGGGGGTTTATTACTAATGCCTGATCTGGATAAATTTAAGGAAAGATGGTAGCTCTGGGCAATATTAGTTGCCAAAAACAATAGTTGTGAAAGCCTGGAAATGGGCTACAACTCCAAAACTGAGTCATAGGCAGTGGGAATAAATGAATTAGCTACAACAAAAAAATCCCACATGTAGAATTAAATACCATACTTCTACCTTACTGTATTTGAATAAAACCTAAGCTATAATTTGGATAATTGTTACCTCTTAGCAAATGTGACTACTTGTGCTGCCTCTCCAAAACAAAACACTGAAGAAACACATCCAACCGCAAAAGCTTTGCAAAACAGCAAGCACTTCAAGAGATAGCACCCCATAGCCTTTTGTCTTTTCCTAGCTCTCAAAAAAATTTCATTACAATGGCTCCATTCCCATGTAAAATGTAAAAAGAGTAATTACTTTACAGCATATGTCACCTATATGTGTATGGAACTATTTAACTCTGGTCTCAGATTTAACCAGGAATCTTCATTTTGAGTTCTGAAAGAAAAGCAAATACTACTGCACATTCATTCAGAGGGCTGACTATAGCAGTGGAGGGTACAACATCACTTAAATGCTTTTTTCAGTAGCATTGACAACAGTGAACAGAAGTAGAAGTGAAAAGGTACATGAAATCAACCTCAACTCCATACCTCAGAGAAAGAAATTTAAAACAGAACACTTAGAAAATTTGAAGGTTCCTCCTTTTTCTTGTTACCTGTGGACTACAGACTTGGGAGACTGTGGGACACTGTTTGGATTAAGAATGAAAATTGTGTATTAATAATTGTGATAGGAAGGAATGCAGCTGTGTTTGAATGACAGCTCCAGTTCTGTCCCCTGTATGCACAGAACACAAAGAAACAGTTTTGCTGAAATAGTTGCCTTGGAGCAGAAATCTTTAGACTTAATGTCATTTCCTATTCTCTGTGGCTCTCTCATTTCAATCTGTTTTAAGAAAAAATCTTCATGCTTATTACTCCAGCACAGACATTACTAATATCACCTCTGTGAGCACATATCAGTTCTCTACTTGATTTGATGTTTTGATCATACACATTTTGCAAAAAAACAAAACAAAACAGAAAAAGCAACCCAACCCCAATTTCCCCCTCCAAAAAAAAACCAACCCCCCCAAAAAAACAAAGAACAATAAAACACCATAAAACAATCAAACAAGAAAGAGAAACTCGAAAACCCTTTTTAAAACCTGCATCATTCAACTCATTTCCTGAATGCTTGTTAATCTATCAGCAAGACAGTATTGATAACCAACATAAATAATCCCACGTATGAACTGCAATGTGACAGACCATGTTTTTTCTTTTTCATCATGCATTATGTCACACATTATGTGTTCCAGAATAATTTAATTCCTATCTCAAAAGTGAAGGTTGGAAACTGCTACAGAATCTGTTAACACCATGTTACTTATTAATCTTTTCATCCATGTGTTATACACCCCATTGACCACATGGGTATTCTGTATCTCTACATACATTTTTGTGCAAAAAGAAGATAGAACAGGAAAGAAAGGATTGTTGATCCATATGTACTTTTTAAAGGCTTTTATGATGACAACATGATTCTAGACCTCCCTATGACCTGATGTTATCTTTCCAGTTTTAGACTGTGTAATTAATTTGGGCTTTAAAAGCTTTGGGTGAACACCAGTTTCTGTTGGAGTATTTGTATAGCTGAGTTCTGCAGCCGAGCAAAGGGCCACCACCAAACTTCTACAAGCTTCCAGGTTACCATAAATGATCACATCTATTACTCACCATACACACTGCCCTGATATTGACAGATCTCAGAGACAAACATCATTGCTGTTTAGGACAGAAGTAATTTAAATATCTAAATTTCTTAGCAAATCACATCTTTTTCACAAACTTTTTTTTTTTGTTTGTCTAGGAGAAAGCTACAGCCTTCTGCATAGTTCTGTGAGGTTAATTAATTAAGAGGATATAAAAGTTTTGTTGTTTTATTACTTAAATACTAAACAATATCATTCTTTAAATCAGTATTAAAATATATCAGAAAAAAATAAAATCAGTATTAAAAGTAGATTTTTAAATATATACATACATATCTCTAAACAGAAATATATCAATGGTTTGGTTACAAGAGAATCTGTTCAAGGCAATTTTTGGTGATGCGTCCTTTTTGCCTTTTTTATTTATGTTTTGTTTTAGTTTTTGCTAGAAAATTAGTGATCTGCAGAATAAATGCTTATTTCTTGACTCTCAGTCCCTCAGATGGTGGGTGTTTCCTCTAGGAAATGAAGTTATTCTTGTTCCAGAAACAACTACTGTACAAGAAAACTGAAGACAGGAAGCATGTGTGTGTTTTATCTTCTCTGAGTAGGGCCACCTAAGTGAACGAGAGGCAGAATACAATACAAACTTGTACTTTGTGTCAGACGCCAACCCATGCTGAGATTATAACTCAAGCTTCCTGAGTAGGAATAAACTGATTGCACTGTAATAAAGCTATCCTGTTTTTAGGATATTTTCCTGTTCCAGGGCCAACTGCCCTAAAAATACAGTTTTGCCTTCAGGTGAACAGAAGCAGCAGCAGTAGAAAATAAAAAGTTTTATCCAGATTTTCACACAGGGAAAATTTTTGGCTATGACCATGTAGAACTTAACTACTAAGTTTGATTTCAAATTATGAGTTACATAAAAGCAGAAAAAAAAAAAACCCACCTGCAGAAAAACATATAATGTATAAAACATGCTCAAAAGAGATAATATTAAATAGAAAAATATAACAATATTTATCTCTACAATATTAAACATTAAATGTTATTCTGTGTTAAATAGAACAACAGCTCCTTGATATGCCCATTTGCATTACACACCCAATCCAGTATGAGCACCAGATCACCACCTTGGCCGGCTGTGGGATCTTCAACATTCACAAGGCCCTTTATCTTCTCCTGTGACTGACTCTGAGAAACCACGCTCCCAGTTGCAGAACACTGTTGTAGCCTTCCTCAGGGCTGCCACTGTCTCTCTCCTAACACTGTCAGTGTTAGAAACCTCTCGTGGCGCAGCCAGAGACCACCACTTTTCCCTTTCCATGAAAAGCCAAATGAAAAAAAATAAGGTGGTTTACAGCGAGGTAAACATTTAATCTGTTGGTAGTACTACTAGATTTGGTATTACTAGTAAATACATTTTAGCTGTACAAAGTATTTGCTGTTCCCCCCCCTCACTGCAATCCCTTTGTAATTTTGTTAGGATTTTCTATTCCTTTGACACTGCTTTTTCCCTTTAAACACCCCTTATGTTTTGGGCTGTAACAGTTATTCCACTGTGGCACTATTTCAGTTTTCAGCAGTCAGTAATAATCCGACACCACAAATGACAACATTTAAAAAACAAAATTTCTTCACGGAGTTTGCTTCATTTCTCTTTGAGGCGTCGTAGCTTTAGGACTGATTTTGTTGAACCACTTTCAATTTTAAATATTTGCTACAAAATGGAATATCTGCCCAATTTCTTTTTTTTTTTCCTATGCGTGTCGAGGCCTTTGGCTGAATAATGAAAATAACTACTTCTTCTGTTTAATAACATACACCTCAGCTCTTTCAGCTTCATGTAATAACGTTATCGGTGGCGCTGTTCATGGACTTATTTAATTTTGCTTACGTTTACATTTGTACTGCAGCTGATGAAGTAAATTAAGTACTGAACTAGAATAAAGAGATGTGAAAGAAAAGTCATGTCTTCCGAGAAAAATTGCTCTTTAGAAACACATAGCTGCCTTTTAGCTGACTTTGGGAAAAAAAAAAGCTTCTATACATCTTCAACTAATAGAAGCTATAAAAAACCCTTTGTAATATTGGAACCAGTTGAGAAACCACAAGCATTCAAATGCAGGAAATCATGATTTTATAACATTTTAATGTGATCTACTCTTGGGAAACAAAGTTAACCAAGCCCTATTTCTGTACAGGAAATATTCCACTGTACAGTTGTAATACATTGTGGTGAGGGGTACAGCTGCAAATTTTTCACCTGTAATGCCCCACTGGTATTGTGGCTTACTGAATTGCATCAAGATTGCCTTCCTGTCCGGAAAGCCCTCTAAGTACAAACAAGACTCTAAGCCCAGGTTTTATTTTCCCTTGGTATCAGAATATGGTAATTTAAGAGCCCTGAGAAATGCTTTTTAACCTTTTAGAAGAAATATGTAGCATTCTTTTATTAGGAACTCCGTTCTTTGCCTTTTTAAAACAACATGTGACCAACTTATCTTATCAATTTATCAGGCGAGCAGGTTCAGAACGAACGCAGGTGTGTATAGTAATGTAATCTGTCACAGATACCGACTTTTTCATTACAGGAAAATTACTCTAAACACACTAACGGCTTTTGTTAAGAGAGTGGAGAGCAGTGCTACGCTTTAATTGAGAAGAGTTTCGCAGGATTTTTTTTAAACAAGAAAATGTATGTATTCTTATAACATTCAAACCCTTTTTTTTTTTCTACTAGGTGTCATTCATCTCGACACCAAGCTCATATGAAGATTGCTCACTTGTCCAAAAGCAAAAGCAACAGCATTTCATTTAAGCTCCTGAGACCTTGCTTATTTTCTTAATTTATATTGATAAACAAATTTATACTTGTTTATCAATGTAATCTCGATAGGAGATCTTACATTAAAGACTTAGCTACTTCTTGCACTACTTTTTTATTCTCTTTCCCTGATATAGGAACAATCCTTCACTTTTAATTTAAGGCTTTCATTTTTTGGGTTTCAGTATTTGTTAACAACGTAAGCACTATACTGTTGAAATGCAGTCACCTCTGGGACTGAGGGTAGCAACCTATTAATACATGAAGTGCTGTGTAATTTTAAGTAAATGGGATATTTTGACCACATAGTCTCACCACAGTAAAGCTCAGCTCCTACAGAAAGTGCCACAAAATCACCGTACAGCAGAAAGGACGTCGGTTTGCAAAATTTCATAACTCAGACTTACAAACTCTGAAGAGTACAAAACACAATGAGAGTGTAAATCTGTCATTAGCATAATCTGATGGTTTCGTCAGTCTTCTGGCACCCAGCAGAACTTTCACTAGCTCAATAACCCCAAAGGGTAAATTTCAGTGTGATGCACAGGCAAATTATGCACAACTTCCATTAACATTCCCAACAAGTTACGCTTAACTCCCTGCAGACTGCACCGAAACCACAGTCCAAGCGATACAGTCTCATCTTGATGCAGTGAACACTAAGATCACACAGCAAAATAATTAAGATTATACACACAAAATACAGTAACAAAATAGTAAAGTCTGAGCTAATCCTACTCCCAGGCAAGGAAGTTCACAAATAATGTTTAAAGCTGGAATTCCTAAAGAGAACAGGCTCTGTTTCAACATCTGCTTAAGACTCAATGTATAACACTGCAACTTCTTTAGCCCCTACTTCCTCCCTGGAAAGAAAACGAAGACAATGCATATCATTAATAGCCAGAGCCTTGTTGTTCAAAAACATCCAAAAATGTGCAAAATTTTGCCAGTATCACAATACTTCCATGCAGATCGTCTGAAGGGTAATTGGTTCAGGCTAAAAGCCAGTCTTCAACCTTCTTAAATAGAGCGGATGTTTACATAATGACCTGCATTCATTTTGGTACGCATGTATGCGTATAAACGTTGAGTTTAGTGATGGGAAAAGAATTTCCTACACTATAATGAAAGGCAAGTTCTACTTCACGGTCAGATATGCTCAATAATTCTACTGCATTGTTTTGTTTCAAGTTTGCTGCAATTCTTCACGTAGTAGAGACATCATAAAAACACTCTGCACAACTACAATCATTTCAGATACCACCAAAACGCAGAATTAATGTGAAACGTTTTGAAAAGCAGAATCCCAGATGAAGTACTGTACTGACTTCCAAGCAGCTCCCAACAGTCAGACAAACTATTTCACCATTCATTTGAAAAGTCTGATTGCTTAAAGATGATACAACTGCATGACAGGAGATTCAAAAATTTGCAAACAACCAAGTACATCGATAAGCACGGCTGAACTTTACAACTTACTTCTGCAATAACACTGTGAACTTCAGTCACTAACCTGCCACACACAAATTATCTGGATTTCCAAAATAGACGTTGCTTTGGAAATGTAAGAAATGAATCAAAGATAAATAAAAGTTGTGGTTTTCCAAAAAGCTCCTTTCCCAGATACTCAAATGCCCAGCTGAATATTGTAGCTCCAACAGGGAATGAAATGCAAAAAGGAAGCAGAGCCAGCCAAAAATGAGGTATTCTCCGTCAAAAGGGAAAATGAATGTCTTTGACGTTGATCATAATTCTTTTCCTGTTGACTGTCATGTCAAATCTTTCCTGGAATAATGACTTACAGTAGGTCTAATGTCAGTCATTCTTAAGCCCTTGCTTCCTTAAGCCACTGTTTAAACAACCACGAGGTGTTAGAAAATGACTGTTTATTGGCTGACAATGTTGAAAAAATCAGGCTCCAGACCATAGAGTTTGCAAATGTTTTACTTACATACCGTAAGCATGTAGCGCAGAGCAAGAGACACTTTTTTTGAATCCTCACCGTTCAAAGGTGGAAATATTTTATGTTCTCATCACAATCCCAGCAAATACTCCAAGCGAATTGTACCAGACAGGGTTTATTTACCTAGTCCTTCTTTATTAAATCTCAGTTAAGTCCTGACAACTTCAGAACGATACTCACTTCCCTACTTTCCTCCTGTAGGCCATAAGATCCCGTTAATGTAATCACCACTTTACTAAATCAGGAGTAAGTGCTCTGTTTATTAGGTCACTGTATAAAGAAGAAAGGCCAAAAAAGGAACCTTTGGGACACAAACATCTTTTTATCTGCTTTTATAATGCTGACTATAGCACTGTGTGCATTTGCATGCAACAGGAATCCTGGCAGGTACAAATATAAAAGCCTGTGAGGGTTATAGCTCAGTAGATATTTTGACTTCATATGCAGAAAAGAACAAAGACCATCAATTATCTTCCTTCTGTCTTGTGAGCATTAACAGCTTGTATCTTTAACTGGATAGGAACTCAGGAGAAAGAATTTTACGTCAGTACTGGTGATGCAGCTTAATAAATCACAGAGCTCAGAATTCAGAATATTACACACGATTTGATCACTTCCATTAGATAAATCTGTTCCTCTCCACATGGCCACCTGTGTAAATGCAATTGTCACAATACAGAGCTTCTTGTTTGAGCTATGGGGCAGTGCCAGCAACATCGTTTACTGGGAAGATAACTCTACTACAATGAAATGGAAAATACTGAGCATCTCTGTAAAACTTCACTAGCTAGACAAGTGCCCCAGCTGTAGAGTAAATAATCTGTGTGTCTTGTTCACCTTCTTGCAAAGAAAAGCCAAATACTGCCTTGTTAGCAGGCAAACTGCTTTCCTTTCTTGGTGAACCCAACCAACTTCAATTTTTGCTCCCTCTCCTGTTAACACAAACTTGTCAAAGTTGTTTCTGGTAGAGATAAATGATAGAAAAAAGTTGCTCAGAGGAAATCAGAGTAGATTATTATTAAAGTATTGTACAGTAAGAACTCCTCTTCAGTCTTCTGAATAAATGTAGTCCACTTGGAGGCAAAGACAAAACTAAATCTGAGATTCTCAGTAGGTAGATTCTCTGTGGGTTGATACTTTGGAAAACCAGAAGCACAGTGGAAGTATAGCTTTAAGCCTCAAAGAACAAACATGCATCACCACTTTCTTTGAGCCCAAATCACTAACTGTAGCTAATTCCATATTCTATCTCTGCAATCCAAAAATCACTATTGAATCAGAAGCAGAATTTTGTCCTGCAACTCCCTCCTTCAAATTGTAAAAAAACCCACCACCACCCAAAACATACAAAAAAGAAGAAGGTAACTTTCCTCAGCTGTTGCAACCTGGTGGATTCAAGGAACTGTACAGGCATGGTTGAATTTAGCACTACATCACATCCCTGAAATGCACATTAGAGTTCCTTGGTATGGTGAAGAATACACCATACTCTTTCATTATCCTTTATGTTCTGGGACTCTGGTATTACCTGCATAGTATGTATAACCCTAAACTATCGTCTGGAACTAGAAATGTTCACTTCTTCCACACCCCAGATTTATTTATAAAAGGTATTCTGCCTGGTGGCTATTACTATGTCCAGTCGTCAGTGGAAAACATTTTATGGACAGATTAGCAAGACTGAAAATAATCACCACCAGCAGACTCCAACTTTCAGTGCTACAGAAGAAGGTGGCAGTGCAAATAAAAGACCTGCTGCCCTGTAACAGTGAGCTGGTTGACTTAAAACTATGGTTTTGAGTTAAAGTGGGAAACTGAAGTACACCTTAATTAAGTCTTCACAAGTGAATACTTGCTGAGACAAATGTATAAATATATGCATAATTCCAAAGAATTTTAGCTATAGAAATTCTACACTAGCTAATATCCTAAATGTAACCATGCTTTTAAAGTTACTCATTGATTTGTCTTCAATCATCAGACTTCCTCCAACCAGCAGTCTAGTTGAAGGTTTTAAAAGTCTCTTCTGTTAAAACTGACAAAATCTCAGAGGGCATCCCTTTTGACATACCAGTAACAATCTTCAATATTTTAAAGTCCTGGTATTTCTACTCCTTTTCTTCATTGTGCTTATTACCTTGTGAATTCATTCTGTGAAATGTTTCCAAATTGGACTTTGCTCCTGATCTGTGAATATGATTCCCACATGAACACTATTGTACCCCTTGCCCTTTCTGATTTGGGCAGTAAAGGATTACCCTGGCTTAAGTAACATTAGATGGAGTCAACATGAGGATTAACTTCACTCCTAAGAAATTTGTGCTGTCCTAAGTGAAGTTACCAGCGCAAAATGCTTTTTCTTCTTCATAGCTTTAAAAATAATCTTAGCAATGGTTAAAATCAAAAGGGTATGCTTCTGCCAATATCTGAGTCTCCTGCTGCTTGACGGCCTTTTCGGTAGATCTCCATAACACAAATGGTACATTAGTGGTGGTTTAGAGGCAGTATTTATCACATTAATTGCATAAGACACAGCCTATTTGTTTTTTCTTTTTATGAGAACATTAAACTGCTTCTCTTGTGTATACTCCTTTGTCCCACACTGACCTTTACTTAGATGTATAGCTATATCTAGAGCTTTCTAAACACAAAAAAAATCTCAAATATTGGATAATGAGCAGCAATTGGATAATCAGCAGAATTAAAACAGAAGCTGATGTAATAGTCAAGAGTTAATAGTTTTTAATCAAAGGACTAGGCAGACTTAAATAATAAAATTAAAATAATATTTTTTTTTCAGAGAGTAAGGAATACTCTGCATCAATGGCACACCTCTTTCTCGATAAAGAGCTCAGTATTAACTTCTTTCAGTTAGCTATACAAGGTTGCAACCAAACACTTGTAAGCCCAACAGTAAATTGAATTTTGCTTCACTTTATTGATTTCATGTTCCTAAAGCAATATAATTATACTTTCTTCTTTAGTAAGAAGTTAGAAATAGATGCGTCATTTAATTTGAATCTCAATTACTACATAAGCACAGTCTTGATAAATTATATCCAGAAAATATCTTGGCAATGGGGGTAGCAAGAAATACAATAAAGATATTTCACCAAGCTTCTGCTCCTCTCACAATTACAGAAGCTATTTTGGAAGAAACAAGTTTCCGCTAAAAACAGCGTGTGACATTTCTTCATATTGATTTAGACACTTCTACATTTATTGTTTTATTTTTAATTACTAGCCATTCCGTGATAGTTTTTTGTCGTAATGTTTTACAAGATACTAAACTGCAAAACTAGAATGGTTCTCATATGTCTTCTCTGGTACAGACTATGTCTTCAATCTGAAATCATCATGACTTATTAATCACTTTATTTTGATAGGATACTTAAAGAGTTTCTTCTCTTTCTTCTGAACAATGAGTTTTGGAATTGTGTTGATCCACTCTACCAAAGAATACCGAAGTACAAGAGAAACTCCTGCTCTCCAGATATAAGTGTTAGAAGTGATGCCAGATAATGGTTGTAGTATCCGAGAATTAGAAACACCTCAGAAATGTCACTGAAGAGGAACTCCTTAAAACATTAAAAAAGGTTCAGCAGGGAAACTTAAAGTGCTTCATTAAATAGTATCTATCTGAAAGAATGGTACATCACACAGAGCCAAAGAACATTTGTAGCATATGAAGACAGGACAGTGAGGGATTAGTAATTAAATGGAAAGGGGTTGCAATGTCCGGTGAACAGGAAGAAGTTCAAATTCTCTCTATCTCACGAAATAAATACAATCCTGTTGCAGTTTCTTGCAAGTGCATCTGGGATTCTCTCTCTCTGCCTTCACATGAAAAGATCAAACTATTTGAAATCTCTAAAGAAAATGCAACATGCTATTCTGTGGCAGAAACATACATTCTTTCTCTTCCCTCTACAAACAAAAGCAACAAAGTTGGGATTGTAAGCAATAATAGAAATTTGATGAGTGAAACTGCTTACTCTTGCAACAACACAAGTAAAAGCATAAGAAAATAAGCTCATGGGGCAATCTAGAAGTTGCAGTAAGGTACAGTTTTATAGAAACAATACTGTTTGTTTTAACTCCTATAATCTGAAGCTGTTGGCTTATCCCCTTCTCCACAGCAGATTGACTTGCAGCTTCAATATAAAAAAAATGTCTCTTTATGGCGAAGCTTTTGTAAGTTCCAAGAATTGAAAGAATAGTTATAGAAACAGAGAGACTTCTAAAATCTATTCATGATTTAAAAGCGTTGCCAAAAGAAGTACAGCAAAGACAGTAAGCTAGAGACAACACGCCTACAGAAATGCACCTTTGCTTGGATTTATGTGAAGCAAAGGATTTAGGGAGACTGGAAACATGCCTGGTGACATTATGGGTCCTCCTAGCATTCGAACATAAACAGAGTCTTGGGGAAGTTTTCAAAATGTATTTTTAATATGCTTTGATATTATTATTGTCTTTAAATTTAGTTCCTTTTTCAAAAAAGCTGACGTATTTGGTTTGCAGATGTTCCACTACTGTTTCTTGTCAAGGAGTATATGAGAGCATTGCTTTATATTTTTCCTGTTCATATTTTGTGAATTTTCCACACACAGTAAATATGCTGTATACTAAAAAATAGAGATATCTTCATCCAGGGAAAAAACAGAGCTGATGAAAAACCTCCTGATTCATTTAAATCAGCACCATAAGTTTAAGATGTGTATTTGGTAGATGTAATTTACTTAAGGAATTTGAAAATTGACTCTATTACTTATTTCCCCATCTATTTTTTTTTAAATAAAGAATGCATCCTGTACATGTTTTAAAAGGCCATTTATTGACCTTGTGCAGAGCTGTTCCATCTATGTGTGTTTGCCATTTCTGAAAATGTGATAAATCATCAGGCAACAGTTACCGCCATCATTAATAGCCCACTACCAAAATGTAGGCATTGCTACACTCCAACTACCCAGGAGCACAGTTTTTGAGTAGATGTGTTAGTCAAGATCACAGATGTGGCACTGTGCTCTAACTTGGCTAATACCTTTAATCTCTTTCCTTGTAATTGAAAATCCAAGGTGTTAATATAAGACTCCATTATAATTAATTCATCATAAAATGGACAGAGCTTAAGAAGAGAGTCTGCCACAGTAAAAAGCACAAGGCAGAGAAGCTATATAGGGATGCTTGACTAAAAACTTGAAACAATAGTGGTGGAAACAGTTTGCTGTAGTTAATGTATATGATTAAATGCAATGTTGAAGAATTATGTGAAGACCAGTAGAAGTTTACTCAACCCAAATTGGCAGCAGAGCACTGTGTGAGACAATTATAGAAGAAATGACAGAAGACTATGTTCTTTTCACTCAGCACAAAGGGGCTAAATGTGATCGCTACTCTTAAGTCCAGTTGTATATACAGTAGAATCCCCACCGATGCCCATGTGAAGATCTGATACTTTCCTTATACAGGGACATATTACAAATCACATACATTATGCTTATGATGTCTGTAATCTATAACAGGAGCTTAAAGCAATTACACAAAAAACTTAGTGTGCTACGCTCTGAAAATACCATCCTGAAATAAGGTAAATTGCTGGCTTTCATAGCAACCTAATAGGGTCACCAAGAAAGCATACAATAACAATTTTGATCTTTGATTCAAACCTCATGCCAAGTAGAGCTGATCTTTACTTCCATTGAATTTTAATTTTCATTTAACTGAAAGGACATTTGGCTGTCTAGAGGGCAAAGAAATTGGCAGGACACACACATGATCTCACCAGCAGTATGTGCACTGTAACAGCATAATACCATTTATCCAAGGAAGATAATACTTCTTATCCATAACTCAAAGCATATTGGTGCATAATTCAATTTTAAATGCAATTTTGGAAGTCATAGCAACAATAAAATATAATACAACATTTCTGAACAAATAGGAGGAATTGGGTGATACTTAATTTCCTTGACTCACACCACCATTCTGACCAACAAACAGATTCAATTGAAAAAAAAAAAAAGAGAAAAGAGAAAAGAGATCCAATTTGGAATACAAGAAGAAAACCAAGATTAACAGAATTGAAATTAAGCAAAAAGTAAATAAGGCATGCAAGGAGTAAATGAATTTATAAGCATGAATTTCACTAGACAATAGACAGTGTAATAACTATTTTGGAAAGCAAAAATTCTCAGAGGTAAGGATAAGGCCTATCTTTGAGGCACAGAATCACCAGCTTGCAGTACTCAGCTCTCCTTTGTAGGGCATTTCCATGACCTCACACAGTCAAATTGGACTGCCCAATTCAACCCCCTCAAAGCAAAATGTGAGTAATTAGATCCTTTCTCTGACTGTTGAGCATCTTACTAGAAGAAGTACAGCTACCAACCATCACAGAGAGGAGAGAATGGCATTACTAGAGATCTTAGTTCAATAATTCCACGCATCTTGGCAATTTCAGACCAAGTCTTTCTTTGTCTATGTTTCACTTTCAAATTAAACAAGGTCTTTAAATAAAGACTGATGGATGAAAGCATACGAAGCCAGAATAAAAACTTGGTATTCTTGGCAAACCAGACTGATAAAGCTTGTTAGGTCACGGAAAAGCTTTGCAGATAAGTGGTTAAAATGTTTGCATGAGTAGTTTTAGAAGTAAAGATGTGCACAAGCTGTAGAATTTACCTCCTATTGATTTTATAGAGCTCCTGACATTTGTTTTGTGCTTATTTTTAATAAACACGAGCTTGAAAACATTCACTTTACAGCAGTGATGTTTTCTGTTGTTAACAAAAGAAGAAAAGTCTCATTACCCACCTGAAGAACATCCCCAAGGTCAGCAGTGCTGATATCAGGGTCTTCAGTCGTATTAAAAGGAACAGGATTAATTCTTACAAGAGTGAGCACTCTGGGTTCGGGATATCTCCATAACATCATTCCTGGACTATCCTCTGTTTCGTTGTAAAACACAACTTCATAGGCACCAGGCAGTTTTTGTGCTTCTGTCAAATGAAATAAAGGTATAATCTGTCATATAATTTCTAAAAAGAAACATGTTCTTTTATGAGACCAAAGCAGTTAAAAATAAACCCCTCGGGATCAAAAGGAGAAAATGTAAAAATGCAATTTCCCTGACTTTTAAAAGATTACAGCTTAAATGGAAAGAAATCAAAAAACTATTTTTGTTTTATTTTTTCATCCTAGCAGATGGCTTTCCAATTGCTTTAAAAAAAAAAAAAAAAAGAATTCACTGTAAGAGGCAAGTTATCTTTAATAGGATACTACTATATTTATTATATAATTAAAAAAAGGAGAGCAATAATATTCTTCTTACCTGCATCTTGTATATACTGGAAGAGGCCTGTTCTCAGATCATCTGAGGAATGCTCCGTTTTTGAGGCCTGATTCCTTTCCGTAGAGGAAGAAGCGCGATACCGCCGTTCAGACACAAATGTCTCTGCACTGCCGGTTTTAGTAAGGTATTCCCAAACAAGCTCCTGGAGAAGAACTAAGCAGTTCAAATGCTCCTGACCCCAGAAAACCTTTACAGAAAAAAAAAAAAAAAAGACAAAAAATGATTACCTACAGTTGTTTCTGAAGGAAAAAAAAGAAAGAAAGAAAAAAGAACATTCGATTGCTTTCAGTCTACTCTACTTTAGTCTTAATTGCTTGCATGTATCCTAAATGTGAAAACAAAGAGGAGGAACAACAAAAAAACCTGTACAGAATAATTTTGGCAAATCTCTTCTTCTCATCGTTTTGAAAGAAGCGTTAATTCTTGACCCTTACAAGTGAGACAGTTGCTGGAGAGGAGCACAGAGCTGCCAAGCGATACACAAACACACACAGCCGAGTGCAGTGCGTACTGCGAGGACTACTCACCACTCTTCCAGTTTAAAATAGGACCAAAAAAAGTTAAAGATTTGGAGTTTAAATTGTTCAAAGAGCAGACTGGAATTCTGGAACACATTATAAACTGAAGAAGCGATACAGCAAAAAGACCAGAAAGACACACCCGAGATCATCTCAAGCAAACAATGATTACATGCAGAATGCAAATTGGATGTGCTGCAAGTTCTGAGAGCACGGCCTAAAGTTTAATAAAACCCACAGAAATTAGAAAATACATACATCTATGCAAAGCCAAGATTCAAAATGCAGAAGATTCATGTGCTGTGCAGTAAAAGACAAGCAGACATTCATTTCCCAGCAATGAAAAGCAGCACTGCTTTTCCTAAATCCACCTCCAGTCTGAAAGGATCACGCTGTGTCCTGTAGCCCTTGTGCAGAAGCAGGCCCAGGAGAACCAGGGAAACAGGGGAGCAACTTTAAATGGCAATTAATAAAGAAATTTAGAACCAATGTGGGACCACCAGACAGCAATTTAGAAGTTCATAGTAAGGACAGGAGGAGAGCAAACAAGTCGAGTCTGTACATAAACAGCAGTGCAAATTTTGTCAGTGGGCAACAGCTATTTTCAAATATGACAAAAACAGAATGAGAAGACTCTTAAAGTGACTGCAATACAGATGTCAAGAAGGGCGCTTTTTCTTCCTCTGCGCTGATGCGTAAGCCCATGGAACAAACCAAGGCCACCTGCAAACAGCTGCAGCCAGAGGAGAGCTGAACAGGCAGAGCCCCACGGGTATTCCTGAGCCCAGTGCATCTCTGCTGCAATGCCCAGAGCTGCTCTGAGCTCAGGTGCCACCTCAGGGGAGATTCCCTGGGGGAGTCCAGCAGCTTCAGGTCTCTGCAGATGGAGGAGAGAGGAATGCTTTATCCCCTCAGATTTCTTCATGTTATTTTTAAGGCAGCTGGAACTCCAGAACAGGGAACTCCTAATACAGGAGTAATAATATTAATAACTAATACCCTTAATTCACTACTAAGGCACTGATTTCACATCAGCTCTCTCTACTCTGTTGTAATACAAATTAACAGGAGTAGAATATATCTAGATCAGGTAAAATTCATTCGAAATAGAGCAGCTGATGCTTTTGTCAGCAATCTCCAATCTATTCTGCTGCACTAAATATTTTTTTTCTAGAAAAGCTAAATGCTACAGAACACAGTCTAATAATAAATGGCTTTCTCAGATTTATAGATATTTTTAAGGTCTTTGTCAAAATAAAATTAAAAAAAAAAAACAAAACCCAAAATTTGTAAGAACAAAACAAAAACCCACAAACAGCATAACATCCTTCTACTAACAACATGCAGAGGTGGTCAGCCAACCTGCGAATAACAAATCAAAAAGAAGCAGAAAAACAAACTCACTTTATTCATTACACTATATATACTAAATTTGTGTTACTCAATTACCCCTATTCCATGTGCTGTGGTTTTACAAACTTCTGATGTTGATTCTGGGAAAAGGTCTAATTATACAACTAAATGTCAAGATTTTCTTTTTGTGTTTTATATGCTTGATTTATACATTTATTTTAAAACATTTGGTGTGTATAGATACTACAATAAAAATAATTAAAACAAGACACGTCTTAAAGCCCACTTGTTTAAGTCCCACAGAATCTATGCTTCCTTTCAAGAACTCCCATGCTTCTTGGACTGGTTTCAAGTTATGGGCACTTCCAAAAAAGAGAGGACAGCACGGAAAACTGAGTCTTAATTACTACAAACAACGGTTTATAATTGCTCCCCAGAGAAATTTGTGTAAGTTTAAAAAGAGAGGATATGCATTTCATAAGATCACCCCGAGGCATTACAGACACATAGCTCACGGACGGACAAACACATACATCAGAACAGGGTCCTGAATATTAAGTGTTAGTAATTTGATCCAGTACTTTAGGGGAACACACACATACAGTTACAATGCATAGCTTAAGCAGTATTTTTTTTAAAAAAAGACAAAAAACATAAAACATTGTACACATTTTTTCAATCCTCAGTTTTATATGAAAGAAGACTTATTTTAAAGGGCAAAAATAAAAAAAAAATAAAAATCAAAAACTCAAACCAACCAATCAGAAACCCCCAACCAAATGAGCTCTTGTTTATCTGCAAAGCTTTACAGGCTTCTGTGCAATTTATTTGTAAATTTCTGTCACTCAAAACCAGTGAAGCTCAATATCAGATCCATAAGCATCTCATACAGACCTGCAGCAGTCCTCCTTTCAAATCAATGTACATTTTTGGAATAGATTGCTCTGGGCCAGGATCACCGCTGTGCTTACACCACTTGGCTTCCACTGTAACCGAGCAGCAAAACGGGCCAATCAGAGACCTGGTTCTTTCTTTGAGACATGTTTTAAGCAGGAAATCTTTTATGTCCAGGACAAGACATGATCCATGGATTCCTGAAAAGAGAGACAGAGACTTTATCCTGCTGGTAGTGTCTCCAAATTTTCGTGATTGTTGTCTGGATTCGCTTCAGGTTGAGACTGTGAATGCAAACCAGTAAGAAATTTCTCATACAAGCACTCCCACAACATCCATGGAATTATCTGTGTGGACAACTGCTCTCCCGTCCAAGCAAGAGAATCACAGTTGGACAAGAAAACGTGGGACTTTTTGTTCAGCTTGCTCTTCCAGCATTATTGCATATACTTTATGCAGTGTTGCAGTTATGGAGCAGGTATGTTTCAAGTACATTCCTTACAAAGAACTGTTTGCCAAAACATTATGACTTTTTACATGTGTGAGTATTTTAAGGTTTATGAGAAGAGACATTTTTTTCATTAAACTATGACATTTTTTCAAAAGAGTGTCCTAAGAACAAGAACAGCTGCTTCACTTGATTATATTTTAACCTGATAGGAAATAATTTTGAATGATTCTCTTTGCTTTAGTTCAAGTTACTTATAAAGTATTGCTTTGGTAGACTTTGGAGCGCTTAGCGGGACAATAAAGGTAATGTTTGAATTCAAATAATTCAAAGCAATTACTGTAACTCAAAATATATAACACGTGTTTACCTAAAAACAATCTAAACTTTTCACATCATAACCATCTGCAGTTTACACCGCTTTATAAAACGTAAAAAAGACAATGGCAGGTTAGATTTATGATAGACCTTATGTCCTCACATTAAAGACAAACATTTTCAGGAAAGAAACACCCATAATTTTCACATCTCTTGTGAATTTAAATTACTGCAATCACAATTTAATAAAACAAACCATACTTACTATCTCTTTAATACTTAAATGTATTTGCATGAAAAGTACTACTAAGGTTGGGTTAATTTTTTTCTTCTGGTGCTTGTAGATGAATATTGAATGTTGCCATACTTCATAATGCCCATGGCTTACTTTTCTAAAGAAACTCAATACTTATAAAAGGTGAATGATTGAAAAACACCTAAGG
Organism: Gallus gallus; assembly: GCF_016699485.2. Lineage (NCBI taxonomy): Eukaryota > Metazoa > Chordata > Aves > Galliformes > Phasianidae > Gallus > Gallus gallus. Next base: position 127,790,569 of record NC_052533.1, on the reverse strand, counting down.
CTTACATACAGTTATGTCATGGACAGTTCCAGTTAATATTTTCATACCTTTGCTGGTAGAAAAGACCTCCAGTATAATTCAACTCTGTTTTGAATACATACATTCAAACTTTTCCAATGAATCTTTGAGAATCCAGAGGAAAACGTCTGCATCCTGGCAGATAAGATTCCATAATACCAAGACATATTTTATACTATGGAAGGAAATATACTATGTTGGCTTTTTTCCTGTTTCTCCAGCATCCACTAAGAACGTGGTTCACATTCCCAATAGCTGCAATGGCACTGAACTGTACTCAACTTGAGTAGAAATCACAAATGAGAAGAATAAGTGTTGAGTTGTCTGAGGCTTACTAAGAGTGACACGGCCTTGGGTGAACACTTGCCTCATGCCAATCAAACAAGACTGTTGTCATGAATTGTAAAGGGGTGACAGCCTTGGGTTCTTCAGACAGGCTTCTGAGTGCCTGGGGCTGATCTTATCTGTAACAGGCTTACATGTCAGAAACTGTTCAGTTTTTTTTTTTTTTTTTTTTTTTTTTTTTTTAAATAGCCATCTCCAGTGATAATCAAGAACGCCAGCACTCCATGATGCCACTCCTTTTGGTCTGAATTTGGACTTTATTCTGCAAAACTGGTGAGTGTATCAGCCTCACATACAGTCTTACGCCAAGAAAAAGGCATTTTTAAGGAACTGCTATGCTCAGTCTGGTTATTTTTAGAGGCACTGCAGTATTTGGAAATTCATTTTTTTTATATAGTCTACATGAAACTTTTGTTTCAAAGTGGAGAAATTCTCAGCAACTATTGCACAATTCTGCAATATATAGAAATGTTCTATACTTCTACTGGAGTATATGCCAAGTTGCAGAAATAACAAAAAGGAAAAAGGAATGCCATAATACAAGTGGTTTTATTTATGTTTTCTTTCACTGGGATTACACTTGGAAGGATTATGTTTTGCAGTCTTCTGCAGTCATCTCCACGAAGTACAAAGAAAACACAATATCCAACAGCTTAACTACAAAATTGAGCATTCAGCACATAATCCTGCTGCTTCAAAATCAGCAGTGCAGTTCTCAAACACTGTGTAAACAAGTGAGAAATGAAGATGCAATTAAGAAGAAGTTAATAATACATATTACAAACACCTCCACAGCCTGAGTTCTACAAATTTCAGGTAAAGCTCACAGACCCAGTGAGAGACTTCTTTTCTCACTGGGATAAGATTGCTCTTCAAAGCAATTCTACCTACTTGTACTTTGGAGAACAAAGGGAATCTTAGTATCAAGTTTTCTGTGCTCTTAATGAAAAAAAAAATAGAATCACAGAATCACCAAGGTTAGAAAAGACCTCCAAGATCATCCAGTCCAAATGTCCAGCAACCACCAATCTTTCCCCACTAAACCATGTCCCTTAGTACAACATCTAAATAGCTCTTGAACACCTCCACGGATGGTGACTGAAGCACCACCCTGGGCAGCGCATTCCAGTGCCTGACCACTCTTTCAGAGAAGAGCATTTATTTTCCTAATAAATAAAATAAATAAATGAATGCAAAGAGCATTGAGATGAGTTTGCACAAAGTAACGTCAGGATGAAGTTTAAAGAAAACAGGTGAAGACTGATGTGGATACACAACCCCTAAAAAGCAATAGCAAACAAAGAAATCTTTGGGTGTAGGGAAAGCTTCAGTGTAGGGAAAGCTTCAATGGGAAGCTCGGACAGAAATCCGAGAAGGATGACATAAGGAAAGAAATTATCTCACATCCTAGAGGAAGGGAGTGAAGAAATATCAGTATGTGCTGGAAAGGAGCTTATTTTAGCATTGCTAAATGTCATCCTAAAATTCAAAGTATAGGCTCACTGAGTGAAGTTGCTTTCCTAAGTCTGAAACAATCATCTCAGAAAGGTAAAGATGCAAAATATTTCTCCTGCTTTTTCCCTCCCAAGCACTATTTGCAGTCAGTCCTTCCATGTGTCTCTCACAAACTTCTATTGTAGAACTGTAAGTTCAGTTTAAACAGATTAAATCAAAGTCTCCATTTGAAGTGAACTTGAGATGGCATCACACAGAAGTCATATATCTTCATAAACGATTGTTGTGATATGTAGAAGTTAACTTGTTCTGTTTGGATTATTGCTCATGAACACCAACATACTTTTCAGTATGTGCAATAATTTACTTCTAGAAACAAATAGTTTCATGACTCTTAATATACTCCTCCAAGAGACTAATAAATATGAAGCACTTGCTTTAGACACTGTTTAAAGAATGCTGCAAACCCTCCATTCTCAGACCCCACCCTGACCCACAGCAGCACCTCAAGATGCTGCCATTCTAACTGAGCAAAGCACAGCTTCTGTCGGGCTTCTCTCCGTCTCAGTACAGCTCACCCTATAATGACATATAGTCAAAAGGTATATCCAAATATTTTATACAGCTGGAAATAATGTAGGAGGGTTTGAAAAACACCTGTCACTTGCTAGAAATCACCTTGCACGGAAATTACACATAGAGTTCATCAGAGGAGAATAATGAAGAAAATTTACTAAAAGACAACATTTGGTTTGATATTATGACAGCCTTCTTTGTCAGTTAGTAAAGACTTAATTTATGCTAATATAAAGATGTATCACAGAATTTGAGTGCCGCAATATAAACACCTTGGAGTTACCACCAGTAAGAGGCACCATGTTAAACTGCCCGCTGTGTAAATCTCTTTGCAGGCATGCACAGAAACCCAGAGCAGCCCATTTAAACGGATGCAGCAAATACAATGAAACAACCACAGCTTACAGTAACAATCGCTTAGGCAAAAAAGGTGTTTAGAATGAACTCTTATTATTTTTCCTGGTTCACAGACAAAGGCAGAGATGATGTTTAGATATTAACTAGGGGTATTTTATTTTACATTTTGAATTGCTGATATTTGAGTTGACTCCAAATAAAACAAGCAGAAATGCAGCAGGACTTCTTTTTTCTTTTGTAATGCACTGCACTGCTCTTCCTTGGGTAGCTGTAAATCCTGTTTGGTTCACTGCACTGCCACCCAATACAACACAGAATATTATTTTAACTGGAAATTTCTACATGGGAAAAGAGTTTTAAGAAAATGGAACCACACCTAATAAATAGAACAAATTGCACTGGACTATGGACAAGCAATATTTTGAAAAGCCTTTTGGAAAACAGTCACAGCTTTGCTACAAATCTTATCTCCGGGAAGAAAATTGCTTGTCTGGGTTTGAGTCAGCTCTGGAGCAACATTGTGACCCAGAGTCCGATCCAGTGCTGTGGGTTCAGACCAGGAGAGGTGCACGTGTGCCATGGGGTCTGCACCAACACAGAACCGTGTACCCTCTGTGGTTGGCAGAGACAGCATCTGGCTGCTGAAGGGGACTGAGCAAGCAGCTCTCCTTAGTACCTTCTACTTCAATGTCACACATTACAAAGGTAATGATCTGTGATATTTGCTTCGGGACATTCATTCTTCATATCTGCAATTAGTATCTATTTTGCAATTGCTGCAGATTCTAAGGCAGCTACGATTATACAAACATATGTCTATTAGATATGATTATCCACATGAATTATTTTCCACTTTAGAAAACACGAGATACCTCACCTATTGAGTAGTTGTGCTACAGCTGCATTGATTTGCTGATAGGTATACTCTAAGAAGTGGCTTCTGACAAAACAGGGTAACAAAGCTACGAAAATAATTACAAGGGGAATACTGCAGTTAATTTAAGAAACAGCCAATTTAGTTAAGCCTGGAAACAGTAGTAGCAAACAAATGGTGAGACATGTAGTAAAGGACAATTTTCCAGGAGAGATTTAGTTAATAATCCACTGACTGCACTGGATTTCTCATTAGTGTCGAGCTGAATCTTATGATAGTTCATTCTCCCCATGAGAACAGTATTTACACATTACCAATTAACTATTCTTTAGTGAAAGAGAGTTGTTCGGTGTTACATATGGACACATGTGGGCTCTGTAAAAACACGAGATGTGTAACACACGGTAAACAGAAAGTAATGATCTTAAACAGGCCGAACCCTTGAATTCGTCACTAATAAATGTCCCCCTGCATTCAGCAGTCCTGGCTGCTGGGAGCCTGTTTTCTTCAAATACTTCAAACACTAAAATCCAGGAACATTTATTATTTTAATCCATTACAGGCAGTGCTTGATTTAACTTTATTGGTTGTGGTGGTGGTGGTGGTTATAGTGGGGGTAAAGCTATGTTCTTTTACACATCATTTCAAAAGGGCTTAATTATATTTTATAGCTCAAGCCAGGAATCCTGCTTGTTTTGTGTCTAACAAGGTTCAAATGGAGTTCAGGTCAGTGATGAATCAGAAGAGAAGTCAAAGATGGTTATCTATCTGAAATGAGCTCATCTCCCTTAAAGAATAACTGGGCAGGTACATCATGTTCATTACACTACTGAATACTAAATAGCTGAGAAATCTCAATTCACTTGTTGATCTGGTAGTTTTGGATTATGCGATGTCTGGTCAGAGAGGGTGTACTAATCCAAAGGGACTTTCAGTTTTGTTCAAGGCTGCTTTTGGTATACAATAATTTTAATATATGTGTAAACCACTGCACTGTCCTATCCTATTCCAGTTAAGTGGAGAAAAATGAATAATGGTGAACAATGAAAACAGTGCTCATTTCACATTTGTCGAGCCAGCTTTCAGAACTGAGAGCTATACCGACACGAGTAATACTTAGTTCTTGTCTCATAAATATTTTATCTTTAGATGTAATTAGCTTTTAGAGAAGTGACTAAACATTCTTACTACTGCTTTACAAATGGGCATAGCGAGGCTCTTCAATTAAAAAATGTGGCAGCACAGCCATTAAAACGACCTCACCAGTGTGGCAGATGAAGGTGATCTTGCTGGACACTACTTTGCTGTTGCATTGGTTTGCAGACACATCAGTGCCCTGACTCAACTCATAACAGCTGCAGGAATAACAGAGCTAGCACGAGGCCAAGCGTGGAAACGTACAGCCACAGTCACCTGGAGCTCCTATGGAATTGCTCCCTTTCTCTGGGTAAGAAGCTGGTGATCTCATCCCATTAAAAACACTCTTGTCACAGAAAAAGAAGAAACGTGCTGCCAGCATGCCTGAGATTTGAACAACCTCATGAACTGGCCCTTAAGACCAAACAGTAACGACCGATTGCTGCTTTCTGTACCGCACACTGCAAAATGTCCTACAAAGAGCCCTCTGGATTGAGCTGAAGTAATGGCACGAAGTATCAAAAGTAAAAATAAAAACCTCAGCATTCATGATCTGTATTTCTTAGGGAATTCTGCAGAACTGAGTACAGGGAGAATAACCTACTGCTGCTACATAAAGCACTATGATCCACATAATAAAAGAAATCCTGGTCTCAAAAACATGCAAACGCTTTCACAATAAAAGCAGTAGAGAATACAGAATCAATCATGCACGTTCTGAAACTGAATTTCAGTTGGAGTTTACCATTTGATGATATTTCAACCGTAAATGCAGTTCCACAACAGCAGCGCTTCAATCAACAACCTACAACTAATTTTCTTTTTTTTTCTTCTTCTTTTCCCCAAGTGAACATGCTGGTTCCTCAGTAGCAATTCTGAACCCTGTTACGGAGTACCAGTAGGGAATCTGACCAGGATTAATAGTGGTACTCAGTCCTGGGATTAGGTGGTGTCTTGTTTCATGGATTTTAGGCCATCTGTTCTTCCCTCCTACATTATACTTCTGCAGAACTATAAACGCACCTCCACCTCAGGGACTATAGAAAGGAATTAGAATTCTTCTGCTTTTCATTATCACAAGATTCAGTAACTCATTTCATTGTCAAGATAATCCCCTTTTACTCTTTCTTTTGCGCTTGCAGGGTATGCCAAAATGACAAATAAAATCCCAGATGTTAGAGACCTGATGAGGTCTCCACCTTTTCTTGAGTGTTGGGTTTAAGCTACTTGGGACACGGTGTCAAATCTGACAGGACCCCGATGCCCACACCCAATATTCATTAAGGTTTGTTAGTGATTTGTATAGCTGTCTACAAGCTGCACTTCCACCTCAATCCTCAGTGGCCATTTAAATATTTAGTTTGTCCTCTGACTTTTACTGACAAAGAATTAATTTCCTATTGTTCAAGTGTTGGAAAGAGTTTATATTTCTCTCTAAAAGTAACAAAGGTCTTCTGGGTGTTGTAAATGGCTTGTTACTGCTGCATATTATTTTAGGTAGTCATATCTAATTTAATGTTTTATTTCCCCATGGGCTAACTTGCATATCTGCAGCATCCAAAGGCTACGACAACGCCTTAGCAGAGTTTTCTCAAGAGAGCCAGTTAACCCCAAAATGAAGTCTGGTCTTTGTTCTCCACCAATTAATAGCACCATTTATTTTTTTATATTTCAGAAAAAAATATCTTAAGTACGTAATTTCTTCTATGTTTAGTAAAAAATACTTGTAATTACCGTATGTTCAACTAGCGTTTACTTTTTCCCCTTCTTTATATGCTAAAGTAAATATATCTGCATATGGGACAAAGGGCTGGGGAACTCTACGATCTTTGGAGCACCTAATGTACACAGCTCCCTAACTTCAGGCACTGCACAGCAAGGCTTCCCTCTGTGTCCAGACCGAGGATATTTAGGCTCCTCTGAGCGCTGCGGCTTCTTGTTGTCTGGGGAGAGTACAGTTCTCCAGTTCTCTCCTTTATCTGCTCTGCTAGGAGGCAGGTAGTGCTAATTTCAACCCCAAACCTAAATTAACAGGAAGTCATATGTGTAGAATCACTTTGTTTCCTAGTATTTATTACAAAAAGTGATTTGGACTTAAACAGCATGTCACTTTCTGTAGTGAGCTACAGGGCTCGAGTGAGATCCCAAGCAATTGCAAAGCTGCAACCTTCGAGAGCTGCAACCACTTTCCAGAAGATGCCACATAACTTGCAGGACAAAAATCACTGAACCAGGTCTAACAACAGTTTTGAAACTTTAGGTTTTCATCAGCAGTATAAACAAGCTGTCAAAAGCGAACTAAATGTTTGTTACTTGCTTGTATGAAATGGGTACAAGTTTTAACTTGTAACTCTAAGCCACAAAACCTAAAATGACTACAATTAATTATGTTATTTAACACCGATATGACTTAAGCTCTTGCCCTTAATGGTACCAGAAAAACTTATACCTTTAGGATTTTCTAAAGTAAAATTAATAACATTTTGAGGGGAAAGGGATTTTTTTTTCCCCAGTACACTGCATGACATTGTACAATAGTAATACTTTGCTAAAACCCAAATATTCAGGATAAGTATAGAGGAGAGCATAAGTATTCTAGCAGAAATACTTACTACATTGTTATAAGTAACTGCTGCATTAAAATATGAAAAAAGTCCAAAATGAAGTCCCTTGAAACTCTAAAGGTTTGGGGTTGTAATAACAGTGCAGCAGGATAAGTAGAAATGAAGGTGTTTCAATTCAATCTGACTGTAATGTGAGGGTTCAATACTTCAATTTGTTACAAGCGAAAGACATAATTCAACTAATTAGCCACTCTGTTTTTCAGAAAGTACAACTTCCTAACATTCATTAAAGGAAAAAAGAAGAATAATTAAAAGAGAAGGCCTTTATCTTCTGCGAGTAAGCTGTGAAAGTCTGGAGGGAAAACTGATAATAAAAAAATCCCTATATAGCACGCTTTTTTCTTAATTTCAGCTGAAGAATCAACTCATTACATGGGGTCACACACTGCTGTTTTCCTCCTATAAGGGAGAAGAAATGCCGAGGATGCGTTCATATGAGTTGTTGTTTTTTTTTCTAAATAATTCCTAGCAAATAGGATTCCTTACAAAACAATTTCATCTCCTGCAGTAAAACTCATCTGGAAAAGGGGTCGTTTACACTGTTTATAAAGCACTGCCACATAAAATGTGTAAAAAAACATATTTCACTAAAAATAGCTTGCGTAAGTAAGGGATTAGAGTAGTTTCTACTGCTGTAATTGTTCCTTTGTAGTTTTTTCCATGATGTTTTTGAACAGTGTTTTTAACTATGTTTATTAAAGTCAGCACATCAAAAAGGATCAAAGAGAAAGCTAGTGAGAACCAAAGAAACCCCAAGCGTATTGTGTTGTCTCACTGGGGAGTTATGCAGATTCAAGTAAACAAGTGCAAATTGTTGAGGTTTTAATGAAAATTTTCTACAATTATTGTATCTGAAGTCATTCTATATAATAACATCTGTACAGCAGATGGCCATACTGTACAAAAGGCAAGCAACGCTCCTTTTTCTTTCTCTGTTTTAACAGTACATCTGAGATGACTACTTTTGTCATTGCGCTTAGTTTGGTTCAGCAAATAATTTGTAAAATGCAGCTGCTGCAGATGGTCACAATAGTTATTTGACTGTAAAATCAAAGACACAGTGAAGTATTTGTGTATTAGTTTCGTTCCGTAAAAAAGTCTGACATGAAGCCCATTCAGCTCAAGAGGTGCATCTATAAAATGCTCTGTAAGAGGAAAAGTAGTGAAGAACTGACATATTTAAATGCTCCTTGCTCCCAAGACACAGCTACCACACTTCTTCTTCTTCTTCTTTTTTTTAAATCAAGTTAACTTGCATAATTTCTTTGCAATAATAAAGCGAATCCAGATAGTAACTGTGGCATTCTTTTAAGTAACTGAACACAGGATCATAATATTGTTTCCCCCATGAAGGATAATTTAACTGGTTTCCTGCCATTATATTTTTCACTTTAGTATCAATCAGAACTTTAATTGAAAACTGATAATTTTATATAAAAATCCAAACTATTTATTATTAAAAGGTTTTAGATGGTTTCAACCAGCTTTGCCAAGGTGTATCTTTTGTACAACTTGTAACAGAACCATTTCTAGCACAGCCACACCTGCATGCAAAATGTCATACACGTGCATTTAGCTTTTTGCAAAGCAAAGATACGTCAATTTTAGTTGCATAAAATGTGAAAAGAGTCCTTTGAGGTTTATTTACTGTCTGGTTATAGCCGTTCTTTATACAGAAAACCTAATTTCCATTTTCATTCACTCAGTATCAGTACTGCTGTATTTAAGACTGCGTGTCACACTACAAACATGCTGAGGATTGTGACATGAAAGATAAAGGCTTGTTTCCTCGGGCTATCAGCAAAATTAAGGTAGAGAGCTTCGCAGCAGAGTGTTTCTGAGGCCCTAACGCACACGGCAAGGTAAGTCCTCCTTCTGGGAGGATGAAGAATTCCAGGGTAAGCGACACACTCTGCTGAGTCTGCCAAATTGCTTTACAGTGCAGTGACAGAACAGGCTCGGCTTTGATATATTGAAGCTTGCTGCGGACACCATAATGTACCATGGGACGGATAATGTATAAATGATAGAGGGGAAGCAATGGAAAGAAAGAGGATTATAACACACAAAGAAAATGAGAACTATTTAAAGGATATTAAAAAGACCCCTTACTCTGTTGCTGTGCTTTCTATGCCAGGATTGCGATATGATTGGAAAAGCGTGGGAATGCAGTCACCGCTCCTGCCTGCACCGCTGTTTATTTATGGATAAATCAGGAGTTTCAGGCTCCAGCACTTTCACAGGCTTTCATGTCCTCTGAACCTTAAATTTTTCATTTTTAACTTTTAAAACAATAAAGAAGCACTGAAACTTGCTGGCCTGAGGAGAAATATTTCTGATGAAAGAGAAATAAATCACCATCCAGCTTGGCCTAGAACTCGCTGCTCTCAGCTACGGGCCGTTTTATCGCTTGAGCAGCTCTGCCAAATACCAACATCTGGCTCACCTCCAGATCATGCAAATGTAGCATCCTGTTAATGATACTAAAAGACTAATAAAACAATTTATGAAGATATTCAAAATGTCTTCATTTTAAACGATTATCTGGCATTCACATTATTGGAACAATGAAAGCAGCCGTTGGGACTGGCACCTTCATTTTCTCTGTGAGCCTCTCAGCTGTGCAGAGGAAATATGTAACAATATAAAACTTTATAAGCCTGGAACAGAATAATTGTAGGACCAAGTATTTACATAGTAGCATATGTCAGGACTCTGAACTATTGGGTCCTAACAAGAAAAAGTAGTTATTGAGTGAAAACTGTCAAAATGTTGTTCTTTGAAGTGTGTGCTGCATTACCAGAATCCCAGAATCCCAGTTCTTGCAACCGTTATTCCATCCAGAATTCTGTCAATAAATTCGTTATTACAATTGAGGGGGTATAAAATACAAAATTATGCACTCTTGGGTGCTACCTCACTGCAAGGAGAACTCTGGTAACGGACCCTATTGTGGATTTGCTATTTTCTGCCGTGGATTCACTAGGCTAGCTAGAGGAGTTCCACTAAGAAATGGGTGCTGGACCATCACTCGAGCAAATGAGCAGCACTTCTAATTATCAAAAACTCTTACCTGCAGTTTTAAGGCCACCTTTAATATTCAGGCTTCCGCTGAGGTTTGACAAAGAGGCTAACAAACAAGGTTTACTTGGATGTGGGACGGTTTCCATAGAAACAACCATTTGGACAGTGTGAATGGAAATTTTCTGGAAGCATGAAAGAGCTTGCCACAAGTTTTCTTGTACTGAAACTTTCTGTGCAGCACTGGTGTGCACTGCAGGTGGTGAGCCCTTTGTACTGGAGTGTTTGGCTCCTGAAGCGACAGCCTCATCTGGATGAGTACCAGTTGATGGAGCAGTCTCCTTCCCGGGCTTGTTGTCATTTGTGGTCATAATTTTCTTCAAAAACTCTTTTAGTTGATCAAGTTTGACAAAGCTCAGATTTGCTTTCAAAGGTTTCGATACATCGATATTGACGTCAGCTGTAGGACAGAATTGGAGATAGAAACATCAGAAGGTACAGTGCAATTATTCAAGCAGTGGAAAAACGTAAGCATTTAGTGGAGATATTATTCCTATTGTGGTTCATTAAAGGAACTGAATCACTGATAAAACATAATGAGGCAATACTTTCATGAATAAATCTGAATTAAAGCATCAGTAGAAGGACTACAGCAATCATCGCTATTTACAGTTCTAAAGGAAGAATCATGTCTCAATCTGAATCTTATTTTCTTGTTTCCTTCCAGGGATCACCACAACTATCTGAAAGGCAAACACTTCATTTGAGTGTGTAGGAAGGTAAATACGTAGCCCCTTTGTGTCAAAACGTAAATATATTTTACATTCTCTTGAGTTTTCCATACAGTAGAAATATTTGACTAAATTCCAAAGGCAACAGTGAACATTTTTAACGCATTTAAGATGACTGAATAACATGTATATTCTTTCCTACATGGCTTATAAGTGGTTTTCTTCCATGGATTTCTATGCTGAATTGAAAAATTAAGCCAAGTATAAAACTGAGGTATTTTTTTATTTGTTTTTCAGAGAAATTGAAACACGTGATATTTTAAAAATATCACGAAGTCACACTTTCTCATCTCTTTAGCAAAGGATTTCGCTACCTCCAAGAGTGCTAACAAAACTCACCGGCATTTTAGAAACCAATAACAACATGAACACCATTGATAACAGTTGTATTTCTCATAGCTGAGACGCTGCAGTTACCAAGATTATTTCACAGATGGAAAGTTTACGAAGTTGAAATTTACTCCTGTGCTGCTGTCTGCCCCCTTATCAGTACATTATACTTCGTTACAGGAATCCAGCTTTTCTTAGTTTTTAAAATGTTTCATTATAGCTTTCACTCGGTATTGAGGCAACCACCTGGTCAGTGGGAAAAGCACACTTTCACCTTGCTATTTCATTCCTACCCCCCTTCCCTTCAAGAGCAAAAAATGGATTAAAATTCTCTTCAGATACCTAAGCTATATTAAATGTTCAGAGAAAACAGTGCTGCTTAGTTCCAAGTTATACTATCGACACATAATGGAAACCCTGTTTTTTGAAGGTTTTACACAGATTAAGGGATATTTAACCAAAATTAGGACATATTTTCAAGTTGTCCAGGATCACATTCTACTCTTAGTGCTGATGCAAACTGATAAACTTGATTCGCGTATACTCTAGTAAATCAGAAACTTTTACAGCACAGGTAAAGTGTTGCAGGAGCAAAGATTTGGATCTGTTCTTAAGCTCTTACTTGTAATTAAGAGTCCTAGGCACACAGCAAAGCCATGCTCTGACTCCCAGAATATCAGTATGTGCAGTTGGAGGATTTGGCATCTCAAGAGTCTGTGAATTTTAAACTGGCACCTTTTCTACAAAGATAGGATAAACTTGCCATGAAAGATTTGTTACATCTGAATGGAAGCACAAAAATAATCTTCTTTGAAAAATGTCAGTAGTACTTCACAAACCAAGGCTAATTGAAATCTAAGATTGAAAATTTATGTTAATTGTAACTCCCAATTTTAATCATTAGTTTTCTGAAAATGCTTTCTTTTATGTCAAAATCTCCCACACCTAGCCAAAACCCACAGTAAACACCAGCAAACACATGAGCTTAATAGAAAGGGAAGTATCAAAGCTAGGGAAACTGGATATTAGAAAAGGGAAAGTTTTTAGGCATCCAAAGCCATATGCAATTGACTTGGAAGATTTTTCAGAGTATTTATGTATTACTCTTTTTTAAAAATTAAAACCAAGAGAAGAGATGTTGTAACACTTGAAAATCTCTCTACCTTTCTTGGCACTAAAAAATACCCTGCCTCTGCACAAAGCGTTGGTCCTCTCTTCCCTTTGAATGCGGGAGAGGAGTGCTATGAAAAAAAGCACAGACACATGGGATGTTACGATGTTCACTTATTTATGACACTCAGATGGAAAGGAGAGGAGGATTTTTAAAAATGACCCAAGTTTGAAATCCAACTCACACCAGGATTTTGTCCCTGAGCCTCTTCAAAAAAGCCTCTTGTGAACTTTCTTTGTTAGCTAAGTAGTAGCAGGATACTGAAATAAAACAGATTTTTTGGCATTGCTACGTAATTAATTACATAAGATAGTACATAAAAGGAAAGTGTCCTTCTGTCTTGGTGTGAGGGCTTTCATACTGCACTTCTTGATCAAAGGCGTGTTTTAGTGCTAATGTTTTCCTATGGTAGTGGAACCTGAGAGACAAAAAAATCCCTAACACCTGAAAACTACTTAGACCTAAGTTGGTGGGACAGGTGTCAAGCTAATGCTGGAGAATAAAGTGACTGAGAAAGACCTTAAGAGGAGCTGTATGTGAGAGCTTCAGTTCCCTGGGGGTTTTGTCAGGGTAGGGCAGAGAAGCCACGGGGCTGGTGGAGCTCTGTGCTGGGATGCACCTATGTTTAATCAGAGCTGTTACTCATTTTTACAAACACAGCACTCCTCCAAAGAAGTAGTAAAAAAACTGATACCAGAACGCCATAGAAATGCAAATGGATTCCCTGCTTTCTGCTTGGAAACCACACGTGTCACGCAGCAAAAATGTTGTCATGACTGATAACTTGACAAGGGTTTGTATTAAGTTATTATTTTACAGTGAATCAGCCCTGACAGAAAGTGGTGGCAGCCAGGACCATAACTGCAGAAAATGTAACTTTGGAACCTTCACTGCAAATATTTTTACTATCTCATAATGACATAGGTTATTTTTACAACTGGGGAAAGATTATGTAAGGAGATTCTTTGGCATTTTAAGTAAAACATTTAAAAAAAATAGAAATGCAATTGTGTAATCAACATGTTTTTGGTCTTTGTCCTGGTCTACAATTTATACTTAGCACTTTAAAAGGAACTTTAACATTCCCTCTAAGAAAAACATATCGAAGTGATGGACAGCAACAGTGAAAACTGATGAAATACAAAGAGCTATTTATAGCAGTTGATGAAGATGGATGTTCAGCAGTTTCTCCAGCTATTCAAAATGGGCTAAAAAGAGATGTTACAATGTAAAAGGTCACCTTCCATGCAGCTGGAAAAAAAAAAATCCCAGGGTGTAAAATGCAACGATAACAGTATTTTTAGATGATGTTAAACACCTTGGGAAGCACACCACACATTCCATACTAGTAGGAAAACACGGGTTCTTGTAATTCAAACAGCTCTTTGAATCGCCCCAAATTACATCAGAATCTGAGTAGAGCACAACGTAGCTGAAAGCCTCTTTTAACTCCTCAGTTACACTGCTACAGTTCTCTGCCTACCACTGACTATCTACCGCAATTACAGACTGATGCTTTAGATTTAAGGCATAGCAGCAAGATGGCTGTTACCTATTTCCAGCAAATAAATAATAACGGAATTTCTGAATTTGTAAAGACGTTGTGTTCAAGTGAGCTATTTCTGATTACATTTTAATAAAGCTGAGCTAGATGATCTCAAAGTACTTATTAGAGTGTAGCATTTGAGTGTAGCATTTGAATTTTTCTTCCTTGCTTGCAATTTCTACACTACATCTCTTTAGATTACGAAGTAAATCCATGTCTGTCAATTATTAGTTTCTAATTACCCTTCACAACTTTCTGAACAGCTACTAGGAAGCAGAATGATGAAATAACTAGTGAGTTAAAAGGAGATTAGATAAATATAAATAAATTACACTTATTATATGCTCCCACCACACCAGGAGATGACTTAACAGCGAAAGGAAAAGAATCACATTGCAATAATGAAATCAGAGAGGGAATTCAGGTCCCAGAGGCGATTCTACGGAGTTTATGTTAATGTACACCTTGTGGGGGACCAAAAATCAACTGGAATAGTTTCCTGAAAACGGTTTCCAGCTATTTTCTCATTTAAAAAGTTCCAACTTCACTTGACCCATTAGTCATCATATTACTTACATTTATTATGTATTTTGAAATCTATTACAAAAAACCCAATGGATTCAATATGGCCTGTTTGAACAAAATCATAACATCTATAAAAGAAAACTTATAAGCAGTGCACTGAAATTCCTGTCTGAAACAATTTCTTTCTTTGTCATTTTATTACTTATAGCTTCAGATTAAAAAAAAAAAAAATGGGTTGTGAGTATTTTACCCTTGTTTTCTGTAACATTCAGATTTGTATTGTGAAGATAAAATTTTATTCTGTGAACTTGGGATAATGATATCACTCAAAAGGACTTTTTATTTGGTGAGCTGAAGATGAATAAGCAATACAAAAATAACAGAGCTCCCAGTAAGTTGCTTTAGGTCAGTAACAGCTCTTATTGAAGTCAGCAGGCTTATTCTAATATATACGACAACCGAATGTTCACCAGGCTACTATTTCTATGACTAATAAACTACCATAGAATTCTCTTAGTCTGAAAAATCAGAAAGTAAACTTTATGAAAATTATTTATAAGCTCTATTTATAAGACTGGTATCAATTCACAGACTATAAGAGACGTTGAACTATGAGAGAAAAATAAGGTATTTCTCAAGAATTTTTGAATTCCTGTACACCTCATTCTGCAATGGATCTTTCATTTCTCATAGCTAGTACGGAAAGGAGCAGATCTTTCCCTCTCTGGATGGACACATTTCTCTCTGTCCTTTAACACACAAAGGCTGTAAAACACAAAAGAATATAAAACATAGAAGAAACTATGTGCCCTAAACTCAGGACAATTGAATTCCTAGTTCTAAACAGGACAGGATCAGACATCAGGCATGAAATATTTTACCACCCATAATATCCTTTTCTCTGGGAGCCACCAATCCTGATGTAAGAAGTCTAATAGAAGAAATCTGAGGAAAGTAAAGGTAGTCTTGAGTCCTGATTCTGATTTGGAGTCAGGGTGGCCCTTCAATAACAGGGAAATGGATGAACTGCAAGTATTAAATTTATTTAACAGAAAAATGGAAAAAGAGAGACTTGTAAAGAAAAGACTAGTCGTATTATTCTCAATTGTCCCTGGTTAGGCATCAAAAGAGAGACAAATTAAAAGAAATTGAAAAGCAAGAAGAATCCAAAAGAATTGTTTTTATCTTTTAATGCATCACTCCCAATTTGGATCAAGGAAAATGAGGAAAGAAACTTGAGACAAGGCTTCAGAAGCCATGTGCAGTCCACCTTGTGTTCTGCTTCTGTGAGACAGATGCCAATTAGTCTGGAAGAAGCTGGTAGTCATTCCTCAGTACTCATACCTACTGTAGTTTTCATGCCACAGCCCTGCAAAAGAAGCACTCTAAGGCCAATACAGCAAACAGAAACCATCAGGGAACTTAAAAAACTCAAGCCAAGTGTTCGTCTGTGACAGCAACTCCTGCTTCCATGACTCAGTGCACCTACGACATTATGCAAAGGTGAAGTTAACAGCTCTAACCACAGCCTGGGTTTGAGATCCTTGACAAGGCTCAGAATGCTATAATATTACTATTTTTAAAAAATTGTCACAATTAAACCAAAATAAATTGTTGTAGGTCTTAAAGACAAAAGATAATACTAATAAGGGATGGAAACTTACTGCTTTTTACAGGACGTTGACTGAAATGAAGCGACCATGCAACAACAAAATACATCACAGAAGCATGTCAGGGGTTGTGTGGTGAGGCCAACACATACAGTGGGCACTTGGAGGCACTACCATGAAAAGAAAACCCTAGCTAAGAGAAACACTAACTCTCTCAGCAGATAGTCAGGGAAATTGAAGCACAGAAAGAAGAAATACATTGTTCGAGGTCATGGACCACATTTGTGGAAAAGAATCCATAAATACTGAATATTATCTGATTTAGCCGCTGAAGAATACATTTGTATGATGATGTATGGGAAGAAAAAACAAAAGGGCAAATGTTTGAAATAAGTTTTAAAAGAATGCTGGTATACTCTAACAGCTACCAAGAAAATATTTTCATACTGATCCATGTGGCTTTGGTGTATGGTTTCCATTTCAGTACTTAGAAATTTAAGAAACTAAATTATATTGAAAATAAATGTAGCAGACACTACTGTTAGGAAGGTACCTGGGTAGTTTTACGCGTTATTACACTGATATTGCAGACAATAGATGTGTTACAAACAAGGCAATACCTACAGGCCGGTACACCTGTTTGGAATATTTCTGCTTGCCCCCTTAATCAAATAAATATCATTTCATGGCTACAGTGTCAGTGCTTTAAAAACTTGTTTGTAAAAGAGAAAAGGGAAAAAAATCTACTAGAAAGCTCGAAAGTTTTGCAAATGACCCAGAGTTAATTAGAAAAGTCTGCACCCTGGCCAGTTCCCCTTCTCACGTGTCAGCTCTCATTAAATCAAAAAATTCTCATTTCAAAGTTAACAAACACCATGGTTAACAAAACTGTTAAACTGGGATCAAGTGGGCACATTCCTAGGTTTATATATGATGTCATGCTAAACAGCCCACAGCTGAACTTGCAAGCAGTATGAATGATTTTTCAATATATTAAGTATCTGATCTAATGCTAATTTTCTCTCTATAGGCTAACTGTGCTGGGAACAGGTGGCCCTGCTTTCAATTACGGAGGGCTAACATGCCAGTGTGAGGCCTGGATTAGTTCACCTTCTCACAGGGAATTTGCCTCGGTTGGGAATGGATTTATTATGGCTTCACACATGGAACGGGGCTCATGTCAGCTGAGGGTAGTGATACATCATATGATTCAAATTAACCTGCTGTGGACTGCTCCGCAGGGCTGATATTATGTATTAAAATGACGACATTTTTAAAACAGCTTGAAAGAAACCAGGATTGCTGAAGCGCAATGGTTCCAATTTGTTCCAACTAATCTATCACCTGCTGGAGATATTGTTCTAGTGGGTTTCTGGTAGCTGCTATTTTCCAGGTTTCTCCAAACCACTGACCTTACTAATGGATACAACTGTTGCCTTTAGAAAGTAGGGAAAAGCCGGAGAGAGCGGGACAAGCAGTTTGTTTGGTGCCCTCATGCCCAAGGCAAGGCCTGGTGCTCCCCACAGCACAGTGCTGGGGAGATGGGCAGGGATAGCCCCCACCCTGCTCTTATTTTACCACTGAATGGGAAATTGCTTAATTTTACCAGACAGTTTGTTCTGTAGATATGATTTTCAATGGCAAAATATCAAGGATCTTTGTTATTTCACATTCACCTTAGCTTCTTCCCAAGAAAACAATGGGGGAAGAAGACTTCTATTTTGCATGCGTAAGTGTTTTAAGGCGCTTTGTATGAAGCTGCACTTCACAAATTACTGAGATGCTTTCTATCCTTTACATGCAAAAAGAATACATCAAAAAAGACAGCTTTCGCAGCTAAGAAAGCGCAGTTCATTGAAAAAAATCTACAGAAAGGATTAGTGGGTAAAGATAATACATTTTAAAAAATTATTAAAACAAGATGGTTGCATGTGTTCCCCACCTAATGACTAATACCTAACGCTAAAGCAACAAATTGTTCACTTACATGTATTAGACAAGAATTAAATGTACAATCCAGTAACAGATTGAATATAAAAGAGAGAAGGTCATGTAAACTGATGTAGATGGTATTTAAAAAATCCTAAATAATTAGTTACTGCAGAAGAAGAAAGAATAGTCCTTTAATACATTGTGGGGTTAGGGTTGAGGTCTGTTCCCACAGGCCTGATGATGAATGCTTATTTCTCCTAGGATCCTATTACCTTAAATCTGGAAGAAATATCATTTTTCTTTAGTTGCCAAAAATGTACAAAATAATCAACTCATGTGGCAAGAAGTGCATTAACGTATCCTGTTATTCTCATTTAATTAGTGGTTTCCAAGTTTAGCTACTTGTAGTTTTTTGATCTCCGACTTAATACAGGCTGACAACCTGGTTTCCTGTGTGGTGAAAGTATACAATTTTTCTGGGGAACACTATCTACTTATCTACTTCAACTGACAAACAATTTACAAGAAGAACAATTTTTACCTAGGACAGCAAACACTGGGAACCAGTTGCAGTTTTTTTCTTTTTCTTTTAACTGCTCATATGCCAGGTTCTTGCCATCATTAAACATTGACGTGTTTTACTGCCCTATCTGAAATACAACTTCAGCATGCCAACAAAGTATTTCTTAAGAAATATGGCACTGCAATTGAGCAGCTGAACTCCGAACACTTAAAAGCTATACCAAAAGCTGCTACATGTAGACTTCTGGCTGCATAGACATAACTTTCAAAAACATGCTCAAAAGCCTATCAGTGGTGCCTAACTGCTAGCCCCTACTAGCACATATTGCCTCCAGTGCATTTTAAAAATTCCCTTACTGGATTTATGAAATGCACATACATAAATGAACATGAAAATACACACTCGGTCCTTAAAAAATAAACTGATTAGTAACTTTATTTGCCAAATGTTAAGAAAAAAATAAAAATCCCCCAGCATTTTAGTCATGAGAGGATCTGTACACCAAAAAATTGGAAAAACAAGGAGAGTAAAAGAAAATGAATCTGGCAGCAGTGACCAACATAAGCATACTTCAGTAGTATACTTATTGAATCAATTTAGCTATTTGTGACAGGAGACATCATAATAAAGTTTGTCCAGAGACCCCAGGAGTTTTGCTGAGGCTCCCGTTCTTAACAAACAACTACAGGCTTAGTTAGGACCTGGCGACGTAGACACCTTCTCCAGATCCATGCTTTTGCTTGGCAGGCCAAGCCTCCTCATCCTAGAAGAAGTTGTGGTTAGAGTACTTGTCCCCACAGTAGAGTTAGCAGCTTGTCTTCCAGTAGTCTGCTGAGGAGCCGTCAAGCTTTCCTAACTACTTTTCATTTGCAACTCTGATGCAATCACATGCAGAAAGTGTCTTTCACTGCTAATAATGAAACAGTTCTTGGTAAAGGTTACCTTATTTGAAGAGTTGTGGCAACAAGAGAAAAAGAAAAATCTGCAGATGAATGCAGAGCTGTTTTACCACATTACACGGATAAGACACTTTATTAAAATTCGGCGTAATTGCTGTTGAGTCATGCTTAATGATAGTTCCAATTAGCAGGAAACAGATGATAAAAAGAGTGTCTTTTGGCTAAGAAGAAACCCTGGATGAAAGCTCTGAGGTTTTATTTGCTTTGCAAGAATAAATAGTCTGCATTTTATGATGCATTAATTTGTGTGTTTTCTTTTTTCTTCACTTCCCTGCTTAGCCAAATACCATGGAAGGGAGAGATTTAGCACTGATTCAGGATCTGGCTGAATTACTGAGAATGGGGTATGAACTGAGACCACTCATGAATGCATAATTTGCAAGCTGGTACCAACTTCCTGACCTTCCAACTTAGCTGTCCTACTAACAGGAGCGTGGCAGGGAAACAACTTAAGGTGTATAATAAATTAAATTAAATGTGAGCCAGGCAACTAAAATGAGAACCTAAAGAAAGAGTGTAGTGGAAAGACAAGGGATCTGGAATATAGGAATCTGCCAGAGATGTGGAGAGAAATGAGTAGTACACCAAAAAACTGGAAAATCAAGGAGGATAAAAGAAAACCCACCTGGCAACAGTGACCAAAAGATTGTAGTGTCAAGAGAGAATACATTTTCCTTTTGGCTTTCCAGTGGAGCTCAGAAAATCTGATTTCCAACATTCCTCTGATCTCATCAGAGTTCTATAAAGCCCACTGACAGTAGCCATCTCTTCCCTTCTTATGCTGGACATAAAATCTATTATTATTATCATTAGTCTCTTAGTTCATCTGGCAGTAAAACATTCAGTAGTCCTGAAGGTTTAAAATCCTATTAATGAACCACGAAACAGATTCATGTAACAACAATTCTGCATTGTCAGGTGCTCTTAAAATGTAGTCTTAAAGGAATGCTTTTAAGACATCACAGAAAATTAGATAAGTGGCAATGATGAGGTTGTTCACAAACTTTACTCTTTCATTGAGACTTCTGCCTGTATGCATACAAAAAATAGATTTTCACATTACTTAACTACAGTATTCATAATCACCTGGTAAATATGAATCATCTCTCACACTCTGGTTGTTCAGTTTGATATCTTGGGGTCTGATATGCAGAAGTGATTACTATTCCACCCAAAGACGATAAGAACTATAGTTCCAAGACCTAAATTCCTGTATTTTTTAGGTACCTTGGAAAAACAAAATTCTCCATTTTAAATTGGTAACTTTAGTGTGCAATGAAAAAAACTTGAATTTCCCTGCACCTCAGTTACCTTCAGTAAAATGGTGAGGGCATACCGCTCCGTCACTCATAGGAGAGCGGTGCAGGTAAATGAATATTTCTGTAGCGCTCAGATCCTAAAGCAGTAAGCAACACAGAGGTAATCCTGATGCAGGGTTAAATTCAAATAGAGTAAATAATGTGGTAGACTGTATGAGCACAGTCTGAATGAATACAAAAACCTTTTGCTTAAGGGCTGTTCACTAAATTACTCATAAAAGCTCATTGTGAGGGCTGAGTAAACTGAGGATATTTAGAAAAAAAGATACACAATTCAGTAAATAATAGTAAGTACACACAAAAGAAGTTAATTATTATGGTACAGGCAAATGTAAGTATATTTTCTAACATTTAATATAACCTTAATCATATTCTATATAGTAATGTAGTTACTTCGTGAATTACATTTAGCTAGTGCATAAAATACTTGAATTTGCAGGAGTATGTGATTCCTCAGGAGTGAGACTTCATGTTAGGCCTTTTAAAATAAATTCCAATAAACTGTAATACTACACCAATTATATTCTGTATTAAATAAACATAATGTAGGTTTTTTTTTCTTCAGCTTCACAGTGTTAACACTGTAGATGATATGAATTTGTAACGTCAGGTATCCAGATTCCAAAGAACAGACAAGAGAGGAAGATCTTAAAAATCTCCAGAAACAATTTAAGTCATCTTTGATAAACACACATTTTAAAATCTCAGTTTTTCTAGGGGTGGAAGCAGGTTGCTTTCATTTAATTGGAAATTTGCCAAACTCAGGCTTCTAGAGGAGTGTAATTTCTGCAGTTATCTTGGAAAGAAAATAATCAGGCCTTAAGTCTACAACTGGCCCAGGACTGACCATTCCTCTAATTCAGCCTCACGGTGATTGCTGACGGAAAATGTCATATTCATCAACAAGGAATACAACATTTTTCTGATCTAATCTGTGTCTACACGTGCATATCTAGAAAGGGATTATATTAGAAAATAGAGATTAAAGTGCAATGCTTACCCGGCCCGTTAAGGAAGTCTTTAATTTGTACTGTGATAAGAGAAGGTGGAATACCACTTTTAGCATCAACCTCTCCTGCTACTGTCTGCAACCAAATCTTGCAATAATCCAGAGCTTCTGGTAGAGTCTTTCCAGGATCTACAGGTGATAACGATCATACTCATTAGTGACATTTCAGGAATATGACACATAACAAAATGCTACATACAAAAGTAAGTAAAGCTAAAACGTTTAGTATATATACAGTAGATAAAATACCTAATACTATAATACAAAGTATTTGTGCCTACAGATAGCTAGGACATGTATGTAACATATGCATGAAAGCAAATTCAACATCACACAAAATGTAGAACATCTGAAAAAACGAAGAGTAAA
This sequence comes from Gallus gallus, assembly GCF_016699485.2. Lineage (NCBI taxonomy): Eukaryota > Metazoa > Chordata > Aves > Galliformes > Phasianidae > Gallus > Gallus gallus. The sequence continues at coordinate 127,768,078 of NC_052533.1, read as the reverse complement.
AGATATCACTCATCCCAAGACATCTTTTAATAATACTCAGTTATAGCTTTTGTTAGCAGTAGTACTTAGAAGAGAATTGATAATCAAAAAAAGCTATTTCTGGATTGTATTACCATCATCTCAAAGAGAATATAGCAACAGAAAGATAAATTATAGAGGGCAAAAGACCAGAATGCTAGTAGATCTCTAGGACAGAGCACAATAACAAAGCAGTTATATCATTCTCTTCAAGATTCACTGACACAGTATGTTTAGCTTTTAAAATCAGCAGCTATTCCTGTACACCACCTCGAACGGAAGTCCTATGCTCAGCCTACGATGTCACAGAAGTACATGAAAATTAATTTCCTCCAAATACTATTCCTTTACTTTCTGCATATCACATATGGCAAAAACAGTGCCATAGGTAGCCTTTTTAATCTTTAGCAACTCCTGACCTTTATTAGTATAGTCTTGAATTCTGACACTACATGTGTAGTAATACTCAATTACTCTTTAGTTTCAAGACTGCTACTTAAATTGTCAAATGTCTCTCCCACTCATAAAGGTTTTAGGGGCATCTTGATGAAAATTCCTCTCTCCAACTTTCAGACAACTAAAAATTGTTAGAATCATTTTATTTAACTGAGTTTTACCAAATGCATTTCTTTTAAGAACAGCATTTCCATACCCACTACTAGAGTCAACATATGGTATGGTGGTATCACAGTCATATGTGGACTGGGTATATAAAGTCAGCTTTGGAATTTGTATTTCTTGACCTTATCATGTGATTCATATAAAACTTGGCACATATGAACCCTTATGTGATTTCAAAGAACCTACTGAAACCAATTGATCATGACTTTAGATCTATATGGAAAAGATCAAAAGTTAGCACATTCTTCTGTTTTTATTTTATCAATTTTCAGGCAATGACTTTACAGCAGTATTTGTACTGCATGGCATATACATTACAGCCTTTCCCTTCCCTCTATTCCCACTATACATTTATGAAGTCAGCTCTCAACAGTTATTTAAGAGCTGTCACTGCATACAACAGAATTGTATATTTTCCATGTGAATTTCTACATTTTTATGGTTCTTAGTCCTTTTCTTTAATTACACTAACCAGAATGGTAAGGCACACTCTCTTTTCTATAGTAACTGCTTTAGGGAATATCTTTTTTCCTGTCTAGTGTTTGCCTAGGATACTGAAAATAGTAATAAAAGAAATCTTTACCACTGAAGTACACTTTTAAAATATTTTTCCTGACATATGTTGTAAAGCATTGCAAAAATTGCATTGCGAAATGCCCATCAATCACTAAGCCACTTTAATTGTTCCTTCAGAAACATTTGTATAAACATTTAGGTGTACTAATACAGGGGAAAATATTAAAATACACCATTTCTTTCTCTTATTTCTAAAGATATTGTTCCATACTTCCTATAGCAACCTGGATCAACCATTGACTTTTAAGAAATTCCAGCAAATTTAGTCAAACACTGCTTTTACTGTATACGCTTACAAGTATTCCTATTATCCTAAGGCATTTTGTAGAATAGCTAATAGTCATTTCATAGTTCTAGATGTTTAAAGATGAAAATATTTCTAATGAAAAGAACTTACATAGTAGAAAATCCTAGCATGACATAATACATTAGCTATACAAACACAACCCTCAGGGTGCTGGGAATTGCATCAGGTAAGCAGAGAATGAAAAAATAAAGGAGCCTTGGGACTTTCCAAAGATTACTTTGTTCTGTCATGTCCCAAGGAGTGCAGCACTATCACCTCTTCAGTACCTGGGGTACTTCAGGCCTGGGGCATATGAACAGTCAAAACAGACCCACATAACTTACACAACACAAAGACATTCTACAACATGTAGAATTAGTCAATGTTCAATTTTGCTTAGTTCAAATGGAATCACCTTATGCTGACATTGAGGTAATTATGGAAGCAGGATAATTGCACGGTTGGATCTTAGCAGTCTCTTCCAACCCTAATGATTCTACAGATCTATGGTTTGGCATCTGAGCCAGTGATCCTGAGGGGCCAGTCAAAAAGCTGGTTAGAGTGTTTCCAAATCCATGACATGGTTAATTTGGATGTGGGTCCAGACTTGACTACACATCCAGGTATATCAGAAATGAATCAAGAAATAAGTTTTTATAGCATGAGGAGAAAGCTAAATTCAAAATTTCGAAACCAGCTATGCAAGTGCTTATCTCAAAAACATGAAGAGAGTTACGAAGATGAACTACCCACTGTATCTGGGCAGGAAAATTAATTTATGCTGTAGGTCAAAAGAGTTAAATATATGTACATTGATAAAAAAGATCTTCTAAGAAAACAGCATATAATTTTTTACAGGATTAAGGATCAGGAAAAGAATAAAACAATATAAGTAAATACATTCCCATGCCAGAGGTCAGAGGAATTGCCAGAAAAGCAACAGAATGAAAAAAAGAGAAAATTTAGGCTGAAAAGTGCAAGGCATTCCTGTTCTGAGAGAAAAAGGACTCTTCTCCCTCAAGGAAATGATGGAAATGTTAAAAATGTTTAAAAACACACTTGACAGAACACTATGAAATATACAATAGGGAACAATTATGCATCAGCAGGGAACTGGTCTGAATAATGTATTATAATAGGTCATTTCCATTTCCATTTTCTATGATTCTCCCAAAAATCAACACTTAAATTTGCAGTTATTTGTATGAAGAAAATGCTGGAGAAAACCCAAGGGATGCATATACAAGCAAAAGGAGAGGCTAGAATTACTCCACAGCAAGCCAAGGGAGAGAAAAGAAAGGCTTGAAAAGTGAGGAGTGGTGAAGACGGCCAGAAATTCTATCCTCCGGGCAATGTGAAAAATTTGTCTGTGGCAGCAAAAGAAAAATGGTGAGACAAATATCACAGACTGACAACCAAGTCTGTAATTTAAAATCTGTAGGAGTGAGAAGCAGTGAGGCCTTGAATACTTCCACATTTTTATTTTTATTTTTTGATGAGAATGAAAAAAAATCTCTGGTTATTTTTGAATCCACCAAACATTCCAAGCTACTTTTAGTCCTGTTAACTTCCAGATCTCACCTTTGAAATTAACAGTTTATGAAGTACCTAAACTTGCTTTGAATTTACAACTTCTGATACTTCCTCCTTATGTAAGTAGCAGACAGCAAAACCCAAACTTCTGAAGAGATGGGAGACCAAGGAGAAAAGGAGGGAGACAGGAGAGATTTCAGATATTGAAGATTTTCATGTTACAAAATGTGGTTCCTGGCATCCAGGACATCATGGGGGCAAAGCCCGGGGCAGACCTTATCTGGGCCTCAGCAATTCCCAGCAGGGGACCGGGCTACCGAGCTGTGTGCCGGATGGCTACTTGGCCCCTCCAGCTGGAACCTCACCCAGGCCAAAGGAGGTCTGCAGCAGGCTTTTATTTCAATGGATGAATCATACTTTGGTCTGCAGTCAATTTTGCAAGCCAGTATGATGCTGCAATCTCCTCTGTATTTCCAACTCCAAACTGGGATGCTTGGTCTTATTTTTAAAATGGTTTCCATTGGAATTTAGAAAACATAACGAGAACACATTTCTGTTAGCATACTCATAAATGCTGTGTCAGGGAGTTCAAAAATGAGCATTTATAGTATTACAAGGAATGCACACTCCCAAGCCAGCTCATCTTTACTGCTGGGGGCTGCACACCCGTACAGCCATGGATGCAGATGTACTGGTCACTAAATATACTCGGAGGGGAACAGGTGACATTCCAGCAGAACTCCCTCAGTGCTGGATTAGGGAACAGTCTTAAATCCTCGTCTGTCTCGTAGGAAGCACAAGCTGACAGAGAGGCGGTGAATCAGACTTCCTGCCAGATCCAGCCTGCGCTTCTCTCCATTCAGCCTGAGCTTTCCGTTAGATCAGAGGTTACATGTGGTCCTAGCTACTGCATCTGCTCTTCATGGACCCCCTGCCATCAAAGGCGTGGGTGCTAAAAAAAAAAAAATTAAAAAAATTTAAAAAAGAATATTTTTGGATGGCCTCACAATGGCTATTTCTTTGCAAATGCTTCACTGGAGGAAGTTGAAGAAATTCCATGCATAACACATTTGGAAATTTCCCTCCTTTAAAATGAGTAAGAAGCACAATCTCCTCTTTGAAAATAAACAAACAAACAAATAGAAAAAAGATTTTTCAAGAATGCCCAGAGCACAATGCTCAGGAAATGAGGCAATTTTGTATCTGGATTACATTACCTGAAACAAAGCAAATAAAAGTTTAAGAAAATATTTGTAAAAGCAGCTTATGAGGTTACATTAAAAACAATTGCACCCATTTTTATTTAAGTGGAAATGGCCAACTCTCTGTAAGCAAAAACTAACAGTTAGCAGATGCCATTTTTTTAAACGTAGGATGAGCAATGAATAAAAAATGTCGTTTTATAGTATCTTTCAGGCTACTTCTATAGGATCTTAGAAGACATCTCAGGAAAGAACTGGTCATTTTAGTAACATTTATTAAGGGTTTAATATTTATCCCATTAATTTATTTACTTTGATTTGAAGTTCCTATACCAGGCAAGTAATATAATTGCAATCAAGCTGTGCAAGTACAGAAATAATTTAAAACACAAATGAAGCAGCTTAGCACATCCATACTAAAACTGAACTGACGTTATAACCTAATAAGTTATTCTCCTCCTACAAACTGCCTTGCAAGTGGACATGGTTTGAGGGAAATACTGAGGAAATTGAAAGCACAGCCAGTAGTCTTTAGCTCCAAGGCAGGCAAACTCCCAAATCCAGACACCGGCCTTCTGGAATTGTGTTACTGCTAATTACTAATTGACACTCTAATAGTGCTTAACTTTTAAATATTCTGCTTCCTCCTGTTTTCTCAACACGTTCTTATTTCTTTCATCTTGCAGAACATACAAACAAATCACCACAGCTGGTGAAAAGAGGAGCCAAGCTCTTTGGATGTGGCTTGGTGTTATAGCCACTGTGCCACTCTCTCACACCTAAGAGTGACAATAATGTAGAAGGCCTCAAGTTTAAGCTTTATTAACTTGAATTCTTCCTAAGACAAGAACAAAACCCTTAGCCCACGTAAAACTTATGTGGCTTCGTAACAGTATTAAAAACTTAATTTCTGCACATGTTCAAAGTAGTAAATTATCACAAAATTCATTCTGTCACTAGCCCAGGATTAACTATTATTCTCTACAGAACTCCTGCTGGTTTTACAGGATAATTTCATACAATTTTACAGGATAATTTCCCTATTTTATTCAAAAACTCATAAGATAGACTTTCATAAGGAACATATTCTCTGTTGACTTACAGGTGAACAATGAATTTTTAAAGAATACACGAATGTGAAGGATAAGAACCATAACAAGGTCTAAACTGTGATCAGTCTACCTTTACCACAAAGTTTCCATTGGAACCATCCAAAAGTAACACCTTCCCTATTTCACAATACTATCTTGCATGAGGATTGCTCTGAAAGTAATGTCTCCTATTCTGTTATGTTGGCCCACACTGCCAGAAGCAGATGTCGGTATGGCAGTAGAGGCTGAACTTTCCCACCAATATTCTGTTACGTGTTGTTGCTGTGTGACAGATGGCAGCAGAGGGGCAGTCTGACAAAATGGCATGTGACATGGAAGTGTGTATAGAGCAAAAGTGTATCACTGAATTCCTCCATGCAGAAAAATGGCATCCATTGACATTCACTGATGCTTGATGAATGTCTATGGAGACCAACAGTGGATCTGAGCACATGGAGGTGGTGGGTGGTGCATTTCAGCAGCACTGACAGCGAGTACCTCTCTAGGTGCAGATTTTTATGAGTGTGGCATGCAGGCTCTTCATTGCTGGCAAAAATGCACAGCTGCTGGTGGTGACTACACTGAAAAATCATATTTTGTAGCTGAGAACTTGCTCTATCAAGTAGCGTTATTGTGCTCTCTGTATCTAATGTAGTTTCCATGGAAATAAATATTTTTGGAGCAACCTACATATTTGTTTCTGCCATGCAAGATTTGAGAGGATTGTTTTAGAAAGGTAGATTTTTTTCCAAAAAGCCTGAGAAATTATAGCACAGTATTTCCTAAGACCTGAATCCACTGCAGATGAACTACAATGTTCTTATGCAGCATATATGGTGTTTATGTATGCAGAGAATATGATTTGAAATGTCACAGTTTTTATTAGCAAATTTTGGATATAATCTACGTAGACCTACTACCGTTTAACTATGTAAATTAATCTGTATTAGTATATGTAATGAGAAACCACCCTCACTGAATTACCAATAAAACTTATAACAAACATCTATTTTTCCTTCAACCCCGAGTCATCTTAATTTATAAAATATACTTCATTGCATTCTTTATCAGCATGATGTATCTCTTTCAGATACAAGTCAGCAACTAGTCACAAAGCCACGAAAAATTGGAGTGAGTGATGAAATTGACTACAGCAACTTAGAAAATGCAGTGAAAGGCTCCTGATGTTGCATTGTATGCTATGCAATATATATGGCACATCAATGTACATACATACACACATATATATAAAGATATAGCTAATTGCCATTTTCCCTCTAATATGAACTCTAGAAACTAAAAATAGAAAACTCATACTACAGCAAAATTCATGTTACAGCAATGGAATGACAACATGAAAGCCTGAATGATCCAATCACAAACACAGCAGGTCTTCCTAAACCAGAGACAATAAAAAATTTATGCTACCTGTTCTATTGTGTTTAAGCGCGGATTAGTTTTATTCACTTATTAATAAATTTAGGATGGTGTTTTTAGGCACTGGAACTTTGGCATCCACCTTCTCAATCTCTTTTGAAAAAGCTATAATGCTTTGGCAGAAAGCACAGGACTATGTCTGGTACTCAAGTCAGATATTTATTACTGCCCACAAAAGCTGCAGGATGAGAACCGAACTTCTGCCTCCACGTAATGCCTGACTCCCACCTCCACACAATTTTACCTTTGCCTGACAGACAAAAAACTAAAGAAAAGGGTAAGAACCCTGCAGGGCTAATTGTTGGCTGTCCAGGAAAACCTCTTCAGGTCTAGTTGGTAAGTTAGGTGCTTTCAAGCTGCCATCTTTACTACCCATGCTTCCCATGCTTCTGTCCTCTCTGGTTCACTTTCAGTTTCTAGGAAAACATTATTTTAGCTTGTGACCAGAGCCTATTTTTTTTAATAGGTGTTCCCCTACATAATTATTTTTTATGTAGTATTTATTTAGTATTAAAAAAAACCAACAACATGGAAAGCTAATTGTAGGAGCAGAATAGAGAGAACTCTGCCCATTTTATTTGTAATAAGCCACACTTCTCTTGCCTCCTTCTCAGATCAGGTCCCTGCATCCTCAAGAACAGGTTTTTTTTATTTATTTATTTGATAACAGTCTGCAAAGTAACCATACATCTCATTAAATTCTTATTCTCTGTACTGGCTGTCAGGCAAATGCACTGCAATAATTTCATTTCTCTCTTTAGGAGTATGCATGAGAGAGAAAAAGATTTTTATCAGGTACTTCTCTAATGCTTTTCTTTAAATTTTATCAGTATATTTATATGGGCAAATACTGCGATACTCAGCCATAAGAAATACTTTTTATGAAATCTCCTTGGTTTACAACTGTTCTGTCCTTAGAATAAAGCAGGGTGTTAGAGTAATGCGACAATCCCTATGACAATCCGGTACTGAGAAAGTAATACTGAGGAGCAGGAAGAGCTGGTTGCTAAAAGGTCAGATCTTAATTAATTTCAAATGTTTTACACACTTAATGTGATTCAGCTACGCTGAATAATCCTTAAAACACAACTGTTTACAGATTAATTTGTAAAGATGTCCTAGAAGTCTGTCAGTTGTTTTCCCTTTCACCACTCCAGTAATATGGAGTGCCACTTCTTTGACATTTATAGCCAGAAATGACTGTTCAATGACCTTACCTGTACACTTGTAGTCTGAGGCTACTCCCTTAAGCCCAGCATCAAACACGGACACTTCGATCTTCTGCTTTCTGTGGTGGCAGCTGAGGAGCACGGAGGGCTGTGATACAACCAGGTAAAGAAATGGCTGCAGCTCTATGTCACCTGTGCCCCTGCGACCAGGCTGCCGAACGATAGTTATACCAAGGGCTTGTCGAGCAGAGGACCTTGTGGAAGCATGCAGGGTTTCCAGTGACAGAAGACCTGTTTTTCTTCCAGAAGACAGGGGAACATTGCTGTTCAAAAGGTCATCGGCTGTGACAGATGAAATGGACGGCTGACTGGGCCTCTTGGTGTCATGGCTGCTACCTGAGCCTGCCTCTGGAAGGTTCAAGGAGCTTTTGCTTATTTTCTCACCATCTTTCTGATCTTGTGGTGATTTCAATTTAGGTAAAGCAGTGCATGAGTAAGTCATTAAGGAGATCCGACTCGCTGTAACAAAAATGTCAAAAGGGATGAAATTGAGGTTCTTCACAATGGACGACTGGCGGGAGGGCTGGGCAATGCGGTGCTGGCTGGTGCCACTATGCTGCTCAATCTGAACAATTCTGATCTTAACGCTGTCACTGCCAATTCCACTGTCCTGTGCCCCACTGTACCGGGAAGAAGTCTCAACCATTCCTCCATCTGATACATCCATTTTTTTTTGCTCTTGTTTGGAAACCTTCAAATGAAAATAGTCTATTAGCTTATGATATCCATATCCCAAATGTTTCCATTTCAGTGGCAGCAAACAATCACCATATAAACATGATGTCAAAAAAGAGAATCATAAAAAATATCTGCCAAGTTAACTTAAACACAGTAATCGCTCAAGAAAACACAGCAGGTGTCTGTTCCAATGAAATGATGACTCACAACGGATGAAGTGCCAAAAGAATATGTGAAGGAAAAATAAAAGGAATAATGATTTCTAGGTTTAAACTTCATTCTTCAAAAAAACTCATTTGTTATACTCTAAAGATTCTACAAGAAATTTATGGCTTAATATGGAACCATATCTCTGTAAAAGAATACACTGTAAATAAAAAGCCTCGTCATAATTATTTTCCAGTTTTGAGTACTGACATTTTTCTGTGATTGTAAGAAACAGAATGCAATATAAATCTAATACAAAATCAAAAAATGACAAAACAGAAATTGTGAGCTGAAAAGTGTAAATATTATGTTGTAGAAAGAATATTTTTCTTAGAGAAATGGAAATGACAGCTGCCTTATATGAAATTCCAAAGTTGAAGTATCTGTAGACTGCCATTGTGACAGAGTGTGATTCTTAGCTTCTCAGGGCCCACCCAGTGTACATGATCTCATCTGTGACATCCACAGGGTTTCAGATGAGAAATCATTGCATATCGACGCATTTCAAAAAGAAAACATACATCACTGAAGAGATAGTAAAAAGAACTTCTATTGTAGGAAATACTACAGTGAAACAAAACAAATCTGCAGGGTTTACTACCCAGGGACAGAGTAGTATAGCAAAACAAAAAGACCCAAGACAAGGAGGTGCTTCAAGTTGCAAATAATTCACTTCAAATACTGCTGCTGAAATAAACAGAAATCCTACAAAGAACTTGAGGACAAGGTAGGAAGTCTATACGCAAAACTATTTGGAAAAAAAAGACCGCATAAATTCAATAATAGTAAAACAACAGTGATGTAAAGCCAACTCCTGTGATTCATACGGAGCTTGCAGTTGTGCATCACCCATCATAGCTTGCGCAGCATAACGAGCACTTCCATCTGTGATGCCCAGAAGAAACGTTTCTGCTCCATATAGTACAAGTTAGCATAAGAAATGCCCTAAACAATCAGATTCAAGACCCAGTACACTGTTTTTGACAGCAACAGGAGGACACAATACTGGGAGAGATGTAGACCCCGGTACTTCCTGCAATTTGCTCCCTCTGTAGAAATTAAGTGGTTGGAAGTGTTAAAGAAAAACTGCCTTTTTTTAAAGGTTTCTTTATATTGTTCTTTCTGAAACAAAGGGAAAAAACCCTCCCCCTCTTTCTTTAAAGGCATGGCTATACTGGAGAAAAGTATTTCAGAGGAAATCCTAAGCAGAACCCTTAACTAGCTGAGATTTTCTTTGAAAAGGTTTTTGCCAGCTCTGGTTACAATCTTTTCTGATTCACTCATGTACATATTTTTCAAATAACCAATAAACTTCCTTGCGGCTGATTTGTATGACAGACTCATATCACTGACTTGTAAAAGTGGTATCACTTTTAATGCAGCCTCTGTAAAAATATCTGGAGACCATTCTAACGAATTACTTACATTATAAGCAAAGAAACCACGACTCCTCCTGATAAGCTAGCAAAGGTATACTGTTTATGTCTCAGCCCCTCTGTCTGGTAAACTATAAAGCATTTCGCTCATATCCTGTACTGATGGTACTTTCAAAATGACAAAGATTGTTTCATTGCTCGTACATTCAGGGCCAGCAAAAGACGGAAGGGATGGAGCTATGGAATGATGCTGCTATATCATTCCATGGAAATACTGACTGAAAAGAAGTAGAAGGCATGTGCTAATACACCCAGCACTTAATTGATGCATAGCCTTCAATTCAGAACTACAAAAAATATTCTTAGAGTGCAGAGTTCTGCAGATAATTGCTTCCTGTTTTCTGAATGCATTTTCTCATTTCTTTAGGTCAAATGTATTTGACTAAAAACCTAGTTATTTTTGTCTGTGTTGTTTATAAGTCAGTATGTATTAAATACGCTCATCTATGTGCAGCACCTCAAGGAAGGTAGAAAAGCAACTCCATCCCCATTCAGATCTTAGCATCTCTGCTAAGACTACCGCAAGGGTGTTAATTGGTCCCAACTGCTGTGTTTCCTGCTACGTGGACACTCAACTGAAAGAATTACTGAGGCCCCTGAGTCAATTCATGCAGGTCACTGAACAGCAGTCAGATGGCAACTTCTGCACAGTATTAAGCAGCTTGAGACGTGAACCACCGCCCCAAATGCAAAAAGCACCACATACTACTGCAATTTTCCATGCCACCCATTTCCACAGTTAAACTTTGACTTATTTATTCTCTTACCATATATATTACAAAGGTTGGAACAAGTGAGGAATGATTTGCAAGACAGCCTTTAATAACATTACTGTTTACACAATAAAGGTGCAGAAGTACCACGGGAACTTTTTGCATCTATTTCTGCTCAGTAAGCACTGTGTCCTCTTCCAAGTCGCACAATTAACCCAAAAATATGCCTAGTAATAAACGTGGGCATCATTTAGCTATTCCTCTAATGGGATAGCAGACAAGAGGGAAGGACCCTCAGGATAACTCCTCCTAAAAGATTTTTGCTTTATTACAGAATAAATGGGCCAATACTTTAAAGATGTCAGGAACAGCAATATCAGCTCGCTGCTAGCAAATGCAATGGTAACATTTATCATTGGGCTGTATTATATCAATTCTCTTACTCTTTACATAACCCATTTAAAATGAACAATAAAAGTTTTCTTTAATTAGCTACTGGTGTGCATTAACATGATTATGATTAAACCATAAAAACCAACTGTACATTACTCTGGTCCCCTATCCCATGTGTTTTAAATTATTTTAGTTGAAAATGTACTTTGAGTCCCTTTTAAAAGTTCGACCTTCTGCTTTCAGAGAATTAAATGCATATTACTGTAGTGGAGAAGATAATGTTTCAGACCTCCAGGCATATATTAAACACACTGGCAGCACATTAGACAAAATGCTTTACTTATTAGATACTTCCTATTCTAAACAGTGTCATCAAAGGCTAAAAACAAAATCCATATAAAAGCTGCACAATGCTTCCACACAGAACCTGTGCCAAAATCCCTGTACTTTCCAACTAATGAGGAAAGGATGTGTACTCTTAACATATGAATGTAAGATTTTCCAAGCATTCACTTTAGGAAACAGGACTATTGATTCCACATGGCTTATGTTAAATGAAACGGTATTGGTAAAATAACCTTTAAGATATTTGGCATGATAACTGTAATTAAACAGTATTCAAAGGAGTAAAACAAAAGGGAATTTGGTTCCACAATGGCTAATTAAAATAAAATGAAAAAACACAGCATGTCATCTATCAAGATAAATTGTTATTGTTTAAGAACTATTTAAATACTGTTAAAATATACTTTTAGATAACATCTGAAAGGACTGGAAAAATATTTGTGGCTTAAAAATGGATAGTTTGGCGAAGAAAAAAGTATAGGATGCTGAAATTTTATGCTGAGATAATAGCTTTAAAGCTTTGAGCATAACCAGATGGTACTTAAATCAGAGGAATTCTACAGTTTCACTGTCAGAATGAGTTGCAATATGGAAAGGTTTTCAATAGCTAGAAAAAACATGTCAAGATGATAGTTTACTTAGATCACTTTGGTGCATTTTCTTGTCTTTTCACAGTTATATATTCTATCAATACTAGACACCATAGGAAAGGTGTTGAAAGCTACACGAGTAGCTAGGGAACAACGGCTAATTCTTCCTTTTCATGTGTTGAGATAGGTAACTTTTCTAGCTTAACCCCTTGAGTTCAATAGGGCATATGATATATATATCTATCTAGTGAAAGGGCACGGAAATAGCACGTCCTGCACACCGAGTACACACTGAGAAGTATATCATAAAATCAAGAGTAAATAAATAGATTTGCTTTACAGAATTGGCAAGCACTCCCACCTGAGGTCAGTGCAACCGTAGCCAGGTAACTCTTATTTATTTTCTATTTCTGATAAAAGCTTTCAGATGGTAGAGACTTAGCCTCAAAGTTTTCACTTCATAAAGAGAGGCAATAAAATGATCAAGGTAAACACAGAAATAGACTTTAGACTATTAACATGTTTTCCGAATCAGAGAATGGTGTTGTACAACTGACAACGTTTTTCATTACATCTTCACATTCTTAGTCTCTCAAGAGTTTTCAACAATAGTAAATGTAAACACGTGCAAAGTTTCACTATAAACCTTCCTATCATTTTTATTTTCTTTTACTGGTACTTTACAGACTAATTCGCTAATTAATAGATCCACTGTAAGCAATATAATCTTTGGAAGTGCAACTGCTCAAGATCAAAAACATCTACATCTGCATAATTTTTCCAGCTTCTCAGATTAATTATGGTTATATAATGGCTCTATTGAAGTAAAATTTCCAGCCTCCAGCATAGCCATTCCTTAACTCTGATCAAAAACCTTCAGCCAATCATGAGATCATTCTTCACATTACATAAATTATGGAAAGAGTCACAAGTGTGAAACCACAGAATCAAAGTGCCAATCACATCTGGTACATCGCTGTGACATGTGACCTAGTTCTATTTCTCTTGCTAAAGTAGTAGTATTTTCATGGAAATAAAAACTGCTTACCACAGAAACTGAGCTACAGAAAAGGAATGTCTTTCATTTTTTTTTTTTTCCCCCTGTTGTGCTTAAACTGGAATCAAGAAGAAAACATTATGTATTTTCTTTCTGGATTTATTCTAGATACTTGATCTATTTCATCAAAGATTCTCTAACTGTCTTTGAGGCACCACTGTTTTCTAAAGATTTATTTTTTTGTAAAGCTGTTTACTAAGTTGTTCTACGAAGCAGTTTTATTTTGATTTGTATATACGTTATAGGAATGACTAAAATTCTGGTAGTTATTTTTTACACTGACACATTAATCTCAGACGGAAAATATAATGAAACACACACACAAACATTTTAGAGTACTAAATTACTTCTACCGGTCTAATACAATTACCCTTAAGTTTTAAATTAAAACTTCAGTCCTGCAGCTTACTATAGACAAGTTGGTATTTGTATTGATGTAACAATGCAGAAAGAGTACTATATCCAAAACTTCCTACAAAAAGGGAACTATTAAATCAAGTAAAACTGAGGAAACAGCAATATCAGAAATTTCTGAAACAGTTTATTTCATATAAAAGTCAAATGTATTTTTTCACTAACGGATTTTCCTTTTAATCAGAATTTGCTGTAAAATTACATGATCATGGTGCATACAGTTTCACAGACCTACAGCATTCAGTTTTAGTTTCTACAACACTGCAGGAATTATATGAAAGATGGGAGAGCAGTACAAACTCAGCTTTTTTTCTGTAATGTTCTTCCAGCTCCTCAAATCTGGGTTAAGAGGCCACATTCTATTAAACATTGATGCAAATATGCATAAATCAAAGCCATGCTAAATGTTCCAATTGTAACATGGTTATATGCAAATGCTAAATCCTAACTCCAGCAGAATTATTGTTTTTTAATCTTAATACAAACAGTATGTTTATTATGCTATACTACTAAAGGCCAGTAAGGCCCTACATTCTTTTGTTTGTTTTTAAGGATGTATTTACAAGTTGAAAGAGAAACAGGTTGAAATCTGGCAGAATTCTTTGTCCAACAGCAACTGTTCCATAACATTTGTTTCGAAACGTATTATCTTCTGCTACTTTTTCAAATTTAATTTCAGATATTTTAAGCTTACATCTTTTTTTTTAACATTAAAAAACATCTGCATTAAAATAAATATACATTTTTACTTTAACACTTTTACATTTTTACAATGAGGATTTGTTCATTTTAGCACATTCTTTTTCAGGTTAGGACCAAGAAACAATCTTTTCCCATGAGAAACTTGCTTGTATACTTCACTTGGGCCTGCTAAAAATATTTCATCTTGATTTTGCATGATATGCTCTTAACATTTCAGCATTAAAATGTCAGTATTAGACTGCTGTTGTACTAGTCTCAAATTGAAATCCCATTTCCATGCAGAAAGATTACTCAACCAAATTGTGGTTTAGCATTGATCTGATCTTACAGAAAGAACTTTGTCTCACCAAGCTAACTAAATGTCATGAGGCTGAGTGAAGTCACATACGCTGATGTGCCCAAGTATGCTGAAAAAATAACAACAAAACAAGCAACAACAATCACACAAATACGTGCAAGTTTAAATACCTAAGGCTGTAGTTTCACAACAGAAAGATTGCTCTCAAACAATAGAGGAAGACCAATGGTCATACTTCAGAGCCCAGTACGGCAACACAAATAGGTTTGCCATTGCACAGCCTGCAGTGGGATTACTTGAAGGGGTATTGCCACTGTCCAGCCCTGGGAAATCACAGTGCTACTGAGTGGCACTTCCTACAGTATTGGGATTAGGAGTGAAACAATCTGGGTCCAACACACTATGTTTTCTTGACCAGGTGATCAATCATGGATCAGAAACTCTCTTAAGTGACAAGGATTTTTAAAGTTAGAACTCAACAATTTTTAGATGAGTTAAGAATACTAAATACAGAAACATCAGATGATTCAGTGCTATGGCATCTGGAAATGAGAAGTTTAACAAAGTTGTTTTCTCCCATTGGAGTAAGTTGGAATATTCTGCCATTGACTAATATTCAATATTCTGTAAAATAACTGAAAAGATGCAGAACCAGATGCCAAATACCTTGGCAGTGATTCAAAGCCGGATTCAACAAAACCTTGGAATGCTAGTTTAGGCATTGTTTTCTAGGAAAGGATGAATGAATGTATGAACAACAAGATTAGTCATTATTCTAACACAGTAAATTGTTAGCTAACTATGAGAATGTAGAATCTACCTGCAGCCCCTTAATCAAACAAGTGTAGAGCTAAGTAAACCATGTACCAAATGAAATGCACATTTTCCTTCAGATATATTAGAGCCTTATATGCTTTCAGAATCTTAAAGACAATTAAAATAACTAAAACCACAGCCGATAAGGAGATATTACACACAAACATTGCCCAAGTCAACAAACTTCCTTCTACACTATTTCCAGTAATGTCAGACTGAGTCAGACTACATGCCAGAAAAATCCACAGTGCAGCAATCGCCAGTGAGAAATATCCAACTGCTGGCACACAATTGCTCACTGAAATATATGCCGAGATGTTGAGTGCCTAAGGTTTTAAAACTTCCAGATGTCTGGAAAATTATCTTTTCTGCCTTAATTTTCTTTTTTTTTTAAAAAAGGTTGTTACATCTCACGTGTATCACACCAGATACACTTCTACTTTGTTCAGTGTTGCACTAAATCATATTTCAGTGTCTGTAGAGCACTTTACAAAAGGACATCATGGATAAGTAAAGCATGTGAAGTACCATAAGAACTAAAGACCAGGAAATTAAGAGTTTCAGAACACAGTTTGGTGTAGGCCATCACAAAATATTCACGTACTTCATGTACAGCAAAATAAGAGTTAAAGAAAAGTAGAAAATTAATGAATGGAACAAAAAAGCCAACAGCATAGAAGTGACCAATGTTCTGCTTGAATTACTACATAAATACTAACAAATTTTAAATGCTTACAGAGATAATCTTTATTATGTACTTCTATTTATATTATATATACAAATGCATATCACAAAAATGTATGTCTTTTATTTAAAAATTAGTTTTCAATTTTACCTAATGAAAAATTGTCCATCAGACTGCAGCACAGACTGCAACACTCCTGAAATACTTGCAATTGAGTTCAGGTTCTGCTTGCTTAGAAATACATGAACACTAGTTTCAACTGCCAGAGTGGGCAATTCATCCAGACTAACCTCCTGACATTTATTACTGGATTGTATCATATTAATCAAAGCCACAGGGCCTACAGAAGTCCTCTGTGGGCCTTGTAACTGGAGGCAGCAAGGAGAAAGCCTGGTCCCCATACTGAAGATTAATTGCTCTCAATCTTAAAACGTAGTTCACTGCAATTTTACAATACTGGCTTTTCTGGTAGATGGCAGAATACATCAAACACACACAAATAGCTAAACTCTTAATTATACTTCCATTCTGAACTGCGTGTCTGTATCTGGGAAGGAACAATATTAAATTCTTGGCCTTGTTCAACAAATACCTAGTACAACACTGGAATGTTCAAGACTACTGGGAATTATTGCTGCTGAGATAAATGAACTTCTCTGAAAGAGAACATAGCACAAAAATAAATTGTTGGGATTCAGATGGACTCAGAAACACTAAAAAATTAGATATTTACTGTCTTTATACTTATAGATTAAAGCATATTAACATTAAAAAAAAAGCAAACAAAAACCTTTGCTAGTATCAGAATTGCTAATTTTCCCAGAACTCCTCCTTTGAATCCTATAAGACAGTTAACCAACACAACTGTCTTTTCCCACTGAGTTCAGTACAGAGGAAGAGGCAGCAGTACACACAAAAATTTTCATGACAATTGAATTATCCCTTCTGCACCAAAGGACTGCTATGACAGATGAATCTTAAAATTATGAACTAAATGGATGCCTCATCAACTATGGAAAACAACAACAACAACAACAAAATAGGTGATGGTAATTAATTAGGACGTGTAGAAATTGTGGGACCTGAACATGATGTAAATGGTATGGAATAAGTGGTGAATATTGTCTTAGTTTCAGCTGGGATGGATTTATCTTCATTGTCTGGTATAATGCAATATTTTGGTTCTAGGAGGAAAACAATGCTGATAACACACCAATGTTTATAGTTGCTGCTAAGCAATGTTGTACAGAGCCAAGGCTGTTCTCAGTGAAGGCTTCAAGGAGCTGAGAGGGAACAGAAAGAGGAGACCTGACTTAAACTGGCCAAAGGGATATTCCATGCCATATGATATCAGTTTTGGAGGGTATGGAAGTTCATCTCACTTGCTTCTGCTGCTCATGGGCTAACTGGGCATGGGTTGGGGGATGGTGAGCAATTGCTTGTGCATCACCCGTTATACATTCATATATATATATAGTCATAACAATTATCCTTTTCTCTATCTTAGCAAATAGTTTTATCTGAACCCATGGGTTCTACTTTTTTTTCCAGTTCTCTCCTCCATCCCACTGGGAAGTGGAGAGTGAGCAAATGAGTGTACGGTGCACAGCCACCTGTTGGGCTAAACCACAACACCTTTGTCAACTGATTTTTTCTCTAAAGCTGACATAGTAGACAAGCTAGAATAAACCAATTTTCTGCTAGTTCAAATATATTTTATTTATGTAAAAGATTAAAATTAATAAAGCTATGATTCCTGGGCTTATTCCAGAGATATGGAAGAGTAGTGTGTCCCAGATCTCTGTTGTTCTAAATGTCTCAGAAAAAAGTTAACAGTTAGGTAAGGATCAAACTATATCCTTCCATTCAAAATACCTACTTTGAATACAGTCATCTCAAAATTTCCATGGTGTGACTGTAAATGCAATTTGTGCCGCATTGCAGGGGCACAAATGAAACTCTAAGGTAATTTTAAATATGTTAAAAACAATCTGCTTAGATTTGAAGCATAAGCGTAAGTTATGCATGCTTGCAAATTCCAGGCTAACATACAACTCAAAGCATTTGTTCATGAGACATTTTCAGATATTCACTGTGTATGCATGCATATCCATATCCACAGGCATGCATACATTTTTCTGAGTCATCCTGATGTGCTCTGCAAAATGGACCCTTTCTCTTAAGCCTTACTACTTTAGGATGAGTTTACTTTAGTTCCTCACTTCTTTAGTTTTCTTTGCAGGAAAGAAGCCTCAAAGAGTCTTAGTAACAAAGTAAATTTACAGCCATGTTCCCAATACATGAATTGCATCTAGGTTTCTACTGGAATAAAAGCATCTGCTTATAGGAAGTATCAAAAAAGTACTGCACAGTCCTTCAAAAAGATCTTTCTGCTGTTTTTGGCAATAAAATCAAATGATGAGACAAAGCTTCCTATCAATGGAAACAGGGTATGGTGATGACTCAAGATACTGGCAAGGACTTTATTTTGATAGTATCCTTGAACAAACCAAAGACCACTTTATTTTCAGGAAAACATCCGACAAGTGGCTATGTGGGATTCCAAGTACTGGTAGTGCTACCAGGAAAATGATGCAAGTATTATTCAGCTATTCCAGCTAAGGGTTTTTATTGGCACTCTCAGAAAGTTACATTTTTAGCACTCCCTCTGACACTGTCAAGTTGCAAGTTTACTTTTAAAGCCTTATGAACAGAACAGCCCACTGACAAAAAAAGATCAGAAGATGACCACCCGTCATTTATATTTCAAAACATTCAGCTATTCCAAAATTTTAAATGCTGCATTAAAAGAAAGATGTCACAAACAAAACAACATTCATATATACAAATATGTGCAAAAGTTTGTCTTCATCTGAACTCCTCACAAGTCACTCTACCAAAGAAGATAACTTTGCTCAACAGAAATCATAAAGCAAGACTCTAATGCAAAAGCTTCCATCTGATTTTAACAAAGATGAGGAAATACTTAAGACATTATAAAAATTCTTAGAGTAATATGACTATAGCTAATCCTACTCAGCATAAAACTGGTTGCACAGTTACACAAGAATAATAGATTCACAGAATCACTCAGATTGGAAAAGACCTTAAAGATCATCAAGTCCAACCATGACCTAACCATTCTACCCTAACTCTAACAACCCTCCACTAAATCATGTCCCTGAGCACCACATCCAAACGGTTTTTAAACACATTCAGGGATGGTGACTCAACCACCTCCCTGGGGAGCCTATTCCAGTGCTTAACCACCCTTTCTGTAAAGAAGTGTTTCCTGATATCCAGCCTAAACTTACCCTGGCACAACTTGAGGCCATTTCCCCTCGTCCTGTCACCTGTCACCAGTGAGAAGAGACCAACCCCGTTCTTGCTGTAAGCACCTTTCAGATACTGGAAGAGAGCAATAAGGTCTCCCCCTCAGTCTCCTCTTCTCCAGAGATTACTGCAGCCCTGACTCATGCAAATTCACTGAGAGGAACCTGTAAATATCACTTCATTCTAAACAGTGAAATAACTTAGACCTGTTGAACATCTTTGCAGTCATTACATCTTATACAAACAGATGGCTAATCTCCTTCATGTTTAAACTCACTACTGCTAAAGAAGAAATTTTATTCATACAAGTATTATTGTCACTCTTTAACTAATAAGAAACTCTTTTGAACTTCTACTAGTACAGGTAAATAAGTTTTTGAGAAAATACCCACACCTGTTTTTCCTGCCAAAATCACTGGCATGAGTTACAGAATGTCACATTCTGTTAGGCAGTTTCTGGTGTTGCAGCATTACCTGAGTATGAAAGCCAACTACCACTGGCCACAAAAACTGAAGAAGTAGGAAGACAGCTATTAACAGCACTATACTCTGAAAGATTATGTCTACTTGAAGACATTGATAATCATGATAAAATATTCCTTAACAGGACAGTACTGAAGTGAAATTCTGGCCTTATGAAAAACCATATGAGATTAAGCAGCATATTTTATCCCAAATTGACCAATCAGATCACAAGTGGATAAACAGTGTCTCCTGCCAACTACTGAACAATGGCTTTCCCTCAGAGGTAATACCTGGTTTGGTTTCTCTCCATCCATTTCCTGAATTTCACAAACAAGAAAAAATAGCATCAAGACTTCCAATCTGCTTTCAGCTTTGGCTGAGAACACAACGTAATATATACTATTTGAGAAGACTGGCATACAGAGGGATCATATTAGCTTTATTTACCTCTAAAATATGTTAAAAAGAATGAAAAAGACTGCTTCTCATGAAGGAAAGTCAGAGGAAAGAGAGGATTCTTCTTGCAAAGAAAACACAGTATTTCAGAAGCTAAGATTGCTCACTATCCACCAACAATGACTTCAGTTATGTTTCCACTGGCTTTCACTGCCCTTTCTGTTCTTATTCCTCAGCTTTCCCTTTAAGAAATAAAACAACATTTCACTTGCAAATCAAGGGAATTAGATCATCCATGTGTTTATAATTAGTGTCAAGAATGGTCTTCCACAGTAACAAGCAGGTGATGTTCTATATAGTCAAGAAACTAACTATTGGTGTCTCAAGGTAATGTTGCCTCACAACCAAACTCCAATGTATGCCAGCATTAGATGACTTGAAGGATAAGATTAGTAAGGATCAAAGAATGCAAAGCACTCAGTCATTCTTCGTGTGACCTACCACTCAAACTTTCGTCTCCTCATCAGATGATTAAGCAAATTATCGTTATGACACATTCAATATCCACAGTGTGAGAAAGTCCAAGCATGTGCTCTCTCACACTTCTGCATATGATGGTTTTGAGCCTCTGTGCTGTCCAGTCTTTTTTGAGATTCTGAAAATCACATCCCTCAACCTATTATTTTTTTCAACTATACTTGTGATTTACGAAAAAACTATCATAACTCTCATGTAGTTTCTGCTTTTCTTTATTATTATTACTTTTTACAAAGTTAGACAATTAGAGATTTTTCTACATGTTCTATAATTTAAGGAACAATTTGAATTTTGGACCTATTTTATAACAATATTTTTATAATCCCTATAAGGAATACTTCTGATTTTTTGATTAATACATTAAATAATCTGGAAATCCAAAGTTTTAAATTAACTTCATATACTGTTATTGGAAAACATCTTTATTTTAAAATGCAATAACATTTAAGTTTCTGATAATGGAATAATATCCACAACTTACATTTAAAGGCAGGGTATTTAATATAGAGACTGGTCAAAGTATTTCTCTCTTTTAGACTATCCCATTAAGGCTAGTGTCAGACAAAAGCAGTGCAATCCATACAGCAGACAAGAAGGTCTGGTTCACATAATAAGTAACACAGATTAAGAAAATAAAATGCACACGAAACCCAGTCAGTACAGGTCCTGGTAGAAAGTCTTTCTCCATATTTCTTTTAAGCCCCCTCCACATACTGAAAGGCTGCAGTGTGGTCTCCCCACAGCCTTCTCTTCTTTGGGGTGAACAAGCCCAGGGACAATCACCTCCCTCATTCTGCTGTCTACCCCTCTTTTAACGCAGCCCAGGTACAGTTGGCTTTCTGGGCTGCGCGCACATGCTGTCAGCACATATTCAACTTTTCATCTATCAGTATCCCCACATCCTTCTCTTCAGGGCTACTCTCAGTCAATTCACCACCCAGTCTGTATTGGCACTAGGGACTGCCTCAGCACATCAGAGATATAGGACTGTATGTGCTATACTATCCCCCTTTCCCTGAAATGAAAATTCACAGCTTAAAAATTGAAACAAAATTGAGCAGATATGCAAGCTCTGACAAAAAATGTGCACACTGTGAAAGAGAATTTTATCTGAGAAGTTTTTATGGATTCATATTTCAATGCCTATTGTTTCTGGGACATTCCTGTTAACCATTCACCAAGTTTGCTCTGCTTCTAGTCACTGCAACAATTTTCATACGTATAATGAAAAAAGTCTATAAACCCCTCAGGAAGCTACCTTCATACTACATTACCTTTTTTTATGTGCAAACACACTTCTGAATATCAAGACATACCTAAATTTGTGTGACCCATACAATATACAGAAACTGAGACTGTTTTGGCTCTCTACCACTGATTACCTTAAATTTCAGGAATCAAAAGGGAAAAGATAAACAGATTCTTCAAAAGAAACTTGTAAATGAGGATGCCAACTTCTCAAAGTTTCAGCATACTAAAAATACCTCCAATTACACAAGCTTTCCATAAGGATACTAACCAGCCGACATAACATCTGTGCAACATGTGCATCTGCCACTTCACACTTTGGCTGTCTGACTTCTTAAGTAGTATTATCTGGAACTTGTTTTACCAGTTCTCTGATTTTTATTATTTTTAAACAAAATACAAATGGAAAACAAAGTTATGTTTGTCTTCATTTAAAAAAATAGGGATACTATTTGATTTTTCTTTTCGTTTTACACAGTAGTAATACATTGATAAGCTCATGTAAAGTTTCATTTAATAGCTCTTTGCTCAAGAGAGCTTTCTTTCTTAAAGTATCATTGGCAAAAAAGACTGCTATGAACTCCATTAGCTATCCCTCCTTCAAATTTTATGAGATGCAATTGTAATTGCACTTTCGCACATATCTGCCAATGATCACTTTCTTTACTGTATCATGAAGCAACAACATGAGATTGATGAGAGTGCCATAAACTGAAATTATCTGCTAGAAGAGAACATATGAATGGCCCCACTGGTCAGACCAAGGGACTTTTTAGACTCCTGTTCTGCGACAGCAGATATGCATAGGAAAAAGAAGTGTAAGTAAAGAAGCATAGAGGAATACTCTTTCAAACTTCCAGAGCCAGTATTTCGCAGCATATCACAATTTATCATAAATGTTTTCTTAAGCTTAATCTGCAATGACAGAGAATGACATATCCTCTGCAGATACTCCTGCATTGTCTCTAATGTGATGAATCAATAGAGATTGATTCAGCCAGGCTATAAAGAAATCGGCTGCTATAGATGATATCTGTCCACCTTTTCCATCTTGGACAACTCAGTCAATAGTTAATTTGCTGCAGTTAGTGTGTTGCCTATCACTCGCTGAGGTGTCTGGTAGTATTGTTTGGGTCCTGAGCAGATAAGAGCTGTACTTCCTTCAGCCTTTCCTGTTATTGTGATGATTACAAGTAACGTCGTGACTGCTACAAAATGTACAATCTTTATATTAGTTAGACTCCAGAAATTTGTATTGTAAAAGAGCAAAAAACGAAAGTTGAAATAACTTTTGCTTTTTCCCCCCCCCATATTAATATCATTTATTCAGGAAGCTGGTGGGTTGTCTTTGCAATTTATCCGAGTGTGGGCTAAGCCTTATGGAACATGTCACATCTGCTGGTGGGGTTCACTCGAAGTGATTGGCCAACAGCCAGGTCTAGAAGCAAAACATCATCTGGCAGGCTGATGAACGCTGCTGAGGCCTGTGTTTGGAAAGCCTAGACACAGAGCTCAGAAGTCAAATACCTAGAAGCAGATACTATAAAAGCAGAAAACATCAACATGCCATGCCCTTAATTTCTGTAAGAAGACAAAGACTTTCTCACACCAACTTTCCATTCTTTTTGCTCAACACTGCTCCCAGATGAATGACAATTTGCGTCCATTGGTATTGGCTATTAATGCCAACTATGATTGGGATACATACTGTTATTATTTAAAATTCTAGCCAGACATTTCAGTCCCAGGTCACTCTGTGTGTGATTGTTTCACCAGTAGAATCTACCCTTCACCACCTCAACAGCTAAATTTTCTTTCTTCTTAAGTTGGACAGGAAGACTTTTTTTTTTTTTTAATACCATCGCATTTGTGCAGGATCTGCTGTATTCTAATCACTAACAACACGTAAGTGTAGTAACAGCAAGTAAGCTGAAGAATTCTGGAAGCTCTTTTCACTGCTCAGATGGCAGAAATAACGGAATGTGAGAGAGATCCTAGAGGGATCCAAAGCAGAGACAGTTTTCAGTTTCTACTTCTACTGTGTGCATATCTTTCCATACTTGCAAGAGTTGATTGTTGAGTGCTACGTTTATCACTGCAATTAAAAACTTGTGAATATGAAAAGAATGATGGATGGACAAGATGACATATATGGCTGTGATTGTTTCAAAAAATATGTTACACTTGTTTTCATTACTGTGTACTGTATTGTACTTCATTACAAATAATTATTATATTAGCTACCTGTGTGTCATTCAAATTCTGTGGAATAGGTATGAACTTAAAGCCTACTGGAGCAAGCAAGCAGAACATAAACAAACAAGACTATCTGGCAAATAGGGATGGAGAGGTTAGGAGGAAATACACTGCCAGAAGACAGAGAGTGGGTGACAACTTTAGATGACATCTTCTGCAAAAGATTTCAGATGTTGTATTCCATTTAATAAGCAAGCGTCTTGTATTCACTAGTACATCCGTTTTCTCACCTGAAGCCAAAATCCTCAAAAAATCCTCATATGAAGACAAAGTAAGGATTAGAAAATATATTTTAAGTTCTTCAGAGAAGGTAGAAAATAACTGCATTTTGTATTCATCATTACCTCCAAAGTAGATAGTAATTAAACAGGAACACTCTTTAGGTTGAGTTTAACCAAAATTAATATTTGCGTAGAAACAATATTTTTCATCAAGTCTAGCCTTACTTTGAGGCTTACAAAGAAGTAATTCATACAAAAAAACAAAAACAAAAACCAGATTAATGATCTCAATGACCATATTTCATTCAGGAGTAGAAGATACACTGACTTGCAGTAAGATATGTTATCCATGCATGCCTATATTAAAAGCAGCAGACCACGAAGAGTGTTGTTTTGTATTTCATTTCTTTTTCAAAGAGGAGTTTCTTGTATTTTCCACTTCTAAATGCTTGTATGACAAATAGATGCTCTCTTGCCAAAAATCTCCAGGTGTTTAGTGATGGACATCAGGAAATGGATTTGCCAGACTAAGCAATAAACTCCTTGGGAACTCACTTGTTCTATCACTAATCAGCACTAAAACCAATCATCATTTATACTGAGAGACTTTTACCAGAATATTAAGCTTTTAAGGCTGTTTAAGAAACTTTTAAAGGAAGCTTTTTTCTTCAAGAGAATAGACCTTTTATTAAAATTTCACCTATAATCTTAGGTGCATCACTGAAGAAATATAGTATATTAAATACACTTCACTCTCATATTTCTTTTCCTAGCACTTCTGTTTCTGCTCTCCGTGTGCAAGTATTATATCTTCTTCTTGTAAGATTTTGGCATATATTAATTCTAAAATAGTGAATAATTATGAAAAGGCGGCAACACTCTTTACCACTCAAGTAATTTATCATACCCCACATATGTATCCATACTTTAAAACTGCCAAGCAGATCAAAGCAATATTCTTTGCAACAATAGACTATACTCTATGAAGAAGTGAGTATAATAGGTATACCGTACATCAAAGATGAATTTATAAGAGAGTATAAAATTAGGGCTTACTGTAAGTAAAAACACTGCACTGGAGACGTGGCATGAAATTCTTCACAGAATATTAAAGCACTTAAGAAGAAGATTTACACATAAATCATCACTCCTTTATTATTTTTGTCTACACTATTCCTTACAGCATTGCTCTATAAACCACCAAATGTAGTCCGTTTGGAAATCACACCTTTAAAGATTAAACTCAGAGTTCCAATTTGATAACTACCTATATATTTGTAACCAAAACATAAAAGAGAGCAACACAGTGTATATTATTTTTGAGGCAAGAGACAATTACTTAATCCTTCTATTTACCCAGAACTTCAAGTTAAATCAAATTTTGTAACTAAGATTAATGATGTTTATATTTGCTCAACAATCCTCAGGATTTGATCTAGTACTATATTTGGGAAAATGTAAGGTTTTTTTCACAGCTTTAATGCTGCTTCCCCGCTATCCCCCCACCTTTTTTCCTTATTTTTCTCTTCCAATACAGATGATAAACATTTTTCCAATGGTAATCAAAGCCAGTATGTGTCCAGTGTATTTTTTTCTTTATTCTTCCAGCTTTAAAATACAGTTAGCTACTTCAAATGTTGCTTCCAGTTAACAGTTTTAGCTTCATGTTGGAAATCTACAAGATTTCATTAGAGTTCACTAAATCTCCTAATTTATTTAAGTTCATAAATCACTAAAAATTTCAGTTGTTAGTTATGCCTTAAAAAGTGACTAAAATGCAACAAGTCCAGTATCAATGTCAATCCATCAAAGCACAACTAATGCCTCCAACAAAACCGTGTACAGATAAACCATTAATGAAATCAAGTTGTTTTTGGATTTTGAAATGAAACACTGAGAGGCAATGGTTAATACCTTTATCAAGCAAAATGGATGTAGAGATTTGCCAGAGTGAGAGTTAATTACAGAAGTTATCCAAAGATGTAATGCAACCTCTGACGCGGGAGATACAGAAAGAATTGCTGGAAGGTGCACTGGAAAGCCTGACTCTAATAGTGTTGCTTCAAGCAAAAGTATGGTGTCCAGAGATGCCTCTCAACCTAAACTATGTGTTGATTCTTGCGAAGAAATTATAAGCAGGTGTGAAGTATGAACAGTTCTGTGTGGACTCCTTACTTGATTCAGTGAAATGAAAAGAACAGCATACAATGTATTTCACTCTGCTGACTAAAGGAAGAATATGAAGACAATAAAGTGGAGTGCCTTCATATAGGCACATTTAATTGCAGAATAGTGAAAAGAGAAATGGACAGAGGAGTAAACAAGCACAACGCTGAATTTAGAATTATCAGTACAGTGAGTCAAGATACAGTTTTAAACTTATTAATGAGAAGGCAAACAGCACCTTGAAACAGAAATATTCCATTACCCATTACAAGGACCTAGAAAATGCAAGGGAAATAATAATGAAGAACAAATAAATATTTTGGGATGTAGTCAAAAAAAAAAAAAAAACCCAACAACAACAACAAAAAACTTACAGAAACAGCTTAGTAAACTGCTTATAAATTTATATGGTCCACATCAGTTGTGCAGCACTTCTGTACAGCGCCAACTCAAAATTAAAGTTCTTGGCACCTATACAAATGTAGGGTTAATCTGATCCTATCCATTCTGCTGACAATGGGAAAATATTGCTTCACAAATTATTAAAGATATTCCCATACATACTTATTTATAATGTTCATATCCAAAAGAGGCCGTGTGTCTGCAAAGTATCCAGGGAAGACAAAGACAGATTGCATTTCATTACTATATCTTTCATATTTCAACAATTGTGAAAAAAACATCCTTTATTTACTCCATGATTTGGAAGGGATAAAGGAGAAGGAGTATGATGTGATACATAGATTAGCAGGCTACAAATAACTTCTGGGATTTGACAGGATGAGGAGAGAGGAATATAAGCAGTTTGGCTCCTCTAAATTATTTACCACTTCTATCCAGACACACATTCATGCAGAATCTGTGTGGGCAGGAAAAAGGAAAAGTTTCTTCAGCTCTCTCATTAGCTAGATTTTTGGAAAGGAAGAGTTGTGTGTTGCCTTACAAATTCAGGATATGCTGAACACTACAAGATTCCAGGAAAAATAAATAAATAAAAAGGAGATATTAATTATTCTGAAGATAAAGTATCCCTTGTGTATCATTATCTCACTCATTGAATGAGTACAAGAAGATTCAGAGAGTGACTGAATTCTGTAAACCAGAGAGAAAAAATTTAATACAAGCAGTGGTTATGAGGCACGGGGAATATTTTACATTATACTGTTTTTAACGAAGCATACAATTAGTGTATACGTATGTGAATGTGTAATTCATGAGAAAATGCCAAAGTTTCAGTAAAACAAAACAGCTTCAAAAACTTGCTTTAAAATTATTTCTTCCATCATTTACATGAGATAATCATCCTTATACAAGAGCTGTTGCAAAATAACCTATTTACTGAATGATATTCTTACTAGAGTAACACTCTTTCTATTGTTAGAACATTACAAAGCATTTTTAAGACTGACCAAAAAACAATCATATATGTATTTCAATAATAACAGTAATGTATGTATATTATCATACATTTACCTGTATGATTTTTGCCACTGTAGATGATGTAAACATCTGCTGCAGTATTGTAAAAAGAAATCACCTGCAACTAGGGAAAAGCCTACCTCATTAATGGTACTGGAAGGTTCCAGTCCAATCATATTGGCTTCTACCAGCTGCTGAAGAAGTTGTACTTGAGCCACATTGAGGAAGAAATCCAGATTTGTTGTCACATTGACCTCCAAAGAATGACCACATACCAAAATTTCCTATGGAGAAATGAAGGGAAAATATTAGATAACAGCTACTGAGTAAATAATTTTCAGCTTCTATGTAACTGTATTATGATACACTGTTGTAATCTATGTTTCAGCACTGATATATAGTATTGATGTTTAGTAGAGTATGGTATTTCAGCATTCTAAACAAGGATGTGGAATATTCTTCGCTTTGCTTTCCACAGCATATGTAACTATTAAGACATATCTTGCAAGGAAAGCATCTCGTGTGAGGTCTTGTTTCCATTTCTTGGTAGTATCAAATAGTGGACTATCAGATTTTGGTTTTTATTTCTTTGGCAAGGAATACATATAGAAACATTTTATTTTTCTTGGAACACAAACTCAATTGGTTTTACAATGAAATCATGTAAATCAGGAATTGGAACTCAGTGATAACCAACGTGGTTTCTCTGTGACTGTAAACCAGACAAACATTGGCAAAGTTAGCTGTATGGTCACTATTCTATTGTGTTCACAGGATGAGGGGAAATGGCCTCAAGTTGTGCCAGGGTAAGTTTAGGTTGGATTTTAGGAAACATTTCTTTACAGAATGGGTTGTTAAGCCCTGGAATAGGTTCCCCAGGGAGGTGGTTGAGTCACCATCCCTGAATGTGTTTAAAAAACCGTTTGGATGTGGTGCTCAGGGACATGATTTAGCGGAGGGTTGTTAGAGTTAGGGTAGTATGGTTAGGTCATGGTTGGACTCGATAATCTTTAAGGTCTTTTCCAACCTGAGTGATTCTATGATTCTATGTTATCTAGCACAAGAAAATCTCTTCACTATTGCTGGCAAGCAACAAAGAGGAGAAAAACAGGATCAGTCTGGAAGGGTTGTTTAAGTACTATCTCTTCCCATGAGAAGTAAGTGCACAGTGTTCAAGCTCTAGGTAATCTAAACTAGACCTCTCCATCAGAGAATGTCATCCAATGAATAGATAATAAGAAGAATTTAAGTTGCAAACACATTGGAATTCATGAATATAAGGATTAGTAAAGCTCAGAGATTTATTTATTCTTTATTTTTGTTTTACATCTTTCGTCTGCATTTGTGGTGACCCTTTACATAAAACAATTAAGTTGCCAATTTTTTCTTTCCATATGCATTATCTGTTTTCCAACTGTACACATCTACTACATTGTTGTAACACACACCTAACACCCTTTATATTTCTGCACTAGGCCTGCTCTTTCCAGGAGGCAGCTATCATGAGAAATATTCCTTGTGAGCTGACAAAAACTGATTGGCACCTCCCTTACATAAAGTATTTTACAATTTTGAACCCTATACCAAAAAGAGAGCCAACACCTTATTTGTGCAACATGCTTCACAGACTACTCATGAACAAGTTGACCCATAGACTGGTAAAAGTGATTCTATGATTCTATGTTAAATCTGAAATAACTTGAAATCCTCACAGTAATGGCTGGGGAGAACATGATTTGTGGAAATTTGTGGGCTTCGAAGCCTGGCTAAAAAGAACACAGATCAAATTGTGTCTTACAGACAATATATAGATTGTATTTTCAGTGTTTTTTTTTTTTTTTTTTTTTTTTAAATGAGAAGCTTGAGAATACAGTGTTTTATAATGTACCTCTTCTCAACAGCTTTCCAACACAAATCTTTTAAGGATTCCTATTTTCTGAATCGTGAACAGGCTTATCTGCACAGGCTGTCTACAATATCAAATGCCTTACTCAAATTCTTTATCCAGCAGAGAGAAGATGTTACAGTTAATAATTAAGATTTTTTTTTTCCTTGCAGTTTGTGATGTCTGTATTTGAAAATTTACCACACCTACATAACTGAAACAGCAAGACAGCAAAATATTAAGATTATCCAAATTTTATACCAACCTCTGGGTGTAAATTCTCTGGAGCATCAATTTTTGTAAAAATAATTGCAGGAGCGGCAGTTACTCGAACTGTGAAATCAGTTAAAATTGGAGTTAAAATGGCTCTCCTTTCCTGATGCCGTCTTATGCTAAAAAGAGGGGGGAAATAAGATAGGATTAAATCACATTACAAGTTTTGAGTGGCAAAAACTTCTCGTATTCATATTTACATCCAGCATGTAGCACAAAACCATTTCACCAGTAGTTTAGGTTTTTTGGTAGCCACCTCAGTGAGCATTAAATATTGTCATTGTAAATCATCTTAAATCCAAGCCTGAATGCAGGCTTCCATTTCATGAAATAAGTATGTCTAAACACTAATACTACACTAATACTCTTCAATCCATCTCCATTTAGACAACTGATGCATTTGACACTGATTCTTCTATTGCTTTACTGAACTTTACAAAATCATTTGAATAAAGATATAAGCTTTATTAGCAGTATTTTTCAAATATTCCTGTGGATGCCCTTCGTTTTATGAAAAAACATTCTGAATCATATTTGAATTCATAAATTCTTTTCCTTTAACCAAATAACTAAGCCTAGAAGCACAAACCCATTATGTACAGACCACTAATAGCTTATGACAACGCATGCCAAATGGCCAGAATCTTCTGGGTCAGGTCAAAATCTATTGCCATAAAGTGCCAAGTGAGAGCCTCTGATCAAGAAATAAAAAAAAAGATGTAATGAGATCAAGATGGTGCTCAGCCCTTAAAAGAGGACACAGTTCAAACTGGCAGAGTCCTTCCATCAACACACATTTTTAGGAATTCTTTCTACCTATCATAACTTATAGAAATGCCAGATACCCCAGGGAGAACTCTAGAGATTATCAAAAAGCTACTGTTCAGTCTCAGCAGTATGTTCTGGAAAGGATTCTGTTGAAATGCACACAATCTCACATGCTGATGGTTTGTAGGCCGAGAGTT
Organism: Gallus gallus; assembly: GCF_016699485.2. Classification (NCBI taxonomy): domain Eukaryota; kingdom Metazoa; phylum Chordata; class Aves; order Galliformes; family Phasianidae; genus Gallus; species Gallus gallus. The sequence goes on along the minus strand of NC_052533.1, from coordinate 127,736,587 downwards.
AGGCAGAAATTAAGTAAAATAGATACAACAATGTGACTGAAGGTCAGGCTTAGATATATTTTCAACAGCAAACACATCCATAGATGACAGTTTACTGCCTTTGTTATTTTGATACGTCAAATTTCACTTACAATTTACTTAGGTATACTTAAAACATGTAGTAGGCTTTGAAATTTACTTAGGACAACAGTACACAGAAGTTAACTGGCAGATGCTACTAAGTACAGGTGTAACAAACTTTTGCTTCAAATAACCTTCCCAGTCCATGTCAAGTAGACTGCATACTACTTATGGCAATATGCTTAAAAGCAACCTGATTGGTAACTGAAAAAATTACCATCCTCCAGTAAAATCTTGAATGTTTTGGGTCACCTGTTGCTCTGCCAGCCTGCAGTGATAGTTTCTGAAGCCAAACTGGTCTTAATTAGATCCCCAAATTAGAAAGCAGAGCAGCTGTTGGTTAGTATACATCTTCAACTGAGAAACTGGTCTTAGATTTTGCCAGGTCAACAAATGCTTCTCTCCCTGCCATCACCTTTCTTCTAAATTTAAACCAGATGGCTTTCTTCCCAGTTCCTATTTCCCCTTCACAGAAAGATGAGAAAGAAATGCCTTTGTTTCTGAGGAAAATTAAAGAGCTAAGTAGTAGAACTATTCTATGAAAAACTTCCATGTAACGGGACAAAGAACTGCTACTAAGTATGATTCTGATTAATCAAACAGAGCTGTAACAGCATGCTATTTTTTAACGCCCAAACCTACAAATGGCTCCTCTCAATCATGGTTCAAATTACTTTTCAGCTTATAAATATACCCATTTCTTAATTTTAAAATGACGTGAGCAGGTATGCAATACACTGCATCTTAAATAACTCTTTTGGTAATATAGATTGAGTGCTAATTTTTATATCATTATTTTAAATCACCCTTATGTGGTATTCCTGTCCTGCTCTACTTACTACTTTCCACATTTCTAGTTGGTGAACTTGAAGCTCAGGCAAGCATTAGTAAAATAATTGTAAGTACAAACAGAAGGCAAACTGAGCACACTAAATAACGAGGGGAAAGGATATGAGAAAGTGCACAAAAGGAACAAAGAAACAAATTCCACTTTGAATTATTAAGTCTTCCACACTGCACCTAAGTGCACCGTTAACTTAACACAGGTGTACGCCACATGAGCTTATGAAAAAACTTGATTGTGAAGAGTGTAATGATGGCTCTGTGTCTGCAGCACATTCATTCCATGGTTCATTTGTGCATCTGTTATATATTTGTCTTGGAGAGAAGGGGAAAAAAAAGGAAAAAGCTAGTACTTTTAGAGATGTTAAAGCAGTTGATCTTCTACACTTAGAAGTCCTGCACGTTTCAAAGTCCATATGTTAACACAGAACAAGAAGGCAGCAAAACAGTTATGAAAAGATCTGGAGATGCCTTATGCTTAGTTCTAAATTTAGGCTGCATCAGAATAATTATATGGATACTGAATACCAACCACAGGTCCACATTGTGAAAACACAGGACAAAAATGTCCTCAAAGGCTTACAGTTCAGATGGGAAGGAAAAAGGAGCAGCTAATAGCACTGTAGGTAAAAGCACCAGTACAGTGGCAATCTAATCACCGTTTTATGATTTTTTCTATCACACTCTAATACAGCTGATTTTCTTTTTTTTGTTAAGGATTGGAAAAAAGACGTTGCAGTAATTTTGTGAGCGTTCACAGGAAATTAAACCTGTAAGATAACCTAGAAATGAGCAAGGAAGTGCTTTTTTGAAAATTCAATGTGGCAGCTCTGATAAATGGTGTGATGAGGTTTGATGAGCGGTGAGTGTAGATGAGCTAAAGCAAATGAAGGAAGATGTGAAAGGGGAAATTGATAGACACCAAAGTCTGGAAGTACCTCGAAAGCAAAGATGTATCTTATGATTAACATCACAGAAAACGTTCTGAAGATGAGAAAAAGAAATGTGAAGAACAGAATTTCATAATTAAAGCAACAACATTAGACTACATCAGATCAAGTCATCAGCATTTGATTACATTCATTCAGAAGCACTTTGAATTTACATGAGGAAGAAGGACTGCCAAAGAGATGACGTAATAATCAAAGAGGTACAGTGGTGCCATGGAAATGCACAATAAGGAATATAACTTGGTCTTTTTATGTGGAAAAGAAATAATCGTAACAAGCAGCAAATACAAGCCAGTAAGAAATAAACATGGCCTAGATATGAAACTTGGAAATATGTGCCTTATTCTTAAATATCTTTTTTTTTTTTAATGATACTTCACTTAAACTAGAGCTCAAGTCCTTATATACTTAAAAAGCACATCACTGAGGAACCAACCAACAGAATCATTTAAGTTGGGAGGCACCTCTAGAGGTCATCTAGTCCAATGCCCCTGCAATGAACAGAGGCATCTGCATCAGATATATGAATGACATCGAAGACCTCTTTTATGTCTACAGAAAGATGAATTCTCACACAGAGTTCCATAACTTGAAAACCAAAACTAAAGTAGTAGCACGGAATATCCCACATAATCAGATAGTCTTCCTTAGCAACATGAGGCATGCAAACTGAAGATGTTATAATTAGCATGTTAACTTAGGACTTAAAAAGAGTTTTCTCTTGTGGGCTTCTATTATAGTTGTATAAATCAGTTAATTCCTGATCCACAGATTCATTGGGATATCTAACAACTAATGAAACTGATGAAAATGAGCACCGTCCTGCCTCCAAACTCCGTCTCACAATAGGTACAACATTTCATATCCTTAACAGCTCTGTGATGTGTTGCAAAGACTCATCACAAGCAAAGAAATAGTGTTACAACACTTTGAGGGATATCTACTGACCAAAATTAGACAATGAACAAACAAACACCATCTGGCCGTTCAGAATAACTATTGTTATATAATTATAACTCAGTAAAACTGATTTTCATCTCATTAAGTACAGTGTGCAACATTTCTATGCTGTGGATTAATAAAGGAAATAATGCACTCTGCTACAGAGTCAGGCTTTGTACAGAATGAATACAAACATTACTTCAGGTAAAGTAAAAACAGAAACTGAGACTCAAGCCTGAATGCAAACGTATTCTATTCCAAAATAATAATTTTATTCACAGGGAAACATCCCTATTTCTCCACACATAGATATACTGATGATCACTTCTTCTTGGTCTTCCTCATTAGAATTTGGCAAGCTGCACTTCAGCTTTCGAAAGAAGAGTGAAAATGAGAACTATTCAAGGAAAAATCTGCAGGAAACATTTCTGAGGATCCTTGCAAAGCAAGAGTGGTATTTTGTTCAGTTTCATACAACAGATCATTGGCTCCCTGACATACTCAATGAGAACTGCAGAGAGCTGTTCCAGATGGTCAGATGCCAAGGACAGAACTGTAATGCAGTATATTGCCACACTCAATTCATTACCACACAGAGAAGTAATGCTTTTAAGCTCAATTAATTTTTTTTTTTTAACAGAGTTTATTCAGGCTGCAGGAAGCAGAAGTTGCTGCTGGGAGCTGTGGAAGGACTGCACAGGGATGGGGGCGAGGCCTCAGGAGAGGATATATTTCTTTATTTCCTTCAGGGCTGTTGTTTTTTCCATTGAGAGGAGGGAGAGGGAGGAGGAGATCTGCAAGCTGAAAAAGCAGTTTTCAATCAAGAAAACTTCTTTTGGTTAAGTATTCCCAGTTCCCCACATGCTGTTTGGTAAAGGGAATAAACGTGGACAGGTTTCATTTGTACATAACCTTATTAGAACTGTCTGACTGTTTCTAGTGTTCTTTTTATATATTGCATCATTAGGGAGCTTTTTATAACATCTACACTGAAGGATAAACATGTCATAATGGGAAGAGTTATGGTTGCTGATCCTCCATACTGCATGGTATTTGGACAGGTTTTTCTGAGCAAGGGCACCCCCAACCCCTCCCCCCAGAGCTCCAGGCTCCCCCTTTTCTCCTGCAGTGTCCTTCAGAGGCACCAGAGGCAGCACCTAGACACTCCAGAATAGCCCCTCTTGAACACTTTTACACTAATCTCCATGAAACATCTAACACCTAGTCTCAAAGCAACATTACTTTCTTTCCAAATTACATTATAAGAGTTAAAAATAATTATAATAATAATTCAAAACCATGAGATATTACTAGAAATATTCAACTCCAGAAGAAGTGGTGGGAAAATCTGAAGGATTTACTTTCTGTGTAAACATCGCTAAAGCATTTAAATGACAAATTATGTCAAAACCTTTGAAATATTTGTCTGTATTATATGCATAAATTTTATATTTTGAATATTTGGTTTTAAGTTTTTAAAAACAAAACCAGATTTCAAGCCAGAAAACTGAATTGCAAAATAATATAATTCAGGTTTTTTATAGATATTTATTTTTAAAACAAATACATAGCAGTACCTCTAGAAATGGGAATGCAAATAAAAGGATATTGCCTTTGCTGGAGTCTTCAGTGAAGTAATCAATTCTATGTCAAATGTGGATATAGATTGGATTCTATACTGCACCACATATCATCTAAGCATTAACAAATGAGCCAAATAAGAGAGAAATAGATCTCAAAAAATAACTTTAAACCCAGTTAAGCTAATGAATCATAAAATTGGATCTAAATGATAAGTAAAAAAAAGAGAGAAGTATATTCAAACGATACGATGAAACTAACACTAAAATAACTCAGTAAAAATCACTACGTTCCAGGTTAAGCATGTTAATGAAAATGAAGAACTAAAAAAGAAAACAGTATTCCAAGTGGGTCAAAGAATAAAACTCCCATAATAATTACAGTAAATCTTGAGATAAATAAACACCCTGAAAACACTAAGCACCATGTAAAACATCATGCAGCCACCCTCTTGGTTCATGCTGGAAACATCTCAAAGGATGGCAAAGTTCAATATGGGTTCTTCCAGTTCTCAGCACAACATTTCCACAGATAATAAAATAGACCCAGATGCAGCAAAGCTGACTGCCAACTAAAAAGCCAAAATGTGAACATTCTGAAAAAGGACTATAGTAAATGTGTAAAAATTTAAGCCAAGAGGACAAGACAACACTCATACCAGCTTTTTCTTTAAATAAATTCAAGCTGGAATTAAAATACAATACTGTATGCCAGAAAGAAAAAGCTAATGTATTTAATTACAACTGATTTAAATTAAGAAAAGTAGAAAATTCATTTAAAAGCAATTTCAAAAACTTACTGACTTGTCAAATATATTGTAATAAAATTTTATTTAAGAAGACTGCTGGGAAAAAGAATATCCAAGCAGTTATACAAAAAGGTAAACTTTGACTATTTGTAACAGCTGCTTCCCATATTCTTATCTCTATAACTTTTTAGCAATCCCACTAAATTTCCTATCAAAATCCTATAACCATAAAGCTCAGACCAAAGACTGGCAACATGATTCCAGTCACCAATGGAAAGGGAAAGGAAAGTCAGTACCAAGCTGGTTTACAGATTGGCCAGAAGATCTCTGGAGATTAATGCCATCTTCTGAAAGTGCCAGCAGCCCTACACTGTTTAGTGAAAAAGAACTTCATGGGCAACTTGCCAAACACCTAGGGGTCAGGCATGTATTTTCCCAAATTTAAAAAGCGAAGTTGTCTGTGCAATTGTTTTGGTAATAAATCTAGAAATAAGTCATCAGATGTCAGGAAAGAACCAGGTGATCATATAAACGACGAACCAATAATAGCACTGTGTTTAAATTGTTATCTGTATTCAGTCACTTCCTTGTGGTTTCTACCATTGCTTTGGTTAGATTTACTTGTACCGTCCTCTGTATTTTAGTGATAAGCTGGAATTTATTATTGGTCACATCCTCTTCCTGCACATACTCCTCCACAGGGGCCTTACATGCTCTTTCAGTCTTTTGTCAAGTCATCACTTAGAAACCTTAGGCTGCATGCCATCCTCATGGAGCTTCTTTGGCTACAGCTTCCTTCACTTTCAGGAAAATCTCTCAGATTCTTGTCATCTCCCCTTTTCTTGAAAATTAAACCAGCAATAACTCAATTTTTTTCCTTCCTAATGATTCCTCCTGCTTTTCTACATTACTTTCAGGAACATACCCCCTAATTCACTGTATCTTGGGAGCCACAAAGTTGTGCATACATTTCATAAAGACTGGGTTGTTTTTTCAAGAGAAAGGGCTTCTAAATCAAGGGAAAAAAAAAGTGTAGGCCAACAGGCTTCTTCTGGCAGAACTCAAAATGACCTCAAAAAACTTGCTTTTAGCTATCAAACCTTATTCCTGTCTGTCTGAAAATACAACTCTGACTGCTACATAACCTGTAACAATTCAGTATGAATTTTTATTCAGTATCAACTTATGGAGTATAAAAAGCATATTAAAACTAGAATCAAAAATTCAGAAACCTCAAAGTTAGAAAAAATAAATTATCCTTTAATAATTTAAATTTAAAAACTTAAAATAGGCTTTATCATTCAGCCCTGTTTAACTAGAGGGCAGCACTTTGCTTGTGTATCACACAAAATACAACAACAAAGATTCACTTGAAGTATCTCCTTCTAAAAATTTGTCTGGTTTTAGTTACAGAAGTGCAAAAAAAAAGCCAGCTGAGAACCAATAGGAAATGTTCTACTTCATCCTCCTCTAAGTTAAAAATGTCTAAGCTGGTTTTACTCAAGTTTTATAAAAATACAAACAAAAGAAGTTAAAAAACAAAAACAAAACCTCCTCTTGCTTGTCGACTAAGAAGCTGAATGCCAAGTCTCAGCCCTGGAGTTATTTTTATGGACGTAACAGTAAGCCACTAAGAAATGAGTTTATAATAGGAAAAAAAAAAGACAAAATAACTAGACAGGAATTACAGCATAACAATAAGGGCAATAATCACATTAAATGCATAATCCAAACTCCATGCAAATGTGCTTGCAGTGCAAAAAGACAATACAGAACTAGCTGATTCAGATATACTGTAAATGGTATCTGCAACGTTTGTGCTTATGTAACTGTAGTAGAGAGTAAGTTTAAAAACAAAAAAAAGGTTCCCACCTACTGGCCATGTTCCATTCAAGTGCTGGATTTTGAGAATTCCTTTCACTCTCCGGCAAAATCCCTCCTTTTCCATTTTCTTTCTCTGGTTTCAGCTGATTCCAGTGAGCAGTACCGATGTTTATAGACTGAAGGTCTATTTGATATTGTCTGTCTTCAACTTCAGATCCAGGGTCTCGAAGTATTCCGAGATTCAGTGCTCTCCTGTAATGCCAACAAAAAAAAAAGTGGCACTTCAGAACAAGCTGCAATCAAGAACTAAGCTCAAAGTCGGATTAAAAAATGTTTTGAACAAATTTTGCTTAAAAAAAAAAATTAAGAAAAGATACAAAAATACGAAAAAATTGGTATCAGCTTCGGCACTCCCAGTTACATCTAAGCATTAGTTTAAGTCCTCAAAAGTATTCAGCTGCATTTACCCTATAGATTTGAATGACAGATGTACAAATAAATACATTTCAAAGTTTAGCCAGGTCCACCAAAGTTGATATGAGATCAAATCCATTGACTTCAGTGGACTTTCAATCAGGTCCATATAAGCTGCCTTATTGGCAAACAGGAAGCAGGACCAACTGATACATCTACTGAATAGATAAAGGATTAAAGTCTTCAAAAAGAACAGCTGCATATCGGTATAACAAACAACTTTACTGCAAGATAATTGTTCAAACTTATCTGAAATAATAAAAATTAAAAACAACATTTCAAGACAATGGAAAATACCTTTTTAACATAGAATTTCAGCACAGTGTTGTGTTACAAAAATTCTTCTCGCAAGGAGAAAAAAGCATTTTTGAGTGAACTACATTGCTTGTGGATTCTGCCAAAGTCTACTTCATTAGATTAAACAGAATATTTCTATTTCCGGTCGAGCTTGGGTAACAGTCACACCAAGATTGAGCAAAACACTCAAGACTGCAGATACTTCAGTTCTAACTAGTAACCAGTAGCAGAAGAGAGACCTGGAGAGGTCTACTGTTTCAATTTCCTTCTCCTAGTGCAAGTGAATCTTCAGTAAAGGATCTTGCTCCTTCTTCATTGGCAACAAGAGAAATTTATCCACAATGCTCATTTCATAACATAATAAAAAAGCAAAACTGGACTTTTTTTTTTTTTTTTTTTTTTTTTTTTTTACCAGCTAGGACACAATATCTAATTATTTTTGCTTTGAATTTATGATCCTGTCACACTGTAGTCTATTTTTAAGGAGTTGAAGTTCCAGCTTCTGGCTTGCATATGCCACCCAATGTACTATTCCATTCTAAGTTATTGTATTATATCAGAATTGTCATTTTGTAAATAAATGCTGTCTTCACAGAGATAATTTTGCTATTCATATAACCACGGAAATCCAAAAATAAATCAAGATTAAAGCAGCACGTCACAAACTGTGATGCATGCACTGATGCAAGCTATAGGTATTGGTATGTAATCTAGAGGTGTGTGATCAAATTCAAAATTAAGTCCCATTGCTGTCCAAACCAAATCACAGTTGAAACCGCTGATAGAATATGGTAGCAATTAAGATAATTTATTATTTAATGTGGTGGATATTAATAGAGGCATCCAAATTGCAGGAAAGCCAACAGTTTTGCCAAGTTGCTCTTTTTGAGGATGTGTGATTGTACTGTTCAGTAGCCCTAATCCTGCCTAAAATGCTAAGCTGAAATACACTGAAAGTATGTCACGTCAGTAGTGGTATTTCAAAATTAAATGTGTTTTCTCAAAACTTCGGAATGCGTTCGTCAGCTTTCCACACAGGGAGATCTAACCACAACAACTGCATATTTTGTTATTCTTTCAAGGCATTATTTCATTAGCTTGTATGTAGTTTTGTTTTTGTAGACTATTGTATGACGCAGCATCTATTTGCGTACTTTCTTAATGGAAATAAACACTGGAATATATGTTTTGTGAAACATTACTGAAAGTAAAGCACCAAATGACGTATTTTATTAAAAATGCATAAGTATACAAAATACAGAACATGATAATTTCATCTGCCTAATGAATCGTTCTCTCCTACACTTAACAATAAAGAGTATTTTCCATTCATTCTTTTATGAGGAGTTTGAGAACTTGCATAAGCTGCGCATAGAACTGCATTCCTTAGCCTTGTTCAGCACAACCATGACCTGGTGTACTGAATTCCTAGAATGAAATTTGGCTGCATGCATCAACTTGAAACTCCACATTGTGACAACAGCTTTCTTCCCCTCATAAATTACTTATTTAAATATAAAAAACAATGAAATCACTCTTTGGCAAACACACTTAGCTACAGCAAAATACATAGTGCTACTATTCAGACACAGGGTACCGGTGCACTGCAAGGCTAGTATGTTTATTGTATCTTTTCTTTTACTTCGTCCAATTAATTCTGTAAGATCTCAAGGACTGGATAATGTTTGTAATGCTTCGGGATATCACAGCCTAACGCTTTCACGCTCATATAAAAAGTGCATTTTACTCCTCTATTAACAATGTCTATATAATACAACCCTTTTCTTCTGATCCTTTTGATATACCTTTGAAATCCAAGAAAACGAATTGGTTTTTACAGGTTACCCATTTAAAGATATATGTATGATACAAACGTGTAATCTACAAGGAGTAGTTATCAATGACTTGACATTTTGATTAAACTCAATATTGCTTTCAGACAGTACATTCTGCCAAATTCACACAAGGATCAAAATACAGCTTTTTTTTTCTTCCCTCCCCCAAATATACACAATATAAACAAATATTCACATGGCCACATACTTGTGGCTTTCTTCACCAGCCATTTTAAGCACACCCCCAGTTTAATTAAGAGTATACTTTTTTAGAAGGATGAAAGTAAGTTAAAATAAAGCAGAATTGGCCTAATCTTAAACACAGACACTATGAGTGAGCTCTTTCTCATTCTGCAGCTTTCAAAATCCCTACAGCAAATAATTCAGGGAAAAAGGTAAACTGAGATTAATGACTTCTCTATCTCTAGCATAAAAGCTACATTACCAGCTTAAATATGCTGGAGCAGTTATGATTTTAATTGCTTCTCTCTTCTGAATACAATCTTACTATCCCACCTAAACCTTTCAGCAGGTGGTGTAGAGCACAACAGTTGACCAATAATGCAGTAAGATCATAAGCAAACAAAGAAGAACATAAGCATGCAACAGGAAACATAGCTTTAATGCTTTTCCTTTTAAATTGATTTAGGCTGGGTTAGGCTTTCTGTATGTTTATAGAAGAAACAGCTCATGTTGAACCAGTTACTACACGCTGCTGAACAGGCAAAAATCTGGGACTCTCTGTAAGGAGTTATGTCTATTCACTTATAATTCATCTGAGACCTACAAAAAAGGTAAATAAGCCAGGAAAATGGCCTTTAAAGTCTGCTCATTATGTCACAATTAAGAAACATTCACAGAGTTCACACATAACAGGTAATTTCTGTCAGCACTTACTAGATCTCTGTGTGCTCATTTCCCTTTCCAGGCGCAGAGATGACAAACAAATCTACCCATCCAAATGAAAGGTTCTACCCTCATGGTAAAATATGTTTCCTATCCTAATAGCAAATGAAACAGACTAAGTTTGGATCAAAAAGTACACTCAACTTTATAGGGGCAAAACCAGTGGCACCTTGTTGTACTGTGCTAGGTGACTGAACTGGTGTTGAAATCACTGACATTGTGCTCCTTAGCTGCCTTTTTCCCATCCCATTCAATACAATTTCTTAACTTATTCTCCCCAACAAGGCCACTGAATGTGTAACAATAGAGGAAATGTGAAACAACTGTTTCTTAGGGAAGCAGTGGGAAGCTCCATTTAGAGTGAGATGCCACAGGGCATGATGCTAAGGGCAGAGAGGAAAACGTAAACCTAGGGTCATCTCTGATGACAACACCCAGCATCCAAAGTGCTGAGCTTTCATTAGTAAAACCCCTGACAGAAATCAGCTTTCTGATAAGTTGATTTCCCTTTTATTTTTTTTCCCCCCTCTCTTACAGCAAGTAGATGACATTGCCACAAAGAATCTAAAGCACGAGCTGCTGGGAGAAAAACTGAACTTCCCCAGACTCATAGAACAGGTGCTACGTAAACCTGATATTAAAGCATGAATAAAATAAACTGTGAATCATGGCAGTTCATGATGGACAACTCGGATTTGTCTGAGTTTGGAGAAATTAAAGATGTATTTGTGAGAATGAGAAGGAAAAAAAAAAAAGACAGCACAGAACAGGGCAGTAGGGAGAAGGAAGATGCTATTGGGGCACTAAAACTGAAGAAAAGCTGTAGCTAATAAAATTCTCTTTTATTGCAAGAAAGGAGAAGAATGTATCCTTAGGCCAGAAGGGAAGGTCCTGGCAAATCTCTAAAATTCTGTACATAATTCTACCATATAGTCTGAGTTCCATACCCTTCTTAAAAGTAACTTCAACTTTGCTTTCCCACCCTGCCATCTGTCCCTACAGAGACTCATTTGTAGCTTAACACAGTGTTTTATGATTTCTGGAATGATGGAAACAGTTTAATCAGGGTCAGCAGAGCAGGCTCTCAAACACTGCCAGCAATAAACCCCACTTCTCACTATCTCTGCTTTTTCCCCTCAGAACTATGCCACATGTGGCTGGCTCAGCTGCAGAAGAACTCAATACACTCGCTGGCAGCATAATCCGGATTGGATGCCATCACATTTCTGTCTAGATAATAATTCTATCAAGTGAATCTATCTTACATATAATTCTCATCTCAGCAATACAATGATCGAATGCAAATATAAGCACGGTACATTATGACTCCTGTTTCACGCCTTACTGATTAGCAAGTGATGCTATCTTGTTCACTTTCATTTCAACAATACAGTTAATCTTCAAAGGCATCTATTTCATAATGAAACTTACATTCTCCCTTATTAGCTTCCCTTATTAGCTCATTAGTGTCATGCTCTGTACAGCCAGATGCACCAGCCTTCCCTACAGAATTCCCTACATGGAGGGTGTCCTCTAAGTCAAAGTGGTTAAAATATCTGGGATTTAGCTTTGGTTTTGGAGGACCCCTGTAAATGAAAACATTAGTACTAGCTCCATGGGCAAAATAAAAATGACTGAACACTACGAAGCATTTACACAGTGGACAAATGCATCACATTATACTAAAGCTGAGGAAGAAGCTGGAATTAATTGAATTCCAACTGAATCCTTACTGTAATCACCAACAGCCATACTTTAGAACTACAAAACATACATATGCTTATAACTTTTCTAACTAGACATAAATCACCTTAAGAAGTGGATTACTTGTGCAATTACCATGCTGAAAAAAGAAGACAAGCAGTGACTGAAACATAAAGAAAAACTTTTTGTGATTGTGCTACGCGGTTTCAAACAATTGATACAGTCAAGCAATGGTCAAAGGAATAATTTGGATAATTATCTTCTGTTTTAATCTAATACTGGTTAAATGCCTGACTTCTGTCTCTTAGGCACTTTGGTTTCTTTTGCTTTCTCTGTAACTACAGTTGAATACCATGGCTAAGAGAGAAACGGTACAAGTGTTAAAATGCTGAAGATCCCTAGGTAACTTAAAAATAGCAAACTAGAGAAGCTATGGAACTGAAGGCTTTCAAATAAACAAAGAAATAAAAAGAAAGATTCTACTATGCATTAATATGTACACTAAGACATAATTCAAAACACCAGTGTCAAGAGTGCCCGGGGAAAAATCAGAAGACAACAGGATCTGTCTGTTTACAGATCCTCCAGACCCACAACCATCCAGAACAGACTAATGGAAGAGTACCAAGGTTCAGTTGAGTGTCATTGTGTGACATTCTCCTTAGAATCCCAAATATATATAGACATGTTAGATATATGTTTAGAAAATAAAGTTTTGAAAAGCAGTTTGATTTACTGCTTTTTTGAAATATCTGCACTTCCAGACATTTCAACCACAATACAGAATTCTACTAATACATCAGTTCCCTGCAGAGAGTCACATTATGGGAAGGTAGTCATGCTACAGCACACAGCTACAGCTGTTTCTTGTAAATACCTCCAGGCCAGGTATTAAACAGTCACATATGAAACAAACAGGATCAACAGAAACACAGACTTCCCAGTTGTTGATCAATAACTCTGTCTTCTACAGAATGTAACAACAGTAATAATAAAACTACCTAACTTTGTTCAGAAATCTTATCAGAATATGCTATTTACTTTTTACTAGAACTTTTCATCATAGCTATTTCTTGCCAAGCTGGAGCAGACAGGTCTTCCCTTACAATTACTTTGTAAGCTGTTTAGGCTTTTTTGTACAACAATACAGACAAAAATCTCAGTTCTTAATGACATTGCTCAGAGATGAAAGCTAGTAAAATTGCAATTAATCATTTTTCTTTTGGCTATATACTTTGTGTCCTTAACTTGAACAGTTTCACCAACTACTACTTTTGAATTGTACAGATATTTACTTTCATCCTAAACCATTTAAAAAGGACTGATTTCCATTGAGCTACCATAATATGCAAGAGAAAAGAGATTTTGCTTTGAACATACAGAAGAATAAATCTGGAGAAATGAATTTAATATTTTGCATAGGTGGCTGACATCCTGCCCCCCCCCCCCCCCCCCCCCCCCCCTCACTCCATGAAAACCTAACGAGGTTCAATAAGGCTAAGTGCAGGGTGCTGTACTTGGGTCATGGCAATCCCAGGGCAATCCCACAAACTGGGGGAAGATCTCCTTGAGAGCAGCCCTGTGGAGAAGGACTTGCGGGTCCTGGTAGATGAGAAGCTGGACATGAGCCAGCAGTGTGCGCTTGCAGCCCAGAAGGCCAACTGTGCTCTGGGCTGCATTAAAAGAGGGGTGGCCAGCAGGGACAGGGAAGTGATTGTGCCCCTCTACTCAACTCTTGTGAGGCCCCATCTGGAGTACTGCGTCCAGGCCTGGGGCCTCCAGTACAGGAAGGATGTGGAGCTCTTGGGGAGGGTCCAGAGGAGGGCCACTAAGAAGATCAGAGGGCTGGAGCACCTCTCCTATGAGGAAAAGTTGAGTGAATCTGGCTTCTGTAGCTTGGAGAATAGAAAGCTCCCAGGGAGACCTCATTGCAGCCTTCCAGTACTTGAAAGGAGCACATAAACAGGAGGGGGAATAGCTGTTTACAAGGGTGCATAGTGATAAGACAAGGGGGAATAGTTTTAAACTGAGACAGGGGAGGTTTAGGTTGCATATTAGGAGGAATTTTTTCACTCAGAGTGTGGTGACGCACTGGAACAGGTTGCCCAAGGAGGTTGTGGATGCCCCATCCCTGGAGGCATTCAAGGCCAGGTTGGATGTGGCTCTGGACAGCCTGGTCTAATGGTTGGAGACCCTGCACATAGCAGGGGGGTTGAAACTCAATGATCGTTGTGGTCCTTTTTAACCCAGGCCATTCAATTGGCATAGAAACCATTTTGAGATCACCTGATATACAATGTTATATAAGAATGCAAATTGATAAGAATTATTTTAAAAACTCCTACTTTTTCACAAGATAATATTTATGTAACTACCTAAACATCTGTATTTTGAAATCCAGTGGGTACATATTCAGAGTTCAAAATAACAGCATTCTTCCACACCCACTAAGTACTGTGGTGGTGCCAGGTGAGTTCTACTCTAGTTCTCCTTTCTAACAATTTAGGGAAGTCAAATTTTAGTGAAATGGACCACTACAAGGTTAGGATTGGTAGCACTGTATTGATCATAAAAAGCCACAGAACATCTAAGAGGAATTACAGTAGATCACACATCAAACACTTTGGCCTGGTGATTTCTTCCTCTAATCCTATAGGCAAGAAATGTTCTACATCTACAGGGAGGTGACCAGATATTTAGAAGTAGCCCATTGCTCCAAGGGCTTTGATATTGTCTTTTCCTGCAAATAAACCAAAGAAGTTTTGCAGTGCAGTTCTCTTCTAGTGCTGCATGTGGAACACAGAATGAATGATCCTGTGATGATAAGGTATAGTATGATAAACTATAAAGTAATGTTAGCCTGTCAAAAAAAGCATAAAAAGAAACAAAGCTGAAATTTGCAGCTGTGCATTTAGATGCCATCTGGTTTAATGACTTTTGTAACTTTATTGTTTAAATTCCACAGCAAAAATAACAGCCTGAGCAAGCCTAAACTTTAAAAGATCAGTTTTTCATTTTTATACTGTTTAATGTTTAGACACTTTGAGGAATCTCATTATATTTTTTAAGCATTCACTCAAATTCAGGGAGCGTAGTATAAATATACAGTTGACAGACTGTATAAATGATAAGTATGCACAATTCCAAGGGAAGGTCTGCAGGATATTTTTGGATACCAAATGTTTCTAGGAAAAACAAGTGGAAAAGAGTTTCTCTAAATAAGAGTCAGCCAGAACAGAGCTTGAAGAGTTTAACTGGATGGGGTGGAAGTCTGAGTGGGGGTGGAGGGTTTAGCAAAAAGAAGTCAAAATACAACATAACACAAACACTTGTATGCTTTTTGATTCATGGTAGACATCATTTTATCTCAAAACTTAAGGCTGTTTGGCTGTAAGAGCATCTTTAATTTTGATTTTTGAAGTATTTCATGTGTACTTGGTTTACCACACAACAGGGTAAACAATCTTGTGCTTTTGCCATTGCTTTTATCCTGCGCTGTACTGTTAGTTAGTTGTTTCACCTAGTTTAGTGACACGCTAACTCAGTATTTTCTGTTGGACTAGAAATTCAGCTGGAAATACCAAAGCTGAGTTGCACTGAACACAGCCTTTAATTTCTTTCTGCAACTTCTTTAAGTCATACAGGTCTGTTAATGGTAAATACCATAATGGTAAAATCTACAAGATATACTGACTACAGTTTGACAAACTGACTTGAGGTGGGATATTTCTGCACTGTTGTGTCAGTGTATCAAAATCATACCTAAAATTCAGTCAATTTCTGTAAGAAATATTGTAGAACATTAGGAACAAATAAATACCCATTTTTCCTTTATATTAAATAATACCTATCTATGCCTATTTTCAGCACATGTATATTACAATAGATGTTTGCAGCACATATAGTGCAAGGGGAAACGACTCTAAATCATGAATGTGTAGCTTTCCAAGTCATAATTCACGTTAACTTTGGCATAGATCAACTTTGTAAGATGCCACTTGTAATTCTTCTTCTTTTTGCAAAACAATTGCATTAATAATGCCAATTTAAAAATAATATTGAATATTGTATTGTAAGATATGACAATAATAGTGGGATACTGGTAACAGCTTCACATGTTTTCAGCATGAAATGACTTTAACAAGATGAAATACTTGTCTTTCTTCAAAAATTATCACCTTTCATACTACTTTCCTGTAGTACCTGCAGTGCCTTTATTTCTAATAAGAAATATCATATAATATAATCATATAATCATATAATATAATATCATTGGGAAACTGTTCTGGTAGAAATTTATGAAATATATTACCTTTCATGTTCAAAAACACTATTTTGTCTTCCTTAAAACATCATTAAACTATTGTTAATAGCACTTTCAAATTCAAGATATAATGAAGGGAAGTTTAATCCTAAAAATTGTTTCAGAGGGGAAGAAAAAGAAAGACAACACATATTTTCTTCAGTCATTATCAGTCATTCTTAGATTGTAAAAGGCAGCGCTAACTCATAAATGTATAGAAATTAGAGATATATATGATATATATTTATTTTCCCCAGAGAATTATGGATTTATCATATACATACTAAAAGAAAACAAAAACGTTTTAACTGTTTTCAGTCCATCCTCTTTCTCAAAGAAGTTATACCTTAAATCTAAATCCTGAACATTTGTATCAGTAAGTCTTACTCTTCTCCTTCAACTTATTTTCTTCAGTTATGTCCTATATAATGAATACATCTTGAGTTCAGAGAAGTAAAGGCTTCTCTGCCTTGTAAAAAGCTCTAGCACTTTCAGTTCCCTGAGAGAATTACAACTTGGAGTTCACATCCCTGTGGGCAGAAACTCTTACAACACAGTCAGAAGCTACAGGCAAGACCTCTACTTTAAAAGAACTATTTCTTTTATTTCCACATGTAGCTCTTTCTAGTGCAAATTTAATATCAACTAATTGCTAATAAACATTTCCAGTTTGCTTAGCATAAATGCAAGCAGCCTCATTGTAATTCTTAAAGGAATTAAGAGTCTGAAAGGCAATTGTTTGAATGAGTGTTTCTTCTATCTTTTCCTAAAATATTAGGACTTGAACAATCAAGACAGTGTTATCAAAGCACAAGAAAAAATACAATCTACTAGATAAGTTTTCTCCACTCTTTGTTTAGAGAATTCTTCTTGAACACCAAGTACAGAGTGCACTGGGACTCCCTGCTTTTGTATAATAATATTGGATTTTTACAGGTTTCTTGTCAAATGCTTGAGAAAAGTAGAAAAGTAGTTCCCAAAACATTCAGCTTTGCTAAAGCACCGAGGTGGGTACTTCTACTCTTCTGTAAGGAAACAATTTCTCCATCATTTTCCAGTTTTTTTCTGGTTTTGAGAGAGGACTGGAACAGAGGAACGGTGCGCTCAACTACAGTATATTTTGGTTTTGGAAATTATGATATACCTCTTGAAGGTTTTACACCAGTTCTTTTAGGAACTGAAGGTAAAGCTTTTAGGTGTGTTACTGATGGTGACCTCATCTCTTCTTTATTAGATCATTTCTAGTCTTTCTCTTAGCACAACTACTTGAACCGCACCTAAAAGTTAAGCATATTCTCCTTGACTCACTTAATCTAGATAATAATTTCCAAGAATTCTGAGTGAAAAATTCTATAAAGAGATCTAAGCAGGCTTTCTAAAAAAAGAAAGAAAAACATAAATGATGGTGATTATGAGAAAATTCAGTGTTTTACTTTCTGTCCGGAGCAAAAAAGCCCAAAACATAATTAAAAGACATTAAGTAAGGTATGCAGATACAAGTGCCCAGACAAATACCTAGGTTCACCATAGAGCCCATTTGGGGAACAGCAAATTATGTCACCTGTACTTAGTTTGAGTCCGGTTTAGTAAATACTTGCTTAGCTGCTTTTTTTTATAAGCTGCAATGCAAGAAAAATGCAATAGATTAGTTAAGATTATTTTTAGAAAGCAACTTTTACAACTGTCTCAGTTGCATAATATAGTGGGCTTTTTTCTTTAATTATGCCAAGAAAACCATTACAAGCTGTCTGAAGAATAAAGTGTACAGAGAGATGTTTTGAACCAACACATAGCAAAAAATTGTTTTCCTCTCCGGTTCTGTTGAACATGTATATGCACATAAACATCCTGTCAGACATTGGGAAACAGAACTTTCAAATTTGCTTTGCAGATAGATTAGCTAGTCTGCAAGTTTCTTCTTGTTCTTTGAAAAATGATCTCACAAAGATCAAATAGTACTATTCAATAACCTTTGATTATCAGGAAGAGTTCAAATACGTTCTGCTCCAATTCTGCAAAGAAAGGATATATCTGTACATATTCCTATGTTCTATTAGTATCACCTCCAAACTGGTTTGTATTTTATTGCTGGGGAACACAGACTAAATGAAGTACTTGTGATTTATGTCAATCACTGACATTGTGCTCAACGGAGATAGCTAATACTATCCCTGTATTTTATTACTTGCACTTGTGTTAGCCATTAACATACCAGTGTGAGCCATTGCCTTCTCACAGGAAAAAAACAACCAACCACCAAAAGCATCAGAGAGCATGAAAAATGTTTTCAGAGGCTAAAGAATGCTACATTTATCTTTGTGTCCCACAACTAATAAACCCCATAAGAATACATGAACCAGTCCTTAATAAATATATAGATAAAAGCATCTGAAGCGCAACAAAAGCCCTGTATCTTATTTTTTAATCTCTATTCTATTGCACCATAATCAGGTCTAACAGCAATAGAGATAAAGTAGTAGTACTGCATAGAATAAGCTTAAGCATGAGAAGAAATATTAAGCATGACTTCTGTCTATACTTAACGCATATGAGCACTTAGCTCACTCGGAAAATCAGTAAGGGCTGGGAACAATGCTCACTTAAACAATACTGTTTGAGTTATTTAGGATAACTGCAGTTAGAATTTAATTTTGCCATGAGAATTTTGAATTGTACCCCTCCAAGTAACACGTTCAAAGTTCTTTCCTGAACTGAAGTAATGTGTCATTAGTCTGTCCATTTCTGATAATCCCTTTTGTAAAGTAATCCAAAACCTTACCAGGAAAATTTGAAGACATTAAATAGAAATTATTTTGGCAAACTGCTTTGAAAAAGGAAAAAATCTTCTACCCCAAAAGTAGTTCAAGAACTGTGGTATGAATTTGTCATAGATAAAACCCTGTGAGGGACATCAGAGAACCCACAAATATCTATGGAATGAACCACAATCTGTATACAGAAGTTAACAAATGTCTCATTACAAATGGGATATGGTTTTCCCAGTAACAGAAGCACAGAACTTGCATTATTTTTAACTTGAGATCCTGTTATAATTAAAAATACTACAAAGAATAAAAGTCTGCTTAATATATTACTGGAAAATACTTTTCAACAAACAAAGCATTTGTAGAACCAAATGTGATGGAAGTTATATTTACTCACAGACAGTTGGGAAGAAAACTGCAATAGAAAAATAAAAGTTTTAAAGCTTTCTGGATTTATTTTAGAATAAATCATTTACCACAGCCAAGCCCTTTTAATGTTAATTTGCACTATAAAAGACAGAAAAGTGACCCAGAAATGGTCATTCAATATAGGATATATATATATATATTTAAGAATCAGCAAAGGAAACCCAAGGAAGAAACTAAGGCGTTTGAGTAAAGTAAATGAACCTTACTGTATTTAAGTAACCTGCATACGAGGGCCACTCCATCTCTGAAAACACCATTAATTTCCAAGGACCAAGTTATTATTTCTTCCCATACTAATAGTAAACCAGACACCTCCTTCCCTTCCTTCTCAGTATTTCACATTAACAAGCAAAATACTAAAGCTACTCAAGTAGAGAAAAAAAATTAAAGGGAAGTAACTTGAAAGAGGGAAAGAAAAGTGAAAACTGCAATAACGTTGCCTTCTAACATAAACCATACAGGCCAACTCACATAAATAATCTGTTTTCAGTTCTTTTTACTTTCTTGTTTTACAGTTTATCTGCAAAAATTTTCATTGCATTCAAGTTGCTGAGTATCTAAAATGTGAAAGGTGTCCTGGGATTTTTAAATGATATTTAATGTCCCTTTTCTTTGCCTCTGTGCCTTTTTTGTTTACCTCTTAAAACTGTTACAGTATGTTTAAAAATGTCAATGTTGAATCTGAGAATTTTATTAAAATTTCTTGTTCAGTGTCAGACTCTGTGCTGTGTTTCAAAAGGCATAAGCATGTTGGTGGATTAAGCTTCTGCAAGCCCAGACTGCTGCAATCCTACTCCCTTACAAGGGCAATTCCTCGTGCAACTGTGATAAATAGGTTCAGGGAAATGACCTGACTGGATAAAAAATTGCCCGATGCCTCCAAAACATTTTGAGCTCCTTTAGCAATCCCAGTCTCCTCACTACATGCAAGTATAACCAGCAGCACCATGGATCTGTGAAGAGGAGTGTCTTAAAAGAGGAGCTTGACTTTAGGTCTGCAGCCTAGGTGGGCATAAAACTCATTGTGCAAACTCTACGGCTAAAGTAGTATTAAAAGTCAAAGCTGCTCTGCTGCTCTAAAGAAACTCAGACAATATCCAGTCTTCCCAGGCAAATCCAGGGCTGTGCTTTCATTCCTTCTGCAACTTCACTGGGCACAGCCAGTCTGTGTGTTGCTCTGGTGGGAAGGTGAGATCTCTCTGGTCAAAGAGCTCTTCAAATATCGGCAGGCTCTTTCAAAGCATTTTCTCTCCACTGGGTTGAATCAAGAATTTATATGGGGGTAGAACTAATAGTTTGAAAAATACTTTCAAATGGGAGCAAATACCATTGGATGGGGTTAAGAGAAGGGAATTATTACACAACCTGATTTCAGCAAAATAGATGTCTTTAAGTGCTTGTTAAGGAGAAACAGACATGATACTTCTGAGGGGTTCAGGTAAAATGTTTAAAAACATGAAAAGAAAATGAAAAGAAATGACTGGAAGAAGATAATAAGTGAAAGAAAAAGGTCTCAATAAAAAAAAAACACCTATCCATGACATTATCTATAACAGTCATTTAAAGATTACGAAGTATCAAGGTAAGTAGTTCAAAACAGTGAGCAATTAGTTATGTGTAATAGTAACGGGGTATAATGATAAGTTTAAACGGATACAAATCAACCATAATTCAAACAACTGCTTGAATTTATTTTGATCACTTTCCCTATAATGGGCTTCATCCAGCAGAATTTAAGCTTTTGGGGCAGGAAATGGAAAAAAAAAAAAGCATTAAACAGCACCTCAAACCTGTACATACGAAGGAAATTACAATCTCTGCACCACTTCATCACCATGAATATACTACAGACTTTTAAACTGAAGTTATATAAATTTCACGTGGCAAGCTTCATATTTGCTGCACAGCAAGCACTAAATAACTGTGTTAAAATAGTACTTGAGACAGTAAGAAACATCAGAACACAAACGAAGCTCTGGCTTCAGGCTGCTGTGTATCTTTAGTTTCAACTTTGCGATAGTTAAGATCACCTACAACTGAGAGCCCTTGTTACAGAACAAACTGCTGTTCACTGGCACAGCAGAGAAAGCAATGCCCTCCTGAAAGTTCTGTTTTACAACTCCTATTTACTTCTGACCTTCAACTGTCAAGCAATAGCAACATTAGTAGTCACAGAAATGGAATAAACCCCGGAAAAGTCACACAAAATACGATACTGAACACTTCGCAGACTCCTGTATTTTTAGAGATTCTTCTTCTGTACCTGCCTGCCTGGGTGATCTGGTAATTTCACAACACAAACCGGCAGGTCAGTTTAAAAGCAGTCTGAAACAGTTGTTGGAGGGAATGAGCTATACCCAAATAAAGAAGCAATCATAACCACACTGAAAATTCAAAAGCTTAACCAGAAAAACTAAATGTAATTGCCCTAAGCACTGAGATCTTCACTCGACTGCAACTCCTTCACCACAGCGAATAGACAGGCGTGAGGCAAACAGCCAAAACAAATCTTGTGTGTGGAGTATGAGGTTGTTATCATCTTATTTACCCCGTGAAGTGCACGTGCAAGCCAGTTATAGCCTGTCAGTCACTGACCTGGAACTGGCAGATGAAGCCATGAGACACCACTGCACTGCCCTGAGCTGCTGTTGTAACAAACTAATAGCAAATGGATGCCTAAGTGACATAGTTACAGCCATGCTCTCTTACAGCAGTGTTTCTATAAAGCATGCTTTAATTTGATTTCCACGAAGAACCACATGAAGGCATTCAAAATCACTGTAAGAATCAGAGGCAAAACTCCAGTGCCACTCAAGAGAAACAGGAAATATAAAGTGGGTATATCTCTTGAACACATGGGGATTAATCTGGTGAATTTTAAGAGAAAATGAAAGCTGTTGGAATGCTTTTCTGATTCTGAAATTTATTTTATTTTGACCAGCACAGCATAAGAGAAAAAATGTATTTAAAAATATGTATGTTTTGCCAAATTAGGTATGTATTATTGCAGCTTCCAGTAAAACTCTAAACTGAGGAAATTTCAAGTAAAAATAAGATTGATAGTTCAAGCTGAACATTTTAAAACCCGAATTCCAAATATGAATTAAGCTTTGAATAGCTCTCGGTATTAGATAATTAACAAGCTACATTTCTGAAATTAACTGGGCAGTTCCAGCTGTTATTTTACAATTAGTTTCCACTGAGGTTTTTAAATTAATAACTGCTGTAATAGCCTCAAACATGCCAATGTTAATTAGGAATGGTGTTTCCATGTAATGCTATCCATATATGTGAATATTTTACTGGGGGAAAGGTCTAGGTAGACTTTTTTTCCCCCCCTCTACTAAAAATAAATGAAGAAAGAAATGTAAAGCAGGAAAAGACTTTACTCCCAAGCCCACTACCACAAAAACGCTTGAGTTGTATATTGAGAATAAGGAACACTTTCCTGAGCTCCTTAATGCTATGAACAACCCTAAGGTTCAGCTACAGTGGCAAAAGGCAATATGCAGAACCTGATATTTAATGGGAACAATTTAATTTTAAACCCAATTCAATAATTAATAAAGCTAAGATTATTAAAAAGAGAGAAGTAAAAAAAACAAACCCCAAGAACTACTGTCTATCCAAATTAAATGTAGAGACAAACCCCTTGCAAAAATACACAAAACCAAAACAGGAGTACTTTGTTGAATTAAAACATCCTGGTCTGAATTTCAAAGAGTTAGAAAATAAAATTACAGGTATAATTTTAAAACATTAACTGTTACAATATTTTTTTATGCCTTAATACAGGATGAGAAGAACTGAAAACGATGCCGCTGTAACACCGTGTTAAAGTTCCTATGCAGTAAATGAAATACCTCTCCTTGAAACACTGAGAATCTTTTCCTCGAAGTTTTTACATAATATTACCTCTACAGTTTGAAATATTTTGAAATGAAAGGAGAACTGTGAAACAGAGTTTATGATGCTTTATAACTTCTACCTTTTGTAATCCCTCATGGCACACATAAAGCTGCTCACATTTCCATCAAAATATATGCATGCAGACATTATTCTTTTAACTGATTGTCTCCATTGTCTTTATGCAAAGAAAGATAAAGAAACTCAAGTCAGTATTAGCTAATGCCCTCTTTGCCTACCGCATAAGCTTCAATGACATATTAACAAAAAATAAATGTACAATGGAAAGTAAGTTTTGTTAGCCTTTATTAAATAATCAACTCTTAAAAGGTAATGATTCCTATTAGGCACATATTCTCAAAACCATCTAGCTATCTGAATACGAAGCTTCTCTGCAAAAACAGAAGATTTTTTGAAATTAAATTGGTTTGAAAAATAAAGCAAAGAATTAACCTTATTACTTATGCTACTGTTGCAGAAAATCCATGCTTTTTGAAACAATAATTTAAAGGTATGTTTTTACAAACATAAATATGGCTTACGGTAATCTAATACTGAACAAAAAATGTTTCTGAAGAGAAGATGCTTATAGATGTGGGTGCTGTTGAAAAGTTTTGAAAAACATTTGATTTTCCAAACCACATTTGAAAGAAAAAACAGATTTCCACACAGACTGTGGGCTACGTATGCATTTCTTGCATAAACTCCTTCCATCATTCTTTCCTACCTCCCACTCCAGCACCATTAGCACAAACACACAAAATTGTTTATTAATCCTTTTCTCACTGAAGGATTTTTGTTAACCAACGATGTGCATTACTAGAATATTAGAGGCATGTTCTAGATGCAACTCCTTGAAATAAAGATAGATAGCAGATATAGGAGAAACAACATTGCTACTTATTTGTAAATGTTTGAGACTTATAAAACAGTGGAAGATGGTGAAGTACAAAAATGACAAACAGTAGATGAGATACATTTACAACAAAAAAAGACTTGCACTAATGAAAAGTTTTAAGAAAAAAATGCTAAGTAATTTACAGCTATATTTTCAAGATTATACTCTTCACGTGTAATTTTTGGGGATGAGAGGCACTAAAAAATTTCCATTTTCCATTCACAAATTGAAAACAGTCCAAGTACAGCGTTATGCTTTGATCTATGAAAGATCTACACATGAAAATGACCATGGAATATTCAGACCTGGACTATTAAGCTTTGATGTATGACATGAATGAAATCCTTGGATCTCAAAAATGATGAATCCAGAGAGTGGACAACAATTAGATTCTTCATTGCCCAAGCTGAGTAATGTCTGTAATTCTGCCACCTTAATCTGCCATACTTGATAGTTAAGTAGTACTTATTCAGCAATTTATAAGTGAGACTTTCAACATCTCTGGTCTGTATTATCTGTACTTTGTTATCCATTTCTTTTTTTCTTTTTCTTTTTTTCTTAAAAAACTCAATTATTATTTTTGCATCAATTATTATCAATTATCTATTATTATTTTATGTAATATAGAGTGAAATTTATTTCAATCATTTTGTCCACGGATATTCTCTAAAACTCCACTATTTAATATTTCATGTCAGTTTGCAAGAACTAATCATCCTGGGGATGAACGTACGTTACCTATACTGAGCAGATAATTTGCACAGTATTTGTTTCGAATGAGGCTTTATTCTGACACAGAATTAGATGTCATCTCAATTGCAGCTCCACACTCCCTCATTTTAAGCAAACTATGGCTGCATTTCCTCTTCTTTTTAGTCAGAGTAACAAAATTACTGAGTCCCCTTAGGGAGTTTTTTCATCCGTTCTCCTACTGTTTTATAAATGACTTGGATATGGGACTTAAAGGTATAACTTAGCAAGTTTGTGGATGATGCTAAACTGGGAGGAGCTGTTGACTCCCTCAAGGGCAGAGAGGCCTTGTAGAGGGATCTTGAAAAATTAGAGGAATGGACAATCATCAACTGCATGAAATTTAATTAGAGCAAGTGCCTAATTCTGCACTTAGGATTGGTCAACCTTGGATATAATGTACAGACTGGGGGATGAGAGGCTGCAGAGCAACTCCACAGAAGGGGATACGGGGGTTCTGGGTGCTGGCAAGGTGAATGTGAGTCAGCAGTGTGCCTTGGCAGCCACAAGGGCAACTGTATCCAACGAAGGGCTAAGAAGCTGGGGAAGAGTCTGGAGGGTGAGATGGAAGAAGCAGCAGCTAGGGCACCCTGTGTTTGTGCAGCCCAGAGCAGAGGAGCTGAGGGGAGGCCTGATGGCGGCTGCAGCTCCTCACAGGGAGCGGAGGGGCAGCGCTGAGCTCTGCTCTGTGTGACAGCGACAGGGCCCGAGGGAACGGCATGGAGCTGCGTCAGGGGAGGGGCGGGTGGGGGTGAGGGACAGGTTGTGCACCAGAGGGCGGTGGGCACGGAACGGGCTGCCCAGGGCAGTGGGCACGGCCCGAGTGCCGGAGTTCAGGGAGCGTTTGGACAACACTCTCAGGCACTGGGTTTGAATTTGGGGTGGTGCTGTGTGGAGCCGGGAGTTGGACTCAGTGGCCTTTGTGGGTCTTTGCTTTCATACCCTTTCATACCCTTTCCACAAAAATATGTAAGTACATGAGTTTTCAAAGAAATCCTTACTGCTACTGAGAAACTTTCTCTGTTCTGTCAAAAATATGTTTGCCTCCATCACTGGCTCAGAAGGAATTCCATTTCCTCTATCTGACTTCTCCACAGATCCAATTCAGTACTCTACTCTCTCTTTGGTGAGGCTAGGCAACTGCCTCATCGGCATGCTCATCCAGAATTTCCTTTACTCTGCTCCCTCCCTCATCCCTGTCTCAAGACCCCCTGGTTCTGCTCCACAAAACTGGCAGACTCTTGACATGAACACTCAATTCTGGTCGTGATTGCTGAAGACAAACACACCTTAGTTTGGAATTAAGAAACATAAATTCAAGATGAATCATTGAAAACCCACAAGCCTCCACGATTTAAGATTAAAAAAAAAAAAAAAAAAAAAAAAAAAAGATGAAAAGGACCACTACAGTGTAGCTATATTTCTTTTACGAGTCCTCTATCAACTCTTATGGTACATGTATCTTTGTTTACTATGTCTATTAGCAGGTCTAAAAAATTAGATAATTTTCTGATAGTGGAAATAGTTATTTTAAAACTTATTTTTAAAGACTAAAAGAACTCTGGATTTACTATGTTAATACATTTCTAACTTGAAATAATCACCTGAAAAAATATTTGTGCCCAAACTTACAGGACACGTGATTTTTTCCAACATTCCATTTTCTATTTAGTTCCCTCTCCAAGTCAAGCAAGTGGGCTATTTTTTCTATGACACAAATGGAGACATTCTGTTCGCAGGGCCTGGTTTCATTTAATAGGACCATACTAGATTTACCTTTCATGCACTGATACTCTGCTAATGCTGAATAAGTACTTTCAGTTTTTCATGTATGAATTTATGGGACAGATTCAAAATATATTTGTAAGTTCTATCCAGTCTTTAGCTATTAAGAATTTTCTTAGCCTTTCCTAACAGAATAGTTTCTAAATGAGACATAAAAATTCTTCTTTCTTGTGAAACACTACTAAAGTGACATTAATTGCATGTGGTTATAGTTCAGACCTAAACAGAATACTGTTTAAACCAAAGGGACAATGCAAATTAAGTTTGTATCCCAACTCCAGAAACACTGTAAAGACAGTGGTTCAGAAAACAATTTATTTTCTTTTATTCTTTTATAAGCAGCAGTAGTAAATTAGAGGAGAAGAGAGGTTGGAAAAAGAGAGAAGATGACATGTTGGGCTTATTAGACTGCTGTAGCAGCTAATTCTTCAGTAATCATCAGGCTGCTGTAAGGGGTTTTTAAGAGCCTCTTAAGCTGAGTACTGTACCTCTGTTGATATTTACTATGAAATAATTCACTAAAATTTAGGAGCTACACATTGCTTGGGTTTCTTTCTTTAACTATGTGATTTTTAAGTATGTATTTATACTACAAGTCTCCAGTTACACATTTTTGCTGTCCAGTATTATGTATTGTGAACAGGTTAAAAACATAACATAGAAAATCTAGTATTTGGGGGATGGAATACTAACACAGGGTTCACGTGATAAAAATATCCCACTGTTTTTTTTTTCCCCTATCTTGGATATAGATTGTATGGCCTGTCCTAACAATAGAAAAATCTTTGCATTACCTAGTTCTCCAAAGAAAAAATGTTAAAATGTTAAATGAACTCTACTCAACGCCATTGCTAAAAAAGGAGTGACTATCACATAAGCATCTTTAACCATGCTTCTGTAAATACAGCATGCTCTGGATCAAAGAATATGCAATTATAAAAACCTTTTTTTCAACAATGAATTGAAATCTTATTATTTCATAATACAAAATATTCACTGATATTGCTAGGAAGTGCTGAAGCTCACTTAAATCAAAATAGTAACCCTCTTCCCAAAAACAAAAGACCACCCACTACCAACTTCAACATTGTCTCATAAAATCGTGCAAAGTAACTTGACACTTCACCAGTGTATACTAAAAACACCAAAGCTAGTATAATAGGATAATCAAAGGAACAAAGATAAGACTTAGTCATTTGACAGCTGTTCAGAATATAGAAGAACACTCACTGAACAGCTAGAGGAAATTTCTGAAAATGGTAGACATTTCTCAGAAAAAGACACAAGAAGCATGACATGAGGCTGGTCATGAAGAAAACAGTAACCATTATATGAGAGACGTCTGTGGTCCAGCGCTTACTTCAGCTTTACCAATTCAGTGCCTTAGTTTCTAATAGAGGACTGCACTGTAATTGTAAAAAATGAAATACTGTAATTGTATAAAACTATGAAAAGCAAATATACAGTGCACAAATCTAATCCAGAATATTTATATATATGTAAGACCCCAAGACCCATAATGCAAAAGGGGAGCAGAACCTTTAAGCAGTTGTGAGGTTTCTAGTTTGAAAAGCAGGGAATGTCAGCACTTCAGGTAAAGCCAGAGCAGCAAAGGTATCAGACTCAAAAACATTAACTGGCAGAGCTCCATTGACCTTGATGTAAATGGCATCCCTCCTGTTACTTTCTCATTGACTTGTAATACCTACAGAAAGATCAGTACAGTTTCCCTAGATGACAAAAACTACCTTAGTATAGCTGGAGCTTGCAGATTCCACTTCTTGACAGGGGATTTTGCTGACATTTTTAGTTGTAATAAGAAGAGCAGAACCTACATTTAGTTTTGCAACTCTCAAAGCAGAAATCAGATGTGAGTATTTTCATAGAGGAGCAGGGCAAAAGCAAGGAGAGCCTGTACAAATGTTGGGAAGATCTGATATCTGTGGGCACACTGATGGTTGGATTTGGATCAGGCTTTACCACCCAGGTAAACCACTGTAGGTGTCATGCTCTAAGATTCCTTTCATGAAAGCTCAATAATACAATAGATAGAATTAAAAAAAAAAAAAAAAAAAAAAAAAAAAGCATGCTACTAAGCTACTATAAGTAAACATACAAGCAAATACAACATTTTAAACATTTCCAAATGGAAATATGAAGAAAATGACTATTTTACAACTTCTAAGGAATCTGAAAAGAAACTGGAAATACTTCACGGTCTCCTAAAATATCCTGGTCTTGACAAAAGTAAAACTCGCTGTCATTTTCGAGGCAGTAAATATTTTATTGCTGGGAAATAATTTTGATGTTTGTAATTTCCATTGAAGAGCACTATGAAGTAGTTAAAAATATTGCCACATCTGAAAAACAGACCAACGGGAAGTATAAGACACTTGTTCATCTGTATTTCTGTGACTTTTCTCACTTGGTATTATTTGCAACCATACTTTCATGTCTGGCAACAGTGCCAACTCTACTGAGGATCATATATTACTTTTATCATGTTGATTACATATGTTCGCCAGTTTTGCTGCCTATATATGATTAGTGTGGTTTGCACATACTTAGTGACACAATCCAGAGCATGACATTTTCACAGAAAGTATGTTTACTGGGAAAGAGCTCCTTAGAAGTTTGCTTTCCTTTACAGCTTTGATCTACACGACGTTAAGAATCTTACAGTTTGAATGTATGTTTACCATTTACATTATTAAGATCTATCTCCTTCAAACTCTAGAGCTACTGAGCTTTTTGGTAGTCACAAAAAATGCTCTTCTCTTAGGTGAACTTGGTAGCTGAATAAAAGAAAGCCTCTGAAAATGTTCTCATCTGTGAGCATAAGCTTCGTAACGACTTGACATTAAAATTCTGTTATTCATCAGCACTTCACAAAAGAACTCCATTTGTCTAAATAGATTTGAAAGCCCACAAGTGAAGAAAATCAGAAAAACCTGGTTTTGAATATCAAAAGATTGTATGTGAAAAGTATTTTTACAGGCTGCACGTACCCATTTTATTGATCAATTAACTTCTTCCAAAATGAATTTTTTTGAGACTACGAAAAACCAAACCCTTCCCCCAGCACTTACTGATAAATGTCCTTTCTGAGCACAGCTCTACTGAGAGGGTTGTCAGCCTGGGGAGCCATAGAGACAGACCCAATCTTTAGAACCAAAGTGTCTTCTTTAATTGCAGGATTAGCTGTAGTAAGGAGAAAAGAAAATATGTGTTTGATTAAAAGTCAAGTGCACATAGCAAGGAAAAATTAATTTAAAAAAATATTAAAAATATTTATATAAAAATGAAAGCTAAAGATTCAGTTCTGCTTGGGAGCAACAACTAATGCCAAAAACAAATAAAAGACCAAGAAA